>NC_136868.1:29280299-29880299 GCF_951799975.1 Gobius niger
GCCAAACTGAATTTCAGAGTGTCCTTTTATTGTAGACAGCCTAAGGCACCAGTGGAATATTGATGCGTCCAATCAGAGGAGAAATGAGTCTATTGTGTGTTTTTTGGGCGACGGTGGCGCAGCTGGTAGAGCGGATGGTCTCGTGATCGGAAGGTCGGGGGTTCGAATCCCACCTCCTGAAAGTGCACACTGTAGTTGTGTCCTTGGGCAAGACACTTCACTCACATTGCCCCAGTGTCTGCGTGCACTGGTGTATGAATGAGAGTATGAATGGGTGAGGGGATCCTTGCTGTAAAGCGCTTTGAGTGCCTAATGTAGGTGGAAAAGCGCTATGTAAGTTGAGACCATTTACCATTTTTGTATGTAAAAGTTAGTTGTGATCCAAACTCATCTGCAACGTTCCTCTTTACCATGGTCGTTTCTTCTTCCACTGCTGAAGCACTCTGAACTGTGTTTTCGGCTCGACGTCATTGATTTGTTTGCATTCTGATCTTGCTTTCACGGTGCTTCATTTTCCCTGCTGCCAGTGGAGTGAGTGAAAATGACTAGTTTATATGTAATTGGAGAATAAAAAGTTTGGTTTTAGTGTTTAGTTCCACTCGGAAAAACAAGTCAATACTCATCCAGTGTCTTTTCCAAACATGTGGTGTTTGAGATGGAGTTTAGAATGTGATCATCTGTAGGGGCTCTGCTGTCCCACTGTAACCCAAGCAACACTGCACATGCCAACCTGGGAACCTTCATCTGAAAGTGTCCCCACTTTAGAAGAGCATGCAGGTAAGAGGACCTGAGGAGGACAAGAGACACAAGTATTAGTCAAATAGATAAAAAATAGATGAATAAAATGATAGGCTTTTAATTACAGGAAGTCAAATGAAAGGAGCAGCAGGATGACCGTCAAACAAGAAAGGAGTATTTGATATACAGCACAGTACTGGTCAAAAGTTTGGGGAAGGAGTATTTGATATACAGTACAGTACTGGTCAAAAGTTTGGGGAAGGAGTATTTGATATACAGTACAGTACTGGTCAAAAGTTTGGGGAAGGAGTATTTGATATACAGTACAGTACTGGTCAAAAGTTTGGGGAAGGAGTATTTGATATACAGTACAGTACTGGTCAAAAGTTTGGGGAAGGAGTATTTGACATACAGCACAGTACTGGTCAAAAGTTTGGAAACACTTTCAAGTTCATTTACATTGTAGATTCTCACACAACACTTAGGGGATTATGTGAAACAAAAAAAGGTGAAATAGATTGTTCAAAATAACCGCCTTGCGCTTTGGGTTTTGACCTCACAGACTGTTGAACCATTTCAGGGGACGCCCTTATGAAGCTCATTGAGAAAAAAGGGTGGCCATTTTGAAGAATGAAAAACACATTTTGAGTTATTTCACGCTTTTTTTGCTTCCTACATAGTTTAATGTCTTCAATAAGAATCACACAACAAAAGATGTGGGAATAAAGTTTGTGCACTTCAGCACTTTGCGTTAACTGTACGTCTGTGGAGAGTTCATACACAGTATGTAGTGTATATTCTCTGCTGGTTGTGGTGTGGGAAATATTTGTGTCTTAAAGGTCAGCGGTGTGTTTGCCATGCTGACGTCGCCTCTGATTGTTGTCATGGGACGGGGGCGGGGTCTTCGTGTACAGGTTGGGGCTATTTATAGTCCTCTGCGTTCCTCTCAGCGGCACCACTGACCGAACCCCAGTAACGCAGCGATAAGACCCTCCCTCTTAGGCAACACTGGGCCCCTCCCGCCTTCCTGTCCAACCGGCGGCTCTGTTTCTTTGTCTTTGTTTTCCATTCATTTTATTGTCCTGAGCATTAACTCAAATATGATTTTTGTTTTGTTTACTTTTTTACATTTTCATTTCATAGTTGTGGTTTAAACTCATTCCCAACTTTCTTAACGCATTCATAACACCGAAATTCTTCACAGGAGCTTCAAGAAGGCTTATAATGAGACACACTGCACAAAAAGCCACTTCGAAAATATGCTTTTGCAATACACTAGAAAGGAAAAAAGACTAGTCCTGGTAACCAATCTCCAATATCTTATCTTATCTTATCTTGTGTGGGGTCCGGGGCCGCCGAAGCTTGTCTGTAGAACAACTACATTGACAAAAATTGGTTTGAAAAGAAATGATACATTCATTGAACTACAAAACTAATCTAAACATTATTTTCTGTTGCTTTTTCATCACTTTTTTTCCATCATTCTTGTCCCGATTTTTGGTCACGTTTTTCATAGGCTGTAAGCTCCAGTCAAGACATTTTTGGATTTGGTTAAAGCTGAACTGGAGAAAACATCCTCGGTTAAAGCAGTACTAAGTAACTTATGCCCCTAGAGGCCATAAACGGCACTGCAGGTGACGTAGCAGGGTACAGTTTTTTACACATTCTGTCAGCGTAGTATTTACGCTCACGGACAATTAATGAGTAAAAAAAACGCAACATGCTACGACACCTGCAGCGGCGCTTATGGCCTTAAGTGGCGGGCCGTGGGGTTTCAATCAGGGCCTTCATTTTGCCTTGTTCGGACATTTCCAAGAGGAATATCTGTTTATACGATTCTCTTGTGGCTGGAACGTCTTGCCCATGCGCGGCTACATTAGCGGTTTTCCCAGGTGAACAAAACGTAGGAGAAGCTCCTGAGCTACTGCAGGCCCTGGGGGAGTACTGTAAATGTATATCGAATTCTGATTGGCTGGTCAGTCAATCAATCATGTGTGCGACTTGACAAGGCACTTTTTGAGAAGGAAATTACAGTTACACCTCAACAAAACCAATATAAGTGACTCAACTGTAATAATAATAATAATAATGCATCGGTTTTATATAGCGCTTTTCTGGACACTCAAAGACGCTTTACATTGCACTATTCGTTCACTCCATACTCGGTGGTGGTAAGCTACTATTGTAGCCACAGCTGCCCTGGGGTAGACTGACAGAAGCGAGGCAACCAGTCTGCGCCATCGGCCCCTCCGACCACCACCAACCACTCACTCACACACTACATTCGCTAGGCTTCCTGGTGTTACTAAACGGTCTCCCATCCAAGTACCGACCAGGCCCTTCCCTGCTTAGCTTCCAAGGTCTGACGGGATTGGGCATCACAAAGGCGGTATGACCACGACTGTAGATAATAAATACAAACACTTTTTTTTCTTTATTTGGCCAGGGCCAGCAGAGAAGGCCCTGACGACACACCACTGCTGAGATATGTTCTTACCTGAGCTAAGACCAGTTGATGCGTACCTGTCTGGTCTTTGTGCGTGCCCTCAGTCACGCAAAACGACCAAAGATGTTGCTAGCATTTAGCCTCTCCCATCTCCAATAAGGTTTTGTGAGCATTTACACAATCCAAGTATAGTTAAACTTCGATGTCTGTACAGAACATGTGAGGATGTTACTGCGCCGCTGTCGAAGTGCTCCTAAAGTGTTATTACGCCTTACAATATAGTACTTCTTTTTTATCTGCTTAGAAAATCAACATGTTTAGTTTTGTGTGACTATACTTGGATTGTGTGACTGAGTGCACGCGTATAGACCAGACAGGTATGCATCAACTCGTCTAAGCTCAGGTGAGAACATATCTCAGTATGGAAAAACTGTGGCCTGTTCCTTTAACTGAGTACATTTCCCCAGCTCGGCTTTAACCAAATCTAAAAGCTTCTTGAAAAAAGCCTCAACATAGCAACAAAGCGAGATGTAAATGAAAAAAAAGTCAGCTATTTGAACCTGTGCAAGAAAAAATACATCTGGAAGAATGAAGCGTGAAGCAAATCCATGCCACACGATTGTCTCAAACCACCGCTGGTTCTGAAAACAAATCAGTGCGAGCAGATAGATTCTGTTTTTTTTTTAAACTCACAAAGACCACGAGAATTCAGCTGGAAGAAAAGGTTCCGGTGTTTAATCACAATGATGTGTTCATAGCACTCCCATCCCTGTTTTAGTCGATGTTGATTTCCATATTGCTCCAAACCACTTGAGTGATGTGGCCAATTTGACAATATGAATATTTCAAGCGCTCATGTTTGTATTGGTTAATAAATGTTTTGTCGTTTGGAAGAAAAAATATAAAGAGACATCTGTAGCATTCTTTGATATGGCACTTTATAATCAAAGCTATTGTTGTTTTCTCAAATCCAATCTTCAGTTCCAACTGGTTGCTTTAATGTTTCCCCACACAGACGTAAAGCCCTTTTACCACCGTGGGCATTTTTACTTTGGATTCGCGCCGCATACCGTTGCCATTGTCGCGAGGTGTTTGTTTGCTTTGGATATTCACCGTATCATTAAGACATCACTTTGAAAGTCGTGTCTTGAGTTTACATGGAGTCGCCCCCGCCCTGCTGGGTTCGTCTGATCTGCTGCCAGCTCTGGCGTGCAGGCTCATGGCCGGGGTGAGGGAAATGGGTTTCCTGGCGCTGGATCCTCACATGAGGTTTGGTTTGGTGGTGGTGATGCAGGCACATGTATCGATTAATAAAGTATCTATCCATTCAGGTGTCCAGCAGCAACACATTCATTAAAAAAAACACAGATTCACCGTGTATATCGATATATCGGCCGGCCAATATATCAATATTTAGGTATTTTACAGTATCGGCTAATAAAAAGGCCCCTATCTCCGGAAATGAAAGTGCAGAGGGAAAGACCTCAGACCCCGTTTTATGTTTCAGGCTTTTGCTTAGAATTTCAGAACCATAAGAGTTAGAGACTTGTCGTTTCTTGTTTTAGAATCCACAGATTTTTGTCTTTCAAACAAGCTCCAGAGCTCTGAAGAACTAACTAAAAATGAAAGTCAAGAATAAATCAACCCTATGCCCCCAATACAGCGCCCCCTGCTGTCACAGTTCAGCACTGGCACACGGCACAGAATAATAGACATGAGGTTTTCAAAAATGTGGCCCAAAATATCCTTTGGCCTTAGAAAAAAAATCAGTCAACCTCTATTACTGGCTTCTGAGCCTATACAGGAGATACATGTGTGTCTTTTGGGATTTAGCTGTAGAGTGCCAACAATCCAGACCATTTTTCATGATATTTTTTACTTTAAGTGCACAAGCGCACAAATTTATTTAAGCAATTTTACATTAATTGTATCTTCCAAAATTCATACAGTGGATGCTCAAAATGGAGTAGGCTGAAGCAATAAGTGCCCACCCCATGTTCAATCCAATATACATTTACATAACATAATGAAATATTTGTAAAATATTTGTAGCACCACAGCATATTCTATGTTATAGCTATGGACACATGTGATGCGAACTAAAACAGTTTAGTTCTACGTGCCTCGGTTCCTGTGTTATCTAAGCGGCTAGGCCAGATGTGACTTTTCACAACTTTTTGATCATCATTTATTTCACTTCTGTTCATCACAGAGCTACCAAAATCATAATGTCATTTGATTAAAAAGACGTGTGCAAATGTGTTTTCTCTTTTTTCTTCCTCCTCTGGTGTCGCATTAGAAGCGCTGGCCCGGGTGGTGTCGTCTCTTTGAAGGAGTTCCTCGGCGTCGGTTTCCCAGACGTCCGTAACGCCTCGCCTCTCCACACCTCCATAAATCAAAGTCACTCACACCGCGCCCAACGTCACCATCCAGTTTAGTGCCGTGGTATTTGCATGTAAACTAATGAATGACGTTGGTGTGCACGGAAGCGGTTAAACCAACGGTAGCACTGCTGGCAAGTCCTCGCACACCTACGCAAATGAGTATTAGTGTTTTTTCCTTCAGGCTGTTTATTTTATTGCTTAATAAAAGCATTGCAAGCGTAATTGTCGGAGGTTCATGTGGGGGTTAAGGGGAGTAAGCAATACATGGATGAAAACACACAGCTGTTGGATAATCCTTTACAGCATAAATGTTTTTGTCTTGAAGCTAAAGGCTAACGCTGATTTGACGCTAAAGGTTTGGTAAAATACTGCCGTAATATGAACTCATTGCTATTAAACGTTCTCGACTTGGCATTTCTTTAACTTGTCCTATGTGTTTGTAATCTTATTTTATATTAAAATGTGGACAATGTGGACTCAGGAGGTAGTCACACCCTACACCGGAGAAGGGTAATGACTACCTTCCGATTGAAGTACCTCCCAATCAGGACTCTGATAGTCAGGCCCGATCATGTGGTTACAGACTCGATCGGAATCGGACATTACCTCCCAATCAGGACTCGATATATATGTGTGTCCATTCTCATTACTTTTACCTTACTTTTGCCAACTCAGCCAAGTTCGCCTAAACATCCCATGACACAGCTATACCCATGGAAATGATACAACTCAGCCGTCCAATCCTGGACCCGTTCAAATTGGGCATTCTATCACCATACAAATTAATAGGAAAGCCAGATGCAATACTAAACTATGGCGACAAGGCCTTTTGTGTGGAGTTTGCATGTTCTGCGTAGGTTTCCTCCAGGTACTCCAGTTTCCCATACCACCAAAAACATGTACAATCCTCCGGTCAGGTGGTTCTTACCATTAGCCTGGCTTCACATCTGGAGATGGGTCCCATAGCGTCACCCGATGCTGGCAGCTCACTGCGACATTGAGGATTATAATAAATTACTACTTACTTTAGCTAAAGGCATTTGACACCTATGAATTTTCTTTTCCAGAAACACTGAAGAGGCACCAAGAACCCCCCCACACCTGCAGCACGGTGGACACATCACAAGACGAGCTACAGGAAACAAAACACCACCATGTTTGGAGGTGACTCTGGGACCCACCAGGAGACCCCTCCCTGAGGATCTCAGGGCCCGAGGTGGTTCATACGGCTGTAACATGTCAGTGATGTACTTTGGTGCTTGACAATGAAGGGACTTATACATAAGCAGGGCTGTTTTAAACTCTATTCTCTGGGCAACAGGAACCCAGAGCAGAGACCGGAGCACTGGACTAATGTGGTCGTATTTCTTGGCTTTGGTCAGGACTGTACCACTACCTACGCAGAATGTACTGCAGTTGTCTAACAGCTCGTTTAGATAGGACACATTGTTACTGTCTTCAAGGCGATCAAGGTGAACTGCTATGCTCTTCCCAAAAGATGGTGAAAGACTGTTGTGGAGTGGAGGGAGCTGCGCAGGAGGTGGAAGGGCTGACCATTGCAGAACCCAGGAGGCGGTGCACCGTTTCAGAGGATCCAGTTTCCCTGACCTTCAAAAACATGCATTACTTACTTAGAGGCCAATGGAAAAGTCAAAGCTCAACTGAATTTGAGTTAGCATTTAGCTCAGAGGACACTTTTATACGCCAATTTGTATCTAATGTCAAATCTCAAAATGTCTGTCATTAATAATAACCTTTATGCGGTCCATGCGTTAATAGCTGAAAACATCATTCATAATTTGCAATATTTGATGGCTTTTCTTTTATAAAATATCAAGGAAATTATACCTCCCAACCTGTCAAATATGGTTTAACTTAATGAGATTATTGACTGGAGATGGAGATGGGTCTCCAGATGCTTTCTAGTGAATATATTAGATGGAGAGTCTGAGGAGGCTGATTATTCTGCCTGCTGCGGTGGAGTGGAGTGCATTTATAGCTTGAGAGGCAAAGATTTTATTCCTTTTAGGATTTGAAACTGAATTGGACATTTTTCACATGATGCCTCCATTATCAAATACCTGCAAATATCTTTATCTTTTTTTTTTTTTTTTTAAATCTGCACTTCTGACAATTCTTTTTTTCCAAATTCTTCAACTGTGTTTACCATTCTATCCAGAGCTCCTTGCACATAATCACAGCAGCAAATTACTCTCTCCTCTTTGTAGAAAACACTTCCAGGGCTTACAATCAAGAGAAAAAAATAATATCTTGTACAAATTGCTGCATCCTACTTTTCTTTTTTTTTTGCTGCGGCGAGCTAAAAAAAAAAACGCCCGCCACGGTTCAGATTGTAGCCCGCAACGAAGTGGAAATTGCACGGCTGGACTAAATATGATTGTGCAGACATTAAAGAGACAGGCATAATTGGAGAACATAACTACGGGACATCCTGGAATAGGGCTGATGTGATGGTTGTCACGGCGACTGAGGGTGGGGTGAAGGGCGCCAGGATCATCTCCTGATTGTTGGGTCACTGCTGCAGCATGTCTCAAGTAATTCTACTCTCATGTGTCTCTTTGTAACGGGGCCTCGCTTAATGGGGCTGTAGGGCTTTGACCTGCAGACAAAAGCACACTCTCCACAGCCTTACCCACTAGGCCATCCACCGCACATACAGTATAGTACAGACACTTCACAGAAGGATTGTATGACCTGCTTATGTTTTCCATTGCGAACACTAACTAAGAGAACATTGTGAGATCAGGGGGGTGTGAATAGACAGGAAAATGTGCAGTCAAGTAATAGTCACTAGAGGTATACTATGAATATACATATATATATATATATATATATATGTACTAGTAGCTCAGTGTTCCAACATCCATAAACGGCAACTGCTATCACAACTTGAGATTGACGAGGTACAACACCGGGAGCAGGACACCAGGTCAAAGGGGCATTAAAACCAACTCCCCCTCCAGAGTTCAGGAACAAAGCTCCAATAAGCACCACCACGCTGAACGGGGCAGCGACCGACCTGAAAAAAAAGATCATGGCAAAAATGTCTAGCCCCACACCGACTTCTATTTGCGTGAAAGAAGGTGGGCCTGGCCATGCATGGTAAACAAGTTGCTGATTGGCGGCTAAGGCCGAACCGATCACGAGCGTTACGTCACTCGCTGCACCACTATGTTGTTAGTTCAATTAACTTAAACATTAGCCAAAACTAATCATGGATGAAGTAGTCCAGGATTTTGCCTCCACGTTAGTTTATATTAAGTTCATGTTTTGTGAACTGGACGACAGCCGTCGTCACGTCTGCTAATTTATTTTACTGACAGTCTATGCGCGTTGGGCCCACCCATTGAAACTGCCAGGCAAAAAAAATGTCCACCAGGCAACCTCGGAGTCACCTACAGAGGTGGAAGTGAAGTGCCATCAGAATGTCTCCTAGAAGATGTGAATGCAGCTCTGAGAGCGATTCCTACAACGACCACTCAGGTACAGCCTTACCTCAGCCTTATGTCCATTGCGTCCATTGTTTTACCTGGAGTGTGTGCGGTGCTTGTGTGGTGTGTCTCTGGGGACGTGGGTGGGGAGAGTGTTAATGCGACAATGTGTGTGTGGGAGGAGGAGGGTGTGAGAGAATGTTTTTAAATCTGTAAAGCACTTTGTGTTACATGACATGAATGATAAGCGTTATATAAATAAAATTGATTGATTGATTGATTGATTGATTGATTGATTGATTGATTGATTGATTGATTGATTGATTGATTGATTGATTGATTGATTGACACCACAGTGGTCCTAGAGATGTTTGGCCACAGCAAGAGCAACCATGAGATGAAATACCCGACATGGAAAAGAAGCCTGGAGGCTAACATCCAGGCAATACAGAGAGAAGTGAGTCAACTGACAGAGGCCTTAACAGGTGCAAAGAAAAAACAAGTGTCCAATTGGAACAGCCCACATCTGAAGCACTGGAAACTGCCAAACAAAGGCTCCAAGCCTTGGCCAGCTGCCTGAAGAGGTACAGGAGAGACAATTAAGACAGACGAGTTTTCAACTCAACCAGTGAAAGGGTACGCTCAAAAGCAGAGCAGACCCACCAAGGCTGGAAAGGCATCTGGGATCACAATGGCAGACAGAAAGAGTCTCAGGTATGAAGAGCTGGACAGCACCAGGCCCTGACATGAGAACACGCCTATTAAAGAAACTCACCACAATCCATGAGCGCTTAGCAGCACAAATGAACCAGCTGCTGAGAGATGGGACTCCCCCTGAATGGTTAACCGAAGTGTGCATAATCTCTCAAAGGGTACAGTCCCCTCCAACTATCGGCCAATAACCTGCCTCTCCACAACGTGGCAGCTCATGTCTCAGGTGGTTACGTCCCTGCTTAAAAACTGCACTTATGGAAGGAAGGACCTTATTGCATGGAAACGACACCCTGCTTATGTTCCTTAGCCTATCCATCTGATTGCTTGATGGGGAGGTGAGGTGCATCGTGGGTAATGTCGGACTGAAGCCTTCACAATCAGCATTGGGCAGCAGTGACCTGATGCATCGGGCCTTCACGTGCCTGTAATGATGGCCCTATCTGGTCACTTATAAACACAATCGTGCGAATCAGTGTATAATCAATGAGCTGTTGGGTTTGTTCGGGGTAACCATGGAAACGAAAGTCTATGTAAGTAAAGCGTAGAAAAACCTTGGTCCACTCTCTCTTTCTCCACTGTAATCAGCGTACATCCTCCATGGAGCACATCTGACATCCATGTCACAGGGACTTGATCTTTTCTCAGGACAGTTTAACAGAGCATATGAATGCAGAAAGTATGTTGATGTACCAATGAGCAGACGCTGCTGTTGGTGAAACTAATTCTTGAAGCGATGATTAGAGGACGAGGAGGGCGGGAGTTTTGGAAAAGTCATGTTCACATTGACACAGTGCCTATTGTGGTGTCTATCTATTTGTCAAAAGCTAAAGAATTATCCCAATACTTATTAATTATTACTTTTTATAACGAGCACTGGCACGTACAAACAACTTAACTATTGCACGGAAACAATGACCTTTGCTGCACCTCCATGTCGTGGGGAGGGAATTGGGATACATTTTGTACAAATTGAAAAAATTCACAATGTTTTTTGGCTCTTTGTGTAGTTAAAGGGCGTTTCTTTGTTGTTTCACCTCAAATAAAAATGTAAAAGAAATTAAATCAAAGGAAATGAATATATTAACATTATTAATCTGTTTTATGATGCTATTTATAGGACACATTTTTTGAAGTATTTTAGTAGGTATCGGAAAAAGTATTTTTCAGGTATTGTACGCAAGGAAAAGAACAGTACCCAGCCCTATCCCAGTACCAGATCGTTTCATTTCAGTCCTCAAACTGCTTTCACTCCCCTAATCTTGCCACTCGTCAGCTGCTGCTATCTCTCCGCTCACCCCCTGAGGATGAAACATGTTCGTCACTTATCGCTCCATCTCGCCTTTGGCTCTGCGGCTAATTGAATGATTAAACAATGGCTGCCCCTGTGGGAGTGTGTGTGTGTGTGTGTTTGCTAACATGATAACACCCCCGGGGGCCGCTCTTGCTCTTGTCAGATGTGTTTATTAATTGATGGCACACCGGGTTAGTCCTGGCACACGACCCTGAGCGCCATGTGGCAGGCGCGGCCGGGATTCGGCAAAGGCAACTGCGCAGTGCGGAGGACAGAGAGCGGGAATTTCAACAAGCAATTCAAAGAAAAGCAAACAAAACCCCCCCAAAAAAAGTCTGTGTGGCTGTGGTGAAGCGATGGCGAGTGTTTTTGCCTCCGTGATGAGAGGATGAACCTAAGCAAGAGGTCGAGTGGTGAGGAAAGCATTGCTTGGATGCATGTGACCTCAGGAGGAGCTTTTGTAAGCTTCCGTTACGCTGCTAGCCTCTGGGGAAGATCCAAAGACCACTCAAAGATGCGCTAGCTGCTCGAAACACAACTCCAGGTATGTTTTCTGATGAGAAAACAACATAGTGACGTGATGAAAAGCTCTGAAAAGTTGATTTTGCATAAGATCCTCCCCCTTTAAGTGAATCCAGCTGCTTTTCCCTGATGTGTTCCATCATATGAATAAGCTGTTAGGTTTTGTTCTAGTTACACCATCTTTTTTTATTGTACCTTAGTCATTGTTTTACAGCCCTCGAGTGTTAACCTCTTGCTGAGTGCATTTTCTCCACTTCAGTTTTGCCCAAATCTAAAACCTTCTGGACTGGAGCTTACAGCCTCTATAGGCCTCATTTGAAAGCTAAGACCTACAAACCCGAGCTAAACTTTTTTTTTGTACTCCGTTCCAGTGGGGGTGAAGGGGTTAAGGGATAGTTCAGCATTTTTGACACAAGGCCTCATTTCCTAGTTATCCAGTGTTGTTGATTTCTGGAGATATATACTGTATATATATATTTCAATTCATGCAGTCCTTACAGCATAGTTAAAGAGTTAAGTGGTGCTAGGCTAGTGCTAAGCTAGTGCATGTCTATGGTAACTTGTAGCCTGCATTAAAATCGTCTGACCCAAGCACAGTGCACCTGAGGCAAATCACTTATAACACCAGACTACCCACATACATGTCTGTGTTGACTGAATAATCTTTTAAAATATAACCATTTTGCATTTAAAAGGATTTATATTTGAGCAGCATCAGCTTCCTGGTTGTAAACTACGCAGCGGTGGAGTGATCTGCTAGGTTACCGGATTGACAGTAGTTTGTTTACCGGCATTACTACACGTGGAATTCACAAAGGAGCTTTCTACAAATCAGATATGGCAACGTTTGGAGGATTACCCCATGATTTTGAAGAGGTTTTTAATGCAGGCTACTAGTTACCATAGACATGCGCTAGCCTAGCACTAGCCTAGCACCACTAAACTCCTCAAATACTGTATAAGGACTGCATAAATAAAAATAAAAATCTCCAGAAATCAACAACACTCTGGAAAACGAGGAAATGAGGCCCTATGTCAAAAATCCTGAAATATCCCTTTAAATGCCGACCAAAATTGTACCCTTACACTGAGTGACTATCTGTAGTTTTTATTGTGTTTTAGACTATGCACTGGCCTTGGCTAAAACATCATGATTCCAGCGCCAGGTTTATATTTATTTATACTTGGGTATTTACAAGTATAAAGTAAATATCTAAGTAGTTAGTGGCATAAAAAACACAAACATTGCAGCACTCTTCGGAGTTCCGCAAGAAATCACTGCAACATTTCAGCATTGCCCTCCCTATATTCACAATATTGACCTGTTTGGTATCCATGTGTAGCAGGAAAGGCGACTGAGATAATGCTATAATCCAAATGAGGTAGAGAGAAATATAGAGAAATATACAGGCATGTGCGCGGACAGTACAAAACTTTAGGAGCCAAAAAACGTGTATTTATTGATTCCGACTGAGATTATAAATTTGTATGTATTTAGATGTTATTATATCATGTTGCTGCAGTTTTGCTGAAATCGAGTTACCAGTTGCTTATTGAATTTCTCAGTTTTGAGTGTTTCTATTAGTTCTAGCCCTGTATCTGCATGTCCATGTGGTGATATGGCTGTATTTGCCTCTGTTAGCACCTGGCCGTTTAAACAGCTGCCCGCGCTCCCTGACGCACGCCGCGTGTAAACACAGTCAGCGAGATCCTTTGTCCGCGACAGAAAACGTCCACTCGGCCTCTTCTCGGTCGTGCCCGCGTGCCCCGCGGGATTATGGGTATAGAGCAGGTCAGCCGACCCCGAGGGTGGCAGGGGTCAACACAACAGGTCACGTGGTCTTTTCAGAAGTGAAAGGCCGGCTCTCCTCTGGCTCATGCTGGAAACAGAGCCAGCAGGAAAGACACCCGAAAAGTGTCACACACGGCACAAAAGTAACCACTCTTCAGACTCCTCCTCCTCAGCAGGTTAGTCAAACGCTGTGTCATGGAAGCTTTGCTTTTCATGAAGGTAAAGTTATTGTTGTTTTTTCCCTCAGAGATATGTAGTGATAAGTTAACAATTATTTAACTATCACAAATTGGGCTGTTATTTTAGAGTGGAAATGGTCACTTGCAAAAAGATCCTATTGTAAACCTGTTAAAACAAGGTATCAAAAACGGACAATAATAGATTCAACATTCAAAGAAGTTCATGAAGAGATAAAAAAAAATCTAAAAGTATCGAGAGCAGGGCAGTGGCTCCTCCAGGTCCGTTTCATGGGTGTTGTCTTACAGAGAAGCATCCTTCTGACTGCACCGCAGCATAGAGGCTGATGTCAGGGGCTGATCCTCTACACCAGGGGTCTCAAACAGGCGGCCTGCGGGCCAAATCCGGCCCACGAGATGATTCTAGCACATTCCTGTGCGGAGTTATGAATTTTTAAAGAATGCTCACTCCAGCAGAGGGCACTGACATAAGAAGAGATCAGGATATAAACAACACATTGTAATCACATGGTAAATGGACAGTCGGCCCCTGTATAGACACTGTATAACAAAGCTCCGTATGGTGCACATTTAAATAAAAAATCTTAAAGAAAAATAGCCTGGGAAATAAAATAGAGCACCATATACAGTATATAAAGAGATAACAAAACAAAGTGCTGAGTTTAAGATAAACTTGTTTAAAAATCAGCTTGACATTACCTGTTTCTTTTTGTTAGCTTCATAACTTATCTGAATTTGAAATATCCTGATATACGCAATATGCTCTGACTCCATATCTCACTTAAAAATATATGGATATATCTTAAATATCGATATATCGCCCAGCCCTACCCTGGGTGTGGCTATTATAATAGCTCCCCATCACGCCCATGGCTCTGCTTCGCTCCGAGGCGCCCTCCATGGCTCGCCCATACAGTCAGCCATCGCTGTGACTCACCCGCTCCCAGTCCTCCCCGTCTTCACCCTGACCACACCCCGGTCCTCCGACCCTCCCTCCCCCGTCAGGGTCCATGCCCTGTGTGCGCCCTTCTCCTCGGCCCCTCTTTTGTCATACTGACCATCAGCCTGGATCCACTCCTGGAGATGGGTCCCCTCTGCCATCGCCCACTGCTCCTTGTGGGTTGTCCCAGCAGAAGGATGGGTCAAATGCAGAGGAAACCTTTCCCTATGGGAACAATAAAGTTTACTATAATAAGAACACATTTTCCCACACACAGACTCCACTTCCTCATTGCCAGACAGACATTTGCTCAGCTGCCTAGAAGATGCCAAGACCTCATTTCATCAGGACCCCGACCTGCATTACGGGACCCCCTCACCCCATGTTGGGACACTCATTAGCCTGTCTGAGCCAGAAGGGTGGGCGCGGGGTGGTGGGAGCTATATGGGACGTCCCGCCAAAGAATGAATCGAGGTTTTTGTGGAGAGCTTTGGAAAACGGACACACATGGAGTTGACACCAGCGCGCAGACACTTGGACACTTGGACACAGGCGCTTTTTTTTGGTGGTTGACCCCAACCATCTGCCCGTCTGTGTCCACCGCCGGGACAAGCACACACACAGTCCACGCCGCGCCTGGACCCGTAATTTGATTTCAGCTTGCTCCTCTACTACAACAAGAGTGCGTCTGTTGTGAAAGGAGATAGAGATGTGTTTGAAACGCAGACTTCCCTCTCCCCTGGTGCTTCCTGGAAATGTTTTCATCAGGAGAGTTCCTAAAGAAAAATATCCGAAAATGATCAAACATTTTCAGATTTTTTTCCTGCACTTGCCTTGATTAAATTTGGACCAACCAAAACAAGGCAACATTGGAATTATTACACATTTTTTTACTTATTATGTCTGTCAACAAAGTAACACCATAAACTGAAACCTGGCTCTACGCATTATTTTGACTTTGTCGCAGAAAATGTATGCAATTTTGGCCATAATTACACATGCCTCATTTTTTACATACCATAAATGGCAATGACATAAAATTCCAGGAATTATCAACATGGGAAATTTTGGGGATTCATGGGAATTTTTGGGAATAACCAGGGAATTAACCCAACTGAAGCATAAACATCTGTTCTACACTGAAACATCTGTCACAGCAGAGATGAAAAGTCTCATAGAAATGAAGCCTAGGCGTCAATTCAACCTGGTAGACTAATTTCAGCATCACCTACCTCCAGCCAATGATCGCTTCCGAGAGGGCCACACCTCCACCTCAGCCCATCATCGCCCTCGGTCCCGCATTTAAGCCCCAGCAATCATGGTTCATTCGCTTCCCAGTTGTGCTGCGACCCGCCTCCATCCCATCTCCGCCTCTTCCGTCCACGGCTTCTCCCTGCTGCATCTTCACAGGTCTCCTATGCCACCACCAGTGTCAAGGCTCCGGGGGAAGACATCCATCACTCCAAACTGTTCATCCATACTGACTCATTCCATGTGTATCTATCTTACATATATTCATCAAGTGTGTGCAGTATTACAATGTTATATTATTTTAAAGTCTGTGATTTAGGTTTGTTCTATTTAATACAGCTCTGTGTCAGACACAGGCCCCGCCCACTCCTCGTACATTGATGCTCAGCGTCATGATCTGAGCTAGTGACAGGTGAACTTAACCAACTGCAGTGAGGAAAAAACACAATCCTGAACTTTCCTCCACCATGAGAAAGTATTCAGCAGAATGTAGGTTTGGGAAAGTTGTGTTGTGTTTTGACTTGACGGTCTGGTCCTCACACTTCTATGGGTCGGGGGGGTGACGTTGATGTTTTATGGTTTATGGGCGGCACTGTGGTGCAGTGGTTAGTGCTTGTGCTTCACAACTGGAAGGTCCCGGGTTCGATTCCTGCTCGAGGTCCTTTTGTTTGGAGTTTGCACGTTCTCCTCGTGTCTGTGTAGGTTTCCTCCGGGTACTCGGGTTTCCCCTACCACTAAAACATGTAGAATAGGTTTCTGAAAAAGAGATTATTAATGTCAGTAGGACGTTGCTGGTTAAATAAAGGTCAAATAAATAAAATGGTTCAATTCGCCAATTGTTTATTCATCAAAGAATGCCTTAACAATATTGCCCTATTTGCACCTGTACCCCTCAAAATCTTTTCTTTTCTATAAAAGATACAAAACTGAGGCACTCAAAGAAAAGGTGCTGGTGAAAGGCCTTTATTGCAGCATGGCCATTAGATTAAAACATTGCCTACGCGTTTCAGCCGTATAGGCCTTCGTCAGGGCAGTACTCGAGTGATGTGTGAGCAGCTTTTAAACTGTATGAAGTGGTCACATGACCCATAGGGGCTGGAACTCAGTCAGCTGATGCAGTACATCCTATGAGCAGGATTTCAGAACACAAGGAAATGTACAAAAATACATATCAGGATGATATACAAATATCTACAAATTATTTACAGTCATATATACAAACATCTTCTAAAAACAGAAGCATTAAAGAAAAGGGGTAAAGTCCAGTTCCCCATTGAGACCTGGATACTCTGTTGCTTTAAGAGTGTAGATCCAGAAGGACGCCCTCTGTAGGAGACTTTTTTTCTTTTCTAATTCATAGCCAGGCAGTCAGGAAGATGAACTTTCTCCTTTGAGATTTCATTCAGTTTGTACAAAGGTTTATTTGTATGTTTCATGTGGATGAATTGTCAAAAGAGCTTTGGTCACACCCTTTTCTCTTTTCTCCAAGTTTTCAACAAAGTATTGTGGAGGGAGGAACAAAACTGTTCAATATCGATCTAATGTGCAGCTCCCAAATTCTCAATTTTCGTCCACTTTTGGTGTAACTTATTCCATGAAGAATAGCCCCAGAAAGAACCCACTCAGACACAGAGACAATTAGATCTCCCAAATCCATTACTTGGAACTGCTGTTGTTTTTTCCTGTATTTTATCATTAAAAATGAAGTGGAAAAGCGAGTCGTCCAGTGATAAACATGGCTGAACAGATGAAGGCCCCCTGTCTCTCATAATTGTATCTCCCAAACGACCAAAACAAACCGCATCAGTGTTTTTTCTGTGCCTGTCACAGCTGCCGGCAGGAGCCAAATAGCAGCTCCCAAACGGCGCTGGTGAAAACAGCGCTGTGGCACATCCCGCCTCTGCTCCCGTCAACACGCACTCTCCGCTCGCCTGCAAGGTGCGGAGAAGTGGCGCTCGCTGGAT
Organism: Gobius niger; assembly: GCF_951799975.1. NCBI lineage: Eukaryota > Metazoa > Chordata > Actinopteri > Gobiiformes > Gobiidae > Gobius > Gobius niger. Next base: position 29,297,991 of record NC_136868.1, read on the forward strand.
GTCAAAACAAGCTCCTGACTCTTGTTTGTGAAGTGAGTGTGGGTTCGTCAGATAAAACACTGTTGCTGTACGCTCCTTCTGCTCGTTTACTTCGTCCATGCCTAACTTCTTATTCTGATTTCAAAATCAAATCAAGTTGTTTTGGTAAAGCCCGATATCACAACAGCAGATCCCTCACTGGACAAACAGCTATCACATTGTTGGCCATACTGACGTGGCCGTGAAATGACCAAGAAATCCAACTCCCATCAAGCTCAACAGTCTCGCAGACTTCCAGTCACCTCCAGTTACCTGGCGAGTTACTTTTACACAACAAGAATGTCGGAGAGCTACTTATGCTTCAAAAACGCTTGTGTAAAATGCGACTTAGGTGAACTTCACCTGGAGTCCAGAGGCTGCAGTTGTGCATAAACCTTCTATCCGGCCTCCTCTAAACTGTTCATTGATGCTCATGAACAGAAACGGCTGCAGTGGCTCAAGACTCATTTTCAAACAGTCTTTATCACTGATGAGGCCGTGTAACCTTGGATGGTCAGATGGATGGAGTAGTGGATAGTTGGTGAATGGCCACAATGTCCCAACAAGGCTGTGACTTCAGTAAGGAGGGGCGGAGTCATGTTTTGACCTGGAATCATGGTGAGAGAGCTGGTCGGTCCCTTTAGGCTCCCTGAAGGTGTGAAAATGACCTCTGGTATGTGGAGTTTCTGACTGACCACTTTCTTCTATGCTACAAAAAGAAGAGCCGTGCTTTCCCGAACAAGATCCTCTTCATCATGACAACGCACCATGTCCTGCTGTAAAGAAAACCTCTGCATCACTGGCTGCTATGGGCAGAAAAGGAGAGAAACTCATGATTATTGAGAACCTATGGAGCACCAACAAGCAAAACATCTTAGAGACTGGGAGGAAGTTTTCATCCAAACAGCAGCTCTGGGAGGCTATTCTGACATCCTGCAAAGAAATCCAAGCAGAAACTGTCCAAAAACTCACAAGTTTAATGGATTTAAGTATTTTGAAGCTGCTCTCACACAAGGGCTCCTATGGTCAAATATAACTCCACCTGTTTGATTGAAAATGCTTTTGATTTCAGTAAATATGACCGACAAATGCTGCAAATTCAACAAATGCGACAAAAGTTGTTAAAATGTAATATTTTCTCAGTACCTACTTACGAAACTTTTATTTTTTCAAAACCAGTAGTACCTAAACCTTCTCCTGACTCGGCTGCAAAGTTGCACCCACCAGAGCCACTTCACTTCCCCACTCGGCATAACTTTGTCGACGACGTTCATGTAAGCTCTCATGTGTGATTTCACGGCGTCTCCCACGTTTGAAGAAAACTTGATCTTCTAAACCTGCGGCGGGGGAGTGGTCTCGGGCACGGGGTAAAAGCCAGTATTTAGCGCCTTCTGAACTTCACTCAACGCCAAACGAACACGGCGGCGTCCGGGCGATTAGCACCCGCGCGCTCACCTTTTGAGCGGAGGACGCAGGTTGTGTCCGTCAAGCGCGGGATTAGCCCTGTTTTAACAAGGGGTTTTTAGTCGATCTGGCGGCACGACGCACAGACGCGGCGAATTAATGACAGGGCCCAAAGCTTATTAAAGGGTTAGCGCGTGTTAGCCAGTCACTCATACAAATACCGGAGCGCGGATCAACTTAATCTAATTACAGCCACGCCGCACGGATCGCTGTCAGGGGTGTGAGCTGTGCGCGAACACGGCTAACGTCACCCGTTAGGTTAGCATGAACTTGTCAGGGCATGTTGCTAGCGCTGCTAATGCTGGTTGGAACATAGCAGACCACAGACAGTTCCGCTCATCTGTGGATCGTAGGATTACCAAATGGATTGAACGTGTTGTTGTTGTTTTTTTTAGGTTTGTTGAAGGCTCTAAAAGTTAACAAAACAAACGTCAACAAACCTAGCATAATAACAAGCAACTTGTCAAAGTGCTTGATTTCATGACTTGAGTAAAAGTACAGAATACAAGTAAAATCTCAGTTTACTTAAGTGAAAGTTTAGGTGAAAAAACTGCCCAAATTCACTACCTGTGTATGGCAACATGACAGAAATAAACTGTCTTTCTCATTCTGAGTTAGTGGCATTTGACATCTGCAAAGCGCCACCTACTGTTCATAGAGTGTGCACTACTAGCCTTTTTCTCAAATGAATACATTGACTTTTTACTTTAGGGCTTTTATTGGCCGATATTTTCTACCAATATGTTTGTCCTAATTTTCCAAATGTCTGGACTATAATAAACATAAATAGCCTACTGTTTTGGCCACTCCAGCAGTGGCCGATATTATTTATTATTATTTTTAAGGGGAACACATTCCCCCACCTTTCAGTTTCAGTTTTTCAAGGACCCAGTAAATATTTAGGAGGATCCGGGAAAGATTTGATCTGATATAATGGTCTTTAATGAGTGTGTTCCGGCAATTGTTTTGGCCTGTTCCCCCAATCCATCACATGGAAGAAATAGAAATAGAGAAAACATGGACGAGCTTGGTTTCTTCTAATTTCACCTCCGTTTGGACCCATAGGAGAGGTGGAGAGGCTTTTGCTAACTGTCTGTGCTATGTTTACGTGACTGAGTGCACCCGTAAAGACCAGAACGCTATGCATCAACTCGTCTAAGATAAGTTAAGAACATATCTCAGTATTTAAAAAACGGTGGCCCGTTCCTTTAACAAACCTGTAGCTAGCCAATTTTCATTGTGATGTTTCTCTGTTCCCCTGAGGAAGTAAATCGGCCGATAGCCGATATTGTAAAAATCCTCAAATATCCGACCTCTACAGTTAAAATGATTCATCTCTCAAAGTTGTAGCTGTGTTCAACCACAAAGGCACTGTTGTGAGTTGAAAGGACTAGACCTGAACATTAATGCAGTTGTGGGCCTTGGGGTTTCAGGCAGGGCCGTCACTTCAGTAGAAACCAGGGTTCTCTTGTCTGGGGACAACTCTTCTTCTGTCCCGTTCGACTCGCCTATTTTTCCTGCATACATTGGTCAAAAATATGTAAATCCTGGTCTAAATCACATTCAGCTGCAGTTGAAATTTGACACTGTTTTTTCCTCAAAAGTTTCCCATTTGTTTCTGATAACAAAATGTCCCCTCATTCCTCTGTTTGATGGCATGTTTACAAATCTTTAGAAATGAATCATCAAAATGAATCAGCAGGCAGGGGGTACTCGGAGTAAGAATGAAAGACCCAGGGGGTTCGCGAGACAAAAAACAGTTTGCAAAGCACATTTGTAAGGTTGGTTCTATTGATCACTGTGGTGGGGCTCGCGAGATGATTTTCACAATTCATGGCATTGAATTTGATGTATTCTTGATCGAAAACAGTGTATTTTAAACAACAATTTAGCCAAACATGAATAATCACCCGGCCCGAAAAGAACCTCTAGATTACGGAACAAAAGGCAATTGGAGAACTTTCTGCAGTGGAACCAAACACCAAACAACAGCGTGGATGATGCAAAATACAGGAGTTTAACGAGGAGAAAACATAAAACAGAAGCTCAGAAAAGAAGATTGGACTGGAATCTTAACCTCTTAACCCCCGCCGTCACCGAGCGCATTTTCTCCAGTTCGGCTTTACCCAAATCTAAAAGGTCACTGACTATATGCCAGAGTAACGCCTCATTTGAACGCCAAGACCTACAAAACTCATGTGAACAGATCTTGTTCCTCATGTTGTTGTCACTTTTTGACATTTTTATTTCCATCGCTTCACATTGTTGTCACATTCTTGCCACATTTTTGTCACTTTTCTGTTAGGGGAGAGTGGGGTCATGTGATACAGTTTTAACATTCGCTCCCCTCGAGTTTATAATTACATATCAGTAAAATTAACACATTTCCGATTAATTCAGGATGTTTCCCGGCTCTGGAAATGACTAGCATGTCTTCAGGACAAAGGGCAATGAAAATATGATTGTTTTAAAAAAGTGGTCATGTGTCTCACTTTACCCCACACACGGGGTAAACTCAGATCAGCGGGATAAAGTGAACCACTTTAGAAACACCATAATGAGGCATGTTGTAACAATATAAGCTAGACTGACAACCACACATTCCCAAACTAATGTTGGACTAGTCACAGAATCATGGGGATTGGCCATAAGCATTTTTTTATGTTTAAAAGTGATCAAAACTGGGCTACTTTAAAAGTCAATCAAATACAACATCATTCATTCAAAATATTTTAATAACAATCACAGTGTGGGGGTCAGAACAGTTAGTGTCTGGGGGTCAGCACAGGACAATAGTAATAACTATTCTAGCTCGTACACAGTCTCAGGGTCAAATAAGCAATGTTTTAAACACTTGAAAGTGATCCAAAGTAGGCTACTTTAAAAGTAAATGAAATACAACATAATATGACTCAAAATGTATAAATGAACATTCACAGTGTGGGGGTTAGAACAGCTGGTGTCTGGGGGTCAACACGAGGGGCGATCAAAAGCAGCGAGTAGCCGACAGACACAGCCTCTGGGTCAGAACATGGACCCATAATCAGAACTAGCCAGTCCACAGTCTGGGGCCCAGAACATTGGACCATCAGAACCAGTTAGAAGAGCCTGGGACTCAGAACACAGGCTGGAAAGAACAACATCTCCAGCAATTCAGGCTAATCTTCAACGCCTTAACTCCCACCTGAACCGAGCACATTTTCTCCAGCTTTACCCCAATCCAAAAGCTTCTGGAAAAAAGGTGTGAAAATAGCAACAAAGCTGAGACGAAAACAAGGATGAAAATGTGAAAAAAGTGCGAAAAAATTGACGAAAAAGTGACAAAAAATGGACAAAAAGTGATAAGAATTTGACAAAAAAATGTGAATAATTTGACAAAAAAGTGATAAAAAATGGACAAAAAAAATCGGATGATGTGAGGAAAAAGATCCATTTAGTTTTGTAGGTCTTAGCTTTCAAATGAGGTGTTACACTGGCCTACAGAATTTGGGTAAAGCTGAACTGGAGTTAAGAGATTAACTAGCATCAAGCACATGGGTTCACATGTTGGAAGTTCATCAACATGTGTGATCGAAGTTTTCCAACCTGAAGCAATTTGTTTTGACACAACACTTGATAATGTTCTCAGCAAGAAAATGTACTTTTATTTGTGATAAACACATTTGTTTAAAAAAAACATTTTGACGCTTTTTAAAGAAGCTTTAAGACTTAGGTAAAGACAAACTGGAGCAAATGTGCTTGGTTCAGGAGTATGGGTCAGAGGTCAAAGTAGCCATTACGCAAGTGTTTGTCATCTGCACCAGGTGACAAGCCCCCGTCCTCCTATACGGCCCCCCTTCTCTTGTCCAGGTAAACCTCGCTTCGCACCACGCCTTGGATCAACCTCCCATCATCCCATCACTCTCCCTCTGTCCCTCACCCCCCTCCAGTCCCCCCCACCCTCGCTTTGCAAGACCCGACGTGCCCCTACCCTTGGCCTCTCCGCTCTGCCGCTCTTACCTGGCTCCGCCTTGTTGTTTTTGCCACACGCTAACTCGCCGTGCAAGTTCCAACCGGGGCGTTTCTCGGGTTTACCGTTTGTACTCACTCTCTCCCACGGCAAATAAATCTTTCTCCCCCCCCTTCGTGTTCTGCTTAACCCCCGTGTCAACAAACGCGCTACCTTCTTTTTTTTATTTTCGGTCCCCGCGGACGAACCTCCATTGGCTTTGCACACATCTTTTTGTGTGCATTCAAATCTCCCTGTTCCTAGTGTTCTTTTGATGCTAGTGGAAAAAGGGGGGGGGGGGGGGGGGGGGGGGGCGAACCGCAAAAAACTGGTACAGGTCTAAAAGGAAGTCGCTTAGCCAGGCTTAGGAAACTGTTTGGCGATCGCTGTCGTCAATTTGTTTCCGTAAATCTTTGTGGATCTTTGTGTTGCTTGTGTGTGTGTTTGCGTGAGCCAGGTGCGCTGGATCTCAGCCAGGACCTGGATTAAATGGTTTCCTATGATGTATTATTATCCATATAGTAGCTTCCAGTCGGGACAGCTTTGAAGTACTTGTGAGGGCAGTTTCGTTTGGGAGTCGCGAACGCTCCCGGGGGCTAACCATCAAAGAACAAAGTTGTGACGCCGGATTCTTATTATTGTTGTTGTTAGCATTGTGGGGTAATTTGTACGTTTGACTAGAATCACGGTCACTAGGCGATCGGAGCAAAAGCTTGTTACAGGCGCACATGAAAGTCATGGGCTTTGGTAATGAGGACGGTAATTATCGGCGTCCAAAGGTGCAGCGGACAGTGTAAAAAGTGAAATTGTAATTATGGATAATGGTCAAACTACCGCGGAGGGAAGAATGGGGCGTTGCCGTGGCATTAAAGGAGCGGGAAAGTGCTTTAGTAATAAGCAAATACGTGGTTTATTTGTCTCTGTGCGCGCAGATCTGTCGGCGATGTGACTGTTTGCTTCTTCACTCATTAACCTTTCCCCCACGCCTTAAAGGAACAGGCCACAGTTTTTCCATACTGAGATATGTTCTTACCTGAGCTTAGACGAGTTGATATGTACCTGTCTGGTCTTTGTGCCCGTGGAAGAGCTTGGTCGCTTCCAACTTCACCCCATTTGGAGCTATAGGAATATACTGGGAGAGGCCAAATGCTAATGTGACATGACGAATGGTATAGGTATGTTTAAATTAAATGCCAGACAACGCCATCCAGTAAAACTGGAAAAAATGTGCTTTAAGGCACACAGGTTCGACCCATAAGGACAGAGGCAGCATGTTCCTTTTTCACAGTTTAGTTTATTTTTCTATGATGTACTTTATCATTCTGTTCGCTTCATACTTTTCGTTCACGCTAGACATTTCACAATGTTACATTCAGTTGAACAGTTTCACTTTAAGTCTGTCGGTTCACAGTATTTTCGTTTGGTCACAGTAGCTTTCAGTAGTACAAACAAAACGAAAACATGACAACAAGAACAAGGCAAAGCAAGACAGCAGCATTGGGTCCACCTAAACGTAAATACAAAGAAAGTTAGCTGCGGAACAGTCCTCCTACAAAAGGCTAACCACGAGGCAAGGCAAGCCTACCGTCGCACGCCCACATCGAACTCCACCCGGCCGGTGCGGTGCTTCGATAGCCTCCCGGTTACGCGAGGGCCCCAGCAGACCCCGGACCAAACACGTCGGGAGAGCCATGCGGACGCCATGGAGTGGTGCGCCTTAAACAAACAGCCACCCGCGACGCTAAAATACAACTTGCGTTAGCGGCTAAACCAATACTGAAAAGAGGACGAACGAACCATAGCTACCTGCACCCGTAGAACATCGCGCACAGCCTCTGGGCCAGCCCAACCAGGCCGGAGGACGCCAGGGAGGAAGACAGAGGAAGTGCGTGTGAACCAGGGTGGGCTTTTATACTTTTTACGCGCTGGCGCCATCTGCTGTTCATTGGTTATTTTAAAATACATTAAGTTTTATTGGATTAAAATGCATAAAACTGATTATGCCACACTAACAACATCTTTGGTTATTTTGCCTGACTGAGGGCACACACAAAGACCAGACAGGTGCACATCAACTCGTCTAAGCTCAGGTAAGAACATATCTCAGTATGGAAAAACGCTGGTCTGTTCCTTTAACCGGGTGCATTTTCTCCAGTTTACCCAAATCTATAAGCTTCTCGACTGGAGCTCACAGCCTATAGGCCAGTGTAGCGCCTCATTTGAAAGCTAAGAACTACCCAGAAGGGATATAAATGGATCTTTTTCCTTACGTTTTTATTTCTTTTTTGGCACTCTTGTTGCTTTATTGTTGCACTTTTTCAGTGTTTTTTGTCATACGTGCATCGTTTTTGTTGCTTTATTCAAGCAGCTTTTAGATTTGATGAAAGGAACAGGCCACCGTTTTTCCATACTGATGTGTTCTTACCTGAGCTTAGATGAGTTGATACGTACCTGTCTGGTCTTTGTGCGTGCCCGTGGAAAAAGAGTGTGGTCGCTTCCAACTTCACCCGTTTGGAGCTAAGAGGTTAAGGTTCTTGCTTTTGCCAGGCATTTTAAACGTGGAGAAACTCCTCTTGCCACACAATTGTTCACATACATGGGAATTACAAAATAAAATAAAACAGATGGATAGGGTGTAATCCTTTCAGTTATGTAACAGTTCATCACATTTTCACTTCAGTGTGTAATAGAACCATGATTTGTCATCATTTTCTCACTTTGCAGTAACGTATATAATGAGATCAAATATATAGACTGCACACTGCCCTGTGTGTCGCTGCATTTCTCTGTCACACTCTGCCATTTTCAGATATGTGTTAACATCTATGACTTTTATCAAGAAAGGTGATAAGAATGTTAGGATGTTGGGGGTCGCCCAATGTGTGTCTGGGAATATTTCACTCGGAAAATAAAATATTCAAATTAATTCTCAATGAATGAGTGAAGAAAAAACTGATTCCCAAGTCCCTAACATATTTGTAGCATCCCCATTCTTCACAAGGACGAGTTTAAAGGCACATCTCACAACTTGCAGGGTCACTTTTCAGGGTAGCTGTTATGGAAATGCTCGAAAACTAAAGCCTGAGAGTTCATGAAATAGTTTCATATGAAATACAGTTAGAGGCACAGTGTTGTGGAGTTTGCAAGATATAAAGGCACTATATCAGGTATAGCGCCTTTAAAGGAACAGGCCACCGTTTGGAGCTATAGGAATACATTGGGAGAGCCAAATGATAACAACATCTTTGGTCGTGGTATGTGACTGAGGGCAAGCACAAAGACCAGACAGGTACGTATCAACTCGTCTAAGCTCAGGTAAGGACATATGCCAGTATGTAAAAACGGTGGCCTGTTCTTTTAACTTTGACTTTATAAATGCACTGTTACTAAATATACCAGTTTGTATTTTTTTATTTTTATCATAAGGCTTTATGAAAAAGAAAATAAGTAATTTTATGACCCAAAAGCTTCTTGAAGAAAGTGTCAATATAGCAATGAAAATGAGGATGAAAATAGTGACAAAAACATGACAAAAAATGTGGCGACAATTAAGTTATGATCCATTTTGTTGGTCTTAGCTTTCAAATGAGGCGTTACACTGTTGCTCATCATCCGTGACTTCTAAAGCAAATCGTTTTCTGCGTGGCTCGGGCTGCAGCGTCGCATCACGTCACGTCGGGTCGAACTCGTTGCCGTAATGATGTTGACATTCCTCGGGAACACATCCAGGATTTGACTGCTCTTTTTTTTTTTCTTTTTCTTTTTTTCCCACAAAAGGACCACTCTTTACCCACAAACACTCCGGCCCCGGCCTAATGCTGCTCGAAGCCCTCTGGAGCGCAACCGCTAAGACCTTGTTTAACTGTTATGAGTATGAATCATACCCTCAGCCCGGGCCGCCGGCGTGCACACACTCGTGCACTGTTATGACTGCTGTGTCAGAGGGAAGAGATCAGCCGCGGACCACCCACAACAACAACAACAGCAGCAGCAGCAGCAGCTCTCAGGGACACGACGGGACCCGGACCTGGGACTCCCACAAGTGCAGCGCGTTAAAGGAAAAAGGAAATGGACCATCGAGGCGCACCGGAACATAAGCCACTGAACTCAGATTTATTATTCACCTTAAAGGAACAGTCCTTACCTGAGCTTAGACGAGTTGATACGTACCTTTTGGAGCTATAGGAATACATTGGGAGAGGCCCAATGCTACATCTTTGGTCTTTGTGCGTGACTGGGGGCACGCACAAAGACCAGACAGGTATGCATCAACTCGTCTAAGCTCAGGTAAGAACATATCTCAGTATGGAAGAATTGTGTGCCCTTAGTCACGCAAAAAGATTAAAGATGTTGTTTGCATTTGGCCTCTCCCAGTGTATTCCAATAGCTCCAAACAGGGTGAAGTTAGAAGTGACCACTCTCTTCCACGGGCACGCTCAAAGACCAGGTACACATCAACTCGTCTAAGCTCAGGTAAGAATGTATCTCAGTATGAAAAAACGGTGGCCTGTTCCTTTAAATTGCGCATTGTGTTGAAAATAAAGCTAAACAATTAGGGAAATTTAAAGCTTTTACTGCAAAAATGATCATTAAAAACAAACATTTTTTAAAGTAATATCGAAAAATGCTGTTCAGTTTTGCCTTCTTTTTAGATCTGAAATATTTCCAAGTACCTCCCGCTAAGTGCTACTCCGAAAGTCGAGGACCTAAAGTTCACGTAACAGTCTCCTCTAGAGCAGGGGTCCCCAAAGTGGGGGTCGGCGCCCCGCGGGGGCGTCGTTTTGCGTGTAAAACGGCCCATATTTTGTGAAATCAATGTAATTATTCAAAATTAGCTTATTTATTGATTTATTGATTCATTTATTGCACAACAAATGTGTTGCACCGACCAGAGAGAGCTACAAGCTAAAGGTTTATGCAGTGGCCAATGATAAAATACATATAAAGCACCGGCAAAAGAATCACCTCAACAAACATTCAGGTGCAGTATTTACAGTATTTACACTTGCAATTACAATTATATTTAGTTGTATTTTAAATTGTACCTTCTTACATTTTTAACACTACCCCGATTAACCAGTTTTGTGCTAATGACCACAAATCTGACCGTCTTTCAACCACTTCTTCAGGTTCAGTTTAAACTGTTGCAAAGTGCCGCTCTCGAAAGTTAATGGTCACGAGTTCCACCTCCCTGCAGCTTCACAGAGAAGCAGCTTTGTCCAAAAGTTCACAGAACAGTCTCACAGCTTGATTTTAAAATGTTCTTTTCTGCCCTTGAGCAGCAGAAGAGGCAATATCTTAATTCTGTGGAGGTCCCCGAGTTGTTTACATTTGGCCATTTTCGGGGTCCCAGCCTAAAACCTTTTGGAAACCCCTGCTCCATAGAGGAGACCGTGATCTTTATGATCTTTAGTGCTTTGCAACAGTTTAAACTTCACTTGAACACATGGTTGAAAGACAGTCAGTCGGATATAAGAAGTGTTGCTTAGGAAGTAAACCATAAATTGGCCTTGAAAATGGTTAACCTCTTACCCTGCGCTTGAACCGAGGGCATTTTCTCCAGTTCAGCTTTACCCAAATCTAAAACTCTCTCGATCTGAGAACGCCTCATTTGAAAATGAACAAAAGTTGTTTTAGATCGATATTCCATTCTAAAACCAACAAAGTGTGCTTGAGATTATTACCACAAAGCTTCTGCTCTTTCGAATACTTTTGGACACCGCCAGTAGAGGGCGCATGGACTGGAATTGAAGCAGGTTAAACAAGCGATGAAACATGCAGACGAGGAGCAGATGAAGATGCAGGGTCTTCAAAATGAGCCTTACTGTAGATGGCTGACCTCCGGGTGAATGCAGCAGGGGAATGCGCTAAGACAACGAGCGCACCTGAGACAAACAGGTGACGCGGTGGGGTCAAAGGTCGCGGCGTAAGCTCGTCTGTCCAGTCGTCGCAAAGCTCGTCTGTCACCGCAGCCCTATTGTCGGAGGCCAGGCCTGTCCAAACTGTCTGCTCCGTGTGTGTGTGTGTGTGTGTGTGTGTGTGTGTGTGTGTGTGTGTGTGTGTGTGTGTGTAGGTGTGTGTGCGTGCGTGCGTGTCGCCGGTGTTTACTACGAATACCTCGGCTGGGAAGAGTCAACAGCAAACACATACCACGCATAGAGGCTCCGCTGATGTTTGCGCGTTGGCGAGAGTGGCTCCTCCGTGCAGCTTTCTCGTGGGATTAGTGACTGAAATACCACATGGTTCTTGTCTTGATCAGGGGACAGAATCAAACCCTCACCCTAGGACACAAAGTTGTGAAAGGACTGGTTAGAAATGAGAGTTGGAGTGAACAATGCACGAGGAGTGACAGTGAGTGAGTGCTTTATTTGTCATTGTACAACGACATTTGCGTTCAGGTGTTGGGCTAGTCCATTGTGGGCCAACCTGACCCGCATGTTTTTGAAGGTAAGGGGAAACCGGACTGCCTTCAGTGCTCCTCTGAAACCACCTCCTGGGTTTGTCCTTGTTTCAGAGCGTGGTGTCCTGCACTGGTCAGCTCCTCCACCTCCTTCCAGCTCCCTCTGCTCACGTCTGCTTTTCCAGACTAATTAAAAGTTCCACATATTAATATAATTACGACAGATTTCTTTTTTTGTCGACGTGTGAAGAACTTGAGCAAAGACCGAGGCCATCAGCTTGTTTCACATCTCCACGCGTGCATTTATCATAACATCCCACTCAGGTACAATAGCGCTCCTACGCCTCTTAGTCTCCAGCACTTATTAATTTGCCGGTATTTGCGCGGAGATTAGCCGTGAACGCCGCTAAAGCCGCCCCGACAATGCCTAGCAAGTTCAAAACACCGCATTCAGCTCCTCGCGCTGGGATTAAGAGGTCAAGGAAGTGCCTTCTATTCACCGCCGCTTGCTACGACGAACTTTTTAATAACCAGGTGCATTTATCGGCGAACTCCACACGGAAGAAGTACTCTTTTTGAAACACTTTTGCCCTGCTAACGGCCTTGGCTTTTTCCACATATTTCCAGCATATTTTTTTCCGCTACACATTGTTTTCTTTCTTGATGCCTTTTGTTAGCGACCGAGGGAAAATTTTCACTTTGGGAGAGCAGGTATTGTATGAAAATGAGAATGTGTCCCTACTTTCTTTGAATATTGCTAGAGCGAGAGTCGACATTTGAAGGCCTTTAAAATCAGTCATGGATTTTGAGCCTTGTCAGATAGTATTACAAGTTTTGAGTCATTTTTATTGTAAGAGTCAAAAGAAATCTCAAAAACATCGCAAAGTTGAGCTCTCGACACAGCATACATCGTAGAAGCGATTGAAGACCTACGGCAGTGCATCACCGCAAAATTCACAGTTTGAAAGAAAATAATATTTTCTAGTTCATCAATCCAGGGGTGTATCCGGATTTCTTTTTCATTGTGACGAAAGGACCAGCCTGAATCTTTACACCAAATTTGGATTGAGTATTGAACATTTCAGCATTCTGGTAATATAACATTTGTTTTTAGGTACAGTGAGAGTGGCTAGAACAAGAAAGAAAACCAAAAGAAGTCCTGTTTGCCGTTTGCCAGAAGCCACATGGGGGATACAACAAACATGTGGAAGAAGGTGCTTTGGTCAGATGAGACCAGAATGGCTTATTCTAGCCACTCTTCCATAAAGGCCATATTTCCAGGCCAGTTTCCCCCACCTGAGCTGTAGCTCTCTGCAGTTCATCCAGGGTCATAATAGGCTTCTTGGTAACAGCTCTGGTCAGTGCTGTCCTTGTTCGGTCAGTAAGTTTAGGAGGTTGGCTCGGTCTTGGTAGGTTTGCAGTGACGCCATGCTCTTTCCATTCCTGGATGGTGGATTTAACTGTACTTTGAGAGATGTTCAAAGCTTTGGAAATCTTTTTATAACCTAACCCAGCTTTATACTTCTCAATAACTTTATCCTGGTCTGGTGTGTTCTTGGACTTCATGATGCCTCTGCTCCCCAATAGTCTCTTCACAGACCTCCGAGACCATCACAGAGCAGCTGTATTTGAACTGACATTAGATTACACACAGGTAGACTTGATTTAGTCATTGGGTCAACATAAGCCTGGTCTTAGCGATGCGCAAACTCCGGTCAATCATCATTTCTCTACATGTACGTCTCGGTCTGATCTCAATGGCCGCGTTACATCGGTTGATTTTCTACCTACCATTCAGCGAGCGGGGGAGGCGGGGCTTGTTGGTGACGTCAAGCATTTGCGCTGATTTGCTGGTTGTAGTTTGGCAATGGCGGCGGAATCGAAAGAAATGCAAGTTCTTCAATCCGTCCTGGCTCGGCTCCCAAATATCCAGAAATTCAAATTCAAGCCTTGGAATGTGCAAGGAATGTCCCCAAGAATTATGATGGGGCGTTTCACTCACTCGGACACATTACATACGTCACGACCAAACGCCAGCGAAAATCAGATCCAATCATTTCAAAGGAGTTCACCCCTCACACCTGATACCGGAGCTCAATGGAGAAGTTCCAGACCCTTATATGAAACGAAGTAAGTACGAGAGTATGGTAAAACCAGGCTAGGTCAACATGTGATCGTCCAGAAATAATCATCCAACTTCTGATAGAAATTGGTTGCACTAAAAGGAAAGGGGAGCCGGTACTTTTGCACATCACACTTTTCATTTTTTTTTACATTTCAAAATCATGTATGAATTTCATTTCACTTCACGATTGTGTGTCACTTAGTGTGTCTTTCAGTTTGGCTTCACCTAAATCCAAAAGCTTCTTGCGCCTTATTTGAAAGCCAAGACCTTTGTGTTTCCAATGCATTGTTGCTGCGTTGTTGTCACTTTATGGCTTTTTGTAACTTTTTTGTTGATTGTCTTTCAATGGTCTCAACGTATATATAGTGCTTTTCTACCTTCATCAGGCCCAAAGCGCTTTACAGTAAGGAACCAGTCACCCATTCGCACTCTCATTCATACACCAATGTACGCAGACACTGGAGGTAAGGTGGGTGAAGTGTCTTGCCCAAGGACACAATGACAGTGAGCACCTTCCGGAGGCAGGATTCGGACCCTCGACCTCTCGATCATGAGACGACCCGCTCTACCAATTCCATACTTACCACCATAGAGTTCTCAGTTGCCCACCTCCTCAGTTTTTAACTCTAGATTAAAAACTGAAGTAACCCACAATGAGGAATCAAACCATCATGGCCTGCGAATATGCACTTTGAACGTTTGTGGAATAAGAAGCAAACTTGGGAACCCAGACTTCATTCAGATTTGTCAAGGATATGATGTTTTGTGCTTTAGTGAGACAAAAACAGACAATGTTGACACACCTGAGATTGAGGAAAAAATTGGTGACATTGGATTTCATGTTTTTGTGGCCAATAGGCATAAACTAAGAAACTGGAGATCAGGAGGTGTGCTTTTGGCAGTGAGTAAAAGGATTGTGTGATTCAGATTCAGAGTGAGATATGTGTTTGCTTAAGAATAAATAGACAACTGTTGCATTCTGACCAAGATTTACTGATCTTTGCTGTATACATACCACCATATAACACCAGGTATTCTAACATGGGTATGTAGCACAAATTATTCTTGAATGTGCAGATGGCAATAATATTCTGATCTGTGGGGATTGAAATGCTCAGGCGAAGACGATGACTTTGTACAGGTAACAGCAGATAAGGTAAACCTAGAAGAAAATATTGAGCATACAACCTTCAGTCAGTTAGAATTCTTTAACATACCACTTAAGAGAAAATCATGTGATGTACATAAAGACCATGGGAATTATGGTCAGGCCCTTTTGGAAACGTGTAGAAATCTCTCAGTTTGTATTCTGAATGGAAGGTGTGGCAATGACATTAGCATTGGGAAAGCAACAACAGTGGATGATAGTGTTATTGATTACATGATTGGGTCACCGCTTATTCTTTCTAAAGTCAGGCATTTTAGTGTGCATGATTTTGACCATTTACTTTCTGATAAGCATTGTCTGGTTGAAGTTTTACTGGATGTCATTTCTCTCACAAAGTCACAGGAAAATCTAGTAGATCAAAACCCTGCAACTGCACAGACAGAAGATGGAACACTAATAGGCAAATGGAATGTGGATAAAGCACATGAATTCGCTGGTAATGTAGATATTGAAAAGATTGAGGAATTAACCTCTAAAATTGATGAATTATCTGTGGAAGAAATTGCACATGGGATATGCAGTACACTGACCAGTAGTGCCATTGCCACATTTAAAAAAAAAAGTCTATAAAGGTAAAAAACGCAAACCTAGGATCAATAACAAGGTGTGGTTTAATCATGACTGTAAGCAAAAAAGACAAGAATACAATGATGCAAAGAAAAAGAACAGAATTAAAAAAAGTATTACTTCCGCAGAAAATTTAAGAATAAAAAGTAAAGCTTACAAAAACGTTTTACGCAGAGCTAACAGTAAAGTCAGATTTAATACAGAACTACGGAATCTGAAGTCTAAATATCCCAAAGTGTGTTGGAAAAAGCTCTCCAAATCCGAACAGAGAAAAGAACAATGTCCTATCTCTGTTGAAGAGTTTTATAATTATAATTTTAATTATTATTTTAAGGACACTGAACAAATACACAATGGCATAAATATGCCCGACATGGGTTCGAACATACAGCCCCCGACTGTAGTGCCTTAAATGAACGTATGAGTTACCAAGAAGTTACACAGGCTATCGAGACACTTAAAAGTGGAAAAGCAGCTGGAGTTGATCAAATAATTAACGAATATATTAAGTATACTTCAGATACTTTGGTCCCAGTGTATATCATTTTGTTTAATAAGATCATGGACAGTGGAATAATCCCTGAGGATTGGGTTCTTGGTTTGATCGTGCCTATATATAAAAAGAAAGGTGATGTACATGACTGTAATAATTACAGAGGCATCACACTCTTAAGTTGCTTGGGTAAATTATTTACCAATATATTAAATGCAAGATTATGTAAATTCTGCAACGATAATTTAATCCTGTGCGATAATCAAGCTGGATTCAGAAAGGACTATTCTCCAATCGATCACATTTTCCTTTTGAAACAAGTAATTGATCTGTTTCGCTTTAAAAAGAAGAAGTTGTCCTGTGCATTTATTGACTATAGAAAAGCATTCGATACGGTTTGGCGGGAATGTGGCATAAGCTGTTGAAAACAGGTATAAAAGATCAATTCATGACAGTAATGAAAAGTACGTACAACAATGTAAAACCATGTGTTTATTTACATGGTGCAAAGTCTGAGGCATTTGTGAGTCTACGAGGTGTCAGGCAGGGAGAACATTTATCCCCACTGTTATTTGCTCTGTATGTGAATGATCTAGAGGAATACTTGTTGGAGAATGGATGTGAGCCTGTTGATATTGGTGATTCAACAATAGAGGTTTACCTTAAACTTCTATTGCTATTGTACGCGGATGACACCATCATCATGTCCACAACTAAAGAAGGGCTACAGAGTGCCTTGAATTATATGTGCGAATATTGTAAAAAATGGAAATTAGAAATTAATAGTGGCAAAACTAAAGTAACAGTATTTGGGCACAGGAAAGTGGATGGCACAAAATGAAATGTATTATGCAATGGAGAAAGACTGGAGATGGTACAATGTTTTAAATATTCAGGTGTTCTCTTTAATTATAATGGCTCCTTCAAGAACGCAATTGCAGAGCTACAAACACACACAGGCTACAAGAGCTGTGTTTACAGTCCTAGCACGATGTAGGAAATTTGATTTGTCAATTGATGTTGCATTGGAATTATTTGATAAGTTGGTCTGCCCCATAATGCTGATGCATGTGAAGTGTGGGGCTTTGAAAAAAGTATTTGAGAAACTTCATCTTCGGTTTTTAAAATACATGTTAAAAGTAAAATGAGCACTTGCAGTAACGTGGTGTACGGGGAGCTGGGACCATTCCCTTTGTCAATAATGATTAAGAAGAGAATGATCGGATTCTGGGGAAAGCTGATGGATTGTTGGGAAACCAAGTACAGCCACAAAATGTACAACCTGTTGTTTGACTTGTTTAGAAAAGGTGAATACACGTCTCCATGGTTACTGCAAGTGAAACAGATCCTCGATGACTGCGGTCTCTCCTATATTTGGAGATCCCAGAAAATCACCAATGTTAACTGGCTGAAACTCAAAGTGGAACGAACGCTAAAGGACCAGTTTATACAGAAATGGAGAGGAGAATGTGGCACTATGTCGTCTTGTGATGTTTATGTGGAACCGTATTTGAATTAGAAAAGTATCTTTTGTGTGAGAATGTCTCCCACAGACACGCCATTTGTAATTTAAGAACTGGAAACAATCGACTGGCAAAAGTAGTGGGCCGATACAAAGGCGTTGACAGAAAATGTCGTTATTGTAATCTCTGTAATGATAATGTTGTCAGCGATGAGTTTCATTTACTGTTTGAATGTTCAAATGCGGAAGTTGTCATCAATAGAGAAAAGTATTTGCCAAAATTTGATGTAAGACAGACACCCATCAATGTTTAAAGTTATTTCACTTATGCAAAATCAAAGTCAAAATGTGATTAGTAAATTTGGCACCTTTTTGAAAAAGGTTCTTCTTCTGTTAAAATGATATTTGTTATTACTTTGTTCTGTTTTGTTTTTGTGAACTTGTGCTCCATACCATGGGTATGGTCGTGAGCACTGAAAGAAAGAAAGAAAGGCAACCTATTAAACCCAAATCCCAATACGTGGGCTCAAGCTCCTGTGAGTGGGGTCCTAAGGGAACTGTCACTTGGTGTTTCCTCATCACTTAGCTACTGCAGGCGGCTGTGACAGAGTTCAGTTTGGAGAGGTAGGGGAGTGTTTGTTTTTTATTCTTGTTATACCCGAGATTCACGGGATAAGAATATGGGAGTACGGCGGGAAAATGGGTTAAAAGACGATCGTTTCCCGGACAAAATGGGTATCAGCTATGATGTGGCTGCACTAGTTCTGAAAACACCATTCAAGTCCTTTTAAGATGACCTTAGACTAGTTCAAATAATCATTTTTTTTTTTTGGTTCTCAGTATATATGAGTGATTTGTTCACTTGAGGTAGGATCTAAATACTTCAGCAGAGGAGATGTCTGCGTTTATAAAGATCACCAAGTTTGTCTTAAAGTGAATGGCTCACTTATCGTTTTGTGCATAGCTTTAATTTAATGTTATTTCACTTCTCTCTGCATGCTAGCTGACAGCTTCTAGACAAACTTGAAGCTTTATAAACACAGACGTCTCCTCTGCTGAAGTATTTACATCAAGTTCTTACCAAGCACTCACCAAGGAATTTAGAAAATATGACTATAATATTCAGGGCAGGAAGTACTGACACTTGCAACTTAGTAGAGGATCATCGCCAATCATATTTATGTTTGCCTTTTGGTTTTTAAAAAGTGCTTCAGTTGTGGTTTCCTCCTGTTTTAACCCTGATTTTGCCCTTGTTTAGTCCTGGTATAGATCCAGGGCTGTTGACAGACTTGCTGGGGCCCGGGAGAAGAAGTTTTCCTCGTCCAAAAGTGTTAATATAACTACTGCTTTACATTTCAAACACTGCGTATACTACCAGTCACTGCTTTAAAGTATTAGCAAGAGTAAAATTGACATGAAAGGGTCTACCTGGGCACGGCTGATTCCAAAACCTGGGAAAGGGGGCTGGTCCTGCTGTTACCTGTCCACCGGTCCAACAATTCTTTACATACAATGAAAGATTCAAGTTGAAACTGTTAGCTGTGGTCAGGGAGTACATCTGATCCAAATGGGTTTCCGTTGAGAAGGACAAAGCACGAATCCATATAAAAAGTTGCACATACATCATCTCTGCTTTTGTGATCTGCGAATGTGATGCCACTTGTTTTTGTGGCGTCGAACCTTTGATTCTTTGTCCGGCTCTATAGCGACTGAAGTGGTTTCTGTGGTTTCTGTGGTTTGGGAGAGGAGCGAGTTGTCCTGGAGCTACAGAAGACGTCCACAGTGAGGGCGGCTCAAAGAGAGACTAAACAACACGAGGCTTATCACCCGCGCTTTGAACTGCCATGACGTCCTCCACCGCAACATCGGAAAATAAATATTGTCTATGGGAGGTACATGCTTACGACAGGAAAAACTGAAGGATTATGTAGAACTATCATTTTTATAATTTTATTTATGATGAGCCAAGACATGAAAACTGACTTTCTGCTTTAAACCATGTTATAGACAGATCTAGACTAGTATTCCACGACATTCCCGCGGTTTTGAGTTAATCCTCGGTTTGATCCTGTTTAATTGAGCAGTTTCTTCTTCAGCGCCGTCAGCACTTTCTTTCGTTACTTCCTGGATACAGTTGCGTCATTGTTAAGACCCAAAACAGTCCTCCAGAGGAACCAGAATAATATAATAATAATAATAAGCTATTTATAAACTCCATAGGCTGGATGTGTCCTCTTTCAAGTGAGGGAATAATATGATGCGAATGACCCAACAAGAGACCTCCATCTTTTGAAAAGGTCACTTGATATAAAAGTTTGAATTTTATTTCTGTTTGATTTTTACTTTTTCTTTGAATGGAAAGTAAGGTCCTATGCCAGAGGTTGGTCAGTTTGAGGTTAAGGCCCCAAACCTAAAGGTTGCTTTGCACAAATTGTATTGTTCATCAATTAGACAAACTAAGGGGTCTCAGAGTCCTTCCTAAAGGAATTTACTCAGTGGAAAAAAATATTGGATCGGATCGCAATACTCATTGCTGCAATTCAAAGAACTGATACTTCATCAAGTATCGCAACACTTGTGTTTGGAGGCATTTCTATCATGCAAACTTTCTAAATCCTTTCCGTCGTCCCTCTGGGGGTAATACAAGTGTTAATGGGATGATTGGGGGGTCTTTCATCTCCCCCTGGTGTCTCTGGCCAGAAAACTACACTTGCAACTTCGCTGCCTCCGGGTTGGAGGCCCCAGTACACACTAATGGAATGTGAAAAAATGATCTCCATTGTGTAACTGGATGAACAAAATCCCACTGTACCTTAGTCTTTTCTGTCAGTGTAGCATTTACTCTCACGGACAATTAATAGAGTAAAAAAACGTAACACTTGCAGTGGTGCTTATGACCTCTAGGGCATGAGTGACTTAGTTCTTTTTTTTATTTTTTTTACACATTTTAAGACATTCCTAATCATAATTATTACTTGCTGTATTGCAATAAGGTATCAGTCTCTGTTCTCAAAATCATTTGCAGGGTGGCAGAACATGTATTCTGGAGGGCCACACTTGGCCCACGGGCCTGACATTGCCTTCCCCTTTCGTATGCCTGACCGGGAGGCTGTAACAAAGCCATGTCACCAGACTCAGAGAAAAGTAGTGCCACTGAAATATTAGACTAGGCTTAAAAAAGATCAACCCCTTAAATGCAATATTGAGGCTATTCATTTGTGGCCTAACCTTCCTTAACCTCTTAACCCCGGCATTAACCCAGCACATTTTCTCCAGCTAGACTTTACCCAAATCTAAAAGCTTCTTGAAAAAAGTGCCAAAATAGCGGCACCTACAGTATTAATCCAAAAAAGAGATGAAAAAGCAACAAAAATACGAGGGAAGCGTTAGAGGCATAGGCCGTAAACTCCAGTCAAGCTTTTCGATTTGGGTAAAACTCAACTTGAGAAATTGTGCTTGGTTACGAGGCTAAAGCTGTCTCTCCAGACACACTCCACCCGACTCTGAACCTAGACTTGAACTGTTGTCAGACAGTATTTTCCCACGCATGAATCACAGTAAACATCCTCTTTGCAACCTGCAGTGCAACTTACAGAGGACACTCATTATCTTTAATAGTTTTAATGGATTGTTGTTTAAAATCGCAAACTTCCCCTTAGGCCACGCCTGAACAAGTACAAAATGTTCTCTCCACATTTCGGCAGCGTTATGGATAAAAATATACCCAGTTATTCCCCGTGCAATTAGCTTGTCACACATGCAGCAGTGGTTGGTTTAGAGTTCAAATATCGCTGAGAAGCTGCCAATTTCACTTTCCTGTTTGCTACGTGAAAAGTGGTTGATCAAGAAGTCGGGAGGAAGTTTAGGTGGTAGTCATTTATATTCCGCCGTTGGAGCGAAGGGAGGGTCAGGATGAGGCGTGTCCAGGATCAAAGGCTCAAATAGTTCATATCCTGGCAGAAGAAAGTCATGTATTACTTCTAAAGGTTTGCAAACATTGAGTTACAGTTTTGTATAGGACACTAAATTCCATTGACTGCACACAGTTCTTAAAAACACGACTCAAAACCTTCAACACAATTCATGGTTTGCACACAGTTCCCAAAAACCTGGACACGTTTTGCATTCTTGCTCATTTGAACACACTTCACCAGGGGCAGATCTAGAAAAAGCAGGGTCAAGGGGGCATTTCACAATGTTGAATGTTTATTGCGGGGGTACGCACGTTTGGCTTGATCATGACGCAATTTTTCCATTTAGAGCAGGGGTGTCAAACTCATTTGGGTCGCGGGCCAAAATTCAGCTCCCACGGCGGGTCGCGGGCCGCATATAAGAGAGAACATTTATCCAATAAATGAATAATAATGAGCTGTGATTTGGTCAAAGCCCAACTTAACTGTAGCTTCATTAATAACAACGGCTCACACTTGTATTGCACTTTACAAGCCTGTGTCACAAGGTCCTCAAAGTAGTATCGTTATTCATTCACTCCACATGGTGGTGGTGAGCTGTTATTGAAGCCACAGCCGCCCTGGGGCAGACTGTCCATTTACCACGTGGCTATATAATGTGTTGTTCATATCCTGAGCTCTTATGTCAGTGCCCTCTGCTGGACACGTGTGGAACTCTTTGCTTTTTAAAATTTAATGCCCCCTGGTGGCTACAATGGGAATTCTGGTTATTCTTAAAAGTTCATAACTCCGCACAGGAATGGGCTAGAGACTTTTTTTTTCTTACATACTCTGGAATTTATGCCCATCCTGGAACCTCCACCTTAACGTGGTGGAGGGGTTTGAGCACCGGAATGATCCTGGGGGCTCTGCTGGCGGGGGCTTCGTGCCCCTGGTAGGGGTGGCAAGACCTTTACGTGTCACCCCTCTAGTTCCGCCCCTGCATTAGCGCACAGGATTCAGAAACTCTAAACACATAAAGCAAATGAGACAAAGCCAGTTCTTGAAACGTTCGTTTTATTAAATGGTCGCTTTTCAACAGAACGAATGAATCAATGTTTGTGACCATATTGGATGGTATGTGAATTGTCAAATGCAAACAGACGTTCACTCTGTGCACAAATGAATCAAAGAGTATAAACACATCTTTATAAATCTCAGCACTCTCGTGGGCAAAATACAACTTCTTGAAGGGCCAAGTTAGGCACCCCTGCACATATTTGTTAAACAACAAACAGTTTTACCTTTGGAAGCACATTGTAATTGCCAACACACGTCTGTGAAACGACTCTGAAGCAAACTACAAGTGCAGGCGCCAAACTTCATTGTTTTTATGTTGTTGATATGGAAATGAGAGTTTCAGTTTACAGTATTTTACTGTACCGTACTGCAGAAGACCATTTTTATTCATCCCAGGAGAAAAGACTTTTATATCAATCACAATGAGTGACAATGCCGCCTTGGTCTGGTTTGTTTTTTTCTTGAGAACTCCCATTTGTTTTGTGTCTTGTGATAGCAGGATGGCAAAATGAGGAGAGCGAGAAACAAATTTCAACAGTAAGCAACCAGGTCCCGCCCCCCTCCCCTCCTGATTGGACCTGACGGGCCGGTTCACAGGAAAGCTTGTGTCATTGATCAAAGTGATGGGGCAGGGGATTCTGATGGCTGAGATCAACAGAGGGAAGAACTTAAGATGTTATGTCAAATTTCAAGCCCAGGCGGTAAATTAAATGCAATTTATTAACCTCTTGCCCCAGCCAAGTAACACCTCATTTGAAAGCTAAGACCTACTCGTCAAACTCATCACTTTTTTGTCACTTTTTCATTGCTATCTATCACTTTATTCTCTGGTTGCTTTTTTGTTGCGCTTTCATCCTTGTTCTCTTCTCACTTTTATCGCTATTGTGTCGCTAGTTTTTTTAAGAAGCCTTTCGATTTGGGTAAAGCCAAACTGGGGGAAATGTGCTGGGTGCAGATGGGGGCTGAGAAGTTTAATTTGAAAAACATAAAAACTGACAGTTAACTCTCAGTATGGAGTTGCTGGAGTAACTGTCAGACCAGTGGGGGCAGATTATACTAAGAGGTTCTTGAAAAACAATTACTACGCGCTGTGTAAAATGACCGGCGGTGACAAACGACGAGCGCAGTTAGCCTCAGCTTTAAGCCCGACCTGAGTGGTATGCCGTGGGGATTAATAGGCGCTTAGGCGTGAATAGCTGGCTGACTTAGGCGAGAGGAAGAAGGCCGACTTATCGAAAACAGTAGCGCACGCACGCGCTCACTCTTACTTCCTGCGCCGCCCGTGTGTGTTTTGTCGGGCTAATCTGGAGGCTAATCCTAGCGCTGCTGGCAGACAGACAGGCCCACCCAGGTGAGACGCACTTAATACAATGTGTGTGTTCGCCGCGGCGCTGCAGCTGCCCCGCCGCTCGTGTGACACAGGTGAGGGCTGGAGAGGCTTTTGGTATTAGGAGACTTCGGGGAAAAGTGCATTCTGCATTTGACCCAAGCTCGGGTGTCACCTGGAAACGCACAGGGTTAAGTGTCCAAGGTGCTTCTACCCCTCGTACCCATATGTTGGTCAGGAGTGTGGCTGGAGAATTGCCCCACAACGGGGGGGAATCAAAACATCTCTTAAAAACATTTATTTTCTCTCCAGATACTAGTTTTCCCCCCAGTCACTTTGATACATTTCTCAGAACAGACTTGATTTTTTAATCCGTTACCTTTTTTGCACAAAACAAAAACACAGAAGTTCAAATGGTTTTGTACAGTTCTGTGCTGTTTTGTCAGTTGTTTATGTCGGTGTTTATTAGCTGGTGTGGCGTCAGGACCCACAATCACCCTGGGATGACAAGCCCCGACTCAAATATGACTTGGGCTTATGGAAATATCATTTAAAATATTCTCTTTCCCCAAAAAAGGCCAACAAATCAATCTGAAATTATGATAAAAATAACCAAATCTCATTTATTTTTCCAGACTCAAGTCATTATTCTATACTTTTTCTGACACAAATATTAGAAGAAATGTTATTTACACTTCTGGGAAAGGCTCGTGACCCACTGAAAACAGTTCCGTGACCCACTTTTGGGTCCAGACCAGCCAGTTGAGAACCGCTGGTTTATGTCATGTTGTGAAAATGCATTATCCAGGTTCTCAGCTGCAGTTCTTTCTTTTAAATTGTTAAACTGTCGCAAGCAAAATGGATTTACCGATTATCATGTCCAACATAATATACTGTTCTAGGTATTGCAGGCGCAGTAACAATTTTACTCTTCATGGAGTTGGAGAGTGTACGGTCAGCGACCTTCTGCTGCCATGGATGAAGCCTTTGAGAACATCAGGCTTAGCCTGGCCTTACCATAAACTCATACTCATTTCATACAGAGGGTCTGGATCTTCACAATTGAGCTCCGTGAAGTGTCTTGCCCAAGGACACAACGACAGTGTGCACTTTCAGGAGGTGGGATTCGAACCCCCGACCTTCCGATCACGAGACGACCCGCTCTACCATCTGCGCCACCGTCGCCCCAAGCCCCCAAGCCCCGCCTCCCCCCCTCGCTGAATGGTGGGTTGAAATTCAACCGATGAAACGCGGCCACTGAGATCAGACCCAGACGTACCTGTAGAGAAATGATAATTGACCGGAGTTTACGGATGGCTAAGGCCAGGCTACATCAGGCTGGATATGAGACCAGAATATTTCTTTATTGTCAGAGAAGATACACGTGATGTGGAGAGGAATTAGCCCAACAGAAATGTAGTTTTGCTAATAACTTGTGTTTGCTTATTATGATAAATGAAAAACCATTTATGCTTTACATTGACACTATTTCCATTTCACACAATAAATGGCCTGTGAATGTTGTACTTATTTTTTTCTATAATCAGTCAATCGATTCAATGTATAGCTCAACACAACAGTACCATACAGACCAAGAATGTCATGTGGAACTTCGAGCAAACAGATTCCAGTTTCAGGGAATTTTTTTGAAATGCAGACACTGAAGCTTTAGTGAAGCATTTTGATGACCGTGTTGGTAAACAATTCTCAAAGACCTTTGCAGTTTGCAGGCTCTAACATGTTAATTGACGCTACTTCACTTTGATTCATGTACAAAGGATTTTGAGCAGGTGATGTGATTCCACAATGGTCCTGTTGTATTTTGCTGTTTGTATGAATTTCTTTGAGAAATGTACTTAAAAATACAAGTTCTGATCTGTGAAAATTCCCATAGCAAGTGGGAAAACCTTATTGTGGTAACCTCCTTTTCCCTTCGGTGTACCACAGGGATGCATGTTTGGTCCCAATCTATTCTATGTCACACATGCAGTATACTATGTTTTTACTGCATTAAATATATTTATACATATCCTGCTGGGTCACATGGTATTTTATATTTATCTTTTCTTGTTTGCTGTTAGAAACTGACAACATGCATACTAGTTGTTTATCAGATTCGTTTTCAAAGATGATCTCCTGGGAGTAGATAAGTCACAAAAGCTAAATCAGTCAAAGATCATTTCTCCATCACTTTTACTGTAATTATTACCTAACCATCACTAATATCAACTTCTGCTTATGAATACACTTTGAAATAAGGTTTAATAATGTTTGTCTACAGCTCAAGCCAGACTTTCACCACATCTTAAGCTTCCCGTGCAAAGTTTGTGATTTTTGTCCAACTGAAAATGAACGCATCACCAAAACTTCAACAAGCACATTCCCCAAATCCCAACATCTTATTTCTTAATTCGAAATGATGACAGTTTGCATTAAATTTCCTCAGACACTGGCCCTGTACTCCTTTCACCGATTACACCGTGTCATGTGGTTATCTGCCCCCAAGCCTCCTAACCCCTCAAAATAATGCCGCAGACCAACTTTGAAGATTTTTTTCTTTTTCCCCCTGTAAATTTAATCCCAGTTAGATGACACCGAGTGCAGACTTGCAGTTCACATTGAAGCGACACATGCCTCCGCCATTCTATAGCGCGCATACGACAAACAGCTAATCCTCATTTATGCCGCGCCAAGCCTGCCACGCGTTTAGCTGCTCTTGCATTCCGGCCCGTGGCAGGTAGAGCGCGGTAAGCCTGAGTGGATTTGGCAAAGTAAAAAAAAAATAAAAAACACGGCCGTAAGTGCGTGATACTTGTACGCGATGTCGCAATTTACATTTCTTGGAGTTATGGAGCGCTAAATCAACTTAACAAGGCTCTACCGCGTTATAAGCTTGTTTCCTTCCATCAAAGTCAGACCTGGAGTTCAGTTTGTTTCCATCACATAGTTAATTGTGTAATATTTGGTGCTAATTTACTCTAGGATACTTCTCCCATGGGAATATTTCTTTCAATAATTACTGAAAAAGTCTGAAGACATGCCCGGAATCTGTTAAATTGACTGATGTTGTTGCTGTTTTGATCATGATTTCAGTTTTGCGGGATTATTTTAAAGAGATACTTTGTAAGATTGCAATAATCAGGACTTGAAATCCAATTCTAATTTGCAAAATGAGGAGAGGGAGAGAAAGGAATTTCAAAAGCAAACATTCAATATCCAACCCCCTCTGCTTCTGATTGGACCCTGACAGGCTGGTTCTATGGAGAGCTCGTCTCATTGGTCAGAGTGTCTGAGATCTGAGACTTTAGAAAAAATATGATTTAATAATACTTACGTTATGTCCAATTGTAATTGTACAACATTTACATTTACAGAGCATCACTTTAAAGGTAACTTCAGGAACCCGGGAGCTTTATGGGTGGTCAGCATGGTGACTTGACTTTCCATCACAGTGGCTTCAAGGACGCTCCAGGATCAGTTGTTTTTAGGGTTTCTGGTAGTTGTCACTGCTGACGGAACCATCTCCATGGTTAAGTATACATCCATCCATCCATGTTCTTCCACTTTTCCGTTGTCGGGTCGTGGGGGCAGCTGTTGGCCAAATCACATTGCCCCTTATGGCTCCTTCTGCAGGTGGTGGGTCCACGGAAGGACGGCCTCATGATTTTAACCAGGCGTGTTGGTCTCTCATAAGAGGCTTCTGAACCGCTCTTTGTCTGACCCGTCACCTAGCACCTGTTTGCCATGCGAGACCCTACCAGGCACACGAAGCCCCCGACAACAGAGCTCCAGGATCATTCGGGTGCTCAAACCCCTCCACTACGTTAAGGTTTTTACATTTTTTTTTCAACAACACTTTGAGAAATCCCAGTATTTTAAACACGAAATGATCATATGCATACATATTGAGAACCACAACTCCAGAAGTGTGAAGATTTACAAAACATGACATGAAATGTTGAACATATTGATGCTCCTGATACAATTCATTCAGGTAAAAGTTGTTTGTGTTCATGCTTGCCAAAATCTGTGGCTAAAATCACTTTTACGCAGTGAACATAGGAGGAGGATCTACAGTACAGGCCAAAAGTTTGGACACACTTTTTATGTCTTGGCTTTTCTTCACAAGGTCGTCTTCTGAGATTGTTTTCAACATGTCCAAACCATTTCTGTGACGACATCGTGAAGCTCACTAAGCAAACGTTAATAGTGTAAAGCAGTAATAAAGCGACATGCAGCGATTTGGAAGAATTTCTGTCAGCACTTTTTTGGTTTAAAACACAATTCCGTATGTGTTCACTCATAAATGAACGGCTTCGGTGAGAATCTACCATAGGAACAGTTTTGAAATGAAAGGAAAAACGAATACATAAAAAAAGCGTTTCCAAACTTTTACTGTAAATCCCAGGACCTGTCCCCAGTCAAGTCCTAGCCTGGCATCCAGACTAATCTCTGATGTTTATTAATTAATAAACAGGAGACAAGTCTGGCGACCCTGTCGTAGAAAAGCTACTGCTTGAGGCGGGACTAATGTGGGACAACCGAAGCGCAGCAGCCAATGAGAACATAGCGGATGTGACGACAGAAACAGTGACAAGAAAGTTGTATCATTCGGACATTTCAGTAAATGACTTCTGTCGTTTATGTCAGAAAAACTAGAGAATACAAGCATACGGAGCATTACGTGAAGTTGCTTGTGTTGAAAAACTACAAAACAAAGGCGCAACAACGTGACGCCCGTTCAGAGAGCTGCTCTGATTGGTCGGTCGGCTCCATATCGCTGCGTCACTTCCTTTGAAAGCGCGCAATGGAGTGTTGCCAGATGGAACCATCTCCATGGTTAAGTATACATCCATCCATCCATGTTCTTCCACTTTTCCGTTGTCGGGTCGTGGAGGCAGCTGTTGGCCAAATCACATTGCACCAGCCCCTTATGGCTCCTCCTGCAGGTGGTGGGTCCACGGAAGGACGGCCTCATGGTTCTAACCCGACAGAAGCGGAGTCTGGTTGGCGAGACTAGTCAAGTCCAGTAAAATGATTCTTCATGGATAAATATTAGATAAGCTTGATTTATATGATTATTTATCATGTATTCTTTATCTGGGCGCAACCAATCATTTAACAGCTCAAGCTAAGAGTAAGCGGCTAACATTAGCATCTTTTTACCATAAAGAAGAGGTTTATTCAGTTAAAAGGTTAGCATTAAAACAGTGAGTGACCAGTGAGTCTATAGAAGCTACAGACACTTTGAGCCTGCAGCAGCACATGAAGGACCTTTGCCGCTCTCCGCGTCGTGAGTTCGCCTCCAGTGCTTACGAGATGGTAAAAGTTAACCAGTTTTAATTTATGATGTGCTTTTCATCTCTTTGTCGGTTCATTTCCGTTGTGTACATGCTGTGGCAAGAGTAAATGATTTACGGTGCAATTATCTTGTATCCCAACAGAAGCATTAAGTAAACAGGAAAATTAAAAACATGGTGTATTAAAGGTTTCAAGGTGTGACGTCTTTGTGTCAGCCCAGTCTTTGAAAACCGCAACATTGTCAAGAACGTTCATCACAATTATAGACTGAGCGCCTGAGAAGTTGTAACGCAGGTTTTAAGCAGCGCTGTGTACGGTGTTGTTCAGTCTTGTTCTGGAGGGAATATTCTCTGGTTCTTGCTGATTAGA
Source organism: Gobius niger (assembly GCF_951799975.1). Taxonomy (NCBI): domain Eukaryota; kingdom Metazoa; phylum Chordata; class Actinopteri; order Gobiiformes; family Gobiidae; genus Gobius; species Gobius niger. The sequence continues at coordinate 29,327,643 of NC_136868.1, forward strand.
AAACGACTCAAAAAATGACTAGGCTGTGAATGTATTGGCTCCGTCAGGAACACGTGACAGATTCACCACAAATGACACAAACTGGGAGCATGTTTCATCATCATTCAGGACCAAAGACAGGGGACAATTACTTCAAGTTTGAACAAATAGGGCAGCGATGGGATTTTTGGCTCTTTTTGATGAGAAGCCAAAAAGAGCCGGCTCTTCTGGCTCTTCTTTTTTACCTACACACTTACAGTGGTGTGTGTGTTGTTTGTTGTCTTTAAGGGTTAAAGCTGACTTTGCAATGTTTATTACAGCAACAGCCACACTTTTAAAGCTGGTATTCATTTTATTATCTCATCTATGTACTTCTTATGTTCTTCTTGTTGTAATTACTAGTGCTAACCAAAATATTGAGTTAATAACATGTTAACGCAAAAATCTATTCAACCGATTTTTATGGCATGATTAATGATCTCAATTTGCCGACACACATTTAAAAGCATCACATGAGCCGCTCAAACAGCAGCGCGTCACATGACCATGAGATGTTGGTGTGTTTTGCTAACCGCTGAGGACACCTTTGAAATCACTTATGGACTTATCACAAGGAGCGGAAGCTTTACTTTCACCATGGCATGGAAGACTCTTTTTTTCAAACAAAAGGAAGTTTGGAGCTGCCTTTACCTGACGCTCTGAAGCTGCTCTCCTCAGGTCAGTAAGAGGCTGTCGCCTTGTTATTGTAGTTCTGCCTGTCTTCTTGCTGCTGCATTCATTTCAGCCTACAGCTCTGCTGCTCCAAAACTCGAGAAGACAAAACATGCTAATGATGCGTTTATCCAATAAAACTGGACATTCAAAAAAACATGGCCTACTTTGAGAGGCATTTACTGTATGGATAAGAATGAACTTATGTTGTAGAACAACAATGTAAGGAAAAAAATGAATAATAAGTGTGCTTTCTAATATACCCACCAGCACCCCAGTTTTCTGTATATTTGAGTAACCCCATAGGAGTATTAAAAGTATTACAATGATAATTCAAGTCACATTTTGAAAATATAAAAATTTGATTGACAACACTAGTAATTACTCTAATAAAAACAGTCTTAAATGTAACTGAGTATACAGGTTAGACTACTGTAACGGCCTGCTCACTGGCCTCTCGAAACGAGCTATCAGACAGCTGCAGTACATCCAGAACGCTGCTGCTCGAGTCCTGACAAGAACCAAGACATACGACCATATTAGTCCAGTGCTCCGGTCTCTACACTGGCTTCCTGTCACTCAGAGAATAGACTTTAAAACAGCTCTGCTTGTGTACAAGTCTTTTCATGGTTTAGCACCAAAGTCCATCTCTGACATGTTAGAGCCGTATGAACCATCTCGGGCCCTGAGATCTTCAGGGAGGGGCCTCCTGGTGGTTCCCAGAGTCAATAATAAACACGGTGAGGCTGCGTTTCAGTTTCATGCAGCTAAAATCTGGAACAGTCTTCATGAGGATGTGAGACAGGCCTCAACTCTGACAATGTTCAAATCCAGGCTGAAAACACTTCTGTTTGCCCGAGTATATGACTGAATGTATTTTATCTGCACTCCTGCCTTTTACTGTAATTGATATTTTTTTATGTTGATGTCCAGAGGAGAAGGAGCGACAAAACAGAGGTTAGGTAACTTTGTGTGAACGAGCAAGAAAAAATAGTGTCAAGACAGAGCAAAATAGTGCTCAAGACAGAGCGAGTCAAAACAAGACTTAAAATGCATATAACTGAAAGTATTTTATCTACACTCTTGCCTCTTACTGTAATTGATTCATTTTATGTTGATGTTTTTATTGATTGTATTTGTTTTTCTTATATTTTATGCTGCTTTAACTGTGAAGCACTTTGAATTGCCTTGTGTATGAATTGTGCTCTACAAATAAACTTGCCTTGCCTTGCCTTGCCTATACCCGCCTTTTGATTAGAGCAGAAAACACAAATGCCTATAAAGACAGTAAAGTCTGTCTTAGCTCCTCACTGTGCTCTGGTTCCACATCTGTTCTTCTTCATCTTATCACATAAACACTGAAGTGAAAGTGTGCCTGTGCCTGCAGTATGACATCGCTCTCACAGACTGCAGTGGCCTCAGACGTGTGGTTGTGCGGAGCGGGGTTCAGCCGTGAGAAGCTCCTGGTGAAGGGCCGTGGGAGTGGAGCGCGGCGGGCTGATTGCAGGTGAAGAGCCTCGTGGAACACTGGCTGATTTGCATGACATGATTACTCTCCACTCTGTGAGCGTGTGAACGTGGAGGAGCCTCTGGAGGGAGTAAACAGGCTGACAAACATCTGCGAGAGGTCCAGGGCGTGCACGAAAACAAGGACAAAAGAGAGCCACACTTTCAGTTACCTTCATTTAGTCATCGGGATGGTAAATGGTGATGCTTTTTCCTCTGCATTTGACCCAACTTTCAACAAGTACCTTAGTCTGTGAGGGGAAAGCTCTAACCACTGCGCCACCGTGCTTTTGTGTTGATGTGGGCAGGGCCATCGTGAGATATGCAGTCAAAAATACAGAAATCACAAACATCTTTCCATGTTTTGACGGATTTTGCCGAGACATTTTTCAATATCTAATTCCTAGCCTGCTTTTTTTTAATTTATGTATTTTATTCCACAGATCTTCTACCTGATAACTTGCAACTTATGTCTAGTTATAACCAGTGCCTAACTTGATTCCCTCTTTCAGCTTTTCAGGGTAAAGGATCCAGGAAATATTTAGGAGGATCCGGCAAAGATTTGAATGAAAATAGTTTTCTGATTCTTTGCTTGTGCTTTGGTGACAGTGGAATAGTTTTCTAGTCTACATTTCTCTGACACTTGAGGCAAATGTCGCCGCTTTCCTCTCTCCTTCTCCTGGATATTATTTCAATATGTGTGGTTGAGTGTGCAGTACCTGTCTGTTTATTGAAGCATATATTTCCTCTTTTCCAAAGGCCTGGGCTCAGGATGGCATTTCAAACCACAGCTGCTGATTGTCACAAAGCTTTTCCTCTTCTTTCCAGACAATGTCTTCGTCTCACTTGTGTCTTTATGATGTAGAAGAGGTGGTTATGTTGCTCCAAATTCAGATGATCTATCCTGAATGTGCGTTTGGACTCCTGCCTCCTCATGCCGCTCTGAACAGCCACTCTAACGCCGCTCTCCTGCCGCTCACAGTAATGTTGGGCCTTGGTCACCTCCCTGACCAAGGCCCTTCCACCCTGATCGATCTGTTTTGGACGGACGGCCAGCTTTAGGAAGAGTCCTGGTGGTTCTGAACTCCTTCCATTTACGAATGATGGCGGCCACTGTGCTCTACGGGACCTTCAATGCTGTAAAGGTTTTCTGTTCCCTTCCCCAGATCTGTGCCTCGATACAAAACCGATTCAGAGGTCTACAGACAGTTCCTTTGACTTCAGGCTTAGTTTCTGCTCTCATAGTTAATAAGTGAAGACACACACATCCACTGGTCCTAAGCCAGTGTGCTGGATCAAAAAGTACTATTAAAAAAGCTGGTGAGCATACTGTACATTTCGTTATTCTCTTTGTGTCTGCTCTGTCAGCTGTGGGGCCTTGTGTTTTTCCAAATCAACTCCAACGTAATTTCATTTAGTGCAGGTGGACTCCAGTCAAGTCGTAGAAACAGCTCAAGGACGATCAGTGGAGAAAGGAAGTACCTGAGCTCAGGTTTGAGAGTCAGAGCAAAGCACTTACGCACATGCAATATTTGTAACACACTTGCAAAACATTCTGAAGAACTTTTTTCACTGGGGGGTTGGGGTGGGTTATTATGTGAAGATTATGTGAGGCGGATGTAGGAAAAGTGTCGGGGAGTCAATACTTTCCAGATGCACTGTTTCTCTAAATGACACATGTTCACCTGCAGTGTCTCTCTTCTATTACATGTAACTGTTCAGTTAAAAGTTGTCTCAGTCATACATTTAGCAGTGCACGGTTCCTGGGTGGTATGTGGGAGCCTTCTGTCCCGGGACACAGTGGGTTGAGCGGGTTCTGCTTGGTTTCCCCTCAGCTGTCAGCGCTGGGCGTGTCGTGAACCCAACCGTGAACCCAGCCGTGAGAGGGCGCACTCGTCCTTACCTGTGCGCTCAGTCCCACCGGTGACGTCACGTTCATGACCCCGTGGGTTCCAGCAGATCTCATCGGTGAGGAGGAGTCGTGCATTTGTTTTCATGAAGAGAAGAGAGAATGCAAGACAACAGAGATCCTGCTCCCGTCAAAAGGAAACATATACAAACTCCATGTTATAACTTCATTCACACTGGTTTGAATAGTCCTGTTCTCGTTGGTTGGTTCTTGTTTTACTGCTACATTGCTTTGATCTGTACTTCCTGGGTCATATCGCGTCATTGGAACACCACAAGACAATGGTTTGGTTCTGAGACGATCTTAGACTGAGGCGGACTTTATTGATCCACAAGGGAAACAACTGTATGCTATTACTTACAATATCGGCCTACATATATCGGACTCCAAAAATCAATATCGCTGGGCCCGAGTCTACAGGTGCTTCTCATATAATTAGAATATCATGAAAAAGTGCATTTATTTCTGTAATTCAACTTTAAGGAGACTAGATGCAAGTTAGCCATTTTATGCTCACTACTGCCACCTCAGGTCATGCGCGTAACTGCAGCCTCTATATTAAGCTCGTGCATGACGGCACTTCGGACCCCAAGTAACAACTTTTTGAGTGACAGTGCAGGATTTTAGGGGCAGTTGTGGTGAAACTAATATATGATAGACTCATTACATGCAAAGTGAGATCCAAGCCTTTGTTTGTAAATATTTTGGATGAATACGGCTTACATTTTTAAAACCCCAATTTTTTTTAATTTAAAGCTTTGATACATAATCATCAAAATTATAACAAAAGGCTTGACATATCTCACTTTGCATGTAATGAGTCTATCATATATTAGTTTCACAGTTTAAGTTGAATAACAGAAGTAAATGCACTTTTTTAGGACATTCTAATTATATGATGAGCACCTGTATAGCGCACACGATACAAAACGTTTTCTTAAAATGAGGTTTTCATTCCACTCATGCAACAACAACTCTTTATTCACTCCAAACTTTACAGTCTTGGGACTTAACAATATTTTTGAAGGTTTTTTCTCAGGGATTTTTTTAATATCTAATCTCCTGCCTGATTTAGATTTGAGCTCTGAACCCCAAAAAACAAGGCAAAATTTGAATTTAAAACCTGGCTGAAAATATCTCTAATTTTGTCTTTTTTTATGCATAAAATGTCTGATTATAACAGAAAATGTGCAATACATTTTTTCTCATATGAGTAATGTTATGAGAAACTAAAATCTTTTCTCTTTTCACCTGCAGCGTCTTGCCTTTAGATAACACACTTATCTTCAACCGGGGTCCTCTGGGCTTTACAACTTTAGCGAGACTTCCGTACGTCACTTCGGGGTCGTTTTTCAGCACTTGTTGCCCGTTGGAGGAGCCCCGCCCTGGTCGTGTTGTCGTTGTTGGCTCTAATCCCGCTAAGTCCGTGGTATCAAGTGCAATCAGTTGAATGCGCTCCAAAAATGTTTCCCCTTTGCAAATTGTTTCTACTTTGGGCCTCTGAGATGGACAGGGGCTGATACCGGAGGGGAGGACCTGGAGGACGGGGGGGGCTAGCTGTGTGGTCCCAGGAGGAGATGCACCTTCATGGCTCACTGACACCCCTCCACCACCCACCCCCACCTTCCCATGCGTGTCCCGGCCCGAAGCCTGCTCCGGCCTGCTCGGGTAGTATCCACCGAGAGTGACTTATCCCTCAAGTATTCGCCTCCGTTTGAGTTCTAGTTCGGGCTTATTTATTCGTCAAAGTGGACAACAAGGTGTGTGTGTGGAAAATACACCAGTGCAGCTAAAAAAGAAATCAGATCGTTCCCCACACCTTTACTCATAGGCAAGGCAAGTTTATTTGTAGAGCACAATTCATACACAAGGCAATTCAAAGTGCTTCAATTACAGTAAAAGGCAAGAGAGCAGATCAAATACTTTCAGTCATATGGGCAAAAATAATTGTTTTCAGCCTGGATTTGAACATTGTCAGAGTTGAGGCCTGTGTCACATCCTCGTGAAGACTGTTCCAGATTTTAGCTGCATGAAACTGAAACGCAGCCTCACCGTGTTTAGTCCTGACTCTGGGAACCACCAGGAGGCCCCTCCCTGAAGTTCTCAGGGCCCGAGATGGTTTGGCTGTAACATGTCAGAGATGTACTTTGGTGCTAAACCATGAAAAGAGCAGAGCTGAGTCTATTCTCTGAGCGACAGGAAGCCAGTGCAGAGACCTGAGCGCTGGACTAATATGGTTGTATTTCCCGGTTCTTGTCAAGGAGCAGCGTTCTGGATGTTCTGCAGCTCTGACAGTGAGCAGCCGTTTACAGTCGTCTAACCTGCTGGAGACAAATGCATGGATAAGTCTCTCTAAGTCTGGTTCTGACATTATTCCTCTGATCTTAGCCATGTTTTTCAGATGGTAAAAAGCTGCTGATGTTCTTGCTTTGATGTGGCTGTTTAAGTTCAGGTCTGAGTCCATGATTACTCCTAGATTTCGAACCTACGACCTACGACTGGACATGAGGATGTTGACTAAAGGCAGTCAAATATGAGATTTAGACCCATTCTTTTTTTACCCACTGCAATAGCATTTTCAGTGTCCAGCCGGTCATTAGGAGCAGGTTTGTATCGGCAACAGTTTTATCCAAGTGAGGACACCTGCAAAGAGACAACCGACCCCTGTGACAACCAGCCCCGGTCTCCTCCACAAACTTCCCTTTGGGGCTTAACCACATAATCTATGAAAGATCTGCTAAAATTGGGATAACTCATCTTCGACAGTAGATTTGTGCACTCTGTACCTCATTTGTGCACTCTGTACCTGTGCACTCTGTACCTCAGGGCAGATTACGCGGAGCGTAATCTGCCCTGAGTCTGATGCAGCGCTGCCTCAGGAGTTTGCCGCTTTCTGCCTGCCCTGAGCCGCGCAGGTAAAGCCTTAATCTAACACTGCCGCGGCTGCTCGCACCTGAGACACAGAGGAATTACGGCTCAGATTACGGCGTGTGAGGTGTGTCGCAGAAGCAGAGATTAGGAGATTTGGCGGAGGTTTTACTTTAAGTTGGACCTGAAAGTGGTAAGAAACTGGGGTGAAAATTCTGCACAAAAAAACGCTCCAAGTATAAATGAAGCTGTATCGCAACAAAGGTTGACTCAGAGTAGGCGTCTGGTCTGGGTTGATTGCAATGGAAGCATGATGGACAACTCTTTCTGTCAGACTAAACGGGAGTTTGGAAGTAAATTGGCCCAGGAGCAGCCGACCTACCTGACCCTGCCAGGAGCTGCTCTCAGGTTAGTAAGAAGCTCTCGTCTTGTTATTTTAACAGTCCCAGCAGCCGCACATGTGCTGGGCACTTCCGTCATACAAAAGCTATAGGCTACATCTAAAGTCCACATAATGAGAAACCATGCTAATGATACGTTTACATCATAAAACTGGGCATTCAACAAAACAGCCTACGTAGAGCGACATTATGGATGAAAATCCACTTCATGTTGTAACAATGTAAGGGGGAAAACATATGTGCACTTTTTAACCTGACGCACACGCCATATACAGTATTTGAGTTACCCGACCTGCGACTCATTGGGCAGGATGTCTGGTCACCCTAATTTGGACGACAACATTATTGTCCCAAATGTACATAGAATGGTTCTGGTAAACAATAGTGTGCTAAGTTTAGACAAATCTTAAAAAATATCAAAACTCCTGCTCATGCTTATTCACAAACCACATAGAAGATGGAATAAATGATTTTCAAACCAGTTTATTTATTTAATTTGTTTATTTGTTTGTATTCTATATTGTCCCCCTATGGAAATTTGTCCTCTGCATTGAACCCATCCTTCGACGCCGCTGGGGCAACCCGTTAGGAGCAGTGGTCGACGGCAGTGCCGCGCCCGGGGACCATTTCCATGATGTGGAGCCAGGCTGATGGTCAGAATCACCTGGCTGGAGGATTCACCTATTGTACATGTTTTTAGGAGAAACTGGAGAACCCAGAGGAAAACTACGCAGACATGGGGAGAACATGCAAACTCCGAACAGAAAGGCCCCGTCCTGGTGGGAATCGAACCCAAGACCTTCTAGCTGTGAGGCTGAGGCGCTAACCGCTGTGCTACTGTGCCGTCACCTTTGCACTGCGGCTATCTGAACCTCGACTACAGGGAGGCTTCACAAACTCTGCATGGAGGGAGAGCACGGCTTTGACCTGAGGCTTTTTCCTTTGGTTACGCCTACTGTCCCAGGTTTCAAAAGGTTTGTCTTAACTGCGTAGATTCATTCCAAACCAACCCTGGATGTCGTAACGCTCTATGAAACGGCCTGATAGAGCACACCATGATGGATATGGGGATCAGAACATTTTCCCCCAGAGTACAAGGATCTGCACGGACAAGACACACCCAGAAAGAATATGTATCTACTTTCCACCATTTCAAGTTTGGCCCCATATTGCGAAACTTAAAAAGGGATTTCTACGTCTGGAATCAGAGGTGGGCGAACACTGTCGGGCTGCGCTCGTATCCAGATTCCGCTCCTTGACTTGAGAGCAGCCAACTTTACGGCTCATGTGTTTTTATTGGAGGTAACAGCCAACCGTCACTCAACACAGGAGTTTCATAAACGACAGAGGCCCCTGCTTTACAAACCCAGTACCCAGATGCTCCCTCTCTCCCCCCCCACCCCCCAGTCACCATTTTTGTTGTTCACAGGTGATTGATGTGTTTCATGCCAAGCGAGCAGCAGCTGCCTCTCGCGTGTCCTTCTGCCCTCCCCATGTCTGTTTGTCCATCCCTCATACACGTACAGTACGGCGCTGGTATAGGCCGAAGGGAGATGGGGAAGTCGAGGGGGGGGGGCGTCTGATTAAATGCTGGTGTCTTAAGTGGCGTCTGTGTCCGTTAGAGCCGCATACATCTGGACAGGAGGAACTCTCGCTAATCACACTGACACACACAGCCCGTGCTTCGATCAGTTACTCAGGGAACGTTTGTGATCGAAACCAAGGGTTATGAAAGGTGTTTTCCAAAAGCGTCAAAGTTGTTTGAAGTTACTGCAAGGGTCACATGAAACTACAGCAAAAAAAAGAAAGAAAGTAAAAGTTCCAAGTCTTACAAAATGGTTGTGAAATCTGGACAGGAGTCTTTAAAGTCTTATTTTTGCTGTTTCAACCAAAATTGAGAGAAGTGTCAGGGCCGGTACAGAAAAACGTGTACGCTCACCGGCCTTGACATTGTTAATCCATAAGGTTTCGGTTTTCGGTCCATCCTTTGCAGTTCTAACAGCTTAAACTCTTCTGGGAAGGCTGTCCACGAGGTCTAGGGGTGCACCGAAGGGTATTTTTGACCATTCTTCCAGAGGCGCATTTGTGAGGTCACGCGCTGACGTTGGACAAGATGGTCTGGCTCTCAGTCCTCGCTCTGATTCATCCCACAAGTGTTTTCCGTCTGGTCGATGTCAGGACTCTGTGCAGGCCAGTCAAGTTTATCCACACCACTCTCTCATCCATGCGCTTACGGACCTTGTTCAGTGTCGGTGGAACAGGCTGGAACCGTCCTCGAACTGTTCCCACAGAGCAGGGAGCATGGGTGTCTCCCAGATCTGTTGGTGGTGAGGCATTCAGAGTTCCTTCCACACCATAATCCCCTAAACTTTACACTCGGCACAATGCTGTCAGAAACGTACTGATTTCCTGGCGACTAGTCACTCCAGAGAACATGTCTCCAATGCTCTAGAGTCATTACTCTACAACCCAAGTACATTTTTTATTTATGTACATACTAGAGTCCGGCTAATATGGATTTTTGGGGTTGGATACCGATGAAGAGGATTGGCGTGGCCGATAGCCGATATGTAGGCCAATATATTAAGTAATTCAATTTGATGTCATTTTTTTATCCCTCAAATAGCCCATAGTAAAACCTTGATTATTCAGTAAAGGCTTCAATCATAGAAATATATCTAATAGAGGTCACCCGATGTGGTTTTCTCTGAGGCCGATGCCGATTATTGGGGATTTTTGATTGATCGATGCCGATATGAACCGTTGATATTTTTGGCCAATTAAAAAAAAAAAAGTGTTGTGTCAGTGTTGAGCTGTGACAGCAGGGGGAGCTGTATGGGGGCATAGGGCTGATTTATTCAGGACATTAGTGTTAAGTACTTCAGAGGGAGCTGGTTTGAAAGACAAAAATCTGTAGATTCCAAAACAGAAAAAAAGGTAAGTCTCTATCTCTTGTGGTTATGGTTCCGAACTTATACGGTAAAGTCTACAACATGAAATAGGTGCACAAACTTTTCACCGTGATGTTTCTCCGTTCCACTGAGGCCTAGGAAGTTGTGGGAGAGCTAAATGTAAAGCTCTGGCTGAGCTGCCAAAACTGTAAGTCTCTATCACTTTTGGTTACAGAGATATCGGCCGATAGCTGATATTGAAAAAGCCCAAAAATGGCTTGGGCAGTGGGCCCAGAGCCCAGAGCCCAGTGCCTTCACACCACTGCAGAGCATTGGGTGATGTGTGGCTTGGATGCAGCTCCTCAGTTATGGAAACTTTCTCTTCAGCTAATCTAAAGAGCACATGAGGTTTGGTGGTCTGTAGCAAATGATTTTGTAGAGTGTCCAGCCTCTGCACACTACGGGCCAAATACTGCAAATACATTCCTGGGTTGAAAAGTACAGAGAACTCACATCTGAGTAACATTTGCATGAAGCCCATGAACTATTACTGACATCTTGTTTGGTTCGAGTGCCACAACATCCTTCAGTGTTTGTCAGAGAGGGATGGGGTGGTCACTAATCTGGTCAACAAAGGGCCCAGAGCCACTGGTGCGGTCAGCTTCTAACGCCCTTTAAGATGTGTGAGTGCGTCACTATCCCACGAGCCCCCTCTCTACCCACAATCCTCTTTGCTCGAGGGCCTATAAGCACCTCAACCCGGCGAAGGTGGCTCCCATAGGATTGTCTTAATCTCTCTTTTTACTCCCAAAGAGCCTTAGCCGCGCCGAGTTGTCAGTCCTGCGTATCACCGGCTGCACCGGGATGTTACACGAGGTGATGTTTTTAATGCTCTCTGTGCGCGAGTGTGGAGGGAAGCCCGGGGAGACTTTGGGGAGGAAAGGAAGACTAAATCAAAGCTGTTCAGTGACCAGGTTTGCTCTCTTAACATTTAAACTTTCACCTAGAAACAAATGAAATGATAACTTTCCCCTAAAGGTGGGTAGTTACTGCACGGAGTCCCCGTTTCACCATAGATCTATGAAAGTGTAGAATGAAGGGCAATTTTTCTCACATCTTGACAACATCTGTGAGACGATGGAGGTGAAAACATTGATTGATCAGTGTTGATGTTTTTTAGCTAGTTTTCTCCTCATCCTAGTTTTTATGTCAGAGTATAAGACTAAAAAAGGTTTTATCGAGATTTCCAGGAAGTAACTACAACATCGCACCACACTGGCCAGTTTCCCCACGCTCATTCCTTCACAAATATTGAGATGATGCCAAATATGGTCATTCTGATTTTAGAGCCCCGCCTCTCTGTAGCTCTCTGCACAGCCCTACCCAAAACACAAAGTTAAATCTCATAATTTGATCTGTTTATACACTTGTATATTTTTTGGGAGAGTTTATACATTTTGGGCAGAACTGTGACCTGTTACATTGATTTCTTGTCACAAAATAAGGTGCAAATATATTGACATAAATATTGGGTGTCATTATCGGTTATCTGTAACTATTTTCCTATTTTTAGTTCCTTTACGCACATCTCTCTCAAAATGACGGCGCTCCAGACGCACAGCCACACAAACACTCAGAGAGGGAGGAGCCAAGCTCGTCTTTGGACTTAAGTGAGATTGGAAGAACGCTCCATCAAGCAAAATCGACTTTTTGGAGCTTTTAGCCATGTTGTTTTGCTATTTCCTTATCAAAAATACCACCAGAGTGGTTTTTGGCTTCATTCATGCAGTTCTCAGCAATCCCCCTGAATCCTGCTCTCTGAGCAGCTCCTTCGCCTTCTCCTGGAAAACGACTGACTTATGACACTCTGACGTTTTTTACGTCATAGTGTCAAACAGGAAGAGCCCGACGTCTGTAATGTAATGCCTTACAGCCTGATTTTAATTAATAAAACAGCTTTTATCATTATTTCTGTTGTAAAAAAGTAAGAAAGACATTTAAAAAAAGGAAGTGCCCGAGGCATCCCCGCTGCCCATGGACCCTCTGAGCGTCTGAACAGATGTCATGTTTGCACTGAAGTTGTAAAGAAGGAGCTCTTTCTAACCTACTCTGGACACACCTGTTCGTTTTTTCTTACTTAACAATAATGTCGCGGAGAAAAAGCGCCTTTGGCTGCGAGAGGTACAGGACTTTTTTCAACCTTCCTAAAGAAGAGGCCACTCGACAGGAGTTGGAATTTCTCTCCGGGATTCAGCGACTCTCAGCCAGAATAGTGTTTTTCTGTGACTGTCTCTGATGGATGTTTGATGAACCTTCACCAGAATCAAAGTGGATGAACTTTTATAACCAACGTGAGTCCCATAATGTGATGGAGAGGCCAGGACAGAGCGGTGAGTCAATTAAGTCAGCTTGTGTGTGTTAGCCATTTACAAGCTGTGTTGCAGATGTCAACTCCTTATAACTGCTTTGTGAAGCAACTTCACTTATTGCTGGGATATTTATATTTATTTTACTACTAATTTTGCATTGGGAGAGGGTGTGGAGTTAACTGAATCGAAGCATCATGTCTCCCGGGTTTGCAAAATACCCACGGAAAATAATATAATACTGTAATGTAATACTTATTTTTCACAAAAAATGAGTGCTCCAAAGTGGTACAATATATCATATAAATGGCTATAGTTTACTTTGGGATGGCCTAAATAGCATGATACAGATTCTTTAACCATGTTTGCGGCGTGGTTTTCTTCACCGTGTTGTTGTTAGCACCAGGCCCAGGAAAGTTAGCTAGCAAGCCTATGCTACAACTTGTTGAGCCTTTTCCTCACAGACATGAGCGACTCCAGCGACATGTTTCATTCATATCATTACAGTTTTTAATCGCCTGCCCCTGAAGCCTCCACAGTCATGTTTATGCGGCTTTTAGTGACTGAGCTGTGATCAGAGTCTGGTCCTGAAATCTGCTGTAGTGTGCATGTAAATGATATCATCTACAGCAGTATGAAAATATTACACCGGTGTCCCAAATGATACTGGTGTTACCGTGCATGATATGATGTGGCTGAGCTCGAATGTACACACGCATGTGCAAACACAAACTTCAGCTGTGTTTTCTCCTAATTAGGTTTTCATTCCACTCTTGCAACAACATCTCCACATCTCCAAACTTTACAGTCTTAGACTTAACAATATTTTTAATTTTTTCATATACGTATATTCTTAGCCTGATTTATTGAGCATTGAACCCAAAAAAGACAAGGCTAATTTTTCACTAATACAGCGCTTATTCAAAAACTAAGCAAGATCCAAAATCTCTGTAACTAATATATCAGCAAAATAAAATCTACATTTTAGGTCAATCAGGAAAAATATAGGCCATTTTTGGGACTGACGTTCCCTACCCCTAAAAAAACGGGGGTAGGCAACCCAGTTTTCTACAAAATATCTACAACAATGTGAAGCTTTTTCAAAAGGCTGTTCCATTGTTCCACCTCCGGCCTGGTTGATCAAAAACATGAGGAAATATGAACGCTTGGGTTTCCCACCAATAACTACACGTGGTAACAAAAAAAAGCCATTCCATCCGATATGTCGAGATGAAAGAACACTTGCCCCGTCCTGATCCTGCAGTGAGGTTGTTTCAAAGTCAGATCGGAGCTGAAGTAAGTGCTCCGAATGTTCTCGCCCCATAAACAACACCAAACTCCCTCGTTCTGGTTGTTCCTGCGGATCGGGGTAAATCCTGCTCCGGGCTTTGTCTCTTTGTGTTTGGTGTTTTTGGGACGTTTTTAGCCTCGTAATCCCCTCAGAGAATCGACTCATTAGGACATTAATCAGTGCATTCTAATTACTTCTCTCTCTCCTCCTCCCTCCCTCTCTCTCCTCTCAATAATATCATTTCAGAGCGCGCCTGAACTCACCGCAAAATAGCTCCAGTTAGATGGAGATGTTTCCTTTAGAGCTGGTCATGGCCGTTGGTGCAGTTGTGAGGTGCTTTAATGACTGTTGTCTTGGTCATATATTCATTATTTAATGTTTATATGTGGAGAAAATACAGTATTTTACATGATATATCAGAAATGTCATTCTTTTTTTTGGGTCGCGACTCGACATTCTAGTATTATGGCGGGTAAGTATTGCTATACTTGATAAAGTATCGATACTTGGTTTTGCTGCACTAAGTACTGTGATGCGATCCAATATTTTGTCCCAGTCCTAAGAGAGTGTGTTTGCCTGTGTGTGTGAGTGACTGGCGGTGGTTGGAGGGGCCAATGGCGCAGATTGGCATCTATGTGTGTCTCACCCCATGGGCGGCTGTGGCTACAATAGTTGCTTGGTAACAGAGGCTTGTAAAACACAATACAAGTATGAGCCATTATTATTGTTAATAACATGTTACTTCCGATCAGGAGCATCAGTTGTGTTTCACTCACACAGATCTTACATAGTTTTAGAAACTAGAAGATTATGGCTTTCAAAGGAGGTTTCACACTTTTAGGCCGTAAGCTCTGCTGCTCAGATGTGGATATGCTTAATAGCTAACCCTAACTCCAACCCTAAGGTGTCAGATAACAGGTTAAAGCTCCAGCCCTGGCTCCAGAGAAAACATTTTGGAGTGAATCAGACACTATGGGGTTTGGTTGGGTCCAATAGTACTGAGACAGTAAACACCTGCATTGTAGGAGTGGGTGACATGAACAAAAATGAATATCTTGATATTTATCGATAATTAGAGAATATTTTTGCGATCGTTCAAAGACATGTCTCTTTTTCATCATTGTATCTTCTGTGAAACAGGGCGTGTGTCCCTTTCCTCTGCTCAGCTGTGGTGAGGTTAGTGGGCTGAGCAGACAGGCACCTGTCACTGTGAGGCCTCTGATAAAACGCAGAACTAAACCAGGCTCAGAGGAAAATATCAAATGATGTTTGCATTATTTCATTCTGCCCCTGACGGCCTGCAGTTGACGGCTGAAACATGTAAAGGTAAAAGATTTCAATATCTCTAACCCTAGTGTCTGACTAAATGAACCCTAAAAGTGATACTTCTGCCCCTGTTCAACACTCCTGGAAGTTTGCACAGCAAAGGAAGGACCTCACATGAACGTGCAAAGCATCACTGGGAAAAGAAGCGATCAGCAAGACAAAAGCATAATATCACCAAAGAAGGATCCAGCAGCAGAGGAATGAGACTCGGACACAGGACGGAAAGAGCACAGATTGGCGACACTCACTAAGGTCAAAGCTGAGAAGCAAATGAGACGAGGCGGGAGCAGAGCCTGCAGTTACGCTGAACCACTGCTTCATCCGAGAGCTACAGTATATCATCAATCATCACTACACCGGCTTTCTCTTTACGTTCTGATTTGTGTAGACAAAGATAAAAAATATTGTCAAACAAACCCCTGCAGTCTTAAACTCGCTAAGTAGAGTTCTTGAAAAGGCTACAATGCATTATTTATTTTGAGTTATACTTGCGTTGGCATGTTTGAAGGGTCGGATTCTACAATTTATGAAATCCTCGATATTCCAATTTTGCATATGGTCCAAACAACAATTTGAATATTATCGTGTAAACAATATATCGCCCACTGCACTGTGATAGTACCTTTACCCAAATCTAAAGGTTACAGCCTATGGGCCAGTGTAACGCCCCATTCGAAATTAAAAAACCTGCTAAACTCATCTAAATGGAGCTTTTTCCTTTCCTTGTTGCCACTTTTTAGATTTTTTTTTCCTTCGCTTTTCTTTTTCATCACATTTTCGTCATTTTTCTTCGTTTTTGTCCAATTTTTTTTTTTGCTCTTTCGTTGCGTTTTCATCCTCATATTCATCTCATTTCCGTTGCTATTTTGACCATTTTTACCAAGAAGCTCTTTGATTTGGGTAAAGCCAAACTGGAGAGAATGTGCTTGGTTCATGTGGGGGTTAAGAGGTTAAAGGGTCAATTCTACCAGAATAAACAGTCCTCCTCTTCAAAACGGCTGTTTCTGAATATGTCCATTTTTAAACTTGGCCTTTAATCTACAGGCCAATAATCAGAGGTGATCGTGCTGATAAATGCTCACACATTACAGAGGCTATAGGCTAACAGTGGAGATTAAACACACTCTCATGGAGACGTCATAGCAGCAGTTACAGTTGTTTTCTTGACTCCTGATTGTTTGCACGCTGATAAAAATCTGTGTGTCTGACATGAATGAAAAGGATAAATCATCTTTACATGTGACTTTTCCCCCCAGGGGCCGATGGGAGGGGCCGCTGTGAGGGCGTTAATGTGTGCGCCGACTGCAAGAGACAACCGTTTAGTGCCTGATAGAAGAGACGTGTTCAAAATCAAAGGCACAGATGGCACAGTTTGAAAAAAAAAGTTCATGTCAGTACAGTGTTAATGCATAAAGGCTCGGAGGCATCAATTTGCACATGGTCATTATTGGCCATAGAAATTAAAAGGAAAAGCGGCAGTTAGGAAGCCAGCTATCTAATGCATTTTTCCTATAGTCGTTAGCATTAGCCATCAAACGTGTCAAATTATGAACGATCCAGGTATTTTCAGTTATAGTCACACTGACCACATTTAGGTGAGGTCAAAGCTTAGTAAACCATTAATGAATGTACAGCGTTTGGTGTGAGTAGGGTGACCAGATTGTCCATATTAAAAACAGGTCACAATGGGAATTTGAAGTGGGAGCTAAAAGGTCCTTTACCCCCCAAGTTGAACGGTAAAATAGTTTTTAAAAGTCTAATGTCAATTAAATGGACCAAGGACTTTTGTTTTTTCTTAGTTCATTGCTAATGAAACTTTGTGTTTGTTGCACACACGCACAAGTCATGAAGTTTCAAGTCAAAAACACTGCTTCTGGCATGCCGCTGTTCCCCAGCGGCATGCCAGACTGGGACAACTGGGACACAACTTATAAAAATGGGGGGCATCAGACAGAGAGTTCAAAAGTGGGACTGTCAAGGGTAAACTGGGACGTCTGGTCACCCTACCACTGAATGAAATGCTACATCATAAATGCTTTTTGTGGGGTTGGAAAACACATCTGAAAGTCACTAAACGTTATTCTACAGTATAATATGTTAATGATAATGAAACTAAAGAAATGATATAAATGCCATGAAACGGACATAAAATACCTTGCCGAAGGGTCACAGAAGGCTCAATACAAGCCACTCAAAACCTCATTAAAAAACACAGTTTTTCCATACGGAGATATGTTCTTACCTGAGCTTAGACGAGTTGATGCACAAAAAGACCAAAGATGTTGTTAGCATTCCTCCTCTTCCCCTATGGGGCCAAACGGGGGTGAAGTTAGATGAAGTTTTCCCTATTCAAATACGGTAGTACACATTACTACTACACTTGTTTTGTAGGTTTTCTGGTGAGAGGGTCCATCAGCGGGGGAAACCTTCCAAACAATTGATCCTGGAGTGTCCTCGAGACCACCGTGATGGAAAGTAAAGGCGCCATGCGGACCACTCACACAGCCTCTAGGTCACTGCGAGGCCAAATACGCACAAATGTCAACTCTTTTTTACCAGCAGAGCAGATATTTATTTCCTTACCTCTAATAACCTGAGGTGAGTAAATTGACTCAAGGGACAGTCTTCTCCTGATCACTGTCACCCCCCCCCCCCAGTCAGCTCCCCGGTTCAGGACATCCCTTCGTCAAGTAAAGCGTGTGCCATACTTTTGTTTTCGTCCTTGATCAAATCCACATACTGTATTGCACATCCACCCATAACGGTCGACTCCTTCTCTTTCACATAAGCAGGTGCGCACGGGCCGTTCCAGAGAGCTGAGGGGAGGGGAAGAGGGGGGGCATGATGGATCGCTCTGGACCTGGCCTGGCTCTACACACTCTGGGACCAGGGGGTGGTGGGGGGGGTCCTTCACTGTGGCCCTGTGTCCTGTGTCCCTGTCCTGGCATCGGAGGCACCACCATCTGCCCCTCAAGTCAGTCCCTGGACAGGCCCCACGAGAGGGGGAGAGGCCCAGAGAGGAGGGAGCACTGGCCGTCCCACTGGAAGGACGTGGACTCTTGCCACTCAACTGTTGACGCGAGATCTGGACTAAAAGGGGGCGAGGCGAGTGGACACAACCGAGCACTGTCTCTATAGTTTGAAGCTGAAGGACACATGGACTTTTTTTTGTAGAATGGTCTAACGTTCCTTTTTTGAAAACGGGCCTGGAGAAGTGAAAACTACATGATCTTTACTTCATGCATTAGTTCTGAGGGATCGACTGAAGTGCTGAAACCTGTATTCCCTGGGATTTTGCAGCGTCATAGATTTAAAACTCTGAAATCCGTCGCTGGACTCCTTCTGAGCAGTTTCACACTCACGGCTCCATGGATTTGCTGGCATGCAGTTATCAGAAAATGAAAGATTGTTTTCTCTGTTAGATGAGGTGTCATTCCCATTGATGCCTGTCTCTCACTCCTTCTGTTTTGTCTTCACTCAAAACTTTATTCCCAATTTGTTGCATAAAGTATCAGTGCTGAAGTGTCCAGAAGAATGTTTTTTAGCTTGACCACTTAAACATTCATGGTATATATGGTTTGGACTTTACACACTTGACATGCTCCTCAAAACAGTACATTATGGATAGATCATGCGTATGAAATATTAGATTGCATTCACACCTTCCTCCCTCAAAAACCACATCAAATCAAGCCACCTATAGCTCCTATACCTGGTGGTGGGGGCTGTGGGGGCTGTAGTCAGTGCAATTACACATACCGCTGTAGCAGCTTCAAACATCCCCATACAGGTACACTATGCCCATCACAGGGATCTTGTCTTGTAACACAAAATCCATGATTTATCTTATTACTTGTCCCTGTGGAAAAGCCTTTTTGGGTAAAACAAGTAGGG
This sequence comes from Gobius niger, assembly GCF_951799975.1. Classification (NCBI taxonomy): domain Eukaryota; kingdom Metazoa; phylum Chordata; class Actinopteri; order Gobiiformes; family Gobiidae; genus Gobius; species Gobius niger. Next base: position 29,346,785 of record NC_136868.1, read on the forward strand.
CCCTAAAAAACACAGATGTACGATAAGATCCAAAAACTTGGATTATCATGTGGCAGCTCGTTTTGTTGAATCAAATCATCTCATTTCATCTTTAAGATATATTGGGATTGAACGTGTAAAACTGCCCCCTAGAGGTGGAAACTTAGATCTCCTTCTATCTAAGAGGGAGCACCATCCACCGTTTAAACACTTTGACGCCTCATGGCTATGACTGTGAAATACTTCTTGTAAGTACTGTCCACATTGTGTTTTACAGATACAGGATTTGTATATATTTTCATAATTTGTGTTGCGCTTCACAGGGTGTGGCCTCCAGATTGATTGTAATTGTTTATGTCAAACACAAGGCGGACCAGATGCGGCCCACGAGATGATTTAATGTGGTCCGTTGTAGAGCATGAGTATGTAAAAAGGGGAAAAAAGAAAGTAAGTCTCTTGCCCATTCCTGTGTGGGGTAATGGATTTTTAAAGAAATCACCAGGATGCTCTCTCCAGCCACTAGGGGGCATCTTAAATGTTTAAAAAAGGAAAGAACTCCACACATGTCCAGCAGAGGGCACTGACATATCCGGACAGAGTTCTGGGTTTAAACAGCATATTATAGCCATGTGGTAAATGGTCACTTTTATTTGGTCGGTACAAATACAGTACATGTTAGTGATCATACATGGGACTCATGCATGTAAACACGCCATGCCGGATTGTCGCCTTGGACTAATTTGCATCCGTCATCCCACACTCGCAGTCCCAAACACACTCTCATTCGTCCTATTGTACATGTTTTGCTTTGGAGGAGATCTAAGCAAAAAAAAGAACAAAAGGCTGTGCCGAAACGTGATCGATTTAACAAATACATCTCGGACATCAGATACCTGAGTGTGCGATGCTGCTTTATTGAATCATGAAATATTCCCACACAAAAAAAGAAACATACCAAACCTTTAACAATATCAAAGGTGCATTATGTAACTTTTTGTGTGGAAAAAAAGTTGATATTAGTACGAGCTTGACCTTGACACGTTACATAATGCACCTTGAAGACTGAGCTACTTTTATGTAACAAAAGAGCTACTTCTGCTTCACACTGCTTCTGCATGGACTTTGGTGGAGTGGCATCTCGAATCCTTTGTTAGTTACTGTACAATACTGTAATATACTGTTTACTCTACTGTAATGTATGATACTGCCATTGCAAATAGTATTATAATGTTACAGTGTATATTTTTAGATCACCTTTGCTGACAGAACACCAAAGAAACATTTGACATGGATGTGGAATACTTGTTCAAATCAGCATCAGAGCGATAATAAAGGCCTTCCATCTAATCCGTCACATGTAAATGGGCCAATCAGTAAGTGGTGCCTCTGACCGGCCCGTTGGAAGTCCCACTGTTGCTCAAGGTTACGGCCCCCGGTCCCTTTAAGGGCCTTCTGCTGTGAATGGACAGAGCTTTTATTGAGGAGATTTAAAGTCGCGGCAGCATCTGTTGTTTTTACGCCCAAACTGCGGCCAAAGTGTGGACCGTCCAGCCAGAGAGAGCAGCAGTCCAAGCCATGGGACACACACGGGACACACACACGGAAAGATCGGCTAATGAGGACTGGCAACTACTGTCTCCGGTGTGTCAACCCAAGACAGAACGGCTCTTACAAAAGAGCCACAGAGAGAAACTGTCACTTTCCCCTTATGTGTGTGTGTGTTTTTTAATTGCCACACAACGCCACTTGGAATGTGGATTTTGGCCAAGAAAACAGGTATTATTCATTGGGACTTGGACCAAATATCGGATCGCAATACTTTTTGCTGCAATAAGTTTCGATACTTTGTCAAGTATCGCAATACTTTCAATACTTGTGTTTGGAGGCCTATTTAATCACTGCTTTGTTTTCCAGTAACATTTACACAGCACTTTGTTACCTTTTGTGTTAATGCACTTTTCAATCTTAAAGCAGTACTAAGTAACTCTTGCCCCTAGAGGCCATAAGCACAATTGCAGGTGTCGTAGCAAGTTGTGATTTTTTTAACTTAGTAATTGTCCCTGAGAGTAAATACTACCCTGACAGAAAAGACAAAGGGAGAGAGAGATATTGTACATCCAATTACACAATGGAGATTTTTTTCCACTGAAACTTGGCCCGTTAGCCTGTTAGCTTCTTCTTCGTGATTCCATCAGTGTGTATTGGTTGCTCTGGTCCGGTGGCAGCAAAGTGGCAAGTATGGTTTTCTGGCAAGAGATACCAGGGGCCCCTCCAATCATCCCATTACCCCCAAAGGGACTACGTAAAGGATTTATTAAGGTAAACAAGTTTTAGTATTGTTTTAAAGTAAATATGTTACTAATCACAATAACTTACTGTATCACAATATGCATCGGATCAGCCCCCGAGTATCGTGATTCGTGTCAGACCGTACCAAACGTCCCAGCCCTAATGCAGTAGTTTCACATGATTCCTTTCAGTTGTTCTGTCAAGGTTCTCTCAACGGATTCTGGTAACTTTCACTAGTCTAATTGAACATTTCTATTGGCCCACTTGGAAATTTGACCAGAATCCAAGACCAGTTTAGCTATAGTGGGCCGTCTTTAGCATGCGCTTGCACCTAATTTGGTCATTATTTGGCTGAAGAATATGATTGAGTTGCTTCGAAGTCATAATCACACGTCTTTGTCCTGCAAATCCAAGATGGCTGCCAGGGACGCCACTGTAACCTACAGACAAAAGATGTGTGATTAGGAATTCTAAGCAACTGAATTATATTCCTCAACCTAAGAATGACCAAATAAGGTGAAAAAAAGCCTACATGTATGTAAAGGCATGGAAAAGAGGGGTCATTTTTGGTATAGTGGCGAGTGTTTTTGTATTTTTGGTGGCCATCTTGGATTCTGGTCAAAATTTCCAGGTGGCCCGAAAGAACATTTCAAATAGACTGGTGAAGGTTACCACAATCCATTGAGAAAACCTTGACAGAACAAAACGATTGTTACCTGGCCTCTTCAGGACACATCTCTCCACATTTGTTCTTTACTCAAGTAAGAGTACAGAGACTTTCAGTATTACTCAAGTAGAAGAAAAAACGGCCATCAGTCGTCTTTCATTGTCATCCTGAGTACTGCATAATGCTACTTCGGTATTCAAAATGTCCACCGGAACTATGCGTGATGTCATTGGAAACGCATGTAAATGTAACTGAGTCCTCCCCACCTCGGCTCTGGAGACGATAGTTACTGTAGTTAAGCTAATGTCATGAGCTTCTTCTGTCACACTAGTCCAGCTGTAAACAAGAGACACCATAACAATAGATACAATAGACCCAGATACAATGACTTTTTCAAAGCATTCGATTTCCTGGGTTTGTTTCAGTGTACTTCTGCCAAACTTCAAAAATGTGCTTTAGAAATGCACTGATGTCAGAGCGATGCGGACCACAGGTTGAGAACGCCAGTGAAAGAGCGTCCTTACCCCCGCAGGTGATCCCCTCTCTCTGTCTGTGGTGATCCCAGGGCTTTTGTGGAGGCTGCACCGGACAAAGGAGGGACATAATTACTGCACAATGATGACAAGTGTGTCCACAATACACCCCCTCTGCCCCCTGTCCCATCTGCATTGTACTGGAGCTCCACTCTCAGATATATACGTGCAAACGTCTAACGCGTGAGTTATGGGTCATAGACTTTATTCAGGTTTTAAACACATCAAATAACGTATGTGTCAATATAAAATACCTATAAGTTATAATATTAAAATGTAGTGACAGAATATTCCAGCAGAGGGCACACAACCAAACTCTACTGCGACAGGTCAACGCCGCGGTTCACTTGGTAATGATTTAGGTTTGAGTTTGACCTGGGACATTTGGTGGAGACGTCTGGACTTAACTCAGAGAAACTTCATGAAAGAGTATAAAGTGGGCTGAGAGGGAGACAGACTGAATAAGTAGGATTTACAGGTTAGACTTTTTGTCAGTCCTTTATGATTTTAGGAGCTTTTAAAGGGACAGGTTTTGATGCTTTTGAAAATATGACTTATTTAGAAGGAAAACATCATTTGCACGTTCATCAGTTGCATGATTGTCATTTACTTCGGTGAAGCAGTTTAATGAAGAAATGTTGTTGAGAAAAGTTATTTGAATTAGATTTTTTTTAAAGTACTGGCAAGAAGTGACATAGAAGTTTCATAACAGTTTGACTAATTTCCCATTGACTTAAAGGGATATTTCAGGATTTTTGACATAGGGCGTCATTTCCTATGTGGCGCTAGGCTAGTGCTAGGCTAGCACATTTCTACGGTATCAGCTAGCCTGCATTAAAAACAGTCTGACCCACTCCACAGTGCACCTGAGGCAAATCAGCGGCATCAGCATTGTGGTTGTATAAGCTATGCAGAGGCGGAGTGATCTGCTAGAAAATAGTCCCTCAAAATGTGATCATTTGTGCGATGCAAGGTCAGTTATATTCCAAAAATTATTCTGGACGCAGACATTTATATCGAAATGCGCTAGCCTGGCACCACGTAGCTCTTCAAATATAAGAAGAGTTACGCTACCAAATATTACAACAAAAAAAATATCTCCAGAAATCAACAACACTCTGGATAACTAGGAAATGAGGCCCTATGTCAAAAATCCTGAAATATCCTTTTAACATGGTTGGCATAAGGAAGTGAAACTATAAACATCAGAAAAATGTCCAAACTGAAGAAATATAAAATATATATATATAATTGTTTTAACTATGTTTTAGCAAAACCTGTGTCTAATGTGTCATATGCACTTTAATCTTCTCCTCATAGTTCTCATATCTAACAAAATAAAAACAACTATACAATTCTTATAGTAATAGACAATATTATATCAATTTGACAACCCTGACTTATCGGTATATGGATTGAACCATGTTGAAATGTATGGCTTTAATATATCATAGCCACTGTGGAACTTTCTGGGTTTTATGTTGTTGTGTCCAGAGTACATTTAAAAGTGGATACTTCAGGTTTTATACCTGATTTCTTAAACATATAACTGTGGAAGAGGGAGACACTAAATGTTATTGTGTCCAAACTCATTCCTCACCTTCCTGACATATTTGTATCCTCACCAATTCTTAACAGGGACAGTTTGACCAGTTAAACCCATAGACTGTAGAAAAAATGGACGTCTTATGCTCACTCCTCCCCGTTTACCAGAATGACCACGGCCGTGGGGCAATTCATGGGGGATTTACAGGCTCCCCCTCCCCAGCTCTGACGAAGCATGTTCCTAAAAAGGACATACGGGCGGGATTTTCACCGTAGACTCGGCCCTTGCGTGACGTGTAGCTCGCGCTGCTCCAATGCTAACAGTCCGAGCCTCATTAAGTACGAGATTTCAAAAATTCATATTACGAAAACCAGCCTGGTTTCATATAGTGTTATTAACCCAGCGTTATCTCAGGAGGAATATCTAGCCTAGTCTAGTGTTGAAACAATTGAAACCAGGCTTTAAAGTAGTTTTTAACGTGTCTAAAGTCCAATGCTTTTCAATGGGGGCCTAGTGGCGATATGGAGGTACTGCAGCAATGGCGGAGCAATGGCGGCCCCCACGTTTGTGGTCAAAAAGCAGTGCAGCCAGCGGCCATTGGTTAAACCCCGCCTTAACCAAGTGCATTTTCTCCAGCTCAGCTTTACCGAAATCCATAAGGTTACAGCGTATAGTAACGCCTAATTTGAAAGCTAAGACCTACAAAACTCATCTAAACGGATGTTTTTCCTCGTGTCATCACTTTGACTTTTTGTTTCATGTATTTCTTCACACGTTTTCGTCACTCCTATGTGGCATTTTCATCCTTGTTTTGGCATCTTTTTTGTTGCTATTTGACACATTTTTTTTGAGCAAACTTTCAGATTTGTGTAAAGCCAAAGTGTTCAGTTCAGGTGTCAGGTTAAAGGCACTTTTCACAGGGTCACTTTTCTCAGTCACTGTCACAGAAATGCAAGAAAACTGGCCTGCAGTTTCATGAAATTGATACAAATGTAGATGCAGTGTTTTTTCCCCACACATTTCTTTGTTTACAGCATAGTAATGAGAATAAAACAGTCAGGTACAGTGCCTTTAAGTAAACTGATTGTATCCAGAGAGGTCTCACATATGAGATAATATAAAAGAAGAAGTGACTCAGCCCTGACTCCACCACACACCAGTCAGTGAGCACTAAAGCCAACCCCCCTCTCCTCTGCATATTCTTCAAAGGTAACCACTGCTAACTGACCCCACTCATATTTACTGTCTCTCATCAGGCCCCTCCCTGTGTCTGAGGGCCCTCTACCTGCCAGCTGCTGCCAGGGGGCCCGGGGCGGTACTTCTGGCCCCCCACAAAAGCCGTGGACAGTGTAACACAAAAAGAGCAGAAAGCCAGCCACTGACAGCAGCAGAGCCTTTGTAGTGAAGAAGCAGTCTGGGGGTCTCACACCATTACCTTGTCACTCTCCTGCTCCCGGGATGGGGCGGGGCGTGGGGTTTAGTGTCTCAGATTGTGTAACGGTCGTGAGGATGGTCCTGATTGAACAGGCTCATCTGAGGACTCTCATGTTGTGTCGTACATTGTAAGAAGTGAGAATGTAACACAAGTGTAAGAATGTGGAATATAGTATATTAGTGGGGGGGACTCCATTAAACAGTAGTATTTATGTTTTAAAGGCATGTTTTAGGCAAGTCAAGGCATGTTTAGGCATCTCAATGCACCTTAGATGCTTCTTTGTATTTTCCTACATTTTAACTAATTTGAAGTGGAGATGTGAGTTCATTTCAGACAGGTGCAGGGCCTTCTGGGGCCCGAAGCAAAAATCCTCCTGGGGCCCTAAACAGTGCGCATACAAGGCTATTCGACAAAGAGCAAACCCATGTGCGCATTGAGTTGCCTTGTGTGGTTTCTTTATCCTTGGCAACAGCGGAAAACATCTGGATTGTCCATGATTTGTGATGTTTGGTGGCTAATGCTAAGAGCTATTGGAAAAATACATTGAGCTAACGGACTCTGAAAAGTCTCCGCTCCACATACGTTCGGACTGAACGCTGCTTCTCAGTATGTCTCTGATCAGGGAACAACGTTGTAACCAGTGTTGGGCAACATTACTTTTAAAAGTAACTTGTTCAGTTAGCTCGTTTCTTCGTAGCTCAATGCTGAAGGTAACACGTTAGAGACTAATGCGTTATCAGCCCAATACCAGTACACATATTCAATAATAGCACAATAAATTCGCTTCTAAGCTTTATTTTGTATGCTGACAATTTATAGAAATAGGCAACAATCATGAGCATGAACTACAGGCCTATAGTCGACTCATAAAAGCTTTGTTTGTGATTTGAAAACTGTTTGGCTCTGTCAGAAACTGCGCCAGTTTTTGAACAAAAAGGACGTCTGTAAAGGAGCTGTTATACTTTACAAAGTGAATTGAATTGGTAATAATAAAAGCACAACATACTCAAGCTGATTTAGATTAATTGTACAGCTTTCCTCAACCACATAACCAGCTATGAGTTTGCTGATGACACTGGAAGGACCGATGCTGCCTAAAGCTAAGTGCATTGTTTGGGGCGAGCGCCATCGTGGTTTTCTTCTTTAGCTTCGCCACTAGTGCTGTATTGTTCTTTTCTCCAGTAAGTTCAAAATAATGTGAGTACTTAGACGATGTGAACACGCTCGCTGAAAACATGTTGCCATGTTGCTGCCTTGCTGTAACATTTTGGAGGACACAGACACTAGCACTGGCATGACACTGCAGCCGGTACGGAGTGAGACGGGTGAAAGAAACAAGTACAGGTTACCTGCAAATGCAAAACTAACTTGTTACTTTACTTCTTACTCTGAAAATGTAATCTGAGTACTCTAAGGCAATACTCATTGCCCCCAACACTGATTATAACATGGTAAAAAGCTCTTGCTTGGTGATCGTTGACAGTATCTGGCCTGAGCATGTTGTATGTTGTGTCCCTGTGCCCCGCCGCAGTGGCCATTGCCCCGGGACGCTCTTGTTCTCTCATTAACCTGTTGGCCTCTGGGATCTTAATAATAGACGAGGAACTAATTTTGAATTTGACACCGAGGATTGCCGGCCTTTAGCTCGACAAAATACCTCCTGCATCAATTATGTAGAGAGCAAATCCAATATGTGCGGACAGAGACCGACTGACCACCGGAGCGGAAATAATCTGCAGTGCATGGCCCAGGGACGCAAGAGGTCCACAACCGGCACTCTACAACCGGCACCCCACAACCGTCACTCCTGAACCAGCACCCCACAACCAGCACTCTACAACCGGCACTCCACAACCAGCACTCCAGAACCAGCACTCCACAACCAGCACTCCACAACCAGCACTCCACCACCAGCACCCCAGAACCAGCACTCCAGAACGAGCACTCCAGAACCAGCACTCTACAACCAGCACTCCACAACCAGCACTCCAGAACCAGCACTCCAGAACCAGCACTCCACAACCGGCCCTCTACAACCAGCACTCCACAACCAGCACTCCACAACCAGCACTCCACAACCAGCACTCCACAACCAGCACTCCACAACCAGCACTCCACAACCAGCACTCCACAACCGGCACTCTACCACCAGCACTCCAGAACCAGCACTCCACAACCAGCACTCCACCACCAGCACTCCACAACCAGCACTCCACAACCAGCACTCCAGAACCAGCACTCCAGAACCAGCACTCCACAACCGGCCCTCTACAACCAGCACTCCACAACCAGCACTCCACAACCAGCACTCCACAACCAGCACTCTACAACCGGCACCCCACAACCGTCACTCCTGAACCAGCACTCCACAACCAGCACTCCCGAACCAGCACTCCACAACCAGCACTCCACAACCAGCACTCCACCACCAGCACTCCAGAACCAGCACTCCAGAACCAGCACTCCACAACCAGCACTCCACCACCAGCACTCCAGAACCAGCACTCCACAACCAGCACTCCAGAACCAGCACTCCAGAACCAGCACTCCACAACCAGCACTCCACAACCAGCACTCCACAACCAGCACTCCACAACCAGCACTCCACCACCAGCACTCCACAACCAGCACTCCACAACCAGCACTCCAGAACCAGCACTCCAGAACCAGCACTCCACAACCGGCCCTCTACAACCAGCACTCCACAACCAGCACTCCAGAACCAGCACTCCACAACCAGCACTCCAGAACCAGCACTCCAGAACCAGCACTCCACAACCAGCACTCCAGAACCAGCACTCCAGAACCAGCACTCCAGAACCAGCACTCCAGAACCAGCACTCCACCACCAGCACCCCACAACCAGCACTCCAGAACCAGCACTCCAGAACCAGCACTCCAGAACCAGCACTCCACCACCAGCACTCCAGAACCAGCACTCCACAACCAGCACCCCACAACCAGCACTCCAGAACCAGCACTCCACAACCAGCACTCCAGAACCAGCACTCCACAACCAGCACCCCACAACCAGCACTCCAGAACCAGCACTCCACAACCAGCACTCCAGAACCAGCACTCCACAACCAGCACCCCACAACCAGCACTCCACAACCAGCACCCCACAACCAGCACTCCAGAACCAGCACTCCACAACCAGCACTCCACAACCAGCACTCCAGAACCAGCACTCCAGAACCAGCACTCCAGAACCAGCACTCCAGAACCAGCACTCCACAACCAGCACTCCACAACCAGCACCCCACAACCGTCACTCCACAACCGTCACTCCAGAACCAGCACTCCAGAACCAGCACTCCAGAACCAGCACTCCAGAACCAGCACTCCACCACCAGCACTCCACAACCAGCACTCCACAACCAGCACTCCAGAACCAGCACCCCACAACCAGCACTCCACAACCAGCACCCCACAACCAGCACTCCACAACCAGCACCCCACAACCGTCACTCCACAACCGTCACTCCAGAACCAGCACTCCACGTGTACTGCTCAGCCTGGATTGATTAATTTATCTCAAAACAATATATAGACTCTGTGACCGTCTTAAGGCGGGATGCTGCAGGTGAATAGGGGAAAAAATGACATTTAGAGATATCAATTTGAAACTTTTGCCATACATTAGGAAAAAAATGCATTCTGTAATTTTGACCAAACAGTTAAGTTTATAAGTCTACATCAAGTGAAAGTTCATAATGCGCCTCACTTTTTAAGCAGCCAAATTCCACTTCGTATTTACCTGCAAACGTCAAAGCCATCTGGCCGCTTCACGATTTATTCCCTAATAACCCCACACATACAGAGTGCATTTCAACATGGCCGCTGAGCTGTGTGTAATCCTGAGAGCAAACACTACAAGATGTTTTCCCACCCTCACCGCTACACCCCCCCACCGCGCCTCCTCCTTTGGGACGGGTCCAGTGCCAGCCATGCACTGCAAAAAAAACACTTTACTACAGTATCTACATATTGGACATGATACTATTCAAATAAATTGTTTGAGGCCTTTTTTGTACACCACAGTGGGGGGAGGGGGGGGTCCCAGGATGTTAGCATGGATCATTTTGAAATCTTGGCCTAAAATGCTTGACATACGTGTTGTTTATACATGGGTATTGAAGGTCAAATTTGAGCACTATACTGTACCTATTGTATTCCCATACTACAATGAAATCTAGTTTAGCAGTATAATGGTTGGCAGACTTTTGTGAGGAAAAAAAGTGATTTCTATGTGGCGTCTTGTATAGCACCAATGTTAAAAACAATTAGCCTTGAAGCGGCTAATACGGGATTGCAAACAACACTCTGCTCCATGAAAGCTGCGAGAACTCATCTCTGTGATGAAGTGGGACATTTGCCTCAGGACACTTAGGAATATTGGTTTGGACCATCACTACCATATGTTTTGGTTTGAAAATGTAAAAAAAAAAAAAAATAGCAGCCTACAGCAGTGTTTCTCAACTGGTGGGTCGAGACCCAAAACTCACAAGCTTTTCCCAGAATACATTTCTTTAAATGTTTCTGTACAGAAATTGTATAGAAACACTACTTGTCTGTTTAATTCTGTTAAAATTGTGGCTCCCGACACCAGTTGAGAATCACTGGCCTACAAGACCTTAACCCTCCTGTTATGTTGACGGAAACTCCCAGCCAGAAAATCCGGGTTTCCCAAATCGGGAAACTGCTATTTTCTGTTCTTAATAATCGGGAAACCGAGTTTATATGATCAAAGACAAAACCGGAGTATTAAAAACTCTGGATAATAACCGGGAAATTCGAGCCCTTGTAAACGCACTTATGGATACTGTTTGGGTCAGTTTAACGCAGCAGTCAAACTGAAGGTAAAAGGATGTCAAAAATGTCAGTGTATTTCTTTCTTTGCAACTGTGAGACATATTTCACCCCACAGGCCTCATGCTGCCTTACTCAACACCAATGCCTGACTTACTCTCACTAAACACCAAGCCAGCAACTATGCCAGCAGCTAATATTTATAGCCTCATTTAAACACTGACAAGTGCAGTTTCTGATAATGATAAACAGTATTTCACTTTCCCCTGCAAATGAGTTACTTCAAACTGTAAACCTCTAAATTATCAATGTGAAAGTGTCCTACGTTATTTATTCATCTACAAAAAAGACTAAAAGGCTGTAACAGTCAGAATTCCTCTTTTACAGTGTCCCCGGGTGCGTGAGTTGGGTTTGCCGCTAGGATTACCTAAGCTAATACCAGGTGTTAGCTAGTCATCCTCCTGCCCGCTTACTCTCTCCAGCAAAAACACTGCACGTCAAATCTAATGCTAACGCTAACACGCCTCTCCCGCCGGATCATGTGACCACAGGTATGCACACACCTGTAGCTGTTAATGCTAAAGCTCAGCCGTGTGTGGATGCTAGCTGGCACTGTGCCTAAGCTGCTAATTACAGTTGTGTGTGTGAACGGTTGTGGCTGAGTGCGCTAACCCAACATTAGCCACAGAGAGAGAGAGAGGGAGAGAGAGGGAGAGGCAGGTTAGCGCTAATCCAGTTTTAATGGTTTAGCATGGAGAAGAATGCAGTTGTGTTTCCATTTTAGTGTGATTACGGGAAATTTGACGCTAACTGCTTTGCTTTACAAGGCTTAAATATTCAAGTGGTGGAGCACAAATGAGTTTTTAGTCCGAGGTGGATTCAAAAGTATTCCAAAACAGAAAGGTTAGGGGAAGCTAATGTAATGTACACGTGCTGCTGCTAATCCTTTAAAAGTATTTGCTATGCTATCTATGCTATGCTATGCTATGCTATGCTATGCTATGCTATAGGAGAACTTAGCTTTGTTATTGCTTGTATTTTTTCATTCTTTTTTATTTCATCAAAACAAAACAAAGCCTTGACATAAACCACGCTCGCTGAACTGGGGAAAACAGCTGGGGAACTCGGGTCAAACAAAGCTCCCCGACTTCCACACCTGACTATGGAAATCAGTCGATTTGTTTATTTATTGTCTAATGTGAGCTTTTTAGTTAACACTGATACTTTTTCAAGTTTACCGTGAGCTGTCGTTGTCCTCGGAAAAACATAATTACGAGAGAAATGCCCGACATTGATGCTAGCTAAAAGAAAATGTATGTGATATTTCATAAAACCATCAAGCTAGTGTTTAGCTTTTGAGACGCCAACACATTTAAATGGTTTTAGCTCATTTAAACACAAACCAGTGATTAAAGACTGTTTGGTTTTATTTGGTGGAATTAAAATCCCCACTTTCCAACATAAAAAGCAAGTGAACGCAAACTAACCGGGGACAATGACAGCCAATGCTAACAAGATGCTAATTAGGTCTCTGACTTCCTGATTCGCGCAGGAGGAAAATGTGCTTGATCAAGACAAGCACATATGCAACATCCGAAACGAGCAGATGGGTAAGAGGTCCAACGCCAAACCGGATGTGTGTCAGCGTCCGCCATGATAAGAATTGGCCTGTCAGGTAGGAAGGAGTCAGGAAAAGGAGTCTCAATGCTAACTATCATAGCCACTTTAGCATAGGGAGCTCTGGTGCTAACTCGCCGGTGATTAGGAGCTATGTGCCATCCCACAACCACTGTTGATTGACAGGCGCACATAAAATAAAAAAAATAATAGGATAAGATTCTGCAAAAGCCAAACTTTATAAACGTGAGCTGCCTCAGTAAATGGCTTAAATGAAGACAGTTTGTGCTTTTGTTTTCATTTAGTAAAAACTTCAGCTGCATGGCTAACATGCATAATGTAGCTTTATGAAACAGCTGTTGGAACAACTAAATGGAAGTGTGATGGATCATTTGGAGTTTTCTTTTTTTTCTCCTTAAGTGTCTTTATTTGGACACTATGTTGTTGCATAATGCAATACAGAAGGTGGTGGCATGCGCTTTTGTTTGGCCTGCAGTCCACCTTAAAGAAGAAGAACAGCTGTTGGATGACATCACCCCTTCCCCTGGGTAAGGACAGTCAAATTGGGCAAATGCTGCTGAAGCTCTAGTTCACTAACTGCATAGAGATCTAACAGTTGACCCTACAAAAGGTTAAGGATTAGAAGCTATGGTTAGGACATAAAGGCTATGAATTGATGGTTTTGGACGCAGCCATGGTCTTGTTTTCTTTCACAATGTCATGTTAAGAATGTAGATCCAAACAAAGTTTTCTCTGCTATAATAAAAAAATAAAACATCTCCCTAGTTCACGTGTACGCTGCAACAGTCATGCACATATTATTCCAAATGATGATTAACATCTTGAGTGTTTACAATGAGCAAGAAACAGCATGCACATCTAAAAAACGTTTTAACAGATGACCCGGTGCTCTTTTGGTTTCAGAACTGGGGACATTTCCATTCATTCATTCTTCATTATTAGCTCTAACTTTCTTTTATTTATTTTATTAATTTTAAACAGAAATCACTGCAATATGTAGCAGTCATTTCTGGAACAAAATAGAAAAGTACATGAAAATATGGAGGAAATAAATAAATAATAATAGATAAATAATAGCTTAACTAAACAACAAACAGGTAAGCCATTAGTGTCACTCCTCCCATGAATCACCAGTTACTGTACTGAGATCTGTTACTAGAGAGTAGATGTGAAGCAGGTCGTTCAACTGTCTAGGATGCAACAAAGTCCAGGAAGTGCTGCCATAGTTGAAGAAGAAATGACCCAAGGGAACAGGATTACACTGATGTGCGTTACCACGGAAGGTTTTTGATGAGGAAATGCTATAGCATATCTAAAAGCTAAATTTAGCATAAACCTCCTTTTATGTAGGGCCTTACATTAATGTTTCTTTCTGCAAATTCAGATGAAAGAAAAGAAAACAGTTCAATTCGACAATAAAAAAAAATGCACAAGATGGATAGAGAAGAAGTGGCGGTCGTACAGTCACGGCACAAGCACGCACTGATAGCACAAGTGTTGACCCAGCCATGAGGAAAGACAGGAGTAAACAGTTTCCACACTGGCCAAGAAACTGAGCAAATATCAAGCTGCAAATGCAGGGTTGCCGAGTATCAGCAGTCAAACCTGAGGAATTACGCTATAAATGGCACATTTTACATGGAAAACGGCATTGCAGAACGGGTCAAATGCAGCGGTCAAACGGGGGACATATTTTTCAGTTTGGAAGTGCTAAATTGCTCTAAAGCAGGTTTGAATAGTTGCCTCAGCGTGTCAAAGATTAGTCAAACATATGACTCACACACTCTTATGTGTATGTTTAGTTTTTGAGCTACGAAGCTACGATTTCAAAAAGGAAATAAAAGCCTTAAAAAAGTTGTTTTAAGTACAGATGTTGCTGCCAGAATGCAAGAAAAATGCATTTTGAGGAACCACTTGTACTTGCTGAAAAGCGGATACAGGAAACATAACAGTCCACATAGCCCTTGTGGAAATATGGGCGCTTCTAAGAGTAATCAAATCTCATAGAAAACTCCAGGAGGAAGGTTATGTACACATTACCCTGCCCACATCCACTACGTAACACCACCAGTACACACTGACGGCAGGAGCAGCAGACAGTGTTCACAGCACGCTCCTTCCTCCGGCTTTGTATCGGGGTTTATTGTACGTTTATGGACATGGCTGAAGCTAACAGGAGAATAGCACATCACGCTGGCGGATGTGTCCGCCCTGGTTCGGATGCGGCCGTCTTATAAAAGTGCAAGCATGCGTGACCCCTACCTGTGCGTCCCGAGCGTGAGCGTGTGAGGAGTTGTAAAGCTGAGGCGCTGACAGATTTCGGAAGGTAACAGTTTTGTTATTACGCGCCATTACTTATGACGCCGATGTTAAGACTGATAAGAAAAAAACTAATCAACCAGGAAGAAAGTTTACCTCTAGGTTCCTGACTTTATACTGTTATGCTTTAGGCCAGCAGTACAGGCAAAGTCAGGCCTGGGGGTGAAATCCGGTCCTGTAGCTTAGGAGTTCTGGTAAAGTGCTGTAATGAAGCTGAAAATTCGTGTCAATTTTGAGAATGTGAAATATGAAGTGCTGAACAACGCTGGGATCTGGACAAAGTGGGGCTTTACCAGGGACCATTCGGAGGTTGTGTCGAGACAATATAAAAATGACTAAAAATTGAATTCCCATCTGCTAAAACTGTTTTTAAAGATGATGGTGAGACATCTGTCCTTTGAAAAAAGAAAGTCTTGTTCTCTGGACGCAGAGTAAGTGATCATTTCAACATGGTCTTGGGTGTCCTTTGCTAAAGCTGAAGTTGTGCCTAATGCAGTGACGGCTCCTTCATGTCGTGTATGTTTTTAAATAAACATGACTCTCGAATGTGACGACGGCTAATGAGAAAAATCCTGCTCACATCATTGCTGTTGTGATCTTAAAATGCTAATTGGTGTAGATTGTCCTTCATGGACCTTCTGATCAGAGCTTTTATTGAGACATGAGTCGACTGCAGAGGGGTCACACAGGTCACACAGGTCACACAGATCGCACCTATTGAGTCAGATTAATGCTTTTTAAACTGTGGTAAACTTATTGCGGGCTTTCATGTGTCATGCACAAACAATTTCCCTGAATTACAGTACAGCATCACTGTTGAATCTCTGAACCCCCACCTTTGTGAATGGAGATGCTACGGGAGTCGACATTTACAGATTTCCTGAAAATCCATAGCTGGAAGTTGATTAAAAGTTATAAAATGGTGAGTTTTTGGGTTGACATTAAAACTAAGACGTCAATCTCTAAGACGTTAATCACATTTTCTCCAGTTCAACTATACCCAAATCTGAAAGCTTTTGGGAAAAAAAGCATCAAAATAATGACAAAAACGAGATGTAAATGAGGATGAAAACGCTGCAAAAAAAAGGCATCAAGAACACTACAAAAAACAATAAAACAAGCGACAAAAAAAACAATGCAAGGAAAAATCTCAGTGGAGTTTTGAAGGTCTTAGCTTTCAAATGAGGTGTTACACTGACCTATAGGCTGTGAGCTTCAGTTGAGAAGCTTTTAGATTTGGGTAAGAACATATGCTAGGTCAAGGCGGGAGTTAAAGAGGGGGTGTTCTGCTTTTTTCAGTCACATAGCACCAGTCTATATCACACTACAATGATGACAAACCTTCTGTTGGTCTGTAAATGCAGTAAATTAGAATAACTGCCTTGTATAAAATGTCTCTCTCAAAATGGCTGTAGTGAATGTCTTGAAATAGGCCTCTGTCTCTTTAAGAACCTCTGAGCCTTTAGACACGCCCCCTCCACACGCTGTCTGTGGCATCAGTGGGGAGGGGGTTCTGCTGAGGAGCAGTGGTTGGTTACTCGGCTGGTGACCAAAGCTCGGAGGCGTCTCCAGGAGGTGGGGGCGTTCCTAGGAGGACTCAGGCAAACCTATCCCTAAAATGGCCGCCATCAGAGTTTTTACAGATTACTCAGAAATACGTGAATGTGCCAAGGCAACACTTCAGCCATGTTTTTAATGAGGGAACGACATAATAACATGATGGAAAGCTTGAAAAAGTCCATTTTGCATAAAAAGCTTTAACTTTGACCTTCTCATGAAAAAGTCGTACAATAGTTTGATCCTACGCATTTGAAAGATCAGAGCGTTCTCACCTCTGTCCCACACCCTTCACCCCCAGATCTAACCAAATCCCCCTGGGAGCTCTCCGCAGGTGTGCAGCGGGACGGACAGGCAGGCAGGTAGGCGGGCGGGCGGGCGAGGCGAGGGGAGAGTGAACGCGCTCCAGCTCATAATGAAAACAAACAGCTCATATCAGAGTTCTCTCCACAAACACGGCAGGATTAGCGGCCGCTGTGAAAGGGGAGCGGAGCCTTTGCCTTGATTCAATAATTACAGCTGCGACGGAGACCTGACCCGGCCTGTCGGTGGGGCTTAATAACCCATGTGTTTTAAACGCCGCTTTCCGTGATATGGCGGCGATTACTCACACCACTGCTGCTGTTGACTCATCTGGCCGAGCGCCGCACTTCGGTTCAGCCACTGACAGGTTTCCAGGTGAAAGGTTCCAATCTGGCTTTCCCGAGTTCCCGAGGACGGTGTGGCCTAAAGTACAGTGCGAAGGAGAAACACAATACTGAATAGTTTAGATTTGTACTCAGAATGTTGTGTTTTAAGGGGAGACAAAACTATTAGATTTTGCAATAGCTGTTTAAATATTTCACCATTTCAATGATTCTTAAAAACTAAACATTATAAATGGTCTCAACTTATATTGCACTTTTCTACCTAAAGCGCTTTACAGCAAGGAACCAGTCACCCATTCACTCTGTCAGTCATACACCAGTGTACACAGACACTGGAGGCAAGGTGGGGGAGGTGTCTTGCCCACGGACACAACAACAGTGTGCACCTTCAAACCCCCGACCTTCTGGTCATGAGACGAACCGCTCTACCAGCTGTGCCACTGTCGCCCACATGAAAACAATCACTTCAAATGTCTCTTTAAAGACATTTTTCTTACGCGCTTCAACCCTCCACCATACTCTACAGTGGGGTTCATGGAATCATTTAGAGGTGTTAAGAAAGTCGAGGGAAGAAGGAGCTGAAAGTAAGTATGAAGGAAAGCTACATGCAGATGTTATGCTAACAGCAGCTACAGTTGTGCTGACAGCTTAATGTAGTGTGACCAGACGTCCCAGGTAACCCGGGACAGTCTCAGTTTTGAGCCCTCTGTCCTATTTCCCTGTGAATTTATCCCAAACCATTGATTTGTCCCAGTTCGACACAAGCTCTGTCCCAGATGTCCCGATTTATCACCAGCGCTAAGCAGCAGTTTCTATCTTAGGCCGTTTTCACACGTTGCGTTTCACACGTGCGTTGTTGGTCGGCCCGAGTCCGCCCTACTTCTATCTGCATTTACTCCAAAGTTAGTTCAGTCTGTGTTCACACGCACCTGCACCAAACATCGCACCATCAGCCACTAACAACGATCAGCTGTTCAGCAAACTTATTGTTGTGTGAAAACGCCCTTAAATGTACTGATTTTTGGCCATGTGTACATCAAACACTAAGTTTTCATAGCGACTGAACCAATTAAAAAGCCTAAAATCCACCTCATTGCTGATTAACATAAGACTTTAACAAACAATGTCGCCTCTCCCACAAATGTCTTATTTTTTTATCCCAGTTTTTAATGTGGAACATCTGGTCGCCCCAGGTTAATGCTATCATGGACATTTCTGAACCGCAGTTTAATGTGATGAAATATGAAATATGAAATCTGGCCTGTTTTAGTGAGGGCTGTCCTCTCTCCTCTGGCCAGTCAGAGCCCAGCAGTTGGATCAGCTCAGTGCCCTTTGGCCCATGGTTGAGCTCGGTCCCAAAACTTGTACCCGTTTGACCCTGGTCTGGCCAGTGGAAACACTCGACTATGGGCAGACCTGGCACTGGGCTGGGCAGGAAGTGCCCTGGAAAAGATGTAATACCATAAGTAGCACCTACAGGCAGGCAGATTTATCCATTTCTTGCCTGATTTGGGTTTCAGAAACATGACATTTAAACAACATTATTAGTAGGGGAATAACAGGGATCACCGTTTTTCAATATATCAACAAAATGAACCTGTAATTTCAACCCTGGGTCTTAAATGACAGAAAACTTGCAATACATTTCCCCCATGTTTTATGCTGGAAATCATCAGCAACACACTTATAGAGGTCATTTCATTCATGCACCTCAGTTCGGTGTTTTATTTTGTTGTTATATTGTTTGTTTTGTTGTTGTTCGACATACTTTGAGGTCTATTAGTTCCCTATAAATGTGTTGTTACTGAGCACTCCTACATGACTCATGTTGTACACATACCTGTATATAACCAGTGACTAATGGTCGGTTGAGTAGGTGCCTCTTTACGTCACACTCTAATCTTCCGTCATCATAGGTGGTAATGTAAAAATAACATTTACACTGGAGGAGAAAATACTGTGAACTCTGCACATGTGGACTAGAGCCGCACGATTAATCTCACTCATCTTAATCAAATAAAGCTGCAATTTTAATCCAAATACACAATTATTATAGTGTAGATCATCATCTTGTTTTAGATTTTTAGAAATGACTTAAAGTGTTTGAAATGTTTGGATTTGTGCTGATTTTGAGTAGATTTGAAGTACTTTTACTTACTTTTGACTTTTTGTCTTAATTCTAGTGTTGTCTCATTTCAAGTAAGTACGTAAGTAAACTAAAATAATGCCTGACTGTCTTATTTCAAGACAGTCCAATTCATTCATTCATTCAAGCACTTTTTAAGCAATTACTCTAAGATGAGATGGTGTTTTTGGTGAGCTCGTCCAGATGATCCAGAGAGGAAAAATCCCATCACCACCTCCAGACTGGGCCGACTCAAACATCACAACACCACAAATTAGCTCCAACCCGCCTGGTTTAGGAGGAATGGCCTAAAATTGGCTTTCTATTTAATGTTGTCACATAGCCAACTGTAGGCAAGGAGTTCTGGAAGGGGGCATGGCCTTTTATCTGGCGGACTTTAAACATATTTATCACAATATAATAGAGTCAAAACCAAAAACGGGTCCACATGGATGTTTTTTCACAGTCAAATGTTCAGTAGAAGCTAAAAAATGGTCCATGTAGCTAGCGGTAGCATATATAGCATGAAGCTATCATTAGCTTCCTGGTTAGCATTGTCCGTTTATTTTTTTTCAAGTATTTATGGGCTGCTGAACCACTTCACTCCTCTCTGTGTCTCTGTATCCATCCATCCATACATCCATGGGACGATGTCTCCGAGCTGGCCTGGTGTCGCCTCGGGGTCCCCCCAGAACAGCTGGAGGGGGTGTGCGTGGATCGGGAAGTCTGGGCACAGACTGCTGCCCCAGCGACCCGGCCTCGGATACAGCGGAAGAAAATGGATGGTGTGTCCTGGGCCTTCCACAAGGCCTCCTCACAATAGGACATGCCCGGAGGGAGGTGGCCTGGAGGCATCTGAAACAGATGCCCGAGCCACCTCAGCTGGCTCCTTTCGATGTGAAGGAGCAGCGACTCTACTCCGAGCTCCTCCCGGGAAACTGAGCTCCTCAACCGATCTCGCAAGGAAGCTCATTTCGGCCGCTTGCATCCGTGATCTTGTCCTTTTCGGTTAATCCCCAAATCTCATGACCATAGTTCATGTCTCTATATAATAAATATATTCAGCATTTGTGAAAGTAATGATGGAGTAATGGAAGAATGTTTGTTTTCTCCTTCTGGCTCTTTTGAACATGACCATATTTGGGCCTTTCCAAAGTTGCTGTCTGTATCTATACATTTATGGTGCGTTCCTGCATTAGTGATGAGAATGTTGCTTTTGCTCATAGCCTTCAATATAATGTTATTTAGCATGTTGTTTTTAAATGATATATATAACATTCATGCAACGTTAGCATCTTATTAGCTAACTGTTGTAGCATTATCTGTTTTGTTTACATACGAGTTTATTCAGCTGGAACACTCTGAGGCTGTAAGTTGTAATTTTCAAGTGGGAAAGATACCAATTACCTGGAACGCACCATTAGTATATTTGTTATTAGGTTTTGCACAAACACACACAATAAGGTAACAGAATCAGGACAATAATTAGAGAGGCTTGAGGCCCAAAGGCAAAGTGCAGCATGAGTTTGGGCCAATGTGGAGCTCAAACCTGCCCATCCCTGGTTGTAAGGCTGTGTTTGGCAGACAGAGACGTGCGATCAGCTAAAACTGTGAAGGAAAATAGAAGATCTCTTCTTAGTTAACACACAGGTTGTTACTTAAGGATGAACTGGTGATATTTACAAAATGACTCTCCTGGAACATGGCCAGCCTGTCGGTCCTGAGGGTTAGCGTGACAGCCAGGTGGTAATTAGGTCTAGTCGCCGGCTGCCTCAAACCGTGCGCTTGTTGTCGTGGAAACATAATATGTAGAGCGCGGCGCAGGTGAAGCCCCGCCCCCTCAGACCTCACCTGGTGGATTTTGAAGTGACATTTACAAACGACTTGTGTGTTTAGCTCCACTCGCACATGCCAAAAACCTTACGCAAGGCCCTGCTGGCCCAGCTCGCGCCGCACCGGCTCCTGTTAGTCACCTTAGGCCTATTTCATTAGCAAGGCAGCCATCATTAACACGTTTCAGGACAGGTACGGCACGCTATGGCTTTGTTTTAGCCCGGTGCTAGAGCGCGTGAGGAGAGTGACAGCTGGCATTAGCTTATCTGATGTAGTAAAAGGTCAGGCACCTGGCGAGATCAGGAAACAGGATAACAATTAGTCCACATTGACAACAGCATGATTACAACACCCACTGCACAGGCACAAGTACACAGCTCACGTGAGGCGGGTACCAAGAACAATAGGTTTACTGCACTTTAGCTTTCAGTCATTCTGATGGAGCTGGGATTGTAAACATACTGTGTCTATAACATGATTTCAAATGGAAGATTTTCGCAAGCAAGAGTGGATAAGGAGAGACCCTGCAGGTGAATAAGGAAACATTTTAAATCTTTTGCTGCCGATTACTGACATAAATGAGGAGAAAATATAAGGAATTGTATGCCTCAAATGACCAACATTGTGAGTAAAACTACAGCAAAATGGTTCCATTTGTGTAGTGTAGTGTTGTGTGCATTGAGAGGCTAGAAGCTCCAGTAACCACTTCTCTAAGCCTGACAGTGACTATGCTTACATGCAGTCAACAACCCTTTCATAACCGGAATATTAGCAAAATATTACTACTACTCTCCCCTGAGTATTTAGTCATATATACGCATAGCGGAATATAATCAAAAGGAACATTCATTTGTGTTCTGTGCATGTTTTATCCGAGTACAGGAAGTCTCTGTCTGATGCACAGTGTACCTGAAATACACAAGAAGCCGAGCTAAACATGATTTAATGCTTTGTTTTGAACTCTGTAGCACTTTGTAGCACTTAAAATGTAAAGTGCGTTACAAATAAAATGTATTATTATTATTATTAAACATGGCAAAGCCCAGATGCAGCACAGCACCACACTTTAGGAGCCAGGAGGAAACTGATGACTTTATTAGGGCGGTGAAAGACAGGAATATACTGTCTTTTAGCACTGAGATACTGTCAGGATGTTCTCGGTGCGTTTGGAACAGGATGTCACAATCGATTACAATTAGGATGTGCTCAAGAGTAACTCTGTCTGCTCACATGTGTGAACAGCTGATTCCAAACCTTTCAGAAACCTGAACATTGACCTAAGCCTGAACATCGACAGGGCAGTGCTTTTTTCACCATGACATATTTGCTTCATGTTTAGCCACTGTTTTTGGATTGGGAGAGACATTTTCACATTGACGCTGTGTTTTGGTGACGACTATAGTGATGTTTGCTTAAGGGCAGGTCTGAATCAATTCTGAGGACTTTGGACGGGAAATAAATCAGTCCTTTCTATTTTTACCTTTCGGTTTTGGTCAATATTACCACTTGCAATCTTTAAAGTGTTAAATAATGTTGTTCACTGAATCAATAAATGCCCAGCTTTATCGATTTACAGGATTGTATCCGCCTTATTCCTACGTCCCATGAGCCTTTGCATGAAGTGTGGGAGGGATTTCCGGTATGACCGTTTGCATGTCGACCGTTCGTGAATCCACTTTTTGTGAGCTTTAGAGACGTAAACTGTGTGGGAACACGAGCTGTCACAGCAAAATTACGAGCCGCGATTAGCTCTTCACAATAAACTTATGACTGAAAATCACACCATCGAGGAGGTAGTCTCCACTTTCTAAGTCTGTGATCTTTCTCAAAGACCTGACTCAGATGTGGTACTTTAGACTCGGAGAATGGATTGTCAGCATAAAAACACTTTTGTTTCATGTTGATTGGTCAAATATCCGTGTTGTTTATGAAGCCTCATTACATGCATCGCATTTACATGGAAACACGGTATGTCTGCAGTTTAATTATGTCAAAGGTTTCACTCAAAAACAATCAGAACATAGAGAGAATAAAGCATCTTTGGAACACACACTTTTGCGCGGTGCTCTTCTAGGATCCAGGTACACAGATTCAATGTTTAAAGAAGAAAGCGATCCGAGGCACTCTGACTTGCATAAAAATCCTTTAATATTATTATTACTCTAGTGATGTCCCAGTAATATTAAAGGATTTTTATTCAAGTCAGAGTGCCTCGGATCGCTTTCTTCTTTAAACAATCAGAAAATAGTTACTCTTTCCAAACCTGTCAAATGCACTGTATTCAGACCCAGCTCAGCTCATATGGCCTCAGGGGGGTCGGGGGGTCTCTCGAACAGTGTGAGCAGGTCAGTCGTGTGTTGTTGTCTTTACAGTGTAAAACACCTCCGTGTTTTAACCCGAGAGTCAGTCACAGTTGGCATGTTCAAAGTCGCCCCATACATGTCACTGTGTAAGCCCAGCTTTAGACCAGGGGCATGTTCCAAACACTGCATGTTCCAGAGCCCCTCTTTTCTAATTCATCTGTGAACAGCGACACTTGTTCCTGCTGCATGAGGACATCTCTTCAAGTGTTACGGAGGTTGATCGTCTGGAAAATCATCTTGAAATGTTGAAATGAACCGCTATGTGAAACAAATACTGGCCCTGGAAACCACTGGAAACCAACGGCTCAGCACGACTTCGAACATTTCATCCAGAATCTGGATAGTTTTTTTTACCTGGATGAAAAGTAGCTAAGTTTAACTAGCTCCATTAAAGAATATACACAAACTGAGTCCCCATCATGATCTGTTCCAAGACACGAGCGACGATGGATTGGGCTCCGAAGGACAAGTGGGAGCTGACTGTTGTGACGTCTGGGGTGGTACGGACTGTTTGTTCCAGGCCAGCAGACTAATGAGACAGACTCTGCTGAGCACGTCCACTTCCACCTGTTTACAGCCGCAGGTCACAGGCCAAAGGTCGAGGGGGGGCTCCCGGGGTCGTCCCTGACAGTGTGAACTGGAGAGGTGTATTACGTAAGGAAACGTGAGCGTGCCTGTCTGCATGTCACAACTCTGCTGATCAACCTGTTTGTAAATCCAGGTTTGCCATTTATTAAAGTTGCTTAAGGCGAGACACTGCAGGTGAACAGGGAGAAGAAGAACAACTAAAGATATCAATTTGAAACGTTCGCTGTCATTTTATGTTTTCATAAGATAAGATAAGATAAGATAAGATAAAATAAGCCTTTATTGATCTCACAATGGAGAAATTGACTTGTTACATTCAGCTCAAGGAAACACTCAGGGTGTGCAAATATGAGAAAAATAAACAAAAAACAATAAAATAGTAAAATAGTGGTATCTTATGTACAATGACTACCAAGGATTTTGTGGGGATAAAAAGTATAAATAGTAAATAATAATAAAGTCAACAGACTATAACAATAAATGTTAAAGTCAGTAGCAGTGCAGCTTTACATCCCAGTGCAAGTGGTTGATAAAGTGCCGCAGGTAAGTGATTTAAATACAGGGATTATTGCATGTATCCTGCAAAGCGTTATTGCACATGTTACTTTACAGTTGTGTTGTACAGTCTGACAGCAGGGGGGATGAAGGACTTGCTCCGTCCTGCACTGCAGTCTTCCACTGAGAGAGCTGCTCAGCTCCTCTACAGTCCCGTGCAGTGGGCGGGAGGTGTTGTCTATGATGGAGGTGAGCTTGGCTAACACCCTCCTGTCCCTCACCTCCTCCACAGAGTCCAGGGGGCCCCAGGACGGAGCTGGCCCTCCTGACCAGCTTGTTCAGTCTGTTCTTGTCCCGCTCTGTGCGGCCCGGGGCCCAGCACACGGCAGTGTAGTGCAGAGCAGAGGCCCTTCTTGTACAGGGAGTTGGTGTTGTGGGACCAGTCCAGTTTATTGTTGAGGTGAACACCCAGGTAGCTGGGTGTTCACCGACCAGGCCCTTCCCTGCTTAGCTTCCAAGGTCTAACGGGATTATTTTTTTTATCCATCTATCTATCCCCCTTGCACAAATGTAACAAAACAACACTCCACTGTAACTTGGTTTAAAGCAAAGTAACCCTCTAATGAAGCGGCGAGTGATGGAGGAGGAGGTGACTGCGAGACGGGGGCAGTTACCTGTGGTGTGGGAACAGAGCTTGGGCCTCGATAGGGGTCAGTGGGGGTCCGCTCCACCCCCATCCGCCCCTCCTCCTCCTCCTCCTCCTTGGCCGGGATACAGCTGCAGGACGGGGGCTGGGGTGAACAGGAGCACAGTGAGCGGCTGAAGTGGCACACACACAAAGGAGTTCAGGATTACAGGAGGGGGTTAAACAATGATGTCATGCAAGAACAAGTCACTAAGATTACGGGCTGAATGTGCACCGCTGTCCTTCAGAATGGAGGTGGTGCAGGTGTGACTTAAATAGTAATATTGGTTTCACCTAAAACTATTTGGGAGAAGTACTGCGTGTAGTGCATGTAAAGTAATAGGACAGGTGTTCTATGGAATGGAGTTTTTTGCAGAGAACATATTTCAGTCGGTTTGCAAAGCTCTCGATTTATCGGTCCTACCTGCACCTATGGCCATGAGCTTTGGTCACGACCGAAAGGACATGATCCCAGATACAAGCGTTGCAACTGAGCTTCTTTGGAGTAGAGCTGCTGCTCCTTCACTCCGAGAGGAGCAGCTGAGGTGGCTCTGGGGAAGACCCGGGACACGCTGGAAGGACTATGTCTTTAAGTTGGCCTGAGAACACCTCGGGATTCGCCCAGAAGAGCTGGAGGAATGTCCATGAGAAAATGGATGGACGGGTGGTTTAGTTTGTTGTTGTCATACGTGAAAAAAAAAGCCAGACTTCGCCAATAAAGCCTAGCTCTTGGAGTAAGTGTGTTTTATAAAACAGCCTTCCATTTAACTTGGAACATGTGGAGCATATATATTTTACTACTAAATGTCGGGACAGACACTCACATGGACATTGAAATGCTTTGGTTATGCTTTGGCTGGCGTGAGGATTGGAGGGATTTATCCAATATACAGAGAAACAAAATATTTTGAACAGGAGTTTGAACATGGGTCACAGCAACATCCCGTGACTCTAGTGAGGGAGCCTGCATGAAGAGAGCGGCCAAAACATGTGAAGGTAAACAATAGAATGCTTCAGTCTGATCAAAAGAATCATTTTGGCTTCACTTGATGAATGTGAACTAATCATTCACTTCAGGAATCACTCAGCCATAGTTCGGTCTGTTGCTTACTATCAGCAAATGAAAAACACGCTGCAATTCGGATATCTTGAAAGCTGCTATATAAATAAATGTGTGTAATGAGTGACCTCAGGTTACCCGTTTTCCCCCGTTATAAGAATAACGCAGTAACTCAGGCCATTAGCATCTTTTGTCAAAACCAATTTGCACTTTTTCTCCCCATCTTGGCCACCATATGCGATTACATCACCTCTCGGTTTTTCGCCACTTAGCGTTTTTGCACGAAACAAAGCTTTTTCCAGGAATTTTCTGCCGGCACGTCAACACCAATCTGAGTGTCTGCGTTTTGCGAGTCTTACCGCATGACGTTGCACTGTCCCGGGATGTGGGACCGCTGGCCTCCGCAGCCCCCTCGGCAGCTGCCTTCTGAGGACCCCCAACCGTGAGCTGTCTCTGGACATCGCCGTCACTCTGCCCCCGCCCCCGAGCATGGATGAGACTGGTGCGTGGGCGAGTGGGGTGGCCTCTTCCTGCTGGGACGGGGTCCTGTCACGTTTTGGACGGGCCCCTTAGTCATACTTTGCAATGCGCTGAGAGTAATTCAGTTGAATTGCCTCGGATTCAAAACGGTTCGGATTCAAAACATCTTCAAGTCATGATCAAAGTGAAGTGTTTCCAAATGCAGCCAAAACTCTGACTATGAGTCTAATAAATGGCATGTAAGCTGCATAATAGACACGGTGGCAGCGGTGAGCGCTCGCGCCTCACAGCTCGAAGGTCCCGGGTTCAATTCCCACCTGGACGGGGCCTGTCTGTGTGGAGTTTGCATGTTCTCCCCGTGTCTGCGTAGGTTAGTGGTGGGTTATAAAAACATGTGCAATAGGTTTATCCTCCAGCCAGGTGTTTCTGACCACCACCATGCTGGCAGCTCCCTGCTCCTACAGGTCGCCCCATGAGACACTGAGGATGGGTCAAATGCAGAGAACGAATTTCTCTACAGAGATTTCTCTAAGATTACAGTATACAGAATACAGTATAACTTCACTTAACTTAATATGATGTCATTTCAATCACACCCTATGCTAACCAGGGCCAGCTAACGTAACAGAGACGCTTAGTGCCTAAAGAGTTTATTTAATAATGGAAGGGCGGGACTGTCGAGCTGGGGCTTGAACTGTGAACCTTCTTAGCTCTGTGCTGTATCATCATGAGCTACTGTGCAGAGGGTGTGAATGGCCCCGGGGAGCCCTTTGGCTGCAAATCCAAACATGGAGGATATGCAGTCACATCTATCAGTTTCATCTGGTGCTCCAGAGGGAGCTGATGGACGGGAGGCTTGAGCAGGTATTTCAGGCTCTCTAAAAATCCACAATTGTTTTACTGACACATGAGAAACCCAGAGTTTTTAGACTCATCATCTCTCAAAAACACAAACAGGTTTCTGAAGAGTTGAGAGGACAGTGGAATCAACACTTGTCAGACCAATGTGTGTAACAGTGTTCATTCAGGCCTTTTTTTGGTGACACTCTCAAGATGAAAATGTGAACAATCCCTCATACATCTTACAGTATGATGCTTGCAGTGTCTCACTGACTGTTTAACTGAGTAAAAACAGCCGAAAATTGTTCAGATTGGTTGATACGATTTCCCTTAGCCTTTGCTTTTTTTCCAAAATACAACACTTGGGAATTCATCCAGATCTTGATCACTGGTTTACATTTGTTGGTTAGAAAGTTCTATACTGATCTAAACTTGCTTATTCAAATATTATTACAACTCAAGGTATGTTTTTGTTCAGCAAATGTACTTTTTTCATAATCCGTTTCCTAAAAAAAGACTTCTAAAATGTCACGTGTTGACCGGTGAGCTGTCTCTGGCCATCTCCGTCACCACACGCCCCTGTCCCGTTAGCCTGGCTCGGGATGGGCGAGAGGGGTGGCCTGTTTTCTGCTTGGATGGCGTCCTGTCACAAGTGTTCGTTTTGTCCCACATCCACGCGTCCTGACAGGGCCCAAAGTGGGGCGCTCAGGGTCTTGATGCTAACGAAGAGAGAAGAGGTAACAGGCCACACGCTGAGCCCATCACGAAACATATGCTGGGCAGAGAGGAGAGCTGCTGGACTGTCCTGAACGTTCCTCACATTGAGTATGGACTGGTGATCTGTGGAGTCCTAGTGCTGCCTGAGCCATCCTGCTGCCCTACTTTGGGCTGTATGGTGGTACAAGCGCTCATGCTTCACAGCAAGAAGGTTGTGGGTTAGATTCCCGCCTGGACAGGGTCTTTCTGTGTGGAGTTTGCATGTGTTTCCTCCGGAAACTCCCCTGAAAAAGAGATTCTAAATCTCAGTGGAACTTTCCTTGTTAAATAAAGGAAAAATGATGAGATGCTTCTACACAGATGTTGTCGGCTCCACCCAGAGTGTCCCACAACAGCAGAATGTTGTTCCACGTTGACTGAGACCAGCACAGCTGTTAAATTGTCGGCACTGGACAACTCTTGTTCGACTGAAAGCCTACACAGACAGAGAACCGAAGATGACTCGAGAACCTTCACTGAAGCTCTCACAGCTCTTTGTGACACAGTGTTTGTGGTTCTCATACAACAGCATCGAAATGTGTCATGGACTCTTAGTGGATGGCAATTCAGACTGTGATCAGAAAATAAATAAATCACTTGATCTCACTCATGGCCCATTGGTACATGGCAAAAGCTGTAGAACGTTTACCTCTTTTGTGTCACATCTTGTGCCGACCTCTAATAAGGAAGGTTGAGGTCTGATGCTGCGCTTTGGAGAAAACTCTGTCCACGAAGGATTTTGTAGTTTAATTACTGCCTGATTTTCAATCCGTCAAAATAATGTTCCGCCTTCACGATTTTCCATCAAAGCCTAAAATATTTAGTAAATTCATTCTTGATTAATGTAACCTCTACACAACCATCCCACCTTGACATCTCAGGTTTGGCTAACATTATTTGTACAGTGGTTTGGCCAAAGAAAATACATCGTTTGGCAGACAGACTACTTTAATCTGCTCCATAATATGTTTATTGCACTTTTCCACCTACATTAGGCACTCAAAGTGCTCTACAGCAAGGAGCCACCCACACATTCACACGCTCATTCATACACCAGTGTACACAGACACTGGAGGTAAGGAGGGTGAAGTGTCTTGCCCAAGGACATAACGACAGTGTGCACCTGCAGGAACCGGGATCATCAGAGCTCTACAATCTAAATATGAACATAATACAGACTATTTGGTGCCCACATATACATAAACATATACAAACTTATACATACATATACTTAAAGAGAAACCATTATTTTTGTTGTCTTACAGAATACTCTGCCCGCTCGGAGCTGGCCTGATGTATGTACGAATATTCAGGTGGGCCCGGCTCCCACACTACGCGGGGGTGCAAGGAGGGGCCAGTGGTGGCTGCTGTCATGCTCTATTACCCTGTGCTCTGGGACAGAACTAAAACTGCCCCTGTCCTGTCCCCCCATCCACTTAACAGCCTCATTTTACAGTCTTCTGGATACTGGGAACATGCGTGACCACCCACCGGGTCAACCAGGCAACAAGAACGGACACTGTTCGTAACTGCGGTCACAAACCAATCCACAAGAGACACTTAAATTATTTTATTTTTTTTTAATTTTCATGGGTTATGGGTTATGGAAACATTGGGGATGTACAAAAAGTTAGTATTGCACATGGGTTAACACAGTTTTTCTAAGGAACAGACCACCATTTTTCCATACTGAGATATGTTCTTACCTGAGCTTAGACGAGTTGATGCGTACCTGTCTGGTCTTTGTGTGTACCCTCGGTCACTCAAAACAACCAACTGTTGTTAGCATTCGGCCTCTCCCAGTATACAGATGGCATCTCGTCATAGAAGGGGGCGTGGCTTCGCCGAGGGGGAAAATAGAATCTTTAGAGAAACACAATTTTCCACTCTTTTTTGCCATTTTCTGGTGGAATATGAACTTATTTATCACATAAATAAAGTCAAGTGTAACTCGGGCCCATATGGATATTTTCTCACGGCAGATTGTTCAGCAGAAGTGAAAAAACGGCAGTTGTAGCAAGCGCTAGCTAACCGTTAGCATTAGCCCGATGCTAACATGTAGCATCAAGTTAGCATTCTCCGTTATTCATGTATTTATGGGATGTTGAACCACTTTGCTCCTCTCCATGTCTTTGTATCATTATTTAGTAGAAACTATGTTCATATTTCAGCATTTGTTACAGTAGTTTTTGAATAATTAGAGAAAATATACATTTTTTCTAAATTGTTTTCCCCCTTAACTGTTTTCAAAAATGACCATATATGGGCGATTCCAGAGATGCCGTCTGTATCTATAGCTCCAAATGGGGTGAAGTTAGAAGCTCTTCCATGGGCACATGGACCAGACAGGTACGTATAACTCATCTATGGTGGCCTGTTCCTTTAACACAAACTGTGCAGTGTCATCTCTGTACGTGTTAGCATGTCCCTGTTAGCATAGAAATGCCTTAGCTATCGGAGCACAGCTAAATGTGGTCGATGGGTTGACAACAGCTGAAAACATCTGGATGGGTCATGATTTGCAATGATTGACTAATGCTGATGGCTATAGGAAAAATACATTGAGCAGGCTAACAGATTCTGAAAAGTCTCCCAGACTAACCCACTTGCTAACTGTCGCCGCTTCTCCTTTTTTATTTCTATGTCTGTTAGCATGAGTCTGTTAGCATGTCCCTGTTAGCATGTCTGCTAGCCTGACAGACGCAGCTCATAGCTGTCCACAGCCTATTTATCAGGCCTGACTTCATGTCTGCAGCGGACCCGTTGATGGACGTAGATCTGCAGAAGGCAGGTGTGGGAGTCTGTGGAGAAATCCTTCATCTGACATGTTTGCTCAAGGAGAGATAACATTGCTTTGTGAAAGAAATGCATTTATGAATGATGGGAAAGACAAGCAAGCTAATGTTAGGGTAATGGGGTTTTAGAAGACTTTGAAGGTGTTTACATGCATGGATGAACACTTCTTTGCATACGCTTTGATGTCATATTTTTATATTAGTTTTGCTGGGACAGACTATTTCAGGCAAAACCAACTTTTTTAGGGACAATGTTTAGTTGTATCAGTAAATCTGAAGCTGTAGCTTCAACAGTGTCAAGAAATTGAAAGCACTACTTAAAATGAACACTTGTGATTTCATAGCGTGTTGCAACTGATTTTTATCATTAGTGCAAATAAGTTTGAACTGTGCCCTTCAAGCGTTAAGGATGTACCAACAGTAAATCAGGCCTGTGGATTAAAGCAAACCAAGCCTACCTCCATGTGGTGCGCCATTCCGGTGAACCATGCAGGGTGTTGTTCCTCCTTGAGTTTGTAGATGGTGACTAATAAGGCCTTGGCTGTTGGAGCGAGAGAATGGCTACATGGTATCCTGCCCTGGGGCTATCTACTCTACGGCTGCCCTCTATCTGAACCCCACACTTTCTTTTAACACATTTTGTTATATCATAAAGGCCTAAAACAATACTCTGGAAGTTTTTTCTCCAATATTTTTTTTAAGGAATCAATCATATTTTTGGATTATTTGAAGACTTTAATAGGTTAGTGTGAAATTGTACTTCTCAAAATCATGTAGGGAAGATCTATGCTCAAGGGCCAGGATTCTAAAAAACTCAAAACAGTAAGAGTAGTTTGTGTAGTACTTTCACATTATGCACAGTCTAAACATACTGTACTACTGCTGTAACCTGGTCTTACCTTTAACCTCTTGACTGTTGAGCAACTTGGCATTGACACAAAGTCAGGCATGAGAAATCCTCAGCAGCTCCAAAAGAAGCCGCGCAGCCTGACTCTAAGAACTGGCCAAACCAGTCGGTCCCTGCCGGCTGCCTGTGTGTGGCCTCCCTTAGGCTCGGCGGGCGCTGAGGCAAAACATCCGAACTTTTGATTCAACACAGATGAAGTAGATGCAGATAAGGCGTGTTTTCGGAGCGCGGGAAAAATATGTAGCGCGGGGTAAAGCGGAGGCGGACTGCAGGCTGCGACTAGTTTGAGGAACCTACCTGAAGTCCAAAGCGTGATTGGAGATTTCCCTCCAACTGATAAAACATCTGAGAATGCGTGGTCCCCCCCCAGCCTAATCTGATCACGCACATTAAAGGGAAGGTATGTCAGGAGGAGGTGGAACGATGGTCATATTTACAGTGTTTTCATCCCTCTTTACATTTCGTTGAGGTGATTTGATACTTACTCATACTTTCTATTTTCTATGCTTCATTAAACATAGATCCATTCCATTGTTCATAGTTGTGCTGTTTTTGATCATCCATGGAATTTTAGGCCTAACAATATGTAAAGTACCATTGTGTAAAATACAAATATCTATGCCTATCGACTAAATACATGTTTCTTTCTTAATACACTTGCCCTGATATAATAAATACAGTATAACATTTAGCGCAGTAATACTAATAACGCGTTCTTTCTCCTCAGTGTGTGATAAAATTAGGAAAGCTTCTATTATTTGACAAGCTGTAACTCTACGTCCAGTTTGCTCTTAAGTGGACATAGGAAAAGCATCGCAGCAGTGACATTGACAGCCTAATTGTCGGATAGCCTGGATGTTATGACGCGCTGGCATCGCTGTCACGTCGTAGCGTGACCATCATTTTATATGCACATTCATTTGAAGGTCCTTGTAGTATCCTGAAGCAACTTTTCAAGGATTCTATTCATGTACTAACGCAGTTCTCCCATGAATGACAACAGTTAACTGTGACAAGCGTTGGGTAAAGTGTGTTGGATTTCTCTATGTGGCGTATATCAGACGGTGGGCAGGCATTTTCACATGTTAAGCCCATGATATAAATTGTACTCAGCCTGTGTATGGTCAACATGGGCGATCTCTGGACAAGAGTAAATGGGAATCAAAGACAAGAAATGAATATACGCCTGAAATGGAAGCATGGTAAAAAATCCAAGCTTTCTGTGCCAATATGGTGCCATTCTGTGTCAATTAGCTCTAGAAGCCAATGATGAAGCACATTCTGACACATTTGGGCACTCTCTTTGGCACTAAATAAAACATTTACAGATAATGAATGTTACAATTTGGTGCATAATGGTGTTCATTTTGACTTTTTGGGCCAAAGTGGGCACCAGGTGTGGTCATTTTGTCAAGTATCCATCCTGGTTCTTCTGGTAATGATAGCAGAGTGACAGTACTTTGTTTAAAACACAATTTCTGCTCTCTCTTAGGAATGGAGCTTCACACATCTTACTCACTCTAAGCATATGGCCATCCACAGACTGCACAGACAGCCTGGTCAAGGAGACGCATTGACCATTCAAACAAGACAGGGATTGATCAGGGATTCTCTTCGACCTGACCCTGCGGTGTTACAGATTCCAATATCAAGAAGTAATGGACAGAGATTTAGTTGACGATTAATCAACCGTCTCCACTCGTAGCAAAGAATACATTGCTTCAAAACATCTTTCCGATGTGGTTTTAAGTGCACTATTGATGTAACTACAGCTCAAGTTCTAACTGAGTGTTTAAATATAGCCCAGACGAGGACTCCAGCTCAGTCTGAAGTGCTGTCCCTCTATAACTCGGTGAGGCTCTTCATATCTCCCCTGAACTGCAGCACTCTCAAGTTTAATGCTGGCGAAATACCACGGCTTCAAAACATCGCAGGGAAAAGGATGTTTTTGCACAAAGTGGTCACTCAAATTTACAATGACCCAGTAGCATTTGGGCCGGAGAGCTTCTTCGATGTGAAACGTTTGCATAAGGCCCTCAAAAAGTTGACAATTAGTAAAAAACCTTTTTCTTAACACTTCACTAAACTGGATAAAACACATTTCAGGTAGGGTTGCCAACCGTCCCTTGAAATACAGAATCGTCCTATATTATTAAAAAAAAATTGGCGTATTGAATCAATAAGGGATGGCTTTTGTTCTATATTTCAAGGATCTTTTCTTTCTAGCCTGTCACTCACTGTAAAACCATGGTGGCCATTCATCAACCATCCACTGCTCCATCCATCTGACCATCCAGGGTTACACGGCACTGATCAGTGAACAAGACTGTTTGAAAAAGAGTCTTCATGTATTTCTGAGCCACTGCAGCCGTTTTTTAGCCCATGCTGCTGTGTGCGCTCATATCACTTCGAACCTCACAGCAGTCTGGGGACCATCGCCGAAATCTTTGCATGTATTTGGGGACCAATCACAGAACAAGGAGGGACAGCAAGACGATGACGCACTATTAGACATACGGAAGGTTGTAGTTTGTTTAGGAATTTAAAAAAAAGTATATTTACGGATCCAACGTGACAGCAGCAGACGTGACGACATCTTTCGATCAAGCATTAGACCGTGTTCGAAAAAGTTTTGCTCGAAAGTTTACAGCAGGTACGTCATTGGATACAATTGATACAATTGGCTATGGCTACATGCATAGCCAATTGGCTATTGGTTGTTTATGCACAACTGCAAGCCTGTGGAGGGTCCTACACCTGATGTTCAGGAGACTCCAGAGACATCAGCAATGCGATGATTATGCTTAATCTTTATGAAATATTGAAGGTTTTCATACCTAGTCCAAGGCATTCAACTATTTCACACTTTTCATCAGCAGAGAGATCCTTTTTCTTTCCCATATTGCTTGAAAATGGTGAACGTCCTTTTTCAATAGTTTTTTCCTTTAACTGGACTTACCTGACAACTACTCATCACAGGCGTCTTAGATTGATGTCAGTGATTCAAAGAGCCCTGAGACACAACACCATCCATGAGTTTCATTGTTTTTTTTCCTTTTTGACACTGAAAAATAATTTGCATAAAAACTGTGAGTGTATAACTAAAAAACAAACTCAAATTGCTCAAATTACTTATCTATTCAGTTTTACTTTCTATATGATCATGGTTCTACAACAGATTTAATGTAATTTTTTTGTCAGAGAGAAACATCAACGAGAACCAGTCTAATAAACATGCAGTCCAACATTGTTTAGATTATTTTTATATATTAAAAATAATCTGTAATTACAAATCACAGGCTTAAAAGTTGCATGTTTTAATGTCATCGCCGCCCCGACCGGGGTCGCTATAATAAGGGAAATAAGGGGGAAAAAAGGGGAAAAATAGTTTCCCTTATTTTTCTGTTCTCAAGCTGGCAACCCTATCGTCAGGCTATTAGCCTGCTAGCATCAATGCTTTTTAACAGTCTTTTTGAGTGCTTTGCTTGCTTGACGCATTATTGTGCTAATTCAACATTCGTAGCAGACAATTCAGGGATCTATTTAATTGTATAAATGCAGGCTGTGGGCACACTTCCACAATAGAAAAGAAGAAAATACCAAAATGAAATGCATTACTCAAACCTGCGGGAATTAAGATAAACATTACTTAAAACTCAAATTTATCGTTCCTCTTGACCTTTGGAATATTGCCAGCCAACAATCTGAGGACACTGACCTTTGGTGGCACAACCCCCTCTCCTCTCGGCCTCCATTTTGTTTTTCAGCTTGAGATGATGGACACAGATACGGCTGTTATGCCTAAATATAAAGTCATGGAATTATTAAAAGCATGTAAATACTCTCTTCAATCCCGTTAGGCTAATCCGCACCGTGCCCAATCACTCTGTTTATGAGGGAATCGGCAGCTTTAGCACACTCCCGGATTTTTTTTTTATTGGGCCCGGGTGGCTGGTGTGTGTTCGAGCTCGAGGGAAGGAGAAAACAGATACAGAATAGGGACATGATTTAGAAATGAGTAAAGAAAGTTCAGAGTATTTACTGTGATCATTTTGATTGCCAGAGTTTAACATTGTAGGATGCGCTCTTGGTGATGTAGAAAATGCGTTACATCTAGTAGATCTAAATGCAGAGGTTTGTATGCGTTTCAAATAGTTAGGCTAAGGCTGCCATTTTTAAGACAGATGAAAATGCATGACAACTGATTGAGATGTGTAAATAGACGAACAAGGCAAAGATGTAGCAGTGCTAGTGAACACATGGAACACATCGAAGAGGAAACAGAAAGCCTTCCTTGTGCATTTTACAATTTGTCATGTCGACAGAGCCTCAGTCTGAGTCAGTGTTTAAAGGAATAGGCCACCGTTTTTAGCTTTGACGAGTTCTTTAGGACCTGTCTGATCTTCCCCCGTGCCTTCAGTCACGTAAACACAGCGCAGACGGCGTTAGCATTTAGCCTCTCCCTCTCTCCTCTATAATTCGAAATCCGCGCAGTAATCTTCACTTTACTGTGCGGATACCAAACTACTCCTGGTATTATTACGCCTTACAATATAGTCCCCCCTTTTATCCGCTTAGAAAATCCACATTGTTTAATTGTGTGTAATTATACTTTGTAGTGGAACACTTCACGTAACCATATTTAAATAGGGAAAACGTGGAAGAGCTTGGTAGCTTCTATCTTGACCTGTTTTGGAGCTATAGAGGAGAGAGGGAGAGGCTAAATGCTAACGCCGTCTGCGCTGTGTTTACATGACTGAAGGCACGGGGGAAGACCAGACAGGTCCTAAAGAACTCGTCAAAGCTCAGGTATGAACATATCTCAGTATGTAAAAACGGTGGCCTATTCCTTTAAGCTGCTCAAAAAGTTAGCATGCTAGCATTTAAACACAAATAAGCACATGTGCTGCTCACATTTATGAACCTTCTGAGGACAAACTTTAGTAATTTACCTCTGTCACAGTGTAGTTCAGGGCTTTCTCTTTGACAGGGTTGTACGAACTGTAGCTCAGCAACTGTAGCTAATGTCCACAAATGTTCTCTAGGGCAGGTTTAGCTCTCCAGGCTGTTCATAAGGATCAAATCTTAAAGCAATACTAAGTAACTTCATTACCTTTATAAATCCTTTCCGTAGGGATGATTGGAGGGTCTTTCATCCCCCCCTGGTGTCTATGGCCAGAAAGCCATAATTGCAACTTAACTGCCACCGGACCGGAGCAACCAATAGACTAATAGAATAGACTAATAGAATCACGCAGAAGAAGCTAACAGGCTAACGGGCAAAGCCAACTGCGGGCTAGCGCCACTACAGTATTTACATCCAAGTTTGAGTGAAAAAAATATTTCCATTGTGTAATTGGATGTACAATATCCCTCTCTCCCTTAATAAGTTATAAAAATCGCAACTTGCTACGACACTTGCAGTTGCACTTATGGCCTCTAGGGGCAAGAGTTACTTAGTTCTGCTTTAAGTACCAGCTCCACTCATCTTTACATGTAGCATCTTCACTTCAGTCAGTGGAGATGCATAGTTTGGTATAATATACACCAGTTAAAGGTCTCCAAAATGGTGGCCACACCTACAGAAGTCATGTGACTGAAATTAGAATTTTTGAAAGCTACAGACTCGCTCTACTTACTTACTGTCCTGATTAGGGGACAGGCACTATTGTGGACGTAACCATGTTTTGTCATGTGACTGTTATTGTTCTGCTGCTCTCTTAGGGGCCTCTGGCTGGTGTACATTATATCGAGCTATGCATCTTCAGTGATTCATGCTGGTCGAGTTACTGACAACACTAAAAGAAGCAAAGCCTGCTACGGCTAACATTAGCTACAGCCGAGCAACTGGTGCAATATTTCTGCACTGAAACATCTATTACTTGAAATGAAATGTTTTTAGTTTGTTTTACTGGCAGATTCTTTTTTACTTGTCTTGTAAACGTTACTTAAGTTACAGTCAAATACCGTATTCATAATCTGAGTAATTTTAACTTACCCCAAAGACTGCTTCTTATAAAGAGCCAAAATGTAAAATCCCATCTGTACCTTACACTGCCGTTCCCCCCATCCTTAGCAAAGGGAGAAGAGCGATACTGACTTCCTTTTCACTTCAGGTCCAGTGTTTCTTATTGAATCACTCTTTAGCTCATCTATTTGCAGTGCAGTGCGGAGGGTCCTGATAACCTCTCCCCCCGGCTCCACAGCCTCCTCAGCGGTGCGTTTCAGAAAGATTATCTTGACAAATGGGACAAACATGAGCAGTGTGACAGACGCTGATGGAGGGGCCGTTCCTGGGACACACCTGGGACGTTTGTTTAGTGAGCCAGAGCGGGACGGGCCCCAGGCAGGTAACAGCAGGCCCCTATACTTCACCCTGCACAGAGGGAGGGAGGGGATAGTGGTGAGCGGGAGACTCTCACCGCTGACCCACCAAGATGGACAAACGGGACATGGGTGAAACTCCGTTAATGCCATTTCATGACCGCACACTCCAGAACACCAGGGGGCAGCGTGCAGATGTACCTGCCTCTGACTAATGACAAGGAAGAAGCTTTGTACCCAAAGATCTTTAATAAAACTTGAGATAGGACATCGCTATAGTAACACAGTGGATTAGCCTTTTGAACCAAGTGCAAAGTAAACCAATAGGAAACACCGCTCATTTTTGTGTCCTTTTCAAAAGAAATTGGCAAATTTCATGATTTTTTGATCTACTGTAGAAAGAAAACAGCAAATACTTCTTGCCGTATCATATATTTGGCTGTGTTTTACATAGATTTTCCTCTTGTAAACGTGTATATATATATATACAAAAATCATACTATTTAACTCTGTATTACTGGACTGTATATATATTTATACCATATACTGTATGCAAACATGTTTCCTTTTTACAATTGTATTCCATTTTATTACATAACATTAAGCAAAGTTTGATATAGTCTTTCTGGACTCGCCACTCACTTGTGCCACACAGCTGCTCTCACAAATACACATCAAGTCTATGTTCTGCTCTTGTCTGGCCGGATCAAGCACTGCAGTTTAGATCATTGTACCAAACAGGAACACACAGGAATAAATAACATCCGGATTTTCAAAGAAAGTATTCCCTGCTTTGACTTTATTTTCTCAGAATATTAATATTTCATTGTTGTACAGTACAATACAATATAACCTTCATATTTAGTGTGATTGGGGAGTAGCTGGGGCCACCTGTAGGAGCAGTGGGCGGCCAGCATAGGCCGATGCTCAGGGACCCATCCCTGATGGTCAGAACACCTGGCTGGAGGATTATTGATTGATGGGAGTCTTTCTTCAGAAAGCCTGTCAGCTCACGCCGAGTCCTGGAGCTGCAGGACGGTCAGGGGCCCGTCAGGAATGGGCCAGCCACACTGGGACGTCTGAAAAAGAAGACACAGGGACACCATGTGAATAGCAATGCACAGACTATAGTGGAAGTAAATATTGTTATTGTTTATGAAGACATAGGTTCAGACGGAGCAGAGGACAGGGCTCAGTACTTAGCTTCATTACTTTGGGCCATAGACTGTGGGTTTGTGCTGTGCCCAGCTGACCTGAACTGTCTCGAAGAGTATGTGTTGAGCCCAGTATCTAAAGCCCTATTCGCTCGGGATCGTCAGCAGATCATTCTAGTCCTGTGCGAATGGGGCTTAAGCAAGTGTTGTTTGGTCAAAGAAGCTTTCTGCCATCAAGGAGTCTGCCATTGTAGTTAAAAGTTGTCATCTGGCCTGGATTGTTTTACTTTGCACCCAAGAAGCTTCTGCCTTGTTTCCCTTGGATATCTGGAGACCAAACCAGGGAAACTCTGGCATAGAAGTTTTTTCTACATTGTTTAACTAACAAGGGCTGTATTTTCTGAGCCAACAGTCAGTGTGTGACATGAGGAAGACACTGGATTGTATTGAGTACAGTACTGAGACTGAAGTGGACACAGAGCAGACAGTACAGTAAAAGAACAGTAGGCTCTCTGCACATGGGCCACAGTACAGTGTCACTTACAAGGCTCTGTGCCTCATTCATTTTCTAGTGGTGCAATGAATGTGGTTGGTCTTACAGTATATTACAAAAGCAGACACTAAAGTCAAGATATTACAGCTAAAAATGTTTACATTGTATTTAGACCAAGCCGTTACACCTCTACTGCATTAAAAGCAGCAAAGCCTGCCTTGAAGAACATTTGTGGACATTGGCTACAGCTGCTGAGCTACAGGTCTCCAAACCTCTCCAAGAGGAAGCCCTGAACCACACTCCAAACATGTGACAGAGGTCAGAGGTGGTGACTGTACTTTTCCCTCAGAGGGTTCATAGATGTGAGCCGTACATGTGTTCACTGTGTAGGGGCCTAATGCTAATGTCTTGAGCAGCTTAAAGGGACTAGATGGAAGTTGGTCACTTTTATACTCGCTACTGCCACCTCAGGTCTTGTGCGTAGCTGCAGGTTCTATATGAAGCTCGTGCAGATCGGTACCTTTAAACCAGTATGAAAAAAAACTAGGTATCAAAAACAGGTTATCAACAAATATTTGTCTTGAGATACTAAGTTTTGATGCTTGTTGGTCCAGGGACAGCACTTAAGAAAGTTACTTGGCTGTGTCAGCTCAAAGAAATGATACACATTTAAAATAGTCTTTTATGGAATAAATTAACATTATTATTGCTCTGTTTTATGATTTAGATGACAAATATTTTAGTATAATTAAGTAGTGCTGCATTTAGGGCTATGTATTCCATTGAATTAAAGTTAAAGTTAAAGTTAAACTACCTTTTATCAGTTCTTGATTATGGTGACACAGTTTACATGCACACTTCACCTTCCATTCTTCAGTCTGCTATTTGTGTTCTAACTGGAGACAAATAAAGGACTCATAACTGTTTACTACATATATGACAAAGTTGGCTGGTCTTCACTGTCATACAGGAGAGAGCAACACTGCATTTATTTATTTACTTGTTGGGAGGCTTTGAAATTAAGAAATATGTTATTACTACTTCTCATGAATAAATACAGATTATGTTATACATCAATTAAACATGTATATATGATTTAAATACAATATGGGTTTGTGATGATGATGATGATCTTGTAATGAATAATAATGATGATCCTAACATGGCAACACATTAAGTATAGGAAGAGAAAAATGATACACTAGAGAAAAATGATGCACTAAAGTGTAACATATTGTGAACATTGACTTAATGCAACGCATTATTGCATTTCATTTACATCCATCCATTTTATTCCACTGTCCGTTTCCGGGTCTTGGGTGCAACCGTTGGAGTTGCCCGAATCACATTGCACCTGCCCCTTATGGCTCCTCTGCAGGTGGTGGGTCCACGGGAGGACGTCCTCATGGTTCTAACCGGGCCTGTTGGTCTCTCATAAGGGGCTTCTGACCCGCTCTTTGTCTGACCCGTCACCTATAGGACCAGTTTGCCCTGGGAGACCCAACCAGGGGCGTGGGAGTAAACAAGTCTGTGTTCTTCCCACTCCCTTTCGAGCTAAAATGTTGTGTTTTTTTTTGGACAGATTCAGCCTGTACATGTGTCTCTGTCTCTGCACTGTATTCTTATGTTTATATGGCTCAAAATAAAATATTCAATTCAATGCAAATAGAAATATATAGCCTCACACATCATCAACTAAATATCAAATGTTTTTCATGAGGAAACACTGCACGTGGTCCACACCTCCAAACATGGATGTGTCGGCTTCTGTCGTTCTGTTTAGAAATGTACCGTGGTGTAGGGTTACTTTCTCTGTTAGTTCTTAGGAAGGTCCTAATCCCCAGAGATGTTGCTAATCTGTAAACTTTGTTCTTCATGCTTCAATGACACTGCTTCTGGTCAGTGTCTTTCAAGGACAAGGACTAAATCCTCAGCTGACCCCCAGACTGTTGTAAGCTGTTCATCACTGGCACATACAGTATGAGAATTGACCAAAAAAATGCGACACACCTTTATATAAAATGGGAATCATTCAAAGTCCCTAAAGCCTCCATATATGGGCGGGGGTTAATGAGCGGTCTGTAACAAAGCTGACCGACGATTCGCGGGATGTTTCGGTCGTCATCTGAAGGAATC
This sequence comes from Gobius niger, assembly GCF_951799975.1. Taxonomy (NCBI): domain Eukaryota; kingdom Metazoa; phylum Chordata; class Actinopteri; order Gobiiformes; family Gobiidae; genus Gobius; species Gobius niger. Next base: position 29,389,241 of record NC_136868.1, read on the forward strand.
CACACAAATATTTCCTGCAGGTTTCTGTTTGTGCGGTGATCTCTCCTGAGCAGGTGCAGTGATAACAGATTCAAGACTATTAATGATTTACAACTCTACATTTCACCAGGACATGACACCTATAGTCCAGTTCCTGTATTTCATTCCACCCATAGAAATAAAAAGGAGAAGAGTTCAAGCCGACAATCTGGGAGACTTTTCAGAGTCCGTTAGCCTGCTCAGTCTACTTTCCCCCTATAGCCGTTAGCATAAGCCATCAAACATAACATGAACAATCCAGGTGAGGTCACATTATATAAATGCCATTCACCATACATTAGTATTGCACCTGGCTTCCCTTTTGTGTGGGGATAGAACATTTAATTTTATTTATTTATTGACCTTTATTTAACCAAGATAGTCCCACTGAGATTAAGAATCTCATGGGACTATTTCGGGGTCCGGGATTCGACAGCTGACATTTGTAGGAACAGGCCCAGATCGCTAAAGGCATATCTGTGATTTCTATGCTTTCACCAGCCAAAATCACCCACAATGCACCACGGTTGTGCAGAATGAACACAATGACAAAGTTGGAGCTGGCTTGTGCGACTTTTAAAGGCACTTCAATTCCAACATTTCAAAGCCACGATATACACTTTGGCTTTTTTAATAGGCCTGCCAGCAAGTGTACATTCAGACATTGTAATTTGTCATAGGCTAGTTTTTGTCATAGTCTTTGTCATTTATTTAGCCAACCAAAAAAGTAAAGTTAGCCAATAATTTGTTTTGTCAACTTTTGCATTTAGTTATATTGAATCAAATTGCTCTGTTCATGAGCTACAGAGGCTTGTTTGTGGACTCTGAATGTGAATGATTGAGGATCTTTCACATTTTCATTAGAAGGACGTAACACAACATCTTTACTAAAGAAGTCCCTTCGTAGGCACTGCCCTCAAAGCCAAGCCACCAGGCTTTAGCAAACAGGGACTGAAGGGTCTGCGGGTCAGCGAATGGTAACAGTGCATTAGCCCCGACAAGAAGAGACCAGGATACTTGTGAATCATTTCTAAGATCTTTGTGTTTTTTTGTGTGTGTGTATTGCTGAATCTAACCAATAAAGGGACACAACAAACAACAACAAACAACTGGCCGCGTGGTGCGATGAAGAGGAGACGTCTCTACAGACCGAGGAAGGCTCTTTATCCAGTGTGTTCAGACACAATTGTCCAGTCACACGCTCACTGTCCTCTGTCTGCCTCACACTATTGACTCTGTGGACACTCCACAAAGACACATCATTAACTGGATTCTCCATGAACTGGGAGAAAGTCATAACCCAGGGGATGGTGACTGTTTTTTGTTGATCGCAATTTATACATAAATCAATTCAAAGTGCTTTCAGACCAAGGCGGATAAGAAGAGAAGCGGAGAAATACAAAATCAATACAGAGGTCACCGCAGGTGCCTCCTGACAGCTGCTTTTAAAAGTACATTTTATGATAAAATGTTTTTACTTTTACTCCACTCCATTTTAGGGCGGTTATTTGTATTTTCTACTACACTCCATTTCCACTCCATTTCAGTGAAACTAAAGCTGCAGTTAAGTTGTTCTGATCCGAAAGTCAGGATAATAAAGTGTGAAAACACCTTGTTCCAGTCCTGATAATTCTTCATTAAAACATCAATAGTTCACAAACATCAGAGTGAGTATCGATTACTTCTTTATGGAAACAGCTGAGGGGAGCAAGAGGTAAGATTATAATCGTTTTGGACGATCAGGAACCTTACTGGACATTTAGTTTCAGCTGTTTTATATCAGAGGTTCAACTGATCTGATCACTATGGGATGATGAGCTGTGACCCAAATGAAAAATGTATTTGCTCTACGTAATATAATGCAAAACAGTGTTTTCCCCACAAAGCAAATAAGCATTCGATAAGCCCAAAGAGCTAACCTCATGATGATAACAGTCATTTTGCAGACTTCCAGAAGACAAATATGAAAAAAATGGCGAACCACCAGTTGAGAACCACTGTTTTAGATCAATATTGCATTTTCACCAGAAAAGTGTAAGACGGTCCACGGAAGGACAGCCTCATGATTCCTTTTGGTCTCTCATAAGGGGCTGGTGCAATGTGACCCACGACCCGGCAACGGACAAGTGGAAGAAGATGGATGGCTGGATGGATGGATGGATGGTTGGATGGATGGAAGGATGGAAGGATGGATGGTTGGATGGATGGTTGGATGGATGGATGGATGGATGGATGGATGGATGGATGGATGGATGGATGGATGGTTGGATGGATGGTTGGATGGATGGATGGATGGATGGATGGATGGTGTAAGACAGTGATGAAAATGCTTGGAAAAAGCATAATAATCCCTCTTTAGTAAATGTGTTGCTCCTATCCACTTCTAATTACATAAGAAGCTTGAGTAATCATCCATTGGTTAATTTAAAGGAACAGGCCACCGTTCTTCCATACGGAGATATGTTCTTCCCTGAATTTAGATGAGTTGATGCGTACCTGTCTGGTCTTTGTGCGTGCCCGTGGAAGAGCATGGTAGCTCCGTGACTCCACCCCGGTTTGAAGCTATAGGAATATGTTGGGAGAGGCCAAATGCTAACAACATCTTTGGTCGTTGTGCGTGACTGACAGGTATGCATCAACTCGTCTATGCGACATATCTCAGTATGTAAAAATGGTGGCCTGTTCCTTTAAGACTTTCCAATCTGTTGGAACAGAAGAACAGTTTGACCTTCGCCAGGCTATAGGTGACCCAACTTATGATCAGAAATATTTTGAGTTGATCAAAACATAGAATTTCCTCCCAAAGTTCTGTGATCATGAGACTAACAAACTATTTTCAGATAGTTCCCAAATGAGTCTCCTCTCAGGAATTGATTCGAAGACATTTCCCACAGACGGCGTTCCAATCACGTGCCCCTCATTCCTTTAGATACATTTTTCAAACAGCTATACCACACGTTAACACCTTCTTACTGACTCCTAGTCCATCACACATGTCTTCCTCTTGTGAGCCCTCGTGGTCAGCAGACGCCCACAGTCGAGACGCAGAAAGAGTCCACAGTACGGCAGCAGACGGAGGTGGAAATGGGGGTGAGGGATTTGGGAAGAGCAGGTTTTTCCAAAAGGCTTGAGGCCATTTCTCAGAGCGGAGGATTTCAATTACACCTGCTCCTCTGTCTGCCGCCGCACGTTGCTCATCCGAAAATAGAAATGACTAGATTTAATGTGGTCTATGACACTAGGACTTCAGCCTTCACAAAAGATCTGATTGTTAAAGGGGCTGTATATAACAATTCTATGTTGATTTTGTAGAGAACTACAGTCTAGTTTAGTGTAAATTATATTATAGTTCTGCCTCCAACCCTACAGGAGGTCGGACATATTGGGAGGAACGTTCATACTTTCGGAAAGATTATTATTTAGATTATTATTATTTAGACACAAAACGCTGTGGACATTTTGAAAATGACAGCTCTCACATGAACACAATGACATACGGTCCTTGATCCAGACATAACCGTTTCTAGTAATTAATCAGTCTTCCAGCCCCTGTATTGTGTTAAGATTATGAAGGTACACTAATAGGCCTTTTCCACTGGTAATTCCTACCCAGCCCAGTGCCAAGTCTTTCTGTGTAGTCGAGTGTCTCCACTGGCCAGACCAGGGTCAGCCGGGTACAAGTTTTGGGGTCGAGTTCAGCCCTGGGCGCTGCACTGATACTAGTGTGACGTGAACAGACTGCTGGCCTCTGATTGGCCAGAGGAGAGAGGACCACCCTCACTAAAACATGCAGGTCTTACGGGATTTAATATTTATATAATAATTTATTTCATATATTTCATCACACGCTGTTCAAAAATATGATTTTGCAGATGTTAGCATTTAGCTGCTGTTAGCACAACTTTAGCTGCTATTAGCATATTAGCTTACCTTCATAGTTCGTCTTTTAGCTTCTTCTTTCCTCTAGTTTTTACCTTGGCACCTCTGAATGATTCCAGTGTTTGTCCACTTTGCTCTAATCGGCGCTAAAAAACCTTTTCATTGCGGTTTGTTGTTCCGTCAGTAATGTGTTTTCTAGCATGTGTGCATCTGTGGGAGCGCTGCCCACTGAACATATAACGCCATCCCCGTGCCGTTGAAGCTAATGACTAATATGTTCGTATTCCCTGGTTCTAGCAGCAGCATTCTGTAAGATAGTTAACTAAAACATGTTAACTTTAGATCAACATTTTGTCATATAGTTTGATCACGTGACTATGACGCGAGGCTGCTCCAAACACAAGGAGGGCGTTCCGGTGGTCTAAGGGAGGAAGGATCCTGAACGTGGAAAGTTGTCCTCATTTCCTACTTTGTTGACTGCGTGTCCCTTGTCCCCATGGAGATAAACTTACCTGCGTAGTTTCATGACCCCAGGCGTCTGCGATGGGACCAGGGAGGTGCTCTCTCTCGCTCACACTCTCTCAGGGGGATGTGAAGGGAGAAGGGGGGTGTCATCTTCCATAAGCCGCCGCCGCCATTGCCATCGCAGGTGAGCTGTGAGTTACGACCACAGAGCCTGGCGATCGTTTACACAGCGCTCCGGGCGCGGGCCTTTGTGGTGGAGGGCAGTGGTGAGAACGAGAGGGGAGTGTCACACCAGGTGTGTCCCTGTGAGTAAAGCCAAATTCTTCATAGAAATATCCCAGGTTTTTAAACAGCATATTTACTAAACACTACACATTGGCGCTGTAACATATTGTAATTAAAAAGACCCAGCAGAGGTGAATATCTCCTGGAGTCCCCGACACGTCCTACTGAGGGCACGCACAAAGACCAGACAGGTACGTATCAACTCGTCTAAGCTCAGGTAAGAACATATCAGTATGGAAAAACGGTGGCCTGTTCCTTTAAATATGTATATAATATTTAGATTTTTACTGATTCTAACAGTCTCTGAGTCAGGGGTTCTCTATAATGCCCGAGCCCCTGTGTGGCTGCGAAAAACATCAAGCAAATGCGGCACAAACTCGTGTGAACGCAAAACTTTGTGCTCAGCTTGTTAGGTTTAACTAAGGAACCCCAAAGCAGAGGACAGAAGCAGGAGGCAAGTTACACAGTTTATTTTACAAACGGATCGTGGCAGGCAGTGGAGGCAGGGAGCTGGCCGACGAGGAACAGGTCACCAGGAACGAGACACCAGGAGAATCTGTACAGATGAGGACACAGCAGGTAAGTATAATCCAGGTAAGTAAAAACACAAAGTACTTCCAAGACAAGGAGCTCTGTAACACTACCGAACAGGACGGAATTATCTGGCAGTGTGGTGCTGAGACATCCAGGCCTTCATACTGTGGTTGATTAGGTAATGACGTGCAGGTGTCTAGTCTGCAGCACCAGGAGGAGTCAGCCACGCCCCCTGCCACACACTGCTCTGCTGCAAAAACAAAAAGGAGAGAGGGGGACAGCACACAAACCAAATCATAACAGTACCCCCCCCTCAAAGGGCGCCACCCGGCGACCTGCCAGGCTTATCCGGGTGTAGAACATAAAAATCCCTAATGAGATCAGGGTCCAAAATGAAAGAGCGTGGAACCCACGAGCGCTCCTCAGGCCCATACCCCTCCCAGTCCACCAAGAATTGCAGCCCACGACCCCGACGCCGGACATCCAACAGGCAGCGAACAGAGAAGGCCGGGTGGTCATCGACAACCCGGGGGGGTGGAGGGGGCTCGGCTGGAGGGCAAAGATCACTGGAGGAGACAGGCTTCAGGAGGGAGACATGGAAAGAAGGGTGAATGTTCAAAGAGGAAGGCAATTTTAAACGGACGACAGTGGGATTGAGGACGCGCTCAATCTCAAACGGCCCAATGAATCTGGGAGACAGCTTTCTGGACTCGCACCGCAGAGGAATGTCACGAGTGGACAACCAGACTCTCTGTCCAGGGCTGTAGTCAGGGGCTGGGACACGGTGCCGATCTGCCAGCAGCTGGTTACGAGTCCTCGTTCGCGACAGAGCAGCCCGGGCCTCCCTCCATACGCGTCGGGCCCTCCTCAGGTGTCCCTGAATCGAAGGCACTGACACAGCCCTCTCCTGTGTCGGGAAGAGTGGAGGCTGATAGCCGTTAGACGCCATGAATGGAGACATACCTGTGGCCGAGGAGATCAGGGTATTGTGGGAGTATTCGATCCAGGGGAGATGAACGGACCAAGAGGCAGGGTGGCTGGCCGTAACACAACGTAAGGCAGCCTCCAGATCTTGGTTGGCCCGCTCAGTCTGGCCATTGGTTTGTGGGTGATAACCTGAAGATAAGCTCACAGTGGCTCCGATGGCTTGGCAAAAAGCACGCCATACTCTCGAAATGAACTGGGGACCCCTGTCCGAAACTATGTCCTGAGGGAGTCCATGGAGCCTGAACACATGCTCAACCAAGAGATTAGCCGTCTCAAAGGCAGACGGGAGCTTGGGAAGAGGAACAAAGTGGGCTGACTTGGAAAAACGATCAACAATTGTTAAAATAACGGAGTTACCTTCTGACGGGGGAAGGCCGGTCACAAAATCAACTGCTATGTGGGACCAAGGGCGATGAGGTATGGGAAGTGGCCGCAGCAACCCAGCAGGGGGACGATGAGATGCCTTGTTGCGGGCACAGATGGAACAGGCAGAGACAAATTCCCTTGTGTCGGCTGTCATAGATTGCCACCAAAAACGTTGCTGAAGCAGGGTCAGGGTGCGGCGGATACCGGGATGGCATGCGACCTTGGAGCTGTGTCCCCACTGCAGCACCGCAGACCGGGCAGTAGGTGGCACAAACAGAAGCCCTGGTGGACACTCAGCAGGGGTAGGAATGTCTCCCTGCGCCTCCTGAACTGTCTTTTCCACTTCCCAAGTGGCAGCTCCGACTATGCAAGAGGAGGGTAGGATGGTGTCCTCTGGTGGATCAGCAGAGATAGCAGGGGTGAATAGGCGTGACAAGGCGTCTGGCTTCACATTTCTGGACCCTGGACGGTAGGTGAGTGTGAAGTTATAGCGGCCCAGGAAGAGGGCCCACCGAGCCTGGCGTGAATTCAGCCTGCGGGCAGAGCGAAGGTAGGACAAGTTTTTATGATCAGACCATACCAGGAAAGGTTGAGAAGCTCCCTCCAGCCAGTGTCTCCACTCCTTGAGAGCCAGGACGACTGCCAAAAGCTCACGATTGCCCACATCATAGTTCTTCTCTGCGGGAGTGAGTTGTCGAGAGAAAAAGGCACAGGGGTGCATCTTCTGATCGGCGCCTGACCGCTGAGAGATCACAGCACCAACTCCAGACTCCGAGGCATCTACCTCCACCACAAACTGAGCAGAAGGATCAGGGTGACATAAAACAGGAGCAGAACAAAACAGGTGCTTTAACCTTACGAAAGCGGCATTTGCTTCGGGAGACCAGGAAAAAGGTGCCTTAACAGAGGTAAGCTTGGTGAGAGGAGACGCAACTCTACTATAGTTGCGTATAAACCGTCGGTAAAAGTTCGCAAAGCCCAGAAATCTTTGGAGTTGTTTTCTGGTCGTAGGTGTGGGCCACTCAGTCACTGCGGTTACCTTGGCTGGGTCTGTCTTGATTTGCCCCTTCTCCACCACAAATCCAAGAAAACTGACAGAGGACACATGAAAATCGCATTTCTCAGCTTTCACAAAAAGTCTATTTTCAAGGAGTCGCTGCAAAACCAATCTGACATGCTGAACATGCTCCTCAAGGTTACTTGAAAAAATCAAAATGTCATCAATATAAACAAACACAAATCTGTTCAGCATGTCACGCAAAACATCATTAATAAGGCACTGAAAGACAGCAGGTGCATTAGTTAATCCAAACGGCATGACTGAATATTCAAAATGCCCAAGGGGGGTGTTGAATGCCGTTTTCCACTCATCCCCCTCTTTGATTCTGATCAAATGATAAGCATTCCGAAGATCCAGCTTTGTGAACACTGTAGCCTGGTGAAGGGAGTTGAAGGCGGAATCAATGAGTGGAAGGGGGTATTTGTTCTTAACAGTTATGTCGTTTAAGCCCCTATAGTCTATGCATGGTCGTAGAGACTTGTCTTTTTTATCCACAAAAAAGAAACCTGCTCCTACAGGAGAAGAGGAGGGGCGAATAAGTCCTGCAGCCAAACTCTCAGTAATATAAGTCTCCATAGACTCCCTTTCTGGTTTGGAGAGATTATACAACTTACTAGTGGGTAATGGAGCACCAGGTATCAGATCTATTTGACAGTCATAAGGTCTGTGAGGAGGCAGAGATGACGCTCGGTCCTTAGAGAAAACCTCCTTGAGGTCATGATACATAGACGGAACTACTGACAGGTCAATGGGCTTAGGAGTAGAAGGCGTGTGGAAATTAGTGGGTGGAACAGCTGCGTGTAAACAATGGGAGTGGCAGAACAAGCTCCAATTAACAATGGATTGGGTGGACCAGTCTATGTGTGGGTTATGGAGTTTAAGCCAAGGAAGGCCCAATACAAGTGGAGCTGACGGAGAGGGAATTATGTACAGAGAAATTAACTCACAATGGTTACCGGAAACCAACAGGGACACTGGGACTGTACGGTGAGTTACACTGGCTAGCACTCTTCCATCGAGAGCATATACATTCTTGGGCTCTGAGAGAGGTTCAGTAGGAAAGTTGGCCTGGGAGACAAATTCAGAGTCAATGAAGTTATCATCTGCACCAGAGTCCACTAAAGCCTGAACTGTAAGAGAAATGGTGTTGAAAGACACAGTACTTTTGAGTTGAATGCGCTTAGCGGAGGGATCCATAGGAGTGTGGCTCACCAGCGCCCCTCCCGAGGCCGATGAGCCTGGTCTTTTGGCCGAGCGGAACAGTTGAGTAGGATGTGGCCAGCCTGGCCACAATAGAAGCAGAGTCCTTCCCGAAAACGGCGCTGACGCTCCTCCTGGGGGAGTCCCATTCTCCCGAGCTGCATGGGCTCCTCTGTGGCGTTAGAGTACCCTTGTGTTGGAGGGGCTGGTAGTTCCAGCAGGTGAGGGGTCCTGGACTGGAAGGTAGGAACAAAGTGTCTGGACCTGACACTTCTTTCCCTGTGTCTCTCACGAAGGCGGTTATCCAGTCTAATAGAAAGCGAAATTAAGTCCTCTAGGTTAGCGGTCTCGTCTCTGGCCGCCAGCTCGTCCTTCACCTCCTCACTAAGACCGCGAAAAAAAATGCCTTGTAGTGCTTTATCATCCCACCCACACTCTGTAGCTAAAATGCGGAAGTCAATGGAATAAGCCGAAACTGAACCAGAGCCCTGACGTAAAGAGAGCAAACGACTACTAGCCTCCTTACCCTGCAGTGGGTGATCGAATACTCTTTGCATTTCAGATGTAAATGACTTGAGTGCGTAACAAACTGGAGAGTCACTGTTAGATAACGCTACAGCCCAAGCGGATGCCTTCCCAGAAAGTAGACTCATTATAAAAGCTACTTTAGATCTATCCGAGGAGTAGGTGAGTGGCTGCTGTTCAAACACTAACAAGCATTGATGTAGGAACTGCTTACACATCCCTATCTCTCCGGAGTACCTGCTAGGTGTGGGTATGAAAGGCTCACGAGGCTGAGATGTCAGGGGACCGGTGGGAGCTGGGACCTGGAGATTTGGATCCGCCGCTTGGTCAGAGTCTGGAGATTGTGCCTGGTTGAGAGGCTGAAGCGAGGAAAGATGAGCCGCTACTTCATTCAGACGACCACCGAGCTGATGCATTCCCGTAGTGAGTTCCTGTAGAGTTGACATAACTTCCTGAAGGGCGACGCCATGCTGCCCAACAAGCACTCCTTGTGAAACAACAGCGCGTTGGAATTTTTCAGTCTCTGCCAGGGCCTGCTTGATTTTTTCTGTCTCTGCGGGGTTCATTGTGGCCAGATAATTCTGTTAGGTTTAACTAAGGAACCCCAAAGCAGAGGACAGAAGCAGGAGGCAAGTTACACAGTTTATTTTACAAACGGATCGTGGCAGGCAGTGGAGGCAGGGAGCTGGCCGACGAGGAACAGGTCACCAGGAACGAGACACCAGGAGAATCTGTACAGATGAGGACACAGCAGGTAAGTATAATCCAGGTAAGTAAAAACACAAAGTACTTCCAAGACAAGGAGCTCTGTAACACTACCGAACAGGACGGAATTATCTGGCAGTGTGGTGCTGAGACATCCAGGCCTTCATACTGTGGTTGATTAGGTAATGACGTGCAGGTGTCTAGTCTGCAGCACCAGGAGGAGTCAGCCACGCCCCCTGCCACACACTGCTCTGCTGCAAAAACAAAAAGGAGAGAGGGGGACAGCACACAAACCAAATCATAACACAGCTATGAGAGAAGAGATTTGCGTTGCACATTCTGATCGTCGACTGCACGTTTATTGCGCCATAGCTACAGTCCATTGTTGCAAACGTTTTCCTGTCCTCTTCTCTGACGTCTACGAATCTTCACCTCTTCAATCACTGTGGAAATAGTTTTAATGCATCTAAGTGCTGTGTCGGGAAACCAAAAGAGCATGTGGCGAATTACCATATGTAAAAATGCACTGGTTTCAAGCACTGAATCCTGTTGTCTTTCATGGGTTAAACTGGTATCACTAATATATAATGTTATTACATTTAGTCTTTGGCCTCAAGTCTCGAGTTAAATCTCAAGACACAAAAGGCAAGTCAAGTCTTTTTGGAGCATAGGCCAAGTAAGTCTCAAGTCTCTAGATATGTTCTTACCTGAGCTTAGACGAGTTGATACGTACCTGTCTGGTCTTTGTGCATGCGCTCAGTCACGCAAGATGACCATGTTGTTAGCATTTGGCCTCTCCCAATGTGTTCCTATAGGTCCAAACGGGGGTGAAGTTGGAAGCTACCACGCTCTTCCACGGGCACGCACACAGACCAGACAGGTACGTATCAACTCGTCTAAGAACATGTTTCAGTACGGAAAATCTGCTGTGGCCTGTTCCTTTAAGCCTGACCCCAGTCAAGTCATGTGACTCGAGTCTCCCACCTCTGAAATTTAGCTCTGAAAGTGAAAAATTACAAAACAAGGTTTACACAGGGAGCAGAAAGTCAAATATATTACTTTTTAATGCCATTTTAAAGAACAAAAATATATTTTTAATGCCACAAATGCAAAAAAAAAAAGTAAGAAAATACAGCCATATTTCATGTCTTTGGATTTGCAAACATTCCATTAAACAGAGGAATGAGTGCAAATTGTGACTTGACTTTTGGCAAACTTCTTTCACAGCAGTCTTTATGCAAACGGTGTCTTATTGTCATACACACTTTAAGCAAAATATATATTATTTACCATTTCAAATAAAAACACACCAGTGGTTCCCATTTTTGGTCTTTTTGACAAACATATGCAGTGTAAAAACTTAAGAAATATCAGCATTTACAAAAAGATTGAATCCAGTTGAATCCTTTTTAATGACATTTAAAGCCATCATTTTGGCACAAATTGATTTAATGACTTACTACAGGACTTTTATATGATCTCTTCTGTTCCAAGATGATTTTGAAAAGCATAATTCCCCCCAACAGAGATCCAAACAGGCGCGGAGGTGTCCAGAGTTATTTTTAAAAACCTCCATCCAGCGAAAAAACATATCTTATTAAACAACATCCGACTGGAGAAAAGCTTTGGGCCCGCTGTGATCCGCAAATTGCCTGGTTCCCCGTGCGCTCCCCGCGTGTCTGCGAGTGTGGGGGCACCTCAAAGAGAAACCTCAAAGGCGGCTCCGCTGTGGATGAAAGCTCTTTCTGTGGAGCTCCGGCCGTTCCAGTTCAGCTCAATTCTACACCGTTTCCCGTTAATTCAGCGGCCGGCGCGGGGGAATGGGGGTCCTCTCTGCTCTGCGTCCGCGGACACCTCTGCTCCTCAGCGCTCATCTGCAAACACACAATTAGACCAGTCAGTCGATGGGTTTATGATGAGTAAGGACTTTTGGATGCACCATTTTTCTGCTCAAAGCTTGAAAATCTACTTTCTGCTGGGCGAGTCTTGTGAGTTGACGGAAAAAGAATGTAAAATGCTGGCTTAAGAAAACAGACTTCTGGTTGGAAATACTTGTGGTTTCAAGTATGCTTGCTCTTTTCAACTGTGCGCTCCATTATGTTGGCATCCTTGACAAACATTGTATCAGCAAAGGAAAACTAAAACTATTACAATGTTCAGAAACAGCGCAACTCTGAGAGGGAGCGATGGAAAGGGTCTGCTTGTAGATGTACGTACAATAGAAATGCATCAAACAGGTTTGTAAAGGTCCTTAACCTGCTGTACGCTGACCTCTTCTCATTCATGTACTCTGCTATACAACAGCCTCCTGAGCCGCTACATCCCCTCCTATTTACCCACACCTTTGTCTATTAAAGTAAGGCTTAAATCAAAGCAGTAGCATGCTCAATGTGAAGGAACATAAACAATAATCCTGGCGGCATGAAACTTGAGCCGTGTTGGTGAGATGCTCCTCCGTTGAGTTTTGGACTAATCTACACAAGGAGCAAAGGATATGAGAGGCTTCAAAACTTCAGCCTTCGGGGACCCATCTCCAGAGGTGGAACCAGGCTAATGGTCAGAAAAGTTTTTTAGTGGCAGGGGAAACCAGAGTACCTGGAGGAAACCTACGCAGACACGGGGAGAACATGCAAACTCCACACAAGCGCTTATCGCTGTGCTACCATGCCGGCCGCAAACACAGCCATGTCCATAGCGTCCATAGTGTAGCAGTGCTGCATGGGTATCAAAAGCCAGCCTCGAGGGCAGCCTCGAACACCGGGGAACTCCAGAGGCTGTGTGTGCAAACATGCCGAGGAGGACCACTCTGAACATGGCTACACTCCCGAGGAGTCGCCGATTATATTGTTAATGAACAATATAATCAAAGTTTTTAAAGGCACTATAAGGAGTTTATACATATTCAAACTAAGTATTTTCCTCCTTCTACATGTTCCAGCCATGTCCTAATGTGTAGAATGAGCTCAGACCTGTTCACCACAACTTCCTCTAAAATCCTGCACTGTCACTCAAAACGTTTGTTCGGGTCTGAAGTGCCGTCATGCACGAGCTTAATATAGACACTGCACTTACGCACAAGACCTGAGGTGGCAGTAGTGAGCATAAAATGGCCAACTTGCATCTAGCCTCTTTAACACAATTTCATAAAAGTAAATGTACCTGTAGGCCACCGACTGTGCATGTAAATAAAATTTCAGTATTTCCAGTGCTGATGGCACTTCAGATGCTCTTGGAACAGCTGCAGCTTACAGCGCCAATATAAGTAAAAAACAGTGGTGCGGCTCATATTCTGGGGCGCTCAATAGTCCTTCACAACAGAACAAGTATTCATTCACTGTTTGTGGTGGCAAGTGATATACGTACAGAAAGAACCGCACTGGGCGGAGCTGGATGTGAACCAAGGACCTTCTGGATATGTGGGCAAATACTCTAACCACTGAGCCAGCGCTGCCTCAAGCTGACCAGAATAGAACTTTTCTAAACAAATCGTTTCTCCTTCAACGCATCTTCTTCTTCTTGATAAAACCTCATCAAAAACAATCCCAGAGCAGTATTTTTCTTCATTAACAGGTTTGACTTTTCCAGTTTACTATGATAATTGTTTTTCTACTTCTGAAGTGCTATGATCTGTATTTCCTGTTTTTTATTGTGCCATACAGGAGAACAGAACTGTCCTCCACATTTTTAAAGCCCATAACCCAGTACGGCTGTACCACAACATGTAACAATATCTCCTCTCAGAATGAAAACCAAGGACAACTGATTGACCGCATTTGTATGTGATCATAATGGCTACGTAAACAAATCAAGAACAAGGAGATCTTTATAAGGCCAAAGATCTGCTTCCACTCATAAATGACCACACTGAGAGGAAACCAAAAACGTTGTCTGTCACTTCTACACTCTGTGGTGTCAACAGTCAGTTGTTAGTCAGAGTCGCGTTAAGCTGCTCAAGACGTTAGAATTCTACCGCGGTTAGCATGTAGCATTTAGCCCCTGCACAGTAAACACATCCTCGGCTCACATCTATGAACCATTTTAAGAAAAAACACAGAAACGGCCAAGCTCTTACCTCTGTCACATGTTGTACAGGCTACATGAGCGGTGGCCAAACTTTAGTGTGCGAGTCAGTCTGGTGAAAATGTTAACTGAGTCTGTTTTGCAGAGTTTTTTACTTTATTTTGTCTTGGAACCATCAAACCAGCTCTTTCCCACAATAAAATGTTTGTTTTGGACGTATATTGTGTCTCGCGCCAATTCAACAAGAACCCTGAGGGCCACCATATGGGTCTGAGGGCCGCATTTGGGCCGCATTTGGCTCCTGGGCTGCACATTGGCACCCCCAGGCTAGATATTTAGAGATATTTAGAGATCACCCTCTTGGAGAAGTTTGTATGACTTGTAGCTCAGCTCAGTATCAGTGTTCTGGAGGGCAGGTGTTGCTACTTTTAAGTGGAGTCAGTAACGTGTAAGATCAGCTCTGCTCATCTGCATGACGTGTGCTATTTCTGGATGTAGCAGCTTGACTTCAGTCCGTGGAGATGCATGGCTTGATAAGATGTATCTCAGCCAGACATCACGTGACTGAAAGGTATGTAATTCCACTACTGCCTGCAGATGGCGCTCCAGGTCAATTTGAAATCCTGACCAGCCCAGTGTCTCGCTCTATAGTCTTTTCTGCACATAGAGTAGACATTATTAAAACATTCTATATGTAAAAAATCAAAGCTGAGGTGCCCAAAACACTGTTTTTAAGCCTTAATCATGCACATGTCCTCTTTAAATCTCCCCAATAGTCAATCATTTTTCCCTTCAAATATACAAAACATGCATTCACCCTCCACTGTTTACAATACCCCTCCATTCCATTGCAGAAATATTGCACATTTCATTTTACGGGACTGAAATTTGACAGTTTGGATGAGCTCGCTCTCCCTCTCACTCTCTCTCTCACAAAATTCAATCACGGCTGAGCTCTGGCCCGCGGCAGCTCAATGCGCCGACCCCGCCACGCTGGAAAATCGCCTTTTTCTATGTCATTCCACACACAGTCACACTTTCGCGCGGCGCACCGAAAAGATCAGATGTTTTTAACCCTTTGTGGGGGCACTTCTGAGGCCGTCATGGCTGCCGCGGTGTGTGTGCAGCAGCCACGGGCCCGCGGCGGCGGAGAGAGACGGGATTTCTGTACAGGCGTGGAGAAAATTACACGCAGACCTCAAAGGGTTAATGTGATGTGCTGACAAGGGAGAAAAGGAGCGATCACAGAGGGTTTGACAGAGAGGAAGTGGAGAGGGCTGAGTCTACGGAGGAGAGAAGTGGTCATGGGTTCGAGTACCGGCATGTATCAGCCTTATTAGCTGTTGTGTTGGTAAGTAATCATAGTCAATATTTGTACAGACCTTCCCGTTAAAGTGGAGATGTAAAAATATCGACAGGACTGGGTTGGTTGAGTTGAGGGCGCTTTTCGCTCAATCAATCAAAGTTTATTTCTAGAGTACTTTACAACGACACTTGGCGGACCAAAGTGCGTTCCATAAAACATCACTAAATGACATAAAATAGAAAAACACAGGTGTTCTGTTAAGTGAGTCTTTAGTCTGGACTTTAACAGTGGCAGGTCAGTGATGACTACAGCTCGACATGATGATTACCTTAGTTTAGGTGCTGCCACTTCAAAAGCACGATCGATCCACGGCCTGGACCAGAGCCTGGGCACATCCAAAAGCACACGAGGCTCTGCACGGGCGGTGGGTGGACAGAAGCTCGGACAGGTATGGGAGAGCAGGCCTATGTAGAGGAACATACTGAAATATGTTCTTACCCAAGTTTAGACGAGATGATACGTACCTGTCTGGTCTTTGTGCCCTCAGTCACACAAAAAGACCAAAGATGTTTGGCCTCTCCCAGTATATTCCTATGGCTCCAAACGTGGTGAAGTTAGAAGCTCCCACACTCTTCCACGGACACGCACAAAGACCAGACAGGCATGTATCAACTCGTCTAAGCTCAGGTAAGAACATATCTCAGTATGGAAAAACAGTGGCCTGTTCCTTTAACCCCCACCTGAACCGAGCACATTTTCTCCAGATTGGCTTTACCCAAATCTAAAAGCTTCTTGAAAAAAAGTGTTGTGACAGAAAAGCAACAAAAGAGCGACAATACACAAAAATGGAATCACGAAGAAGAAGCTAACATGCTAACAGGCAAAGCTAACTGCGGGCTAGCACACTTAAACAGTATTTACAGCTAAGTTTGAGTGAAAAAAAGGATCTCCATTGTGTAATTGGATATACAAGAGAGAGTACCCTCTCTCCCTTTGTCTTTTCTGTCAGTATAGTATTTACTGTCACGAACAAAAGCAAAAAACGCAACATGCTACGACACCTGCAGTGGCGCTTATGACCTCTAGGGGCATGAGTTAGTTAGTCCTGCTTTAACACTGAACTGGAGAAATTGTGCTCAGTTAAGGCGGGGGTTAAGAGGTTACATTCGTTTTGATCTGCAGAGTAGCTTCTTCTCATTCTTGTTCTTAGTCCATATTCAACAATCCCAAACAAGTCAAAGTCAAAGACACGCCAAATATCCACCAAATACATGTCAGAGTGCCGCTGCAGGAGAAGAAGAAACCGCCAAATGAAACTGGATTTCACACATGAATGAAGCAGAACACCATATCACTGCGGGTATGTTTTTGACAAGGGCCCAAAGCGATTACATGCAGTTTTCAAAAGTTCTAAATAAGATCTGCAGACCTGGAGATCAGGGCAAAAGGGGAGCGATTAAGTAAATGAACAATATGAAATGTTGTTATTAAGTTGACTTGTGTATTTGGTCATCATGACATGATTCACACAAGTATTCATTCCCATAAGTGCTTTTGTCCCTAAACCTGTTCAAGTATAATGAGAAAAAAACAAGTCATCTTTTTAAATCGTGTTGAAATTTCTTATCTACTGAAGCTGCATTCCCGGCTTTATATCCAGAATGTTCAAATGACAGGGTTGAACTCCTAAACTCTTTTCTAAAAAAGTAAAGCACTTCATTTGCCGTTTCATGTGGGGGAAAAAAAAATGTGGAAGTGCTAAGTGGAAAAAATCCAAAGATCCAAACACATGGTCACTTTTTAAAATGCAAACCCTGGAAAGTGCTCCTGTCACTTCCTTAACCCCGCTGACCCCCACCCCAGACCCCATCTCCACCCCTCGGGCCAGCAGTTCACCACGCCTTGGGGCCCGGGCTCCCATTGTGCGTCCTGTGCCACTTCTGTTTGGGGGCCATTGTGCGAGTCTAATCACCCGTGGGCCTCTCGTGCACCCTGCCCCCCCCTCCCGCCCTCCCCCCCTCGTGTCCCGTCACAGCCAGAGTGTGTGCGTGTGTTCTTGGACTCGGTCGGCCTGGGAAGTTCTAGTCTGTCTCCGGTCAGCTGTGGGTGCACGGTCTGTAAAGAGAGGCTGACAGCACCCGAGCACATGGCTAATCTGGGTAGTATACAAGGTAAACTACGCTGTTCAAATTTCTTGAGGTTCTTCTTACGACAATATGGACTTTTTCAAACTTCCAAATCCTTAAGGCGAGACAGGGCAGGTGAAAACATCGATGTTTCACCCAGTGGTCGATGGTGAGAGTTGTTGAATGAATGAACGGTCAGTCAGTCGTGCTTCTGTCAGTCCTCCCCAGGGGAAACTGGAGCTTACACCACCGAGTGTGGGTCAATGTAAAAATGGTCCTATGTAAAGCGCTTTATGACGTCTGTGAAAGTTGCTAGTTCCTTAATGTATTTGTTTTATTAGCTCTATTCGCACAGGATTAGAACGACCTCAGGTAAATGTCAGTATTACTGACGTCCTCGGCGTCTCTGATCCTGTGCAGATCTGCCATGTCAGTCATTTGGGAGGTCAAAATTCCACTGATTCTTACCTTGGTTATTCTGCAAACTCGGAGGTTAGACAGGCCAACATGGCGGCTCTGAGGGAAAGCTTGGATGCTTTTGGTGAAAAGTTTAGACGGAGGAGGCTGTTTCAGATAAAGGAAACAACTGTTTTATGAAAGCAGCAAAATCCCAGACGTGGCGCTGATGTCGTTTGTCATAGCGTGCGCTGTGCGGTAAGAAATAGCCTCTCGCTAAAGCAAAGTTCACGTAAACAAACCTGAGAGTAAGTGCTCGCATCACAAATGAATTAAAGGCTTGTTGTCATGATTCAGAGTTCATTATCTGTCCATTTCCGAAAAAATTACTGACATTGCTTATAAACATTACCTGACGTCCTGGAGTAATTTAAATTTGACTGACGTCCCCAGGTAATTGTAATCCCGTGCAAATAGGGCTAATGTCAGTATAAAAATGGATGAAACTCACCCTTTACGATGCTCATTTTCTGACGTTTTGTCCACTAGCGAGCCGGAGAGTTCCACAACATCACGGCGCTCCCATGTGTATTCATTCACAAATATTGACATGTTTGGTATCCACGTGTAGCACGAAAGGCGACCGTGATGACAGCCTCCTTTGTTGTTGTCGTACTGTGTGTTTTTGGATTCCCGTCACACAGACGTCTTAAGCGAACCCTCATGTGCGTAAGTAATATCTGTTGGGAGAAGGTGTGAGAGTGAAGGGTGAGAGCTGGCGTCCATAATCAGAGGTATCCAGTTTGCATTAATCCTCCAGAACCTCCTCCTTCATATACAGGTGTGCTCCAAATCCTATCAGCGCTGGACGGGAAAGAGCCGTATCTGTTTACAATGTACGACCTGTGAATCACCAGAGAGCAGCGTGGAGGATTTTGTAAATTGACATTTTTGGATTTTCCTTCTTTTTTTTTTTACACAAATAGTAATTGTATTATTTAGGTTCGACGTGTATCAGTGGCAGACTCCTTCATGGCAGAAAGCTTATTTAACCAAACCACTCTCGACTTCATTACTCCTCACATGGTGTGTCTACAATCTAAGAAGTAGAAGAAGAACTTTATTTATAAACACCTTTCATAGACACAGTCACAAAGCGCTTTACATGAGACAATTGTCCATTCACCCCATACTTGGTGGTGTTCACTTTCCCCTGGGGGAAACTGTCGCGACCCCACACATCTGCACTGCCATTCATTCACACACACACACCATTCATCCTGGCCCATTGTACATGTTTTTAGTGGTCGGGGAAACCGGAGAACCCAGAGGAAACCTACACAGACACATGGAAACTCACCGCGTGAAACAGTGACCGCCCACACCCATGTACTTGAATGGGAGTTGATGGCCAACTGTCTTGTGGCGGTCACGCTCGTCATCCACCTCTGCCCTCCACGTGGGGCTCAGTGAGAGCTTTCAAAAAATATATAATATGTTGTTGTTGCGACAGCGGCGATATTGTCTTTGCAAAAATAATGCAAACACTGCATATTCATGAACATATAAATATAAATATGCCAGCATTAGCCTATGGTTACTTTCTGTAATCCCTAGATCAAGAAAATACAAAGACACAGTGAACGACGATCATGACTGAAGATCATCCACAATTCAGCTCTTGAGACATGAAACTTAGAACAATCATCAGTGGTCTGTTCCACTTCAGCCGACATTTAAGTGTTTCATTAAATACTATGAATGTGGTACAGGGTCTTTTGTCAGCTGGGATGCTGTTCCACATCTCAGCCCCTTTCACCGATAGCACCTGTTGACTAAACACTGTGTGTCTATACAGCCTCTAGTGGAGGCTCTGCTTACTTTACCCGTTGAACTGGATTTGAACTTAATGAATTCATTCAGGGATGGTGGAGCGAGTCCATGCAAAAACTTATCACCTGAACATAAACCGAAAGACACAAACTCCACACAGAAAGGCAGTGGTCGCACACGGCCATCATCAAAACAAGGTTTTGGTGAAAAGTGATTTGGATTTGCTGTGTTTCGAAACCAATAAAAAGATGAAAAAGGTGTTTTTCTTTATTTTAAAGCAATCAAGATTTTCTCCCCCTAGACCTCTTTCCCTTTCAGCCCCCCAGACTCCTTACTGCAAACGGCGGTGTGAGACTAAACCAAAGTAATGGCGGTTTGATTAGCAAGCATGTAATGTACTTTGGCCCCCCAGGAGTGGTGCGGAGCGCAGGGGGCGGGCGCTCTACGGCTCCGGCAGGAAGGAGGTGTTGTTTGTGGGCTGCCCTCTCAGCAGGTCTCCCCCAACTCTACCATCCTCCACCTCTGCCCCCGTCCAACCCTTCCCTGAGCCCCGTGAGCTGCCCAACCATGAAGCACTCTCCTCCCAGTGCAGCGTTGTATCCAAACTACTGTTCAGGCCTATGGCTGTGATTTTAGCCGTATTCACATCGTAGACTAGCCTGGCTAAAGCCAGACTAAAATCACAAGTGATATTTACTGATATTACTGTAAATCACAAGTGATATTTAGTCTGGGGACCACCAATTCATTTTCAGTGATTCGAGTTCACACAGCAGCATGGCGTTAGCCAGGTTCATCGTAGACCTCATCTGCTCAAGGGTTTGCATTTTGATTAAAATGACTTATGCTCACATCACGATTCATTCTAACCTTTGAAATGCATGTCATGTAAATAAAGGAGTAGGCATACAAACACACTTTCATTGCCTTGCCTAGGCTCTTGTTTCGTTATTACATTATTATCATTAAAATTCACATTTTGTATATTTTTGTTTTAACCACACAGTTTTTGAGTAAACCTCTTCACTTTGCTTGTTTCTTCTTCTACTGTTGAAGCAAAAACATAAACTTGCAAAACTTTTCTCCACATTTTTAAAGCCAATGTCAGATTCGACACGGGATCCGTTCAGAGCTGCTCTGTATTCACCACAGCAGCAAGTCATTCCCACTGCAGCCTGTGGGGGGAGCTCCAGGCAAACTCCTCACCCGCCCTGGCCCCTGCACTTCACACCAACTGTCTATTCCTTATCATACACCAATGCTCAGGCACCAGCCACATAATATGCATGATATGACCACTTTAAAGCTACACCCAATAAAAAGAACAGTGTTTGCTTTGAGCGGCTCACCTCTCTTTGGACCAGACTTTACTGGGAGGGGGGACGTCTCCAGTTTGTCTTCAAATAAAGTTTGAGATTTAAACTGGTGTATGATTAGCCACGGCAAAAGTAGCATTTTCTGTGTCCAGCTGGTCATTATAGGAGCATGTTTTGTAATACTGGCTAAAGTGTCACCCAAAATGTCACCTAGGGCCAGATCTTGTGCTTCATAGCGCAGGCTGTAGAGCAGACGAGTGCGCAGACGGGTGGCTGTGGAGGAGTTGCAGAGATATGCAGTAAAACTGTAGCTTTTTGGAACTTTTGAGCTACAGCTGCAAGATTCTGGGAGCGGCTGAATTGAAAAAAAATAATAATACACTGACACACGTTGGAAATGTCTCCTAAAAACTCAGATTAGACCTGGTGTTGTGGCACTCGAAGGCCTGTGTGGTTTATTTATGGAAAACTGTGTGTGTTGATCTACTGTAAAGTAAGCCAGACAGACTTTTCAAGGCAATTTCGCTTTTGTTTTCAATTCGATGTCGTTTCTAAGGAAGAAGACAAGGCAGCGCGATGTAAAGAGGAACATAATGTGAAGGTTGCCATAGAAGAGCAGCTCCGTTTGCTGCTTTTAATGAACCACGCCTCAGTCGGCCTCTTTGTCTTGAATAACGCCCTCTCCCGAGTGGCGCAGCCTTTAGCGCAAAACCTGCGCCACACGCAAGATCACGCGTGTACCATGTTGTGTTTAGAGTTGCGCACGGACTGCGCCAGTCACAAGATCTGGCCCCTCGTGTGCCCTTAAGTTCTAAGATTATTGTGGAAACAATCTATAAGACTGAATTGTGTATGCCCTTTCACAGAGCGAGGTCAAAGAGCACTTCATAAGTAAACTTGCATTGGAAAAATAGAGGTATCGAAAGCAGGAACCGAAAAAACATTATTTCTTTAGAGACGAAGTCCAGGAGCAGCATTCAAGGAAGTTACATGGTTGTTTCAGTTCAAAGAAATGATACAAAAAAAATATCTATATATATATATTAGGCATAAACTAACAGTATTGTTTAGTTTTCTGGTTCTATGATCAATTTTAAAAACATATTTTGGTGTTGTTTTTAATCTGTAAAGCACTTTGCACTACAATTCTGTATGAAAAGCGCTCTTGAAGTAAAGTTTTGATTGATTGATAGTAAGGGTAAAAAGTATCATTCATGCATCACTATCAAAACTCCCAAGTCCCGGTATGGATTTTTTAATGACACCCAGCCCTTTCAAAAGGAATCATTCAATATGTAATGCAGCCACACCTGCCCTGGTGTAGACGCTCAATACTCACGCACCACATTCACCCAGAGACGAGGAAATAAAAGAACTGTTTTGGGACAGTCATCCACTCCACACGGGGGGGTGGAGGCCTCTGTACATTCACACATCGGCAAAGTGGGATGAAGTGTGTCTGCACCTGACATCGGCATCGGTCTCCAGTAGATGGGACAGTGGAGCATGGTTGGGCGTGGGTGGGTGAAGGGGGGGTGAGGGTTGGAGGTCAGAGGCAGGAAGACCCCCCCCTCTCCCCGCACTCCTCTCCTCGGGTAAACTAACAAGCTGCAGTCTGCACGCAGGAAGCTGTTTGTGCACACAGACAATGGCGGTTTATTTGCATCCAGCCGGGAAGAGTGGCTCGTGGGCCGCGCGCAGGTTTAAGGGGTTAAAGGCTACGCTAAATGTTGAGGTAGCACCCACCGGGATTAGCACCGCTCCACACTTTCTGTCTCGGTACAAAAGATGCAGGTCAATCATACACAAACAAATCCGTGTTGCCATCGTGCTTTAAATAAGCCAAATGTATCCATTTGCGATTTCAATTACTTTGGTCCATTCAATAACTAAGCACCTCGTATATCCGGAAAAAAATTGACTTTTTCCAGCTTTTAATAAAGTTCTCTGAATATCCTCCACAGAAGCTTGGAGTGGTATTTCATTGAACTGCCACATATCCTGCATATTCAGTCGGTTCTGTCTTCCACACAAAACAGTTTTTACTCCTATTCAGAGAGGTATGTCCAAATTCAGAGAGGTATGTGCACATTTGTTTTATAGTTTGACGGAAGAACATTTTTATTGGATGCTGAGCCATTGGTAAGGTGATATTTTGCGTGTACATTTACTACATACTTGTGTTGAGCTGCGTTCTTTATAGTTTTTGTAGTTCTACCAAAGCATTACAAAGGAACCTTCTGGATACATACGCTCAAGGTTATAAACTCATTATAAATGAATAGACTTCGATGTAGTTTGTATGCAGCGTGGTACTTTGTCATATGTGTTATTCATTATGGTAGTATTGATTCATACTGTATTGCCCACTAACGATTATGGATTCATCTGCAGATTATTTTTCATGATTAATCGCTAAGCTGTGATGCATTCAAATTGTAAACTTTGTCCCACGTAAAGTTATGGTGGTGCCCCTTTTGGACGTGTTGATACACTTAAAGTGAATGTTTGTCAGAGGCACTGCTCAAAGCTGAACATGAACATTCCTCTTTTGAAAGCTAAGAACCTTGGACTGGAGGCTGCACTGCGGCACTGGCCGGGAGGTTATCGAGGACAGGACCTGGGATTGAGGAAGTGAGAGAGAGTCCTTTTGTGTTTATTTCCAAACTGGTTTTAAGTAGACACAGACAGACAATAATAATGATGAAATCTACGATGTACAAACAACTACATAGCCGAACTTTAAAAACAATGTTGACGTTATTATGACCTAAACGTCAGACTCAGGGTCAGAGGGAGAATCTGCGCAGCTCAGATTTCATTCAGTTTGTTGATAACATTTGCTACAATGTAAATGTCCTGGATGACTGAGAGCTTACAAACATTAATAACTACTTACTACAGTTAATGCTTAACTCATAATAGATAGTTCTTCACATACTTCACATTGTTCTGAAGTTATTAAGTGTCACTCACACTTAACATTGAATTCATCATCAACAATTCATTAGTTAAAGCAGTACTAAGTAACTCTTGCCCCTAGAGGCCATAAGCGCAACTGCAGGTGTCGTAGCATGTTGCAATTTTTTTACTTATTAATTGTCCGTGAGAGTAAATACTACGCTGACAGAAAAGACGAAGGGAGAGAGAGATATTGTACATCAAAGTACACAATGGAGATCATATTTTTCTCTCTAACTTGGCTGTAAGTGGTGCTAGCCCACAGTTAGCTATAGATACAGACGGCATCTCGTCTTAGAAGGGGGCGTGGCTTCGCCAAGGGGGAAAATAGAATTTTTAGAGAAACACAATTTTCCACTCTTTTTTGCCATTTTCTGGTGGAATATGAACTTATTTATCACATAAATAAAGTCAAGTGTAAATCGGGCCCATTTGGATATTTTCTCACAGCAGATTGTTCAGTAGAAGTGAAAAAAGGCAGTCGTAGCTAACGCTAGTTAACCGCTAGCATTAACCCGATGCCAACATGTAGCATCATGTTAGCATTCTCCGTTATTTATGTTATTTATGTATTTATGGGCTGGTGAACCATTTTGCTCCTCTCCATGTCTTTGTATCTTTGTATTTGTTCAAGTAGTTTTTGAATAATTAGAGAAAGTTTAGATCATTCTCCAAATTGTTTTCCCCCGAAACTGTTTTCAAACATGACCATATATGGGCGATTCCAGAGATGCCATCTGTATCTATGCCCGTTAGCCTGTTAGCTTCTTCTTTGTGATTCCATTAGTGTGTATTGGTGGCTCCGGTCCGGTGGCAGTCAAGTTACAATTGTGGTTTTCTGGCCAGAGACACTAGGGGGAGATGAAAGACCCCCCAATCATCCCTTTAGCACTTGTATTACCCCCAGAGGGAATACGAAAATGATGTATTAAGGTAAACAAGTTATTTAATACTGCTGTAACTCATCATTTATTAATCTCTTAAACCAAGCACATTTTCTCCAGTTTGCAGTTTTCTCCATTACACAGATTTAAAAGCTTCTTGAGAAAATGTCAAAATCGCGCCGAAAACATAACAAAAAGAAGTGACAAAAAAGCGACACAAAAACGTGACGGAAAAGCAACAATAACACAATAAAAAAACTTTCTGAACCCACCGTGCATTACTTTAACTCCTACTCGACGCTAATGTCTCCAAGAGTACATATAAATCCTCAGCCGGTCCTCTCACCCCTCCTCTCTGTCGCTCTCTCCCCTCTGTCGCCGCCCTGCTGTCGGCCCGTCGCTCCTCCGCCGCACTAATGCGTGGAGACACCTGCCAAGCCCGCTGCACCTCAGCGCTGGGCCTAATCACTGCAGACCCCTGACGCGCCCCGCTCTAAACCTGCGAAACCAAACAGGCCCTGCATGTGGGAGCTGTCCGAGCGCCTCGGCCGCCTGTGTCAGGCAGAAGGGGACAAAAACCCCTGAGGCTAAGTGGATTTACCCCGCGGTCCCGACGTAAGCCCCGAAAGTCAGCCATGGACGCCGGGCTAATGCAGCTTTTAGCACATGGGATGTTTAAGGAGCCTTTCAGGTTAGCAGATGAGGATTTAGAAAGGGAAATGAGTTAGCGTTAGACATATGCCATACAGGTGCACTTCAGCTTTAAAGGTCCAAGAACAGTTCATTTGTTAAAACACATTAGGAGACAAACTTGATCTTTTTGAAGTGGACATACTAGCATTATTGTGACGTATAAACCTGCTTTAGGACACCTTCATTTTTCACATTTCCAAACACAAACTGTTTGTGTTTGAAAAAGAGGCTTCGACAGAATGGACTGTGTTGGTCTTTATCTCGATATAAATCTGGAGCGCCTTCTGTGGGCAGCTGGAGGAACTGTCAATATTCAAAACCTTATACGAGCTGTTGTTTTTGCTAATGATGTTGCTAACAGATTGATAGTGCCGTAATAAAAAGCACTTTGAGGTCAGAATGGGTCTAGTGATGATTGTTTTTTTCTTTGTCAACACCCACAAATGGTGACCGTGAGTGGGAAAACAACAACTCTTTCAGCGACTGCTCCACAGCTGCAACAAACACATTATTACACATTATGGATATATTTTCTTCCAAATAAAGATACAGAGAAGTGAAGAGGGACGAAGTGGTTCAACGGCCGATAAATACATACAAATAACGACGAATGAAAACCCAAATACTCGGGTTAGCTTCATGCTAAAAGGTAACGGCTAGCTTTGAGCGCCAGTTTGTCACTTCGACTGGACAATCTGCTTCATTAACTTGAATTTATTTTCGATTTAGCTTTATTTATGTGAGCTAAATATGCTCATAGTCGGTCAGGAAACGTCTAGAAAGAGTGACAAATTGTGACTTCCATAACAAGCTTCATTCCCCCTGCACCTGCCACTCACCTTATCCGAATAAGTGATTATGAAGGAAAGGCTAAATGATATTATGCTAGTCATGCTGCATAGGAAGCAATAAACATACCCTGCAAAACATGTGCAGTAGCACCTTCTACCTGTTCAATGGTCACATACACTTGATGTGTAATTTGTTGGATCTTTTCCGATGGAACACACTCGGTCTTCAAGAAACTGTACTTCGTACTTGCCGCTGAAGTAAAACATTTCCCTCAGCATCCAGATGTGTAGAAACTGAAAGCTTTTCCCTGTATATAATCCGACAGAATCAGAAATGGTTTTATTGCCATCGTCAGTGAAAAGGTTCACAAACTTGGACCTTGGAGTACTCATGCAACATGAAACATAAACTTTGATAAATAATAAACTATAAAAACTTCAAGGGCATGCATGAAGAAGATTCAAAATAAAATACGATAAAAACAACATTATGTTGCGGACATGATGTTATATTTATTATTCATCTATGTCATGGCACAAACTCATCAGCAAACTCCAATCATCTCAACGACCCGTTTCACTGAAGGAATTTTCAAGGGATCTGCAAGACTTTCTCCGTATTGTGCCACCAAGTCCTCTTTGTTGCTGCTTAGCGTTTCCACACAAATAACTTCAAATGAGCAATTGTCCATCGTCAACAGCGTGACTCATCTCTGCATCCACCACCTGAGCCTCTCACTCAGTTTAGTCAGTTTTGAACATCATACAAACATATAACAAATCATTTAAACTACATTTATCTGCACTCTCTCGTCTCTGCGCTGTCAAATCATACTTCTAAATCTTCCCATCAGTCATTCTGCCAATTGAGATTTCCATTTCGCTTATTTATAGTCTATAGCGTGGGCCTATATAGTGAATGAGGGGTTCGGGACTAAGAAGATGTGTTGTTGCCTGTTTCCATAACACAACAAAATCCAGGATTGAAAACCACATGAATGAAGACACTACTCCCAGTATGTTTTACATTCTAACATTCTAACTTGCTTCCCAAAAAAACACAGAAAAAATGATTAGCTAATTGCAACTATTCCAATTGTGATTTCAATTTGATTGCAATTAATTGTGCGGGCCCACTTCCGATAAACGCACGTAAAAATATTTCTACAGTGAATTAGCATGTGCCTGCCCTCACGTGTGCTCGGGCTGTGACTATCGGCCCATCTGAAAGAGCCCCCCAAAATGGCCCTGTCTCATTAAGCACGCCTGTTTGACAATTTAAATATAAATGAATCTAATTTAGAACGCTCTGCTCGACCAAGGCTCCCATTTAGAGCCAATCTAAAATTAATGATGACATGAGGAGCGGCGCAGAGGAGAGGCCACGCACACGCCGACCCAGCGACGGGCCAATATACGCACTGGAATCTCAATAAGGCGCAGACCTCAGAAATCAGGATGAGAGCACATGAGCGGTGAGTTACCATTTCACCAGGACAGAGGTTTTTGCTGAAAACTAAAATAAAATGAGCAAACATTTCACAGGTTCTTGTTGTTTCATTTTCCTTATTCAACATAAGAGGTAAACGTTCTGTCACTGTGCAGCCGTACTGTATATATGGGCCGCGGCGCTCGATCGTTACGTATAAGGACAGTTAGCAACCAGGCTAGTCTCATCAGCGTTAGCCTCTTCAATGTGTCCTTCCTATAGCCGTTAGCATTTAGCCATCAAACATCGCATTCATGAACGTTTTCAGCTGTTGCCAACCCATAGTTAGAAATAATTGTGGGTGATGATGGGGTATTATGTTTTTATCGGGCACATAGGACCATTCTATAGCATGCTCAAATAACTATGCTACCCAAAATTGTCCGGAAAATGCAGCAAATGTCAAAATCAACTTAAAAGAATTTTCCCTCATAGCAGCACTGTTCCTGACGCTGTGATTTGTCCTCTGTCTCTTTAAGAAACTCCGTGCCTGTCGCCCATGAGCACTCCCCCTTCAGTGCGTTGTTGTTTTTTCTTCTTTTTTTATGCTTATATAAATGAGTGCAGACAACATAAGCCAGGGGTTTCCTACAGAAGTGTTTCAAATAGATAAATTAAAAGCTAAGTCTACAGGGGGGTGCTGTGGGCTGAACTGAGGAAGAGAACATGGGCGAGAAAACAGAAGGAAACTGGCTGCTGGCAGGAGATTCAAATATTACTCAAAAAAACATGAGGAGGCATGTTTTTCAGGAGGGAATGACCACTAGCATGATTTACATTAACGTGTAATGTTCAGACCTTTGAGATTTTTCTTCAGATACAAATTCTACAAGTGGCCCCTGAGCAATATCAGGGTTTCTACAGGAGGCAGCAAATCAAGTTGAATGCTTTTTAATGCCATTTTAATGCCCAAATACTACATTTTTAATGCCACAAACGCAAAACATCTGGGCATGTTTCATTTTGTAAGATCTGTTGTAAACGTTCAATCAAACAGGGGAATGAGGGGGATTTTGACATTCAAAACACAAATTGGACACGACGGGAAACTTTTGAGAGTGTCTAAAACTTCAGTTAATACTGCAGCTGACTTTGTCTTGGACTTGTTTTTTTGTGTTGTTCAGCAATGTCATTGAGTGGGTTCTGTCTCAAAGGGCCTCCCGCGGGAGGTGTTCCAGGCATGTCCTAGTGGGACGAGGCCTTGTGGAAGACCCAGGACACGCTGGTGGGACTATGTCTCCGAGCTGGTCTGGTGTCGCCTCGGGGTCCCCACAGAACAGCAGTTTGGGCATCTCTGCTGAGACTGCTGCCCCCACGACCCGGCCCCGGATAAAGCGGAAGAAAATGGATGGATGGATGGATAGATTTAATCCCAGTTTGAATCCAATTGAATGACTTTTAATGACTTTTAAGGCCTTAATTTTGAATCATCAGAAACCTTGTAAATGCTTAATTACAGTCTTTTTTCTACTAAACCTTCTCTTATAACGTGTCATACCTCACCATACTTTAATATAGGGCCTGGCTTCACCATTCATCTGTAAGGGAATAGAACGCTCAGTTAAACAGGTCTGAGAGGCTGCTGGCGAACAGAAGAGTGCATTTGTAATTAGGAACAGGCTCTGGTAGATGGATTGGACGGACATCGAGAGAGAGATATAACTTCGCAGAGGTTGTTAGCGCCTTTCGATCAACTGAAGTTAAAGCTAGCTTAAGTGCTTAAGTGCCAAAATAAAAAACATTGAACTCATTCAAGCAGGATGTGTTACTTTAACCCTTCAGCAGCTACTTTTAGCCTTACCTTTTTCCACACAACGCAGAATTTATTTGAGCACAATCTGACGTGTTTCAACATACTTTAATATCCCAGGGGGATATTTGCAGATTCCAAATCACCACGGAAAGATTACACTAACAAAACCACCTCGTTTTGCCGGTGTTTACTTTTTTCCGCCGCCTCATTTTGTAGCCATTTAAGCTAGCGCTCCGTTTGCCTCACAGTGGTGTCGTCCCCGTCTCGGCGTGTGTCGGCCGCGTTACCGTGCGCGCCAAAGTGGACTTTACAGGTATCTGAGTGCTCGCGGTAAACCAGCAGCAGGCCGCTTTTCCCCAACACAAACCCACAATTTTGAAAGCGTCGCAAAACAGCGGCGCGGCACCTTGTGAAGAGGACCACCACTGCTCCAACCAAAACAAATAAAAACCACACACAGCAAGGAGCAGCTATTAAAACAAACACGCTCGGAGAGATGCTCAAATGTCGAAAGTTACTTCAGGATAATTCAGTTTTACAGCACAATAACAAACTGTAAGCCATTGTGGTGGGGATAGAGGACACCCATCATAATAACAGCAAGTACAGACCAGGGATATTAATATAGCTGGATATAAAAGACGTTTTGAGCCGATGGTAAAAGCTTTCAAAACATGGGAATTATCTGAGGACCTCGGAGTGTGCCAAACTGTGCTAAAGGTAAAAATCTAAGGCATTTGCAAATCCGCACGGGCATAGAAACATGTGTCCTCGGACTTCTCTTTAGTTTGAGGTGCCAAGGTAAATCCTGTTCCAAACAGGCTTATGGAAGGCTGAATCTGTCACTCCAAAATCAAACAATTTTCAGCATTTAAAATGTCAAAAAGAATCAGAGTAAATGCACAACATAGTCGGGGGTATTGTTACTGGCAGCGCCGCCGTCCTGTCGTCAAGCTGCAGGTTGAATGAAGCTGTATGGGATGGTTAAGAGATTTTGTCATTCATTATGATGAAGAAATGTTAGATTTGAATAAAAGTTGCTGACAAAGCATGCTGTTCTTCAGTTTGTAGCATTGTGTAAAAACAAAGTGACCGTCTGCATCTAAAGTAGCGAGAAATGACTTTGAGCCATGTCGTCTGTCCGTTGTCCGAAAGGGGGAAGAAACTGGTCCTCCAGATGTGACCGTCTGTACCACTGTTTCCTTGACTTTTTAAGCAGCTGGAGAATTCACCCTGTGCTTTGGCAGTTCCACAAAGGTTTTCTCCATTTCTTTAGAAGCTTTATGAGGGAAATTTGATTAGAGACTTATGTATCACGTCATATACCGTTCATATATATAAGTCACATTTATAAATTTGTACACCGCTTTACAAACCTCAATGTCTATGTCAACTTTATTGATATAGCACATTTAAAAACAGCTACATCTGCCCAAAGTGCTGTACACCAAACATTATACACCGCGTTACAAATTATTATGCACATTTTATTTCACTGCCATAGAGGTAAAGTCTCAGGGCTCTTTGAATCACTGACATCAATCTCAGACGCCTGTGATGATTAGTTGTCAGGTAAACCCAGTTAAGAGAAAAACTACTGAAAAAGGGTGTTCCACTTTATTATGCAGATCATCATTTTCAAGCAATATGGGAAAGAAAAAGGGTCTCTCTGCTGATGAAAAGCGTGAAATAGTTGAATGCCTTGGTCTAGGTATGAAAACCTTCGATATTTCACGAAAGATTAAAGCGTAATCATCGTACTGATAAGAGATTTGTGGCTGATTCAGAGCGCACATGGGTTTGTGCAGATAAAGGCACAATGGACGGTTTCTGCCAGACAAACACATCAGATTAAGAGAACAGCTGCTACAAAGCAGCAAACAGGTATTTGAAGCTGCTGGTGCCTCTGGATTCTCCTGAACATCAAGGTGTAGGACCCTCCAGAGGCTGCAGTTGTGCATAAACCTTCTATCCGGCCTCCAATAAATTGTTCATTAAATGCTCACGAGCAGAAACGGCTGCAGTGGCTCAGAAATACAGACTAATTTTCAAACAGTCTAGTGGTCAGATCAATGGAGTAGTGGATGGTTGGTGAATGGCCACCATGTCTCAGCAAGGCTGTGACGTTAGTAAGGAGGGGGCGGAGTCATGTTTTGGGCCAGAATTATGGGCTGGCCGGCCACTTTAGGCTCCCTGAAAGTGCGAAAATGACCTCTGTTATGTGAAGTTTCTGAATGACCACTTTCTTCTATGGTACAAAAAGAAGAACTGTGCTTTCCCTAACACGATCATCTTCATGCACGACAACGCACCATGTCATGCTGTAAAGAATACCTCTGCATCACGTGTGCGTTTTAATCGACAGGAGAGTTGGCCGGTCCTGTCGCATAGTGGAAAAAATTCCAGGCGCCGCTATGTTGCAGATCAAGCTCAGGGAATCACTCGGCCCAAACAAACAGGAAGGAACATGCGGCAGCAAAAGAAGAGCATCTGGTGATTTGAAGTGTAAAATCATCTACGAACGTGCGCTAACTCGTCAATGGGCAAAACAGAAACATTCAAGAAGAAGCAACAGAAAACAACGTTTGGGGGAAGCAGAGGAAGAGTCTGGACAACCAACACTGGCATCAGCCAAACCACCGTGTGATTTCAGGTGTTGACTCTGAACATTTGAACAAGCTGAAGAATTTTTAGCCGCAAAAACGTACATTTCCAAAACATACAAAGTTTGGCCGTCACCACAAACCTCGCCCACTACCTCAACCCCCCACCGTCCCAACCCGAGTCGCCTCATCAATAAAAAAGCGCTTTACAGCTGTACGTCTCCCCCGGCAACGCCCCCCCTCCTGACAACAAGCCCCTCTCCCCCAGTCGGTATCTGGCTGTTTGGAATCCAAGTGCCCGGCGTTTTAAGGCAGAGGAATGCTATTGTTGTGGCCACAGCTGCACCATCACCAGCAGCACTGCCACTCGGCCCAGGACCTATGGGTGTTAGGGGGGGAGAGACAGACGCACGGGTGGATGGGTTGGTGGGAGGAGTCTAAGTAGCAAAAAAAAAAACTTTACGCCAATCCAGGACAATGCAGATGGCAGTTAACAGCTAGTTGGCACATTCTTCTAACGTCTAGTTTTTGCCTGTACCTGGGGCGTCCAAACTGTTTTCATCAGAGGCAATAAGACAATAGTAATGTTACTAGTGACTAAACTTGCAGGAAAAATAAACCGTCTTTGGTGATGCAGCCTATGTAAAAAAAATGTTTCGTCATCATTTTAGTCAAAGAGATATTTTTGCTGACTAAAATGAAACGAAATTAAAAGTTTTTTATGAGACTAAAACTATGACTAAAATATCCAGATATTTTTTGTCAACTAAACGATGACTAATGAAAAATGAAAAGGGACTAAAATCATCCAATGAGAGTCCCAATAAACAATCCGACACGTATTGCAATCCATGTCATTATAACAAACAGTAAAACTTTAGCCTGAATGAATTTAATAAGAAAGCACAAGCTGAGTTTCCAAAGGTTATATTAAAGATAAATCAGTTTCAAGTTTGTAAACTGCAAATGGTACAAACAGGTATCAAACAGGTATCAACCGAATCAACCTTAAGTAAAAAACATTCAAAGTATTGCGATACAATACACGTATTACAACAAAGACACATTGCGATATATTGCGAAACGATATTTTATGCACTAAAAACCCCCGCAAATTTAAGAGAATAATTAACCTTTTAAGATAAGATAAGATAAGATAAAATAAGATAAGATAAACCTTTATTGATCTCACAAAGCAGAAATTGACTTGTTACAGTCGGCGTTCAAGAAGATCACTCAGAGTTAATAAAGTGCAGCTGATACAGAGATTATTGCACATGTTACTTCACAGTCTTATTGCACAGTCTGACAGCAGTGGGGATGAAGGCTTTGCGGTAGCGCTCCGTCCTGCACTGAGGGTGTCTCAGTCTGCCACTGAAAGAGCTGCACAGCTCCCCTACAGTCCCGTGCAGTGGGTGGGAGGTGTTGTTCATGATGGAGGTGAGCTTGGCTAACACCCTCCTGTCCCTCACCTCCTCCACAGAGTCCAGGGGGCCCCAGGACGGAGCTGGCCCTCCTGACCAGCTTGTTCAGTCTGTTCTTGTCCCGCTCTGTGCGGCCCGGGGCCCAGCACGCGGCAGCGTAGTGGAGAGCAGAGGCCACCACAGAGTCATAAAAAGTCCTGAGCAGAGGCCTGCTCACTCCGAACGACCTCAGTCTCCTCAGAAGGTGGAGGCGACTTTGGCCCTTCTAGTACAGGGCGTTGGTGTTGTGGGACCAGTCCAGTTTATTGTTGAGGTGAACACCCAGGTACTTGAAACTGTCCACCTCCTCAATGTCCTCCCCCTGGATGTTCAGCGGTGTGTGCGGTAGTGGCTTCCTCGTGAAGTCGATCACCATCTCCTTCGTCTTACTGATGTTCAAGCACAGGTGGTTGCGCTCACACCAGTCCACAAAGTCTAGGATGACTGACCGGTACTCCAGGTCGTTCCCCTTAGACACACAGCCCACGATGGCGGAGTCGTCGGAGAACTTCTGGAGATGACAACTGTCCGTGTTGTATGTGAAGTCCGATGTGTAGATGGTGAAGAGAAACGGTGAGAGGACGGTGCCCTGAGGGGCCCCGGTGCTGCAGACGACCACCTCAGACTCACAGCTGCGCAGCCGCACATACTGTGGTCGGTCCGTGAGGTAGTCAATGGTCCATGCGGTGAGATGTTCATCCACTCCCGCGTCCTCCAGCTTCCCCCGCAGCAGCGCCGGCCTGATGGTGTTGAAGGCACTGGAGAAGTCAAAGAACATGACCCTCACAGCGTTCCCGGCGTGCTCCAGGTGCGTGAGCGCCCGCTCCGACAGGTAGATGACAGCGTAGATGACAGCGTCTTACCCCCCACGTTGACCAAGCACATTTTGCCCGGTTCGGCTTTACCCAAATCTAGAAGCTTATAGGCCAGTGTAACTCCTCATTTGAAAGCTAAGACCTGCAAAACTGATCTACGATGTTTACTTTTTATGACACTTCCACGCGCGGTTTTTTTTCATGTATTTGTCGCCTTTTCATTGCTGTTCCGTGGTACATTTTTATGCATTTCTGTCACTTTTTGGATGATTTTTTTTAAACTAAATGGAAATATGTTGTAGAAATGAACACTGTTCTCGGGCCTGGGCAGCCCCGGAGGACAAAGCTATTCATCTTATTTTGCTTGAATCTGCGCTCCACATAGTCTCTAGCTTCTGTTTTATTCTTTTTGAGCTGTTCTTCACGTTGACAAACTCTCTGCGAAGACCAATTTGTTCATCTTTAGCGAACGATCGACTTTCGCATTGATTTTAAGAGATGCTACCTGTGGATGCCTCTTATTACTGTAGTTTGTCTGTATAAATACATAAATACAGCTCAGAGAAGTGGATTTATCGTGCAAGTTTTTCTGCATTTACTGATATCAAGTTGTTGTTTGTGCGTTTTGTTTCTGCAGCTCGATTTGTGAAATGGAGCTTTAGGTGTCGGTGAATAAAAGCTATATAGATGTTTATTATTGGTAAGTATTAAACGTAATGCTACCCAACTCCGAAAGTAGTAGCAGCAGCAGCAGATCTTTAATTTCCAACGTTTTACATTCAAAACAGTTCCCCATAAATCTCTCTTTTTATTTATTCCTATGGTGTAATTTTGGGCCTGTGAAAATCCCATGCAACCGTCCCGTCTGCCCAGGTGTCCTCCCAGCTCCCATTGTAAACGCTTTCAATCACGGCCGGCCAAAATTGGTTGAAATCCTGGAAAGTCGAGTTCCCAGCTGGACGCCGGGCTGTTGCGCAGGATGAAACGGCGCGGCGAATCGCGGCGCAGCGTGGTGGTCGGGTCCGGCGGGGAGTGGCAGGTGTGGAGCCTCGTGAAACTGGAGAAGTACTGGAGTTTGCCAGAGTCGGAGTTTACCCAAAGCTAAGTTTCACTGCAGTCCAGGGGGAGCAGATGAGAGGCGGGTCAAATGCGAGTGGTGGGGGAGGGGGCGGGGTTTCTGGGTAACACAGAACTTAACACTGTTTGATTTTATTAAGTTAAAACTAGTGGAAAATTTATTTTTTATTTTGTCCTTAATAAAATGTTTAATGTTTGCAAAGGTAAGGATTCCAGACCCAATAATCTTATTTAATTACTATTATAAAGATGCAGCATGGGTTTGGCAGTGGGATCCTGCAATGGGAAGAATTCACATCTAATTAAATTAAGAATTACAAAAGGAAACAAGAATATTATTGTCCTGAAATTGATATTGGAGAAGAAGTTGCTTAGCTTTCAAATGAGGCATTACACTGGCCGATAGTATGTAAACAAAAACAGTGACGAAAACACGACAAAAACACGTAAAAAGAGGTCCAAAAATGTGACATGGAGACGTCACAAGAGGCGCTACAGGAAAAAAAAAAAAGGACAAACGAGGAGGTATCCAGGCAAGACTCCCAGCTAACACATGCCTTCTATCCCTACTAGTGTTCTGGCTAATGGATGTTGGTGAATAAAACAGATTAACTACTAGTCTCTTCCCAATCGATGAAGGAGGAAGAGGAAGAAGGAGGTGGAGCTGGCCAGTGCAGGACACCACGCTCTGAAACAGAGACACCGTTTCAGAGGAGTACTGAAGGCAGCCAGCCAGGTTTCCCCTACCTCCAAAAACATGCTTGGCAGGTTGACCCAAAGTGGGGGGCGCGGCTCAGTCGCAGCGGCTCAGGACTAACACCTGAACACTATGTATTTCATTGTGCGCTTGTACAATGTCAAATAAAGCACTTACTTAGTTACAAAAACGTGCCGGAAAGGCAACAATAACAGAATAAAAAGGCAACAAAACAAAAAAGGGACTTAAAAAATGCTACAAAAAGCAAGCTTTTAGATTTGGGTAATGTTGAGCTGATGCGCTCGGTTAAGGTGGGAGTTAAGAGGTTAATTAAAAAAAGTGCACTGGATTATTACAACTGTTTGCCTGAAAGAGGAAGCTGTTCATTATTAAACCGCTCAGGCTAACAGCTAAAGCAGCTAACTTTCCACTTTAACAGCTTATTTCAGTGGTTAATTCACAAAGCTTTGATATAATATAATGCATGTGGTGAGTGTTTGTGTGAGGCAATGAAGAAAAGTTGATTTTTCCCCCGTTTTTTTATGTTCCAAATGAAAAAAGAAGCACTCATTTTTTTCAAGAATTGCGACTCGCCCTTAGGTACAGTATGATTGCACTGTGATAGATAGGGAAAGGTTATCTCTTCTTATCTGTGCTCATGTCTAAAGGAAAAAAGAGAAACCTGGAGCAACCTTGTTCTTAAGATAACTATGTAAAAATGGTGGTTCTAACTGGGCATGTGACACTTTAAGAATAAACCAATTGAGCGAGTACTGAACAACAATCTATTTACCGCTGAAATCTGCCAAATCACGTGTGTGTAGGATCTGTTCCGGGCCTGCCCCGTTAGTGAGAGGGGACGGAGGAGGAGGAGGGGGGTAGAGAGTGGGTACCTACTCTCTCTCCTCTCCATCTTTCGCAGCGGAGTAATGACCCTCCAGCTGCTCATGGGACAATGGCTGGCCCTCTTCCAGCGAGCGCACTTCATGTGTGCCACTCTCAATTTAGGGGAGCACAGGCTGAGAAGAGGGGGGTGGGGAGAGAGAAGGGTAGAGAAAGGGAGAGTGGACAGGAAGGGACGGGGAGTATGCATGCGTGTGTGTGTGGAGGGGGGGGGGGGGGGGGGCCTCACATCATCAGGTGCTAAAATCCCAAATCTTCAGACAGCTGAGGATCTCGCACTACAAAAAAACCAAAATGAAATCAATTAGCATAGAGTAGATTTTTGACTTAAAGGGGCTAGATGCAAGTTTTATACTCACTACTGCCACCTCAGGTCATACATGTAACTGCACCTTCTATATTAAGCTCATGCATGACGACACTTCGGACTCGAAGTAACAACTTTCTGAGTGACAGTGCAGGATTTTAGAGGCAGTTGTGGTGAACAGGTCTGAGCTCATTCTACACATTAGGACATGGAGGAACATGTAGGGGGAGGAAAATACATCATTTTAACATGTTTAAACTCTGTATAGTCCCTTTAAATGTACAAAAAGAAGAAAGAAAAAAATAAAGCTTTTTCAAGTTATGGAACATGCCCAACATTTCCTAGATTTCAAGGAATTCAATTGGATTTATGGAAAAGGCAAGTTTAAAGTGATGGTTTGTAAGTTTAGATGTTTTACAAATCTAGTTTGCCTATAACTGACCGCCTGGGTCTTAAATTTGACGTACTGTAAGTAATATTATATTCTGAATTTTTTCAAAAGTCCCTCCCTTTGTAACTTATCAGAATCCCCGGCTATCACTTTGACCAATGAGATGAGCTTGGCTGTGAGCGGGCCTGTCAGGTCCAATCAGGAGGGAGCTTGATCATCTACTTTTATTCTCCTTTTACCAACTATAGGAATGGCTTTCTGGTCCAGTCAGGAATCTTGATTGTTTACTTTTACATTTCACTCTCTCCTCACTTTGCAATCTTACAGACAATCACTTTAAGTTTATGGTGTTAATACATTTTTTTTTGACATAGTTACTTCAATGTTTTGATTCGCAGAAGGGATTTTGAATATCCTTTTCAATCTGGGAAGAAACTGAAATGACCACAACATAAATGATCCAGCTCAGTTATCATCACAGTGAGCTGAGTAAATGACACATACATCCAAATGCACGAGTGTCGATAAAGTGTGAAAGCTCCGCACTGCTGCTGCTGCTGCTGCTGCTGCTGACGGAGGCGAATGCTGGAACGCTCGGCCTTGTGCCGGGCAGCTCAGCGCGGGAGTCAGAGGTCACGCCGAATGCTTGCACACCCACAACTGTTCCCAACGCTTCCTGTGCGGCGCCCTGTTACCTGGCAACAAGCGGTCCGGGCCAAAAAAACTTCAATATGTGCTTTTTTTTTTTTTCTCCACCGGTGAGAGGAGAGGGGGAGAGAAGCTGACCGCATGATATTTACTGAGAGAAGATTTGACTGTGAGCTTGCAGGCTAGTTGTTGTTGTTGTTGTTAGCATTATTGCCATCAGTTCCTGCTAAGCTAAAACTTTTTTTACAAAGAGAGACCAAGCTTCAAATTTGACACCTTTCCTCTTTGTCTGTAAACGGGAAAAGAATCATGTACATGGCCTTTGAATTGTGTTTCCTCACTGGTGTCTACAGGTTTTTGTTATATTTTGACAAAGCACAGGAAAAGCATGACAATAGGATAGAAATGGTGTAACAACTATGGCTTTTAGTTGGTACTTCATAACGGCTTGTACTTGGGTTGTGCTATACAAGCCTGTGTTTATTAATTAATTAATTTATTTCAGTCATGTTAGTTACATGTTTTCACATTTCATAAACAACTATACATGATTATTTCTTTTTTTGTACATGATTGAAAAGGAGCACGATGAAGACAACACTTATACTAAGTGCCCTTTTCTGTGTTGACAAGTTTCTCAAAGTGCTACCCTGTAGTCATTATTCGTTGACTTCGTACTCGGTAATGGTTAGATACTACTGTAGCCACAGGTGCTCT
The DNA here is from genome assembly GCF_951799975.1 of Gobius niger. Classification (NCBI taxonomy): domain Eukaryota; kingdom Metazoa; phylum Chordata; class Actinopteri; order Gobiiformes; family Gobiidae; genus Gobius; species Gobius niger. The sequence continues at coordinate 29,428,454 of NC_136868.1, forward strand.
AGGGTAGACTGATGGAAGCGAGGCAGCCAATATGTGCCATTTGCCCCTCCCATCACCAACGACTCACTCACAGACTGTAGAGGACTGATGGACTAAGTGAGGGTGGCTTCCCCCATAGTGTTCAGCGCGAGCTAACTGAAGCTTGTTCATGCTAGCAGTCTGGTTGGGTTTATAGAAAAAAAAAAATTAAAAAGCAAAAGGAAAAAATAGGACGATGTGGTGAGTGTTAAGACAAAGCCTTGGAGGTCAGAATAACAGGCCCGTGTTCAATACTGGCCGAAAGAGACAAAGAAGTTGCCTCTTGCAGTAAGGACATTTTGGAGCCTGGCCCCATTTCCTGGGCTTCAGCAACGGTTTATTCACCTTATCCCGCCCCGCCCACTTTTGCCTCTTTTTGCTTTGTCTCGGCACTTCCGTTGTCTTGACACTTCCGCTCGAGCGCAAAGCCTGTTAATTTAAACGAAGAACGAAGGAAAACATTCTCCACTCAAATCTGTTTATGTTCATTTGCACCAACAAGTCAACTCTGCGGCGTTTCTCTGCACAGCCGAAAATGGGCTTTGTTTTTGTGTAGTAACTGATTTATCTCCAGTCCTATGTTAAAGAAGGGGCGGGCACAATTCATGGTGGCGCCCACGCGAACTTCCGGAATAAGGTGAATACAGGTCAAAATTAAGTCAAAGTCAAATGTAATGCTTTTAAACGTCATTTTGAATGCCAAATACTGTATTTTAATGTCACAAATGCTGAAAAAGATTTGCATTTCATCAAACAGAGGAAAGAGAATTGGACTATACGTGATATTTATGAGCAAAAAATTAGTCAATTTCATCCAAAACTGCAAATGAATATATTTTAGACCATAATGTAGGTATTTTTGATTAACTTAAACAGCAAAAAATGTTGAGCAATGTCATAATTTTCTAATAAATTTACATTTGATCCCAGCTTGAATCTAGTTCAATGCTTTTTAATGACATTACTCAGGAAGTTGCTCTCCACACCTGTATACAGTGACAGAAATGTATCCAGTGAGTACTCCAGTTCTGCCTGTGAATTGTGGGAATACGGGAAAATATTGGACTGAATAAACCGTGAACTGAATCAAATGGAAATGTCTGAATCCCAAAAGTTTTAAAGTGATTTCACATCATGTAGGAAAAACACAGGTGGAATGACTTCTTGTGCATAGAGTCATATCGATATCGTGGGAAATGCGAGAATCATCGCGTTCCTACTAGTTTTCCCAGTCACCATGCGATTTCCATCTCATTACCATATCATTACTGTGCAGTAAAGCAAAGTGCACTTGAACCCAACATTCATCAGTCACTCACAGATAAGGCCAGAAGGATTAACTGTACATTCAAAACTAGAAATGACCACAAAGCCCCGTGTGTCCCATCAAGTCACCGAACCTTCAGTGGGTCATATCACAATCTACGACTGTACACACTCCGACAAGCGGGTCCTGTCCCAAACAACAGACACCCCCACGCCAGTCTCCTCACAACATGAATGGACAAAACGGACACATGCTAAGGTTTGGTCTATACGGCACAAACAGTGACAGGCGCTGATTGTGGAGAGTGGTTCAGAGAAGGAGATGGTGCCATTCGGACACGCCAAAAAAACTTTGAAAGGAATCATTATGGAGGAGTCGGTCAGCTGTTCCAAGTCAATAAAGCTACGTGGTCGTTTCATCAGCTGATTTTCGTCACCCGTCGTCGCTAGCTGTGGTTGGAGTCACGGAATAAGTGGGAATGTTTCAAGAATGACCACAAAGGTTAGCGTGACTGTCTTTGCCTGCTCAACTCAATCCATGGTTTTTGATAATCCAGTGTGTGTTTTGTGCGCAACTCAGCTGATCGTGCGGTCTTGTTTGTTCGCTGGCTTGCTCCACCAGAAAACATCGAGAAACAGCAGAGACAATGAACTTTGAAGCCACTGACACTTAAATGTAAATAATCAAATCCAACACAAGCCAAGCGTAGCAGTTTAGTTTCGTTGAAAGGTTGTTTTAAGATGTGTGTACGGCACTTAGGCCAACGGTAAAGTTTTTAAAGTGTGTTATAAATAAAGTTGGTGTAGTATGGAATAAACTGTGGAATTCACTCCTGTAAAATATTCAGCCTAAAGGTGACGAGTAGGTGTTTTACATTTCTTGTACGTTTGTAAAGGATCCTGGAGCTTGGTTGGGGTGGTAGGATGGGTCGCAGCAGGTGCCAGAAAATGTCCCTTATTTTCAAATAGAGAACGTGCAAACTCGGGAAGGCCCTGCCGGGACAATCTTACAGTGAATTAAGAGCAGGGATGGGAATTGAGAAAAACTTGTAGAACGAGGAGCTGACAAGGATATCCGACCCGTTGTTCATAGAAATAGAGGAGGGGAGAAATAAGTAAGAAAATCACTAACAACAAGCAAGTTGAATTAGTCAAACAAATGCTTAAATACACATTTCAGCTTTAAATCCTGTCCATTTTACAAAGGCTTTTTTTAGATGCTTTGTGTGATGGGAAGTTGCTAATATAAAACTACAAGAAGCATTATATAGACTATTTCTATTCAGTTGGAATCGCTAGAGAACCGGATCGATAAGAGAAATGATCAGTGGCAATGATATAGATTCAAAACGTATCAACTCCCATCCCTAAGCAAGAGCGCGAACCACAGAAGCACCACCAGAAGTCCCAACACTTTCCGAAAATGTCAGTTCCACCATCAGTGACTCCAGGGCCTGAGCTCCAAAGTCGTCATATCCTTTCCTCATCATCTCTCCTGGGTGAACTGCATTTTCTAATCTAAGCCCAACTTGTTGCATGAGATTTAAGAAATTGTCATTGTTGTTGGCTGCGGTTGTGTTGGGATTAGCCCTGTAGCTAACAATGCCAGCAGCGGCGAGAGTGTACATTTGCCCTGTGGCTTTGGGCCAGAGTAAACAGAGGCGCAGCTCATTTGGCTGCTACAACAGAACAGAGGAAACCAAACGGGCCTGCAAACCTGAGAACCAAAAGAACGCGCTTTATTCGGATGGATTTACAAATTGTAGCAATATCCAAATTGCACGGCATGTCTTTAAGGAATGTAAATTTACTGTATTTTCAAGAGGGTTCATGACATTGTACAAATAAAACTAAAATGAACAGCTCTATCGCCAGAAACAAATGACAAGTTTAAATGACTGAAATTCAGATTGTTACTCTAAATGTTGTATTGACCTACATTAATGGACTTGTTCTTGGATGTTTCTGCTTTAAAACCCTGAACATTGCATCCTCTACTTTCATCAGAATTAGACAAAAAACAAAACAAGACACCCAGCTCCTCTGTTTCCTGTTGTCTCAAAATCAGTTTTTATTTGTAATACCTTCCCATATGAAACAACAGACTCCAGTAAGAGCTCACATCCACCTGTTTGCGTATATTTGTGTGAGAGTGCACTAGCACCCCCCCTCGCGAGCCCCAGAGGATTGTGGGTAGCCCGTTTGCCGCTGTGGACTGGCCTTTTGTTTGTGCTGACATCACTCTGCTGATGGCACCAAATCCCACTTTCTCTGCACACAGCACTTTCTATAGAAAGTCCCGGGGCTGGCTCACCGGCCCAGTACTGCCGCGCTGGCCAAAAAAAGGCCCTCTTTGAACACGTATGCATATGGACATGCATGCACACACAAGCAAGAGCGGGACGCCAGAAAACTGTGGACAAACGCCACATGCTTTCACCAAACCTTTCTACCTTGTGAGCTTTTGCCACATAAAAATGTCAGAGAGGACACTCTGAGGACACTTGAGTGACTGTGGGGCTTAGGTGGAATACTCAATGCACCAGACTTTGTTCTAGATGTAGAATTAAAGCTGTCCTTTCATGATATTGTAACCCTGGGTGAGGCTATAGTTATTAACAGCTCCCTGAAAGTTTTGAAGTCTGCTAATAAACTTATCCAGGTGAAAAACTGGGATGTCAGAAATAGAGATAGAATAAAAAACGGAGTAAATTTGGACCACAATGTTCAGTTTAAATGTTACTAAAAAAGGGTTTTCTCTGTGCGTGACTATGGCTTGAAATAATAATAATCTTTAACCAATTTTGCTTCTTCAAACTTTGTGGAAATTTGTAGAAAGCATCTGGGAACTCCAGAGCTACAGGTCGGAGAGCCTTGATTATAATAAAGAAGGTTAGTGACAGTTAATCCCTGGGTTTAAATGTGAATATATGGCATGAGTTTTTTTTAACATTTTATTTATCCTTTATTTATCCAGGATAAAACTCATTGAGATTAAAAATCTCTTTTTTTTTGTCCTGGCCAAGAGTGGAAAGAGCAAAGAGGAATCTCATAAAAAATATATATATACATTATAGAAATAATGCAATAAATATACACACACTCATGAAAGTGTTTTCTTTCAATTGAAAATGTAGTTTTGTAATCTTGTTTGTGTCTTTTTCTCCTGAATTCTCTCCCTAACAACCAGCCACCTGTTGCAGTGTGTTTATCACAAGAGCATGACTGATAGTCATCAAATAATCTCAGATTTGATCACTAAACCTGTTTTTCCCGTTGTATTTATTCATTTTTATCCATAGATTTTATTATACAGGACAATGTGCAACCTGGAACAGCAGAGAGCACTGTGAGTCATACAGCAAAATCAATCTCACCACGTAAACAACAAAGCTAACCCCTGGGCCGCTGAGTTTTGCACTTTTGCATGATCTTCCTTGTGTCGGATAATACCGAACGCCTGGTCCACGTAGAGAAGTAACTGGATTTTCCAGAGTTGCTCCGTGTTTGTGGGTAGGTTGTCGGGGCAGTGTCGCCGGGCGGGTTAGCCTGTTTGCCAATGCGCTCAGCCCCGAGTGTGTCTGTACACAAACTGGTTAAACATTAACAGCGGCTGCCTATGCCCTCTCCTGCTCTCTGGTATGTGCCTGCTGATGTGGGTGTTAAGGGCGAAGACAGGGAGTGTGGGTAAGTCAGGCTGGAGATTTTGCATTTGACCCATCCTTCCATGTACTGGTGGGAGATGTTGTGCTCCTCTTCCCAATCATGCTCTGTGGGTCTATCGTACATCAGACAATTTGAATACTTACTTACATATTAGATGAAGAAACAAAACACAAACAAACAAAAGGGATGTCGCTAAGTCCGTCTGACCTTTTGGGGATAAGTCAGTCTCACCATCTGCATTTTCCCCATCTCTCAATACTAGATGAGATACTTCAGTAGAATTGTGCATTTGACCCATATTCCAATGTAACAGGAATCAGGATCTGGATTTGACCTACCCTTAAATCACCTCTGACCGCCGCTTATATCTGTCTCCACTCAAGGTCCACAATGAGACTTCTGGACAATGAAAATGATCATGCATTTGACCCATTTTAGTTGCTCTCCATTGTTACTGGACGCTCTTCTTCTCTGTGATATGTGTGGATCCAGACTGTGGATGAGAGAGAGAGCCTGTTGTACATCCAACCATTTTTGTACTGCATTTGACCCATTCCTCAACACAGCAAGGGTTTTTGCACTAAACCATCTACCTCCATTTCAAATACTGTGGATCATAACCAGAAATATGAAGCATTTGACCCATACCCCAATAAAACACACATTAAATAAACGATTCATTGGTGTCCTATTTTTTCTTTTCATAAAATGTTTCCCAGTGTGGCATTAAGCATCTGTATTTCCCGGATTTTGCTGCGCCATAGATGAACATGAAACTGTCCTCCACCTTCGTAAAGCCCATGATCCATCACCGGACTCTATCTGAGCAGCTTCACGCTCAAAGTGTGTTCATCACGACGCCATTGATATATTAGCCCACATTTAAGTGAAAGCTTGTTTTCGCTGTCCATAGCATGCCTTTTTCCCACTGCTGCCTGCAGATGGCGCTACAGATCGATTTGAAATCCTGACCAGCCCAGTCTTTCGCTCTACACTGCGATTCCTTAAGAAACTCATGGAGAGACGCTGCAGGTGAATGGGGGTAAAAGAAAAATATAATTTAGAGATACAAAATTGAAACTTTTGTTTTACATTACTGAGAAAATATCAATATTATTGAAATATCACGAGTGGGAAACCGGACTTTGCAGCACAATGTTGCATCATAAAGGGTAACTTTCGTCTTCTTTTTACTGATGTTCCGGGAGAAAACTAGCTAAAAATCTCAACATTGACAACTGCGGGTAAAATGTATGATTCCCCCTGTTGCGTCTCGCCGTAAAAGGTCAGTGCTGATGTCCCCTACAAATATGTGTCCATGGTAGTTTGTGAATTTCAACCAAAAGAATGACCAAACCTCTCCTGCTCTATTGTGCTCGGCGACACTCGGAAAAAAGAGCCGCATTTGACCCATTCTTGTGTATTTGAACCGCGGACACTAACCTCACTCAGCCTCCATTCACTTGTATGGGTATAACATTACAGGCCAAGCGGCGCAGGAGAGGCCCGCAGCGCAGAGTGTGTTTTGGGGGGGATGGATCGGGCACTTACAGGTACTCAGAGCCAATCACTGCTGATGAGAGAGGAGCCGGGCTAGACAACTATCCATCAGCTGGGCTACTCCTACGCCGCTGAGCACTTAGAGGAGCAGGCGTGTTGCCGGTGAGCCAATCTGCGCGCTGAGAGCGGCGGAGACGGCCGTACACACAGGCAGGTGCGGTCTGCAAGAGAAAAAGTGGGTTCAGACGTTGGGTTTAGTATTCTGGGAATGTGACACACAATCTTGTAATATTCCTTGACATAGAAAGCCTTTGAGAGAGTGCTTTTGACGTTATTTCATAGTTCCAGAGAATGAATAATTGAGTATAAGCCAAAAAAGGGATGGTTCAGGTCCCGCTTCTGTAAACCGAGCACCGTTAAAGCCCTCGTCCCACCTGCTTCTTCATGGCCCATGACAAAGTTTGAGTGACCTCTGCTTCCCCAGCGCTCTGTCCCACACGAGCTCCTGCCGGGGCTAACCGACCACGCGCTGGGATTGGCCGGACAGAGGTTGCCGTGGGATACGCGGGGCGGATTTGTCGGGCCACCTGCCGAGCCTCACCCGTCGACTGACCAAAGCGATTTACTTCAAAGTCACAGAGTCGCACTCGTGCACACGGACACGCCGGGAGAAACGTCTTGCCCAAGGACACAACAAGTAAATCTGAGAGTGTGAATGAACTCGTCTGTCGTGTTGCCAATGATGCTAATGTGATATGAACGCTTCATGATATGATTCAAAACATGCTAAACCACAGACCCCATCACTGACTACACTTCTCTGTGGAGGCCGTCATTGCCTTTGGACAACTTTAATCCTGGTTTAGTTCTAGTGTAGTTCTAGTGTAGTCCTGGTTTAGTTCTAGTGTAGTTCTAGTGTAGTCCTGGTTTAGTTCTAGTGTAGTTCTAGTGTAGTCCTGGTTTAGTTCTAGTGTAGTTCTAGTGTAGTCCTGGTTTAGTTCTAGTGTAGTTCTAGCGTAGTCCTGGTTTAGTTCTAGTGTAGTCCTGGTTTAGTTCTAGTGTAGTCCTGGTTTAGTTGTAGTGTAGTCCTGGTTTAGTTCTAGTGTAGTCCTGGTTTAGTTCTAGTGTAGTCCTGGTTTAGTTCTAGTGTTTAGTTCTAGTGTAGTCCTGGTTTAGTTCTAGTGTAGTCTTGATTTAGTTCTAGTGTAGTCCTGATTTAGTTCTAGTTTAGTCCTGGTTTAGTTCTAGTGTAGTCCTGGTTTAGTTCTAGTGTAGTCCTGGTTTAGTTCTAGTGTAGTCCTGATTTAGTTCTAGTGTAGTCTTGATTTAGTTCTAGTGTAGTCCTGGTTTAGTTCTAGTGTAGTTTAGTTGTAGTGTAGTCCTGGTTTAGTTCTAGTGTAGTCCTGGTTTAGTTGTAGTGTCGTCCTGGTTTAGTTCTATTGTAATCCTGGTTTAGTTCTCGTGTAGTCCTGGTGTAGTTCTAGTGTAGTCCTGGTTTAGTTCTATTGTAATCCTGGTTTAGTTCTAGTGTAGTCCTGGTTTAGTTCTAGTGTAGTTCTAGTGTAGTCCTGGTTTAGTTCTAGTGTAGTCCTGGTTTAGTTCTAGTGTAGTCTTGATTTAGTTCTAGTGTAGTCCTGGTTTAGTTCTAGTGTAGTTTAGTTGTAGTGTAGTCCTGGTTTAGTTCTAGTGAAGTCCTGGTTTAGTTCTCGTGTAGTCCTGGTTTAGTTCTAGTGTAGTCCTGGTTTAGTTCTAGTGTAGTCCTGGTTTAGTTCTAGTGTAGTTTAGTTCTAGTGTAGTCCTGGTTTAGTTCTAGTTTAGTCCTGGTTTAGTTCTAGTTTAGTCCTGGTTTAGTTCTAGTGTAGTCCTGGTTTAGTTCTAGTGTAGTCCTGGTTTAGTTCTAGTGTAGTTTAGTTCTAGTGTAGTCCTGGTTTAGTTCTAGTTTAGTCCTGGTTTAGTTCTAGTGTAGTCCTGGTTTAGTTCTAGTGTAGTCCTGGTTTAGTTCTCGTGTAGTCCTGGTTTAGTTCTTGTGTAGTTTAGTTGTAGTGTCGTCCTGGTTTAGTTCTAGTGTAGTCCTGGTTTAGTTCTAGTGTAGTCCTGGTTTAGTTCTAGTGTAGTCCTGGTTTAGTTCTATTGTAATCCTGGTTTAGTTCTAGTGTAGTCCTGGTTTAGTTCTAGTGTAGTCCTGGTTTAGTTCTAGTGTAGTCCTGGTTTAGTTCTATTGTAATCCTGGTTTAGTTCTAGTGTAGTCCTGGTTTAGTTCTAGTGTAGCCATGGTTTAGTTCTAGTGTAGTCCTGGTTTAGTTCTAGTGTAGCCATGGTTTAGTTCTAGTGTAGCCATGGTTTAGTTCTAGTGTAGTTTAGTTCTAGTGTAGTCCTGGTTTAGTTCTAGTTTAGTCCTGGTTTAGTTCTAGTGTAGTCCTGGTTTAGTTCTAGTGTAGTCCTGGTTTAGTTCTAGTGTAGTTTAGTTCTAGTGTAGTCCTGGTTTAGTTCTAGTTTAGTCCTGGTTTAGTTCTAGTGTAGTCCTGGTTTAGTTCTAGTGTAGTCCTGGTTTAGTTCTCGTGTAGTCCTGGTTTAGTTCTCGTGTAGTTCTGGTTTAGTTGTAGTGTTGTCCTGGTTTAGTTCTAGTGTAGTCCTGGTTTAGTTCTAGTGTAGTCCTGGTTTAGTTCTAGTGTAGTTTAGTTCTAGTGTAATCCTGGTTTAGTTCTATTGTAATCCTGGTTTAGTTCTAGTGTAGTCCTGGTTTAGTTCTCGTGTAGTCCTGGTTTAGTTCTATTGTAATCCTGGTTTAGTTCTATTGTAATCCTGGTTTAGTTCTAGTGTAGTCCTGGTTTAGTTCTAGTGTAGTCCTGGTTTAGTTCTAGTGTAGTCCTGGTTTAGTTCTAGTGTAGTCCTGGTTTAGTTCTAGTGTAGTTTAGTTGTAGTGTAGTCCTGGTTTAGTTCTAGTTTAGTCCTGGTTTAGTTCTAGTGTAGTCCTGGTTTAGTTCTAGTGTAGTCCTGGTTTAGTTCTCGTGTAGTCCTGGTTTAGTTCTCGTGTAGTTTAGTTCTAGTGTAGTCCTGGTTTAGTTCTAGTGTAGTCCTGGTTTAGTTGTAGTGTTGTCCTGGTTTAGTTCTAGTGTAGTCCTGGTTTAGTTCTAGTGTAGTCCTGGTTTAGTTCTAGTGTAGTTTAGTTCTAGTGTAATCCTGGTTTAGTTCTATTGTAATCCTGGTTTAGTTCTAGTGTAGTCCTGGTTTAGTTCTCGTGTAGTCCTGGTTTAGTTCTATTGTAATCCTGGTTTAGTTCTATTGTAATCCTGGTTTAGTTCTAGTGTAGTCCTGGTTTAGTTCTAGTGTAGTCCTGGTTTAGTTCTAGTGTAGTCCTGGTTTAGTTCTAGTGTAGTCCTGGTTTAGTTCTAGTGTAGTTTAGTTGTAGTGTAGTCCTGGTTTAGTTCTAGTTTAGTCCTGGTTTAGTTCTAGTGTAGTCCTGGTTTAGTTCTAGTGTAGTCCTGGTTTAGTTCTCGTGTAGTCCTGGTTTAGTTCTCGTGTAGTTTAGTTGTAGTGTAGTCCTGGTTTAGTTCTAGTGTAGTCCTGGTCCTGGTTTAGTTCTAGTGTAGTCCTGGTTTAGTTCTAGTGTAGTCCTGGTTTAGTTCTCGTGTAGTTTAGTTGTAGTGTCGTCCTGGTTTAGTTGTAGTGTAGTCCTGGTTTAGTTCTAGTGTAGTCCTGGTTTAGTTCTATTGTAATCCTGGTTTAGTTCTAGTGTAGTCCTGGTTTAGTTCTAGTGTAGTCCTGGTTTAGTTCTAGTGTAGTCCTGGTTTAGTTCTAGTGTAGTCCTGGTTTAGTTCTCGTGTAGTCCTGGTTTAGTTCTAGTGTAGTCCTGGTTTAGTTCTAGTGTAGTCCTGGTTTAGTTCTAGTGTAGTCCTGGTTTAGTTCTCGTGTAGTCCTGGTTTAGTTCTAGTGTAGTCCTGGTTTAGTTCTAGTGTAGTCCTGGTTTAGTTCTATTGTAATCCTGGTTTAGTTCTAGTGTAGTCCTGGTTTAGTTCTAGTGTAGTCCTGGTTTAGTTCTAGTGTAGTCCTGGTTTAGTTCTAGTGTAGTCCTGGTTTAGTTCTCGTGTAGTCCTGGTTTAGTTCTAGTGTAGTCCTGGTTTAGTTCTAGTGTAGTTTAGTTGTAGTGTCGTCCTGGTTTAGTTCTAGTGTAATCCTGGTTTAGTTCTAGTGTCGTCCTGGTTTAGTTCTAGTGTAGTCCTGGTTTAGTTCTAGTGTAGTTTAGTTGTAGTGTCGTCCTGGTTTAGTTCTAGTGTAGTCCTGGTTTAGTTCTAGTGTAGTCCTGGTTTAGTTCTATTGTAATCCTGGTTTAGTTCTAGTGTAGTCCTGGTTTAGTTCTAGTGTCGTCCTGGTTTAGTTCTAGTGTAGTCCTGGTTTAGTTCTAGTGTAGTCCTGGTTTAGTTCTAGTGTAGTCCTGGTTTAGTTCTAGTGTAGTCCTGGTTTAGTTCTATTGTAATCCTGGTTTAGTTCTATTGTAATCCTGGTTTAGTTCTATTGTAATCCTGGTTTAGTTCTAGTGTAGTCCTGGTTTAGTTCTCGTGTAGTTCTAGTGTAGTCCTGGTTTAGTTCTAGTGTAGTCCTGGTTTAGTTCTAGTGTAGTCCTGGTTTAGTTCTAGTGTAGTCCTGGTTTAGTTCTAGTGTAGTCCTGGTTTAGTTCTAGTGTAGTCCTGGTTTAGTTCTAGTGTAGTCCTGGTTTAGTTCTCGTGTAGACCTGGTTTAGTTCTCGTGTAGTTCTAGTGTAGTCCTGGTTTAGTTCTAGTGTAGTCCTGGTTTAGTTCTAGTGTAGTCCTGGTTTAGTTCTAGTGTAGTCCTGGTTTAGTTCTAGTGTAGTCCTGGTTTAGTTCTCGTGTAGTTCTAGTGTAGTCCTGGTTTAGTTCTAGTGTAGTCCTGGTTTAGTTCTAGTGTAGTCCTGGTTTAGTTCTAGTGTATTCCTGGTTTAGTTCTCGTGTAGTTCTAGTGTAGTCCTGGTTTAGTTTTAGTGTAGTCCTGGTTTAGTTCTAGTGTAGTCCTGGTTTAGTTCTCGTGTAGTTCTAGTGTAGTCCTGGTTTAGTTCTAGTGTAGTCCTGGTTTAGTTCTCGTGTAGTCCTGGTTTAGTTCTAGTGTAGTCCTGTTTCGTCCACTCTTGGTTTAATCCCTTAATACTATTTTAGTGCCAGTTTAGTTCTGGATTGGTCCTGTTTTGGTACTGGGTTGGAACTGTTTTGTTAGTTAGTCTTGGTTTTAGTCATAGTTTCATTAAGTGTGGGGTGAAAAAAGTCCACAAACTTTGAAAAGCAGGTTTTAACATCTAAAACCAAAGTGTTGCTCAGGAGTCCAAATATTTGTCCCATTGTTTAACTTTTAACTTTTATCTTGCACTAAAGTTTATTTCTGACGGCCGTCATCCATAACCTTTCCCGAATGGAAACTCCATACATGCTTGATTTGCCTTCAGTCCGAGCGCGCCCCGGGATTGGCCGGACAGGGGTTGCCGGGGGTTACGCAGGATTTGGCGGACCACCTGCCGAGCCTCAGCCGCCGACTGACCAAAAGCATTTCCATCAGAAACCCCGGGCCGCAGGAGGGGGAGAGAAAGTTACGCAGCGCTTTGAATGCAAATGAGGGCCAGATTAATCAACTCGCCCTTTGTTTGTCCAGGAAAGGGAGATTACGCCAAAAAACTGCGACCAATTAGACTAATCTGGACTTTGTGGTGAGCTGATTTGTGCCGAATTTCACCAAGAATTCAATTTGGGACTTTTTGCTAAAACCGTAACAGTAGCTTTTATTAAAGTTCCATTTTAAGCTAGTACTTTTCTGAGTATTTGATTCGACTTAATGTTCACGAGCTGCACTGAAAGAAAAGGACTTCATCAGCACCAGGTTTTCCATAAAGCAGTGGGTCTCAACAGGTGGCTCGGGACCCAAAAGTGGGTCACGGAACAATTGTCAGTGGGTCACAGCAAGACTTTCTGTTCGTATTTATCTCTGAAAAAGTACAAAAACACTTTCTAAGTCAGTTAAAATGACCGCTGTAGAGTTCTTTTGACCATTACTTCAGCTCTATAGGTCTATACAATCCATAAATTAAAAAAAAAAGTTTGTGGTAAAACAGCATTTCAGTACTACTATTATGGGGTACTACTTTTTACAGCTACTTCAGTCAAATTAAGTCTAGTGCCGTCACTCTTTCTTAAATACTTTGTCTATTTTACCCACATCTGGTTGAGAAAGGCTGAACATCGGTGTCTTATTTAATAAATGTTAATACTATAAATGTTACTTTTGTTTATGTCGTAGTCATGACATAAACAAAAGTAACATTTATAGTGTTAACATTTGGAATGGATACATTTTAGGGCTTTTAGTTTAACTCGATCGATACTCAATCACGCTTAAATAGCAAATGTTTTCGACCAAACACACTCTTGTGTCTCGAGTGTCCTGAAAGACGGAGCTACAAGTCTTTACACATTGATTTACGAAAGAGTTACTACTTTGTGAGTGAAATGTGAGCAAGCACTTTGAATTTAGGTTAAGGTGCTTTATTTATCATTACCAACTGCCCAAGGGCAGCTGCCACCCCATTGTCATGTGGTCATCTGCTCTAGAAGTTACTTGGGTGCTCTCAGTTAGTACTTTTTTGACAGGACAAAGAATTATAACAACTTTATAGCTAAATAAGGAGCAAGGTGCCAACACCTGTTTATTTATTTACTTGTTTTATTTATTTACTTATTTATTTTACAAAAGCTAAAATTTTACCTGAGTTAGAAACCCCCTACTTATATTTTGCATAATGCTACTATTTGTCAATAACTGTGGGGGGCTCTGCCTGCATCTAAATGGAAAAATTGCCTTGTGATCAAGCAAAACTTGCGTGCCCCGCTATGAACATTGAACATTGTAAAATGTGTTGCCACCACATTAATGATCCCTGACCCTGCTTGCCACCCCGTGATTTTTTTTCTAGATCCGCCCCTGGATGGATCACCTGGCTGGAGGATTCACCTATTGTACATGTTTTCTGTGGTGGGGAAAGCGGAGTACTCAGAGAAAACCAACCCAAATATGGAAAGAACATGCAAAGTCCCCACATTTAGGCCCCGTCCAGGAGGGAATCGAACCCGGGACCTTCTAGATGTGAAGCACAAGTGCTAACCACTGCGCCTTTTTATGTCAGCCTGGTCTTAAAATGAGAAGTACATTCCAAACCAGCCGAAGTTCTCATGAGGTACGTAAAAATGTCAAATGTTTTTCAGATGAGATGATTTAATCCATACTGTTATACTTTCTTATCTCCTGGGAAAGTTATCCAAACTGTTTAGTAAGGTCTAATAATCTCTGGTGTTTTGGACAACAGTTATGATACAAATAATGCCGTTTAAAAGCAGCAGATCTAAAACGAGCTGCTGTTGTTACATAAGGTGCTTATTCCCCACGGAGCGGCTGCCGTGCCCGCAGTCCCGAACATAAAGAAGTGCTGCTTTCACAGAGAACACTCGGATTCATTGTTAATTAATTGGACACAAAGAGGCTTGATGTCGGCAGTGTCTTCTCCATCACTGGGCCATGTGTCAGACAAACAGCCCACAAAGGGGAAGAGAGTCACTCTGCCACCGGCTGAAAAAGGCTGTGGATTTGGATTTGTTCCACTGCCAAGGCCATTCTCGGACAATTACAAGCACTGTGTGTCAAAATCACGAGAATACTCCGAGAAATGATAATGTATGTGTCTATCAGATACCCATCAGACTTCAGATGCTGTTATAATAAATGTATAGATATAGGTTAGTTTAGTTGTACCAAAACAGCTGCATCATATCACATTATGCAAACATTAGACGACAACTTGGTCTTAGTAAAGTAAGTATATGGTCCGTGTAGCCAATTTTATGAATGATTTGTATTTCCGTTTATTGGAGTAAAATGAGTGGGAATAGAGTGGTGCTGTAGTTATTTCCCCAGATCTCTGCACAGTCACTGAAATACGGTAAGATTATGGAACAGTACAGTACGTGGAGTCATAGAAATGCCTTTAACTATCTGAGCCTGTTCCAAATGTGTACATTCTGTTAGCCAGCTGCTCCTGGTTAAAATGGAGTGTTCTTTCCCCATACAAATGAATAGGGAAGCCAGGACTAATACTAAAGTATGGCGAGGTATGTTTTGTCCTTTTCATGGCATTTCTAGAATTTCTGTGTTTTTTTATCATTAACATCTTGTAAAATGATGTTTAGTGCTCATTGGATGTGTACACCAGTGTTTCCCAACCAGGGGTACTCGAGGACCTAGCAGGGGATACTTGGAACTAATTTAGATTGAAAAAAGGGGAAAATGTAAGATAATTTTTTATAGGAAAAGCTATATTTTTCAGTAAAATGTGTTGCTTTGTGAGAATTTTAGGTTTATTTTGACTCTAACATTGTCCTTTTTCTTACAAATACTACTCTTAAGTAATTACTTTTTAAATAAACTGTAACACCCTTGAGGTAGGGGGTACACAATTGACCACTGAAAGGCCAAAGGGGTACGAAAGACAAAAAACGTTGGAAACCACTGGTATACACGACCTCATAAAGAACAGAAATGTATGTGCGTTCATTTGTGAAATAAAATGTTAGAAGGTCTGTACATTCATTAATGATTTCTGACGAGGCTTTGAAAACAGAGTTTGTCATGTTTGGTTGCTAACGCTAAAGCCTATATGACTATAGCCGACTTGCTAACTGTCCGCAGATGGTAGGATGTGCTTCTCCTTTTTATTTGTACATGTGGAGTGATTTGCATTCATTTCAGTCGTTGACTGGACTAAACCCAGTCGAGTCAACGATTTAAGCTTCACTACGATGAATGCTTCCTGGACGATTGAGAGCCTGCAAAAACATTATAACATAGCTAAAACCTTAAAAAACCTTTTCTTGCAAAAACTTGATATTGTTTATATGGAGAGATTCTCACTTTGCGGTGCCTGAGCCTCCGTTAACTGCCACCAGTCACACAATATTGCCTCCATTAAAAAGTGGAGGCAACATGAGCAAGGGAATGACCAGATACACCATGGAAAAATAAATTAAACATTAATGAGACAAGACATAATAATGTAAACGCATATGAGTCAGTTTAGTATAATATCTGTCGTATAAATGAACTGATTTGTTTGTATTTCTGCGACTCGCTGAAAGTACATTGAAAGCAACTGTTATTATTACCTAAAAGCTTCCGCAGGTTTAGGAATCCTTCAACGTATAAATAGCATTAGCATCGGCAAATCCAAGCCGGCCAACCGCAAAATAATCCGGTGCGGACAATGCCAAAGAGCCTTTAAACCTGCCTAAACTTTGTGCCGTCCAGCTGTTTTTGCATTTGCATTTAGGACTTCACGGTAGCCTTTAAAACACACGGGCAGCACCAGCTCTTATGGAGGGGGTGGTGGGGTTTATGGAGGGGTGGGGTTGGGGGGGGGGGGTTCCTTGTCCCCTCACCGGGTGCGCTGGGACAGGGGGGGGGAGTTGACCCGCTGGCTGACCCCATCAAACTTCAAACTGAATACTTGTGGCAGTTTCCAGGACGACCGAGCCCCTCCAAGAGTCTTATCCTGCTTTGCTCACTGGGACAGGGGCTGCTCTGAGGAGGGGTGTGGGGGGGCTCAGGGGGCGGGGGGCAGTCAGGCAGAAAGATTTGACTTTTTTTTTGTTTTTGTTTTTTTAAAGACGACTATTATATTTAAGATTGTACTGAAAAACATAGATACAGTTTTATCTGGATTGACCATTTCTGTTATGTGCGTTATATTCTTTTTGGACAATGGTCAGTGATAGGATTGCTGTAATCACACTTTTCCTTTGAAATGAGCTATAAGTGGTGCAAAACTATAATTATCACTTACCAAAGGCATTTATAACCTTTTAGTAATTACTTATTATTGCATCAAAAATATAGGGCTGGGACGCTTTTGTCATGAAATAATAGGTAAGATAAACGAAATGCCACCTGACATTTATTAAAATGTTTTAAATTAATTTAATTTAAATGTGCATTAACATAATAATAATAACAAAATACAGGTTTAACACACAGAGGCCCATACCTCAGATAGTTTAGAGAGCAGTGAGGATGACAAGCTGCGACCCAAATATAAATGTCATTTGCCAAATATCATATAACTGACTGAAAGAAACAACTCATTAACATTCATTTGAACAGACTCCTGTTTTCATGCAGATTCAGATGTAAGGTCTCGACTCAGCTGTGCCCAAAGAACGAGATCAGCTGACAACCTGAACATCCTGATCGACCAGGTTACTCCATCAGTGGATTTCTTCTTCCCTGATGGCACGGGTGTATTCTGACATGACAATGCCAGGATTCATTGGGCTCACGTTGTGAAAGAGTGGCTCAGGGAGTATGAGATGGATTGGCCGCCACAGAGTCCAGATCATTGGCAGTTCCGATGTTCTAACTTAAAACAATGCACATGTATGGAAAAGATGACTCCCTCGGGTCCACTTCACCACACGACCACCGGGACACGTCGACGAACCGCTTCCGGCGAGGACTTCCAGAGGAGCCAGTGAAGGAGATGTGATGGAAGACGACTAAAAAATCAATAGTCTGCGGGACGTAGACATGGAGCGCACGGGACACCTGGAGGATTCCCAAGCCCTCAGCCCGCCACTCCAGAGAGAAAGACCGGGACAATCAGCACAAAGGATGGGACAGGGCAGTGCAGCCGGCTCCCCTCACAACAAAAATCAACGGCAGAGAGGAAATAGTGTAAGTAAGTGGGCTAATCCTCCACAGCAAGGTTTCATGAGGACAAAATTCTCTTCCAGGACGATTTACTTAAGCCACAACACAGCAAAATGATGTCCCATGTATGGGCTTTGTATATCTTGTTTATTCATTCTTAAATAATACAGGAAAAAATACTCCAATATTGCTCTCATATCTCAAAGCCTTGCATTGATGACTGCTGCAGAAGCTGTTCATGTTCTGGTGCCACTGACAAGATGAAACTTCATGGGTGGTTCGTCGTAGTTTTCATGACTTCAGCTCGGCCTCCGACTCATTATTGGGTTAATGTTAAAATTGAGGACAAATGTAGATACAGGGCAAGTTGTAACCTGCACCTCTGTGCCTATTGAGTTAAAAGGTTTTCTTCCTTCATCAAAATGGCCTCCGTCACTCCTCTTTCAAACCATCGTCATCTTGAGTCAATGTCAAGATGAACTGCTCATTACAAGAGCCTTCTGCTGGAGCTTTTACCCCAGGCTCACACTGGATCCTGAGCAGCTACAGTACAGACTCAAAACTCATTCAAATCAATGCTGTAGGCTTGTGAAACCAACAGCTTTCACAAACATATATGGGTACTTATACAATTTAGCATGGACGTGTATATTTAGAATGATCATAATCCAATTAATTTCCTTCTGTGTCATTATTACAACAATTTTCTCCGCAACATTCGTATAATTCAGCTGGAGGGCAATTTCAATTTCTGTTTCCTATGGATTTCCAAACTTTTACCAATTTGACAATAATATTTCTTTTTGCGGCATCAGAGCCGTCGCCTCTTTTTCACTTTCACGTCCTCTTCTAGTCTGTCACATTCCCCCGAGAGAGATCATTTCTCTTGTCTAAGCACAAGAATTGATCAATTCAATAAACTATTCATTGCACCTCACTCTTTGGCCTGCGTCTGGTCTCTCCTGTGTGATTTTTTGGCTTGACTCAGATGGGACGTCCTGCCTCGTGCACTTGTCCCCGGGCGCTGGGCGGAGTGCGCTCCCTCACACGTTAAATGGCTAAATGATCCTGCCTGTCATTTAATCAATATGAACAAGCAGCAGCTGTCAGCTATCATCTCCTCCCGGGGGGGCTGTTACAGCTGCACACGTGTGTGTTTGTATTTAACACACACACTTTCTTCATTCACAAACACACAAACTAAACACTTATGAGCCTTAACCCTTCATTTACAACACAATCTTAAAAATATGTATTTTACATTTTGATCTATATTAAGTGTATATTAAGTGTAAGTGCAAACTGGAAATAAATGGATTCAAAATGCAGAGTAATAAAAACAATATAGGCTATTTTGTCTATACAATATACAGTATACAGTAGCCTCTTTGCCTTTTAAAGTACTGATAAGTATACTGATCAATAAGGAGTATCAATAAGTAAGTAAGTAAGCAAGTGCTTTATTTGTCATTGTACAAGTGTATGTTACACTTTTGAAAGATGGGCCAACTCCTTCTTGGTGCAACATATTTATTTCCGGTGGCACAAGCTGCAAAACATGTACAACATGAATTACTACGGAGCTTGCTGCCTCTGTTCCTCTCATATCACGTACTGGCAGGACTTCTTACAAAACAATACTTAAAGTCTGGAGTTGAACAATTTTAAAATATTCTAAATGACTGAGCAAAAACCTTTTTTAACTGTTTTTAACTACCTTTCAATCATGTCTTTAATCACTTATTTATTCATGTATGTATCTTTTGTCATTACCGTTCTACTGTACCATATTACTTGAAACTTGACCTACTGTACTGTGTGACTCCATTTTCCTGTCTTAGCACACGTACACTAGTAGCTTAGCCGTACACATAACTGATGTGCTTATGGTGGCAACAAAACACTAAAAATGTTAACCTGGATATCCCTACCGCACAAATTGCCCCTAGCACAGTACTAGTACGCACATCTGAGTACCTATTTCGCGAACATAACCTCATACTGTATTAAATGGTATTTTACTTGGTCACCGCGGCAACCGTTGGACCAACGTCCGCCATCTTAGAAATGCTAACTTGGTCTGGTACTCGTCTTAAACAAAATAAAGTTTACAAAACACTTCCTAACTAAACAAAACTTAATCTAACAGGTGCAGGAGAGACTCTACTACTGTTTATGTGTGCGCTTTTCCAACCAGCTTACCTGCAAAACATGTACAACATGAATTACTACGGAGCTTGCTGCTTCTGTTTCTCTCATATCACGTACTGGCAGGACTTCTTCTACAGCGCCAGCTACTGATACGAAACGCACCAAGCGCCCTCTGCTGGTGTACCCGGGTATTGCATGTCACATAAAACACAGTGAAACCTTAAACATCGCAAAAAGCAAACAATTATAAACAGCATCTAAACTTAGTTAAATGACCTTAAAGAGTTTTTAATGGGGGGGCAACTATTTTACTCTAAAATAAAACACCTAGTGCCACACTCTCCCCCACAAAATTAAATGTCTCCTGACATTTCTGTTACTTAGTCTGTATCCTTAACACACTTGAACATCCCAGGGTCGCCAAAAGGTTTTACTCTCAATAACCTGAGTCTTTACCTTGCAACCCTTTTGTACCGAAGTCGGCTGACCTAAAGTGTTGTAACTCAGTACCATAGGTCGTTGTCTGTGTCGCTGAGGTCGCTGAGTCATAGTCTTAGTCTCACCTCCATCGACAGCTGAAGCGTCAGTGTTGGACTCACCACACGCTGGACTGTCTCTTCTTGAATCCAGAACATTTTCTTCAGTCTGTGGTGGCAAGTCCTCTTCGCTCTGTAGTGGCAAATCCTCTTCGCTTTGTAGTGGCAAATCCTCTTCGCTCTGTAGTGGCACATCCTCTTCGCTCTGTAGTGGCATATCCTCTTCGCTCTGTAGTGGCACATCCTCTTCGCTCTGTAGTGGCATATCCTCTTCGCTCTGTAGTGGCACATCCTCTTCGCTCTGTAGTGGCATATCCTCTTCGCTCTGTAGTGGCATATCCTCTTCTGGTTGCACTGCATCCTGATGAGGGTGGAATGGCTCCGCCAATGCGTTGAGTGGAGTCTGCTGCCGCCTTCCTGGACCAGGCCGAAGGTACCACCGGTAGGTGCTGTCGTAGTCATCGTCGGATGTGTCACCGTTGTCTCGTGGTTGCTGCTGCTGTTGTCTGCGTTGAAGTCTGGACGTTCTCTTTGCTGCTGCTGGAGTAGTTGCCGGGGGCTTCTCGCAGGGCAGGAAATCGCACGGGAGCAGAAGATTTCTATGCACGACTTTGTCTCTTCCTTTTCCATTCTCGGGGGTTATCTGATACACTGGACTATCTTCAGCTTTTCTCTCTTTTACTTTGTAAACGTGTTCTTCCCAATAGGACTGGATCTTTGCGGGACCACCCCTTTGAGTGAGATTCCGGAGGAGGACTCTATCGCCTGGCTGGAGGTCTCTGCCTTTAACTCTTTTGTCGTAGTGAGCTTTACCTCGAGCCGCCTCTTTATCAGCTGTTTTTCCTGCGATAGCGTAGGCCTCTTGCATTCTCTTTTTCCAACTGTTTACATAATCGTCGTAATCGACATGGGACTCTTCTTTCTTTATGTCGAACAACAGATCAATAGGCAAGCGGGGGGCACGACCAAAGACGAGGTAGTATGGAGCGTAGCCTGTTGCTTCACTTTTCGTGCAATTGTATGCATGAACAACTTTAGCTAATGACTCTTTCCAATCTTCTTTCTCTTCGTCTTCCAGGGTACGCAACATGGACAACAGGGTGCGATTAAATCTCTCGACCTGTCCGTTACCCTGTGGATGGTACGGTGTCGTGTGTGAGCCCTGGATGCCTGACAGTTCTTTGAGCCTTGCCATTAACTTGTTCTCGAACTCTTTACCCATGTCATGGTGTATTCTTGTTGGGAACCCGAACTTGAGTGCGAAGTCGTTGAACAGCTTGTCCGCAACTGTTTTGGCTGCTTTGTTCCTCGTAGCGTAGGCTTGAGCAAACCTTGTAAAGTGATCCATAACTACCAAAATGTACTCATAGCCGTTTTTGCACTTTTCCAAGTGAAGGAAGTCTATGGATACGAGTTGAAACGGGTACGTAGTATGGATCGTGGTCAGAGGTGCTCGAGTCTGCTTACTTGGCTTTTTCTTCTTCAAGCACTCACATTCTTCCGTCACAAAATGCTCCACTTCTTTACTCATTTGTGGCCAGTAGAACCTTTCTCTGATCAAGTCGAGCGTCCTTTCCACCCCTAAGTGGCCCATCTCCTGATGCAGCTCTTTGAAAACCAGGGGACGATAAGCTTTAGGGATCAACAGCTGCTCTCGGTGCACAGTGCGGCGGCGCAGGACACCATCTGGATCGATGTGAAGCTTTAGCCATTGCTTGAGCAGTGCAGCGACGGCAGGATGCTCGGACTTTACTTCGGCTCTACTCGGTCTTTTGTTCTGTGTCTTAAACCAGATAACTCTTGCCAGGATCTCGTCATCTTCTTGTGCTTCACGGATCTGGTCTGGAGTGAAAGGCTGGTTAGTGTCAGAGTCTTTGATCAGCTTTAGGGCACTGACCTGGATCACACCAACGCCTTTGCAAGGGTCATGTTGTTCGATTTTCACAGACTCCATAGATGCACTTATTGCTTCTTGAGTGACTTCGGCTGTGCAGATGTTCATGTAGTTTTCAATGTCCAATGGCATCCGCGACAGCCCATCAGCATCAGCGTTGGTCTTGCCTGGACGATAGCGAATGATGAAGTTGTAATCGGCCAATTCCGCGACCCATCTGTGACCTGTGGCATTGAGCTTTGCTGATGTGAGCACATACGTTAACGGGTTATTATCCGTGTACACGATGAACGATGAAGCATGGTACAGATAATCCCGGAAGCGTTCACAGATGGCCCACTTCATTGCCAGGAACTCAAGCTTGCCAGAGTGCAGGTGGTACTTCTTCTCTGCTGGACTTAGGGTGCGGGAGCCAAACGCTATCACTCTCATCTTTCCTTGCTGTCGCTGATACAACACCGCACCCAAGCCGACTTGTGAGGCATCACAGTGTAACACGAATGGTTGGGTGAAGTCAGCATACCCGAGGACAGGCGGCTCTGTGAGTGCATCAACGAGTTGGTTCAAGACTTCTTGGTGGGTACTGGTCCATTGTATGGGCGTGCGTGAAGGCATGTGGCCTTTGTTCTTCTTGACCCCCTTTTTGAACTTTTCTGCAGGAGCTGGAGTGGTTTTCTCAGGAGGTGGAGGGCTGAGCAGGTTGTACAGCGGGTGGGCCACACGAGAGAAGTTAGGTATGAAGGGCCTGTAATAAGAGAGAAAGCCAAGCATTTGACGTACCTCTCCGACAGTTACAGGTGTCTTTTCTTTCAGGGCCCTCACTGGCGCCATCTCTGACGGGTCCATGGTATAGCCTTCTCCTGTCACCAGTTTTCCCAGAAACTTAACACTACTCCTAAAAAGTTCACATTTCTTTGGCGTCAACTTTACACCGTGCTCTCTGTAGCGCTGGAGGACAAGACGGATGTGCTCAACGTGGTCTTCAAAGTTGCTGCTATGCACAAGGTTGTCGTCCAAGTATGGGAGGCAAATAGTGTCTCTGAGACCAGCCAAACAATGCTCCATACTTCTCTGGAACTCTGCGGGTGCGGAGCTCAGGCCAAAAGGAATGCGCACCCATTCATATAGCCCCCAGGGTGTGATGAAGGCTGTTAGCGGGCGGCTGTCTTCATCAAGGAAACCCTGGTGGTACGCTTTTCCCTGATCTAAAACTGAAAACCAGGAGCTCCCACCCAGCGCATCCAACATGTCTTGAATTCTTGGTATTGGATGGCGGTCTGGAACTGACTTACGATTGAGCTCTCTGAAATCACAACAGAGACGGAGGCCCCCGTCTTTCTTGCGCACACACACAACTGGCGACGAGTTTGGGGACCGTGAGGGCGTGATCCAACCTTTGTTGAGCAGGTCTTGCAAGTATTCTTTGACTTCGTTGTGAAGGGGCTTCGGAACAGACATGTAGGTCTTTTGCACTGGACTGGTGTTATGCAGGGTTATGTGCATCTTGAGCGATGGTATACAGCCTACATCGTCATTGTCAAATGCGAACGCCTCACATTCCTCCCTCAACATCCTCCTTGCTGCTGCTTGTTGACTCGGTGTTAAGTGTTGGAGGCTCACAGGTGGATCCCATGACTTTGGTCTCTGTGTGTTTCGATTCTCAGACTGCTCTGTGTGACTTGGCTTATTTGTCTTTACCTCTGTACTGCTCTTGGTTTCTTTTGTCAGTTCGTTTACTTTTGTTTGAATGTCTGCTGAATAAACTGTCTTCACTGGTTCAAGATGCCCAATAACTTTACGACTCTGCAAGTAGATGGTGTGGTCGGTGGCGTTAGTCACTGGAATGGGCACGTAGGGAAATCTTCTGTCTGAGATGTTTACCAGTACCTCGTTGTAGACGATGCCCTCTGGTGGCGGGTCAGGTGTGTCAGGTGAGAACAGCATATCTTGGCCCCTGAAGTGTTGACTAGCATGTGCCCGCAGGTAAACTACTGTGACTTGGTTAGCTGGCAATGTCACTGTTTTTACACCAGTACGCACCACACAGATCTCTGAATCTTCGTTACTCTTCTGTACTAGTTTGACGACATTGTGAGCAGTTTTGACAGTTATCTGAAAAGCTTTACTTACTTTGTGGGCAAGCTGCTTTCTCCCACCTTTAGTTTTGCCTTCATTGTTGTTTACAATGGCCTCAATCACATTGTAGCCGATGATGGGGTCACTGGCCACTGCGGGGTCACTGCAAACTAGTATTGGCACTTGCAACTCACTTTTGGACGAATCACTGTCGAGTCGGAAGCTGACTTCAATCCAGCCAGTGTAGGGAATGGGCGTGTCATTAGCGGCATAAACTGTGAGTGTCTCGTTTTCTAATAGTTCAGATATAGGCCGGACGACTGTGTGAGGAAGATGCTTTTGTTGCCAGTTGTCATTTACTATGCTCGACTGGGCCCCTGTGTCCCACAAGACTTTGACTGGATGATTGTCCATAAAACAGTTCACTATACATCTGTTTCCCACAAGGTTGATTAACTGTGACTTGCGTTGAGGGGGTAGATAATGAACTTCGCTGACACTGGCATTGGCTGTAGGTTGTGTGAGGGCTGGTCTTGAATATGGGAGCTCATCTTGGGACGCTTGGCTTTGGGCTACTGCTGGTCCCATCTCAGTAGTCCCTCCCCGTTTCCCGACAGTCTCTGAGCTCGGCATCCACGAGAGAAGTGTCCCTCGCACCCACATTTGAAGCAATGTGAACAGTTGTCTCCTTTCCCCTCTTCTCTGCACTTTTTACAGCCCTTTTCTCTCTGCTTTGGTCCACTTGGACGGGGACTGGTCTCCATCATTGTCATAAACATCTGCTTCATTTCTTTACGCAACTCTTCAATGATTTGCTTTGTGTCAGTGCTTTCACTTTTAGTCTCTTTACCTTTCACTGCTCTCACGGCCACTGCGGTCTGGGATTCTCTGGGCTTTGCGGGGCTCTGGACAGGTGTGGGGTCTGCCTGGCATTCTGTTTGGAGCTCTTGCACCTTGGGAATCTTGGTTGCAGCGGACCTTTTACGTTTCTCAAGTCTTTCATTTTCCAGCTTTGACGCCTCAGTTACTCTTTCGATCAGTTCTTCGTCTGTTGTGCCCACATTACTGAGGAAGGGCATCAGCTGATACTTGACCGAATCACTGAGCAGCCCTGTTTCAATGGACCGTAGAAACTTGCGCTGGATTGTGCGTCGGCTGTACAGTTCATCAGTTTCCTCATTAGCAACTTTCCACAACAGTTTCTCTTTCAGTTCAATGGCACGGAAGACAAAGTTCACGGCAGTCTCTTTGGGCTCTTGGGAGACATTGAGGAGCTGGTGGTATAGCTCAGTGGGGCTGTCTACCTTGTAGTGTCCCTTTAATATGGTGAACAGCTTACTAAGGGTCAGTCCACGTTTGATTTCCAACATATCTCTCAGGGGCAGGCCTGGACTAATAGCCTTGATAACTGCTTCGACTATTTCTGTCTCTGAATGCCCTTTTTCTGTCCCCACCCCAATTTGACGCACAAGACTGAGGTAGGATAGCTTATCCCTCTGTCCGGGTTCACCTATCTGCCCACAGATCTTGAACTCCCTCCTCAAAGTTACCTCTTGCAGAGAAGGTATTGGCTCTGGTCGGGCTCTGAGTGGAGAAGGTGTCATCCTGGGTGGAGGGCCACTCTCAAACAGTTCCTCAGGTCCTTTCTTTAGAGATAGTCTCTTTAGGTATGTACTTAACTCTGTATAAAATTGCTCAACTCGTTCTATTTTTTCACTTTTCTCAATCTCATCAAACGCGCCCTCTGCCAACTTGATGAGCGCCCGTCTTGTCTTGCTGTGAGGCTCTCCGCTGTCTAGGCCAGAACATTTCAGTCGCCCGCAGACATCCACGAGAAGCTCTTTCTCCAGCTGCCACAAGGCTGCACTCAGTCCATCACGCAGTGGCTGTACTTCGTCCATTTTTGATTGAAGAATGAGGTTCGTCTCTTGGGAAGGAGGGTCGATGGTGGTGGTGTTGACTCACTGGCGCCCCCTCCTGGCTGGCTCGCCAAAATATGTTACACTTTTGAAAGATGGGCCAACTCCTTCTTGGTGCAACATATTTATTTCCGGTGGCACAAGCTGCAAAACATGTACAACATGAATTACTACGGAGCTTGCTGCCTCTGTTCCTCTCATATCACGTACTGGCAGGACTTCTTACAAAACAATACTTAAAGTCTGGAGTTGAACAATTTTAAAATATTCTAAATGACTGAGCAAAAACCTTTTTTAACTGTTTTTAACTACCTTTCAATCATGTCTTTAATCACTTATTTATTCATGTATGTATCTTTTGTCATTACCGTTCTACTGTACCATATTACTTGAAACTTGACCTACTGTACTGTGTGACTCCATTTTCCTGTCTTAGCACACGTACACTAGTAGCTTAGCCGTACACATAACTGATGTGCTTATGGTGGCAACAAAACACTAAAAATGTTAACCTGGATATCCCTACCGCACAAATTGCCCCTAGCACAGTACTAGTACGCACATCTGAGTACCTATTTCGCGAACATAACCTCATACTGTATTAAATGGTATTTTACTTGGTCACCGCGGCAACCGTTGGACCAACGTCCGCCATCTTAGAAATGCTAACTTGGTCTGGTACTCGTCTTAAACAAAATAAAGTTTACAAAACACTTCCTAACTAAACAAAACTTAATCTAACAGGTGCAGGAGAGACTCTACTACTGTTTATGTGTGCGCTTTTCCAACCAGCTTACCTGCAAAACATGTACAACATGAATTACTACGGAGCTTGCTGCTTCTGTTTCTCTCATATCACGTACTGGCAGGACTTCTTCTACAGCGCCAGCTACTGATACGAAACGCACCAAGCGCCCTCTGCTGGTGTACCCGGGTATTGCATGTCACATAAAACACAGTGAAACCTTAAACATCGCAAAAAGCAAACAATTATAAACAGCATCTAAACTTAGTTAAATGACCTTAAAGAGTTTTTAATGGGGGGGCAACTATTTTACTCTAAAATAAAACACCTAGTGCCACACTTACAACAAAATAATGTTCAGATGTTAGTCCTAAGTCTCTGCGACTCAGCCACACTGCCACTGTGGGTCAACCTGATCAGCATGTTTATAAGAGGAATAGTATCGATAAATACTAAACAATGCCCACCCCTATTTATAGGAAAGGGGTGGGCTAAACTAATCTTTTTTTAAATTAATAAAATAGTAGCAAAATCAATATTATAATTTTGCATCGATAAAGAAATTAAAATATATACAGTATATATAAAAGTATAGGGGGATACGCAGCAGTGGTCAAACTACTTGGTTTCATTACCTGAGTAAAAGTACAGATTGTAGTGGTCAAATATGACTCCAATAAAAGTAAAAGTCACTCAGTCAAATTATTGTATAAGTGAAAGTAATGAAGTATTTGCTGCAGAAAATACTAGAGTATTCAAAGTATAAAGTACAACTCGCTTAAATAAGTCATAAAAAATAACACAAAAATCGTGCCCAAATTCACTGTACGTCAAAATGTCGGGGACAAACCCTCTTCCTTGTTGTGACTCAATGGCATTGACAGTATATCTGCACAGCGCCACCTACTGCTCTGGAGTGCACACTTTATGGACTTTGAAAGGAAACGTGGCCAAATTTACTTTTTACTTTGGTGCAATTATGGAATAAAAGTAATAAGTTCTCACCAAGGCACTACTCAAGTAAATCAAAAACTTCACTTAAGTACTGTGCTTAAGTAAATGTACTGTGTTACTGACCATCTCTGGATGTATTACAATTTAAATGTGGTTTCAGTCAGGTTAAGGTTGGGATTATTCGAAATTGAATGGAACTTTGCTGCGTCCTCACTAGTCACATAGACCTGCCAGTGTGTGTGTGTGTGTTTTACTGGATGAGTGAGAAGGAGCGAGGCTTACGGGTGTAATCCAATGGCTCCAAAACCCAATTGAAGCACTTGTTTTAGCAGCGTAATAATACATTTAGCAATTCATTTACGGATAAGTGCGGGGGAAATGAACAGCCAATTAATGTCTATAAATGTACTTCATATGGATTTGGAGTTAAGCATTAGAGAGGGATCGAGGAAACGTGAATCGAATGCTAGCGTCTTGCGGTATTTGAAATGTGACTGTTGTAGGGAGCTCATTTACAGAAGCCCAAAATAACTCATATTTCCACTATTTTCTATCTCTCTTGTTTTTGTACAAAGTATCTGTTCAGTAAGATCTTGAATTTTTACATCATATTTGTGCTTGAATTTTGAGGCAGGACTCATCTTGTACAACAACAAAAAATGTTACAACCCAATAGCTTTCAAAACTATTGCTTACTTTCATAAAAATGCTTTACACTTTTACTTTGTTGCTCCTATAGCTGTACTGTTACATACTACTACTGTGAGAAATAAATGTAGTACTTCCTCCACCGCTGATCAGATGAGGAGTGTTTGGCTCTGATTTGTGCACGTGTGTAATCGGAGCGCAGTCCCAGGCCGAGCCCTGAGGTTTCCCATCGTTCCCCACACCTCTGCAGGGGGGCTTCTCTCTTTCTCCCCTCTCCTGTTCCCTCCGGCCGCGCTACACCTACCCTACCTACCCTATACCTACCGTACCTGCTCCACCGGCTCCTATCCCCACATGGGACAGTCCGCCGGCGAATGAAACCCCATCCCCGCCACCGCCACCGGAGGAGGGACATGTCGCTTCACTCAGCCGCATACTCGTGTGTGTGTGTTTGCACAATGGCACGATGGCAGCAGAATGGGGTGGGGGGGTGGGTGGTGTAGGGAGAGGGGGGGTGATTATGTGTATGTGTGTGTACGTGTGGGGGGGGGGGGGGGGGGGGGAGTGACAGGGCTCTGATCTCGCAGATAGGGAGATAGCCACCCGATTCCAATGCCCCGCTTGTTCCCAGCAGTCACCCGATCGGCGTGCGAACCGACTCCTCTCTTATTTACAATCAAATGCGGCCGAGCTGACCTGCCCAACCCCAACAGCTACCCCCCCCCCCCCCTACATACACATACATGACCACACCTCCCCTCCTACCTGTCCCCGTATACAGGTACACGCCCCAGCTAAGGGCATTGTGTAGCATTGTATATATGGAGGTGTGAAAAGACGGCGTGGTAGGAAGTGGCCACAGAACAACTCTTTCACCTGTTCCTCCAACACGACTTTAACAACTGCTGAAACGTGGATGCACTTTTCTAACAAAATAAAGAAGATACAGAGACACGGGGAGTGGGTCAACAGCCCATCACCACATGAAGAACGGAGAATGTTAACCACGATACTAACGTTAGCTCCATGCTACAAGCTAACGGCTATGTTTACATCCTGTTGACAATCTGCCCTGTATAACATTCATACGGTTTGATTTTGACTTAACTTATATGCTCATAGTCTGCCAGAAAACGTCTAAAAAGAGTGGGAAAAATCTCAAAAATAATGCTTGTTTGTATCGATGGGACATTAGAGAGAAAAGCACGTTACAACAACACAGTTTAGGACACGGAACACGGCTTCACTCTCTGCTTCCATCACCAGTCAGTCTGCCCTATAGAAGCTAATGATATCGATCGGCAAAATCATCTCTTACTACGATGCTGTGAAATATATGACATCATATATCGATTTTTCCACTGATATACTGTAAGTAAAGATAGTGCATGCTTTTTACAGTTTACAGTCCTCTTGGGAAAGCCAAAAACCCATTGATGTCCATATTGGATCAAAACATTTGCCAATATTTGGTTTAGAAAGTGCTCTGCGGCTATGAACTTTCTTTTCAGGGTGTGTGCTGCGAATAGCTAGCAGTTGATACTTTTAGCCTTATCTAAACTGCGTCACTCCAGACTAGAGCGGTGTGGGTTTGAAAAATATCCAAGCGAGATTTTTCTGGCGAGCTTTGTGACTGAAATGAGACTTCCATAGTGTGCTTTCGTTAACATTTGAGAAGTTATGGTTATAAACTGCGGGACATCCTTTTTGAACCGCTAAAAGAGCATCCTACAGTCATTACCTTTAAAGTTTTATCAAATCATTTGCCACATCCTCCTCCTTGTCCCAATAACAGCGGCAAACAGGTCCACGCCCCACCTGCTCTGGCCTATATTTGCCGTGTGCGCGCCGCTGATGGAAAGTTCCACCGATGAGGCCACTCAGGAACACGCAAGCTAATATGAAATATGAGCCGTTACCATGACGACCGATGGTTTTGTCCCAGAAAGCAAACAGGTTCACGGCAGACATCGGTCAGGGTCGGTGTTAGGTAAACACTGCTATGAGTCAAGGGAACAGGCACAAAAAAATATGATATTCTTTATGTCGATGGGGCGCTAATGACGCAATATGTGGAGTGTTTGCTGAAGTGCCCCTTAACCAAAATTGTTTTTGTCCCATTAGTAATTAGTTTGATAGGAACATGTTTATGGTAAGTATTAATCATAGTTTTACACTGGTGAAGAGACCATTTTATGAAGAAAAGTTTTGAAACAGCTCTAAAAAAAAAATGCTTCAAATTGAGTCCGTTTGTGTTCAGAGTGAGACTGTCCAGTCCATCTGCGTGTCTGTAACTGTCCGCTGTCATTATAGGTCCTCCCGTCGGCCCCTGGGGGGACACTCTCCCTCAAAGGGGCCACTCTTCCCCCTAACAAGTGCCCCTGTCACTGCCCCGGACCCGCCAGTCAGCAGCCAGAATGGGCCCACAGACTGAGGCAATCTATCGAAATCTACGCTACAGCACTCCAGCCTTTGGGAACTGGCTTTTGAATGCAAAGTACAGGAAACAGCCACTGTGGATGAGACGATATCTGATATTCATTAAAGCTGCTGTTCAGCTTCACTCAGATTTGTGACAATAATGATAATGATAGAAATTGTAGGGGAGTCGTTCATCACTAACTTTTAAGCATACACGATGTGGACAAGCCCTCAGCATGTCCTACATGGAGGCTAAAGGCCCGGCACCTGGCCTTCTCCATGTTGCAGAACAGTGAAACAGGAAGCTTATAACTTTCAGCATCAAAGTGATCATTTAAACTCAGAGTATCCAATATATTTGTAGAATTGTGAATAACTAAGACGTGGATACATTTTATTCCTGAACCAAGAGCAATTTTTGACACTTTTTCCACGAGAGTCATTTAACCAGAGGCCTCTGTATTTCAATCTGGCAGACACCAGCCCAGTGATTCCCCTATCTTCCCTCGGCATTAGCGGCAGTCACAACACGGCCGTGCGTTTACAGTGCGGAGCGAGGCGGGCGGGCGGGCGGGCGGCGCGTGCTGCTGATAGCATCTATAGCATGACAACAGGCGGCTTGTGTTTCCACGCTCAAGCCGAGATTGTTGTGACATTATTATTAGCATCGCCAGATTACGGCTGTCACTGACCCGCTCCTTCACCGCGCTCCCGGGCAAAATTAATCACTAGTTATGGAGTAAAGTATAGCAGCGACTTTTTGGCATGTCAGAATTATGGTAAAGACAAGATGATGGAATACGATGGAAGTTTATGTTATCTCACAGTGGAGAACATGATGCATTTTTTCCCCCTCTTCCCGTTTGGCACGAGCATAGTCTTCTTTCTTTCCAATCTTTCCGTTGCCACAGCCTGGCACAAAAACATCAGCGAGGTACAATTGAACAACCCGGCGAAGTGCGGTCAGGGGAGACATCGTGAGAAAAGTAATCAAGGCAATAGGCTATGATGCAAACAGCAGCCTCTAATGGGCTCTGTGCGCTGGAGGCTTTTGGCTAACTTCCTGTTGGCCAGTGTCGAGTGACGAGTCCGAGTACTTACTGTCCACAGTTGACTGTAAATAAGAAATAAAATGAGATTTCAAGAACAGAAGAAAACCTGAATGAACAAGTGTGTTTCATAAAAGACATTTCTAACATTTGTTCCCGTCAGATTAATGTTAGCCTTTAGCTTCAAGGCTAAAACAGCTACAGTTCATCTCCAGTTGACATTTTTAACAGTTTTTCAGTGATTGTCCGACAGCTTCGTGGTTTCTGCCAAATACTGCTTAAAGGAACAGACCACCGTTTTTACATACTTACTACTTACCTGAGCTTAGACGAGTTGATGCGTACCTGTCTGGTCTTTGCGCGTGTGCTCTGGCACGCAAAAATGACCAAAGATGTTGTTAGCATTTGGCCTCTCCCAATGCATTCCTATAGCTCCAAACCGGGGTGAAGTTGGAAGTGACCACGCTCTTCCACGGTCACGCAGACCAGACAGGTACGTATCAACTCGTCTAAGCTCAGGTTAAAACATATCTCAAATATGGAAAAACGGTGGCAACGTGATGCTAACTGCGAAGTTAGCATCACGTTGCAATGTAGCATTGCGCACACAGAGCCTGTCAGGTGATCCTGGCATCACGCCCAGCAAATGACTCCCATCTTCTCTCATCATTTTAGGGATGCCATAAGAATGACGTTTTTATTTGACTGTAAAGAAAGTACACTGGCCCCAGGGTTGCATCTTTCAGGCAGTTGCATCAGTG
The DNA here is from genome assembly GCF_951799975.1 of Gobius niger. NCBI lineage: Eukaryota > Metazoa > Chordata > Actinopteri > Gobiiformes > Gobiidae > Gobius > Gobius niger. The sequence continues at coordinate 29,460,807 of NC_136868.1, forward strand.
TTGAAGAAGGACCACCCAAAATGTCTGCCAGGTATGAGGCACTGAAGGATGGGTCAAATGCAGAGGTTCCTGACGTCTGCCTCACCTCCCTATGACCCACTCCTGACCAAATACATCAGCTTTTACAGTGCGAGACATGACTTTGTTTTCCATAAAAACATAATGAAATGGATAGAACCATACATGTCTGTGTGCAGAGCTTGGTTACATGTTCAGCCCGCGTCAACAGTGACTGAGTGCGTACGCGTCGCGAACCCCGGGAGCCAGCCGGAAGTGTCGACGCATTATCACCTCCGCCTGTAAAACCAGCCACTTCACCAAAACAAACGGTCGCCAGCGCCAAAACGGACGCGCCACAATCCTCGTAATCCGGCCTCGACGCTGCCAGACTTCACACGTCGGGCTGCGTTCACTGTCACCTGAACTCAGCCAGGCCAGGACACTCAACGCTGCAGGAAGTAATCGTACTTCCAGTTTCTTCATCTATCAGTGCGTAAAAGCAACAGTGGTCGAATTATAAACTGTGCCAAAAAAAAAGCACTAAAATACTGTATTAACTCTGGACTCCAATACATTCCGACAGTCAGGGCATAGTAGTTACAAACATCAGTGCAATATTTAAACAGCTCATTGTGAATGTTAGGCCATTTATTTGTGTTGCGTTTAAGTATCTCCTCTTAGATGATCACCTTGCAAGCTCAACAATAAAAGGGCTTAAAATCACTGCTGCTAGTTAGACTTTGAAGTGCATCGCAAGAAGTTACAAAGAATATTGTAAAATCACTTAAGTCTTCCATCTGACGGAGACTGGCCCTTTTGTGCAAAAGTTCGGTGTCAGTCATGATTTCTTTCATTTAGTTTGGCCTTGTTTTTGTTTTTGATTCAGTATATTATTGGGTCTTGTTTTGACGGATAGATATCTGCTCCTCAGGGTTGAAGCAGGGTTAGCTTCAGTCGGTCTCACTGATTTAGGGACGTGGATTGTCTTTTCCTGGCAGGATGGAGCGGACTAAATGAAGGTAATACGAGCACAGGGCCGAGACAAAGGCGCGAGGTTAAAGTTGTTAAAGACACAAACAGGCGCACGTGCAATGTAAGGGCTGGGCATTGTTGAGCCCCCCCCCCCCCCCGCCCGAGGGCTCAAAAGGCACGCGGGAACGGGACCCCCACCACCGATCACCCACCCACCCTTATTATTCACCAGCCTTTCACTGGTTGCAGCTTTTATAGCAGAGAGTAATAGACGGGGAAACAAGTACCCAGTTACTTCAAGATGTAAAACCAGCAACTGTGGTTACTCTTTGTTTGGCAACTGTCTTCAAAATCCAGATGATTATTGAGCTATTTTAGAATACTTTTTCCATACATCGAATTGTGGCAAAACAAGAAGAAGACATTAATTCAGGACATTAAAAAAAGGCTAAAATGGAACTGAATCAGGAAAATCATGACGGAAACTTTGGCACATTTTCAACATGTGTTAGAAGAAAGGAACGGATGGAAGATTTCAGTGATTTTGTGATATACCCTGGCTTCTCACGATACGGATATTGCTCCAACTAATATTGCGATCAAAGTGATTTTTAGATGTGTATGTTGCCCAACTCCCCACTCCTCAAATTTAGGAGCAAAGATCAAAAGTGAGGCCAGTGATTTTAGTTTCAAAGATCCTAATTTTGAGATCGCTCTGCGTATAGATGCAAGTTGGTCTTTTTATGCTCACTACTGCCACCTCAGGTCTTACGCGTAACTGCAGTCTCTATATTAAGCTCTTGCATGAAGGCACTTCAAACCCAAAGTAACAACGTTTTGAGTGACAGTGCAGGATTTTAGAGGAAGTTGTGGTGAACAGGTCTGGGCTCATTCGACACAATAGGACATGTAGGGGGAGGAAAATACATCATTTTAACATTTTCAACTCCGTATAGTCCCTTAAAGATATGGCTCTTACCCCGTTCAGTCATCAACTAGTCCACTTTTACGCCTACTTCAGACCCTTCAGACCATTTCATTTGAAAATTGACCAACCCTGGCTACTTTTACATCACAATAGCCTTGGTTCTGCTCGGGTTCTATTTACATATTGGAGTAAAGCTCTCAAAACAACTCACCAGTCTGGCTGATTCCCATGTGATCCCTCGCACTCATCGTCTCACCGTTCTTCTCCACATTCGGCCGCTCTGTCGAGACCAAAATCACACAAAAAAATAGCCATCATTAGTGCGCTTTGTGGCTGACCGCAAAGTGCTGCTTTCCCCGTGAAAACATACGAGACGCCAGCCCACACTCCGACATGCAGCACACACACGTTCCCACAGAATCCCTCTGTCTTTCACAGTCTGGAGGCCTTACACAAACTCTCACAGTTTAACATGTTGTAAGGCGCCCTCTGTTGGTGGGTTGTGCAAGAGCATTTTATCACAACCATAAACCTAGGGATATTTTCTACACATGTACATCATTCTAAGCTCCAGATATGCTTAGATATTTTCTGTGTATCGTGTTTCTCAAAATCATCAGGGGGACCAGGAGAGATATGCTGTAAACCATGTCTAAACCAGAGGCCTAACTTAAATGCATTACTAGAGCATCATTAAATGAAATGACCAAAGGTGACCCTCAGTAACAAGTAACTAGTGTTGATGCAAAACAACATTATTTATTCCCAAATTTGATTTAGTTTTAAAAATCTAAATCCGTGAACCGTCTCACTCCGAGGCCCCGCCAGACCCTGTTGTTTTGGAACGCTCATATTAGCGAATGTGTCATGGTCTAAAATAGGCCAGCCCCCTCCGGTTTTAGTGTGCGAGCGGAGTTGTTGGTCAACAGTTGGGTCGGGGGCCCAGGCGGAGGGGCCGTGGTGGGGGTAAAGGGGTGAGGTGGTGGTGGTGGTGGTGGGGTGGCCCGGGAACAATGGGTCGCGCTGTTGTGGGATGGACGGATGACGGGGAGAGAGGGAGAGAGTGAGTGAAAGAGGTTAGTGTCTATGCTGGGAAATGAGAGCAAGAGGAGTGGGGGGTCCGCGGAGGGCAGAAGGGGAGGGGGGGGGGGGGGGGGGGCTGCTGTGTCTGCTGCCGCGGCTTCGTTAATGATGATTTAGTCCCATCAGCGCAACGGGCCTCGCTATCTGGGGATCTGTAAAGGCCTGGCTCTAACTCCGGCATTTTCAAATAAACCCAAAAATGATCTTCAAAATTCTCCCCAGAGAAAACACTATAGAGGTTATGCACGTGATGTCATAACGTTCTGCCGTGAAAATGTGTTTGAGCAGCACTATAGTAATCCTAGAAACGCCGCTAGCCGTCTGATCTGTCCCTACAAATGTCCCGGACCTGTTTGATTTGAGCCTTCTCTATCCATACAAAAAAACAGAGAAGCCAGGCCCTATATGAAAGTATGGCAAGGTCTGTTTCATGGCATTTACATCATTTTTGAGGCAACATACAGTAATATAAGATGATGTATCTGACCCACAAGAAGCAGAAACTTAACTAAATATGATTCATTATTTAGCTACTTTTAGACACTAATTTGTATCTAGAGCAACATCTCAAAAGGTCTGTTCATTCATAAATGATTTCTAACCAGGGTTTGACCTCACCTGAATGTCGTTGATGGTTTCACAACAGCTGAAAACATCGGGATCTTTCCTCATTTGCGATGTTTGATGGCTAAAGCTAACAGCTAAAGGAAAAATACATTGAACAGGCTAACGGACGCCATTTTATATTTTTATATTGAGTTCCGGATGTTGCTCTTATTTGATTTTGAAGCCCCCGAGTTTAGGATGTTCTGTGTAGAATGAGTATGAGGTATGGGCACACCCTATTGTACATGTTTTGAGTGATAGGGGAACCAGGAGCACCTTGAGGTAAATCTAGGCAAACACATTACTTAAGGACGAGGCAGCGCTCAGTCTGTGACACAGGGGCCAGGGCTGGTGTTTGCCTGGAGCTCCCCCCGCAGGCAGCAGTGGGAATGATTGGAAAAATAACGTTGGCATCAGCTGCAGCGCTACTGAGGGAAGAACTGCTCAGAATGGACCTATTGTTGAATTACGGGCTTTAGACGAGACGCTGTGGGGGAATAGGGAAAGAAATGACATTTTTGCTGTAGATTTCCCACATAAATATGAGAAAGATGTATTGCAAGTTTTCAAATGTTGTGTTATATAAAAAATAAGGTATTACATTTACTGTTTTACTTTGTTGTATATTCATGTTTTTAGATGGGATTTTCGATTTTGTTGAATAACCTAGTTGTAAGGGAATATAATATGTCAAATAAACAAGTTCAATCAGTTTTTTACTTTTTTTTACTGAGGCATTAACACGAAGCCGTCAAGAGAAAAAACTAGCTAAAAGTCTCAACATTGACCACTGCATGAAAGAAACAATGTTTTCATCGCCTTAAAAGATGTGTCGGACAGTTTGACGCAGTAGAACCCGGGAAGAGCAGATCGAAGAGCTACAGAAACAACGAGCGGATTACTCCCAACTATTGAGCAGCAGTGATTTGTCTAACCCGCCATGTTGAGCTTGTGTTTGCCTGCCTCCCCTGTCTCGCCCCCTCCCTCCCCTGTCCCCCTCTCAGAAAGGGGGGGCAGGGGGGGTCACATCAGTAAACGCCGTTCCCCCGCCGAATATCTGCACAACAAAAGCCCAGCAGACCGTGTGGGGCTGCACTTTCACTGCATGGGACGGTCCCGCCACAGCCAGCCATGGGCACCTGTTGCTCCATGCTGCAGCAATCAAAGAAAAAGAGCCCGTTTCCCCCGTTTCCCCCTTTTCCTTTCCGCCGCCCGGGCCTCTCTGAATCGCAAAGCGTCGCACCAAATACTAAAATGATGGAAACTTTTCATGCGGCATAATACGATCCTGCTCCTGCACTGTCTGAAGCACTGTGTGACCTCGAGTTAGACAAAAGTGCTGGGCTTTGTTTTCGCACGTTCTCACCGGAAAGAACTCGGAAATACAAGAATTTATTCATTGTTTTGCATCCCAGAGTTGTCTGCGACTATAAGTGTGGCTAATATGTTTACAGCGTGTCGCCATGGTTACTGCCCTTCAAGTGCCAGTGAAAACTATCTATTGAGGGGGGATTAACTTCCAAAAAAGCATGGAAAAAAGAAACAAACAACAAAACGATCATATCTTGGGCCAGGCGCATGGACAGACGGTCCTGGAGGAAGAGCCTATTGTACATGTTTTGGGTGTGTGGACCCAGCACGTTGATTGGCGGCAGTAAATGTGGGATTTTATTCTCAAACATAGACTTTTAGCTTCCTCCACATCCATAAAAAAAGACACAAATGTGAATAAGAGCATACTTTTAGATACCTTTATAGCTTTTTAAAGTTTTCTACTTGAACTGAAGGAACGGGCGTCCGCGGTGCCCTGTCTCACCGCGGAGCAGCCGCGCGCAGCCAAGCGTTTGACGTTATTAAATAATAAAGAGATGGTGATCTGCGCGCATTGTTGTCTGGGAAAAAGGGCCAATTAGAGCGCTGTTACATCGCCATTATGGCTATATTAACTCGAATTAGAGTTAAGACAATGAGGCGTCGGCTGCTGGGAAGACACGCAGGGAAAGTCTTCTCTTCGGACGCAATTTGTGAACATCTGAATGTAAAAGTTTTATGTTTTTATATTTTAGCTTGATAGGATATTTTAAGAAGAAAAGAAAAAAATGTCGAAATACAAAGACGGAACATGACTTGCTCATGACCCATTAGTACAGTATGGCTGCACAGTTATGCAAATTCTTCCTCTTCTCATGGAAATGTCTGTGCCCAAGGATCATGAATAAACAAAGCGGAAAAAAAGTCAAACCGGGGGGAAATTGGAACCTTTCTTAGCCAAATCTTAGAAATATTTGTGTTAACTATGCTCTGGTGATGAGTTAGTTTAACTTTAAGAGCAGAACCTTTTTATACACATCAGCCCCGTTTAAAGATGACACATGCATCCTTTTTGTACCTCAGCAATGATATTTTACATTTGAAAGTTCTAAATCAGTGAGAAGAAGCTTCCACTATCAGCTAACGGCATGCTAGCGAATCGATGGCGCCGTGATGAACACATTTTGAGCGCGGAACTGCTACTTTCTGAAGAAGAGGAACGTAATAGAAGAAGAAACAGCCAATGTGACGGAGGGAAGCGCAAAAATCAGAGAAAAGTTGATTCTTTTAAATTGCCCTAAAATGACCATGTCAAAAATGGATGACAAGGAGTGAATACAGACAAAACCAGAATAAAGCCTGGTCTAACGGTATACTATGATACTATGATACTATGATACTATGACACTCGGATTGAAAATGGGCCCGAGCAGTGATCTGAAACAAATGTCTTCTTTGGGCCTCAAATATAAAAAGACAAAAAACAAAGAGGAAACATTCTGTATTTTCACAGGCCTGATGAGCATCGAGTCAAATCAAGTTGATCTCGTCTATGAAACCTAAACGCGCCGCTATTGCCACCCCGGGCCTTAAGTGAATTAGTAATGATAGCGGTTTGAAAACGGCACGACTCATTTCAAATTGACCTGGACAGAGAGAGAGAGAGAGAGAAACTTCCCTCCCGGGCCGCCTACAGTAGCACACAGGCTTGGTATTGTTGTTCAATGGAGCCCCCCACCTCCCCCCTTTAATTCCCCCCGCGGTCCATCCCTCGGTGCACTTTCTCCCGGCCTTTATGCTAATCTCATCTACAGGGAGCCCTCCATTAGCAACTGTTTTATTTGCGGCGCGATGAAGCGTCGGAAAGTGCATTAAAATGGAAGGAGCGAGACGAGCGTTTGAAAAGAGACCTCGTTGTTTTTATCGCGGGCAGAGGGATAAATGACCATTTTTGAAAATTCATTATTTTCAGACCTTTGCGAGTTTCAAACACGTCTCATTGGATGTTTTACGATATGATTCGTCTAAATGTTATCAAAAACAGCCAATTGTACACAAAGAAAGCTTCTTATTCTTCCTACGTCACTTAATCTTAGAACATAAAACCATTCTGATTGTGTGTAAAACAGGTGTAAAATCATCATCATCGACAAAAACAGAAGTGTCCCATACAGAAAGTCTCGTTGATTAAAGCTGTATTGATAAAACCAAACTGCTGAACATATTAATGTATTGCCAGTTTATAATTAGTAATTAGTTTAACGTTTAGTGAATTTTACTCTTACAAAAGTGTTTTGGAAATAAATGACCAACTTGCATTCAATAAATGATATAAAAGTACTTGAATTGAGGGAATTTGTGCTGATTTTTTAGTCTCAAGTGTTGTTTTTATTATTTCAAGTGTCCAAGTTAAAGCCTCTTATTTCAAGCGTAATAAAGCGTGTTCCACTGGCAAACTCAGAACAATTCAAGTCATTTTGGATGGTCACTATTCTCTATCGTCATGGGTCACATCAAGCTGTCAGCGAGGGCAGTGATGAACGTCCCGGCCGGAGTGACAGGGTTCTGAGGGGGGTAAGAGGGTGGAGATGCCCCCTACCCTCCAGAGGAACCAGGGGAGGAGGAAGTGACAGCGGTGTGTGGTCCCATTCAGAGAATGCCCTCTACCCTCTGCTCAGGGTGCACCTGCACCTGATAGTTAGAAATACTGACAAATGTTACTGCTACCCTGGGGAGTGGGGGTGGGCACTATCACACAGGTAAGCTGGGTCAAGTCTTGCCCAAGGACACAAACAGGATTCAAACTGCTGACCTTTGGCACCAAGCAGCTGATCCGCAGTCCCCACACACACACAGCAGAGCCGTCAGCCCCCTCAGCCTCTCCATGGCCTCTTCACCAGCATCAGTGTGAGCACCAGTTCCACCAGAGGAAGACAGTGTCGCTCTGTTTCAACTTCCTGAAAACCTTTGGATGTTGGAACTGTCTGAGGCCGCTCTGGTGTGTCCTACAGTAAAAGTCAGACCGTTATTGGACTAAATAAGAAACACACTATTTTGAGATTGTGAGTTAACCAATCTGTGTTTAGACTGTTCTCCGGATGAGAAACAGGCCTCCCACTGAGAGATGAAACTACCTCCTCCAGAGTTAGTGGAGCCCGGGGTCAGGGGACAAGGCGTGCTTTGTAACGCAAGAGAGACATGCATCCGATACCAATGCACTGCAGCGATAAAATGATTCACAAATGATGAGCAAAGTGTAAACAAAGACGAATTTAAGCTCTGCAAATGCTGGATAGTGTGGAGTTATCAGAGCACCACTGAAATGTTTTTATGCGTCTTTCCCCAACCTTACTGTCTCTCTTAGATTCCTTCGCAGAGCAAACACAGGAGCTGCCAGGGCAACGTCACCCCCCTCTCTCACTCTCTCTCACTCTCTCGCACTCTCTCGCTCTCCACCTCCTCCCGCCGTGTCTCTCCTTATTACGTGGCCGTGTGTGAAAAGGGAAAGTGGCTGGGCCTGGGGATTACTGTCGGCTAAGCTCGTTTGTTTCAGTGTGGGAGAGCCGGACCCATTACTTGACCTCATTTTCAGAACTCATACTCAAAACAAGACAGACAGAGCATCGGCCCACCTGCTGGACCTCCGAGCTGCTGAAAACACGCATGAAACACATGAGCCTTTGCAATTTAAGGATCGCTTTCCATAAACCAGTTTGCGTATGGAATGCTAAAATACTGCATGTTTAGTAACTTTATCAAGTGATATATCTCCCAAGTTTAAGAAACTGTGTTGAAACTGTGTTAAATGTTGAATTGAGAAATCTGTCACTTTTCCTATGCACCTAAACTGACAAGTAAATGTTTATTGTTGTGAATTTAGGAGCATCGCATTTACACACTTTTTTAATCAATCTGTCTTATTGCATACATATCATTTTTATTGTAACATCATATTAGACAGTGGATCATTTGTCGGTATTTCTTGATTTACAAAGACAACATTTATTTCATTACAGATATTTGTCATGATTGAAATAAATCTAAAGAATGACTGTAACTTTACTGAATGCTCCATGGAGAAAAGGCAGCCAAATAAATACGTCCTCATCCAAATCCATTATATGGTTACCCCATTGCAAAAATTGCAATTTTCGGTCAAACTAATCCAAAATTTTCAAACGTTACACAGTGTGCCTTTAAATAAAGGTACAAGAGCAACACATTTACTCAAGTGAAAGTCTCAGATTACAAGTAAAAGTATCCACTTCCAGATGAACTTTTTGAGCAAAATGTGAACGTATTTTACACCGAATTAACAAAGATTTACCGCGGCGTATTTTAATAAAACTCATGCGATTGTCAAACCAGGACAAAATGGTCTAAACCGGGCCTAGACCAGGTCAGAATCAGGTATGGACAGACTTTTTGATGCAAGGACCTTGTTCGGCTTCCATGAGGGCCGGGCCGGTCACGGTTCCTTTACAAATCACGGTTATTATCTAAACACATACAAAAGCAGATATGCACTACCTTTCTTTATATCAGTGAAATGACCGGTAATGTCAACTATTTAAAGTCATGCATTTGGGTCCTGTTTACGGGCTCGGTGGAAGGGCTACAAAGGCCTCATTTTGGCTCTTGGGCTAAAAACCAAGGCTAAACCTGGACTAAACCAACTGTAAATCAGACTGAATGAGCTGCTGGTGTTTTCAGACTTTAATACTATGTGTCAGATCAGAACAACTTTAGTTATCAATAAATGCGTATTTAAGCCACAACCATGAACTTCAAAAATGGTGGTGAAGTAGAAAGTACAGACACCTGCAGTAAAATGTAGGGAGGCCAAAAGTAAAGTAAAAGAACCCCAGAAATGGAACTTTTTCCACCACTGCCATCTCGACCCTATCGCAAATATCAAACACCTGCACGACTGCCATGTGAGCATTGCTGAGATCTCCTAAAGTGACAAGAATCTTCGCGGCCTCTCCGTTGTAGCCGATTTGTTTGTCAGAAAGCCCATTGTAATCCCCCACACACACACACACACACAGACACACACACACACACTTACTGTACACCCCTTCCCTCCGTCTCTCCCTCTCTGTTTATCAGGCCTCACATCTGGAGCGCGAAAAGGGGTTTGGGGTGGGGGGGTGGGGGTGGTGGTGGAGTGTAACCAGCGGCGGCGTGCGCTCACCACCTGTTGCACAAACCCACCCCCCTCCACCCACCCTCCCCAAACCAGAGCCTCTGCTGCTGCTGCTGCTGCTGCTGCCATCACGCCGTGCACCGGAGACAGAGAATGAAAGGCCTATTAGCGACACATGCGCGGACTACACCTTCCAGGCATCCTTATTCTGCTGTTTCAGCCATGCATTTGATGAACCATTTTGGGCCATGCCATATGATAAGTGCTACAATAGCAAGAGTCACCTGTTGGCTTTAGGGATGAAATCGGTTCAAAAAGAATGATTAAAAAAAGAAATAAACATCTGGCCATTCCCTGGGTGCCTATGCTAAACAGCTTTTAGCTTTACAATACAAATATATAATATAACTCGGTAAAGCTTCTCTAGAAATTAACATGTCAATCATGTCCACCTCAGCCTTATTTGCAATTATCGGCTGTAAGAAATGCAAAGCCACTATGTAAAACAGCCGCTTGCATGGCTAATTTTTCTTTAACCAATGTGAGAATGAATCGGAGAGTATTGATGGAAATCGAATATTCTGATCTGACAACATTTTCACCAGAACAGCACAATTATATGTAAGATTTAGTCTTTTTTTGAACATGTTTATTATATATTGGGAACAGCCTGGAGTGACACACCAGAAACTAGAATTTCCATAACTCTATCCGTGCGGCCATGTTACACCAAAGCAAAAACGACAGACTCACACATCTGTGGAACTGTCCCTCTAAAATGAGTATTAAAAAAAAACGTACACTTTGTTTTCAACTTTCCTTGTGTTCCTCTGATTCACCACAGGCCCATGGAGCTGAGTAATAAAGAATGATGCCCTTTAAAATCCAAGACAATGGAATAAAAAGCAGCCCATCGCGTTTAATGCGCTGTCACTTTGTGCCATCTCATGACGCACGCTTGTTCTTGGTGACCCACATTCCCACGCCACTTCCAAATCACCAGGCACGTTTTATTTTAGGCATCCATATTTTCTCTGCCTGTCTCGATCCTTTTTTTTTTTTTACCCCAATTTGAACCGTGCACATCTTTAAGTGGAGGAGAGTTAACGGTCCTCCCATGCGCGCTCTCTTTGGCGGCTTTTTCTTTTTTTTCCCCTACCGCCTTGCCCGTGCGCTCCCATAAGGCTTCAGATTTGATGACATCCCCCCCGCCCCCCCAGCCCGTGCTCCTTGTCCCGTTCACAACATAACCCCTCGTAATTTACATCAAAGCGCTACATCTTAAATAAAACGCGTTTCCCCAAAAGGCCCGAGGGCCGAAAGCGCCGGCTGCGGCTGCGGCTGCATGGGGCCTCGCTGGATGCTTTGCGCGTATGTGCGCTCTCGAAAAAGGAACAGCAATTCCCTCTTCCCACAAGAGCTTCACCTTTTTAATGTTGGAGTTATGGGATCCCGTACAAAAAAGAAGAAGAAGTTTTGTGCAATAACAATTTTCTGGTTGTTAAAGGCCCTATCGCGGAATAAAATGAGTTGTGTCCTTCAGTGAAAGAGAAGAGAAAAGAGTCTGTTGAAAGAATAAACATGTGTGCGCTGTGCAGCTAATCGTAAAGCCGTTTTTATCAGGGTGAACTTGTAGGGTGATAGTTGATGTGTGACAGTATTGCTCCCTGAAAGTTTTGAACCGCGCGTAAAAGCTCATCCCTATACAGAACTGTTCGGGAACGCGTCACCAAATTTTGGAATGGGTTTGGACCGAATCTGACCATTTGAAATTGACGCACTTCCTCTTTTGTTGTTGTTTGTGAACATAAAACACACCAGCTGTTGAAGGCCTTCTTTTATTGGTAAACATCAATGTGATCGCTACAGCTGCCATGTGTTTGTAGAAGATACTTTAGGGATTTGTTTTAACAGCAGTGCGCTATTTTTTTTATCCACTTGGGATTTTAGCACGAATTTTCAACTAATAAGTTGAGCGCGCAACGGACGGCATCAGCCAAAGAGGACACCGATTCCCCAAGGAGCTGCCTATTCAAAAGAGAGAACACGCACACTGGCAAGCGAGCGATTATAGCCAATTCCGCGTCTGTAACGGAATCAATAATTAATAAGACAAACAGCCTCCCCTGACCTCGGGGAAGGTCCGACACAGCGAAGCGCGCGCTGCGAAGGAGAGTGTACGGGAGAGGAGAGTGGCTGGATAAACACCGAAGAGGGCCTTTTCAAATATTCATCCGCTGGTTAACGTGAGCCCCTCTCCCCAGGGACGACACCATGCAGGCAGGCAGGCAGGCAGGCAGGCGGGCAGGCAGGCAGGGGCCCCCGCGAGGCTCAACGGCTCCTAATCTTTGCGCGCAACACACATACATTAAACCAATGCGCACGGGCAGGCAGATTTTTTTTTTTTTTAAGCAAATCCAGCGCGCAATTGGATCATCAAAGGGATTGTTTCTTGCAAGCGAGTTGGCGGTTAAGAGTGAGAGGGAAAGCGGTTGTAATTGTTGTGGATTCGCTCAAAGGAAGATGATTTTTTTTTTTTTTTATTATTATTGAGAGAGAAAGAGAGAGATCGACAGCGTTCAAACGAGCCGGAAAAATACATTGGCATAAAAAGTAGGCGACGCAAGCAAGAACTGTGCGTAAAATTAGCAAATTGGAAAGGGCGTTTTGGATCCACATACACACACACCATATCAAGTGCGTCTGTCACACTTACACAATAACATGACATAAAACGAACCGTTAGCCTCGGTGTAAAATGTGGTTATCATGTCACACGTTGTAACAGGCGTGGATTGGCTCGATTGTGAAAACTGGAGCTACTGCGTAATTTGGAGAAAATGTCAAACACAAAAGTTATGGGGGAAAATGATTCCAGTAAAAACACACACAAAAAACCCACAACAATAAAAATGCGTAAAACAGGCAAAACATAATAATAATCTACCTGTTGTTGCGCGTAAAACTCTTCCCCTTTCTGCGCCGCACGCGACACCAAAGCAGACTTTACACAGATAGGCAACAGCACGTGGTACAATGAAATAAGGCCTAAACATATATGGAACTGAGCAGAAACGATCAAAATCCCAAGTCGGGGCGTTGAAAGATGAAGCCATGCGTAAAAAGACGCAAGTCCAACCCTCAGAACTCCGGAAAGACAGACGGCTCCAAAATCAAAACTCAAAGCTTGTATCCAAATTTCCAAAAAATTTATTCATTTCAAACTGCATATTGAAAAAAAATATACTCAGCTGAAAGTGTAACTGTTATAAGGATGGTATTATTAGTCCTGGTCATATTTACATGTAGCGGTTGCTTGGGGGTGGTGGTAACAGGCCAACATTTTTTTTTTTTTTTCAAAAACACAACTACGGAGGAGGAAGAGGGGGAGAAGGAGGGGTGGGTGGGTGGGGGGAGTGGGGGGGGATGGATTTTGGAAATTAAAAATATCACAGAGAATATACAGAAAATTGTACAAATCAATTAGAAAATAAAAGAGACTCCAACACGCGGCTAAACATATGAAAAAGTGGGAGACGGAAATATAAATTAACAACCTATCCGTTATGCGCTTAATTCAAAAGTTTAGTAGGAAAGAAAGAAAACAACTCCAAATAAACAGTGCTCGGTCCCTTTTGTCCCTTTTCGTTCCAGTGTTTGCATTTATTTGAACTGGCCTTTTTGCGTGAATATATATATAAAAAAACAAACCAAAAAAAATAATAAAATAAAATAAAGAAAATTCAAACCTCTTGCAAACATCTTGATTGTAATGTTTCGTCTTTGATAAATACTGTACAAAAGGTGATTGCAATAATAAACCCACTTTTTGTTCATCCAGGCAGGTTCAGAGTCGACTCCTCGCCCGTATTTTTTTTTTCCTTTTTTTCTCTTAACTTTTATACAACTGTCCAGCGCTCTCTGTACAAAAATAGTCCCGTGTAGAGGTCCATAATTCTCTCTAGAAGAGTCTACATGTGTGTGAGAGGCAGCGTGCCGTTGATCGTCGTCCCAGGCACTGCGCTCTGATAGTGCCCGGACATGTGTAACCTGCTCTGGGCGCCTTGCTCGCTCACGTCGGCGCCGGGGAGGTACATGCTGATCATGTCCCGCAGGTCCCCGCTCTGACAGCCGGCCTGTGCGGACGGCCGGTGGGACGAGGAGGTGACCACGGGCGGGCTCGAGCTGCTGGACTCCGACTTCACGCCGCCGCTGTTCCCGGACGCGGGCCCCATGCTCCCCAGCGCCGTCATGGTGGGCTGCTGCGCGTACGACATGGACGTGTAGGTCGGGGAGCCGTTCATGTAGCTCTGCGTGCTCGCCATGGAGTTGTACTGCAGCGCGCTCATGTCGTAGCGGTGCATGGGCTGCATCTGGCTGGCGTTGTGGTGGTAGCTGAGCTGCTCCTGCATCATACCGTAGCCGCCGTTGGTCCAGCCGTTCATGTGGGCCGCGTAGCTGTCCATGCGCTGGTTCACGTTGCCCACCCCGACCCCGCCGACCCCCGAGCCCACTCCCATGCCGTTCCCCCCGGGTGCCAGCAGCCCGCCCGGCAGCGTGTACTTGTCCTTCTTCATCAGCGTCTTGGTTTTCCTGCGTGGTCGGTACTTGTAGTCCGGGTGCTCCTTCATGTGCAGCGCGCGCAGCCGCTTGGCCTCGTCGATGAACGGCCTCTTCTCGGTCTCGGACAGGAGCTTCCACTCGGCCCCCAGCCTCTTGCTGATCTCAGAGTTGTGCATTTTGGGGTTCTCCTGGGCCATCTTCCGCCGCTGACCCCTGGACCACACCATGAACGCGTTCATGGGCCTCTTGACGCGCTCGGGGCTGTTCTTCTGGTTGTTGCCCGAAGAGTTGTTGTTGTTTCCCGTGCCCCCCGTGTTGGTCTGGGGCGCGGGGGGCTTGAGCTCGGTTTCCATCATGTTATACATATTTAGTCCGAGTGTGAACGCCAGTCCAAAACAAAGAAAACAGCCTCCAAAACAAGAGGAAGAGATGCGTAAAAGTTACCTGGCACTGTAACTTTTCCTCGCTCCCTGTGCCAAGCCGCGTCTCCACACAACTCAGTCCTGCGCGCTTGGCTTGGCTTCTCTCTCCCAAAAAAACAGCTCCGCGCTTCCCCTGCCTACATCCACAAAAATCCTTCCCCTCTGGTTCTCTTCTCGTCCGCGGAGGAAAGGTTTTCAGCCTCGTACAAACAACTTTTCCCCCCTTTTTTTTCTCGCTCCTCTGCTGCTGCAACACCCTCGCCTTGACAAACTCCAGATAGTTTTTGAAACAAGTTAATAGACAACCATTCATGTGACGGGGGCTGACAACGAATAAATGGCTAGGACCTGGCCAATCGCGTGCGCCCTGCTCCCCTGACACGCCAATGGGAGGCCTCAATTTGCATATAGAGGCGGGGTCTGAAGCTCCTGCTGCCGCTGGCTGCCCTAAGGGGGGAAACGCGCAGGCTTGCATGTGCTAGCCAAAGCAAAGTGCAGCGCTTTAGGAGGCATGTCACCGTCAGCGAGCGTGGATACTTCGAGCAGGAGCGCAGGGGAGCGAGGTTGCGCCGTGCGTAAAAGTCGGCGAGGATTCCGCGGTGTGCATATTGCTCTGGACAGTTGGGCAGGGGGGGGGGGGAATGGGCAGCAAAGGGCGACGGAGTTGGTCGGTGGTTAAAAGTTGCTATATTAGTGCCGAGAAGACGCGGATGACTCGTAGGAAATGCGAAATTTAGAGGGATAGGATTTGGAAGTGTCTCTCGATGGCTGAACCTGCCTGTCCTTTCAAATCTCAGCGTGATAACTTGTGTCATGATAATTGGCACTTCCCCCCCTTAAACTAGAAGGAGCGAACATTCACGTTGACCAATTCACCAACAAGCCAGCGCACAGTGAGAAAATGTAAATTTGTCGGTCAGCAATAAAGCTTGAAAATGTTTTTGACTTTTTGAAATCTTTTGGCAAACCTGATTAACAGAGACACACCGCGAATTACACTGATACAAAGTTTTTTTATAATGTCAAATTAGGTTTTTTTAGTCAAACTAGGCTTTTTTCTAGTTTGATGGGAAGTGTAGTTTTATGCATTTTCAGGAAAGCTGAAAATGGTTGACATGTTTTAGCTCCGTTAACATAGAAACATGGGAAGACTTGGAATCTCAAGGCTAGAACTGGGACTCATTCATGGCCCATTGGTACAGCATGGTAGCGTGGCGACCGTTATGGAATGTTTACCTCTTCTTTCGGTCATATCCTGTGCCTATTTCACATAAGAAAGTACAGTAAACATTACAGGGGAAAATAAAAACAAACCAGAACAAATGATCAAACTTTTTAGCCAAACCCTAACTAATTTTGAAAGCGAATAGACAGCCTTCGAACCTAAATGCACTTGGGAGCTCTCTTGCTACTGAAGCCTGACATGACCCGGGGAAACTTTTGGTATAGCTTCGTCAATGGATGTTTCAAACTATTTCGGCGCAGAATGGGAAGAAGCCATGGTCGTTTTTCTGTCCGCAAAGGTAATCCAAGATGTCGCCCCTTCATGTCCCCCTCTCGACGCTTTGTTTTCTTCAAGTTGAATGCCAACACACACACACACACACACACACACACACACACACACACACACACACACACACATGGAAGAGAGTTAGTCAGAAGAGAAGAAGAGGAGGAGGAGACTGAGGGGGTATTGGTGAAATTCCTAGCACAAATAAACATGTTTTGTTGATGTTGTCGCTACAAAGAAGGATAAAGTGTGCACTTTTTCACAATAGAAAGAGAGAAGGAGGAGGCGTGCAGTAGTAGTAGTAGTTGTAGTAGTAGCAGTAGCCTAGGGGCAATGCATACGGGCCAGTGGGGGGGTGCAAGGCAGGTGACCAACAGTTTAACATAATGCGAATTGCTAAGTACACGCATACAAATGGCTTATTAGGGGATTCCTGGGTTTCATTCTGAATGGTTTCCTAAAGGGCCTAAGACGCGACGACTTAATAAAAGATTAGCCGGGTTTGAAAACAATGCGCTTCCTTAAATTTGTTAGTGTTTCGGGCACAAGATGCGACCTCGCCGGCGTCGCAACTCAAAGGGTCATGACAACAAACAAGCATGGCATTATGGAGGTCTTTTACATCCATAAACAGTCAAGAGAGCTGCATTAGTAACGTCCAAAACATCTTTTTTATTTGTGGAAAGATGTACTCTATCGAAGTGGTTCCCAAACTTTTCACACCAAGTACCACCACTAAATCAGCATAAACGGACTTGAATTAAATGCAAAATAACATGTCTTGAATAGTTTCTGAACCTTTAAGCTAAAGCGTGCCTTGCTTTGGACTTGTTTGCAAATGGTTCAGCTATTCTCCTATGAACACAATCCAAACATTAACAGGAAAACGAGCAGTTTCCATCACATTTCCCCCAAACAACAAACTTTTTCTTTTTTCCTGTGTGTGTGCACTTGCCCAACGTCACCGCAGAAACCCATTTGTTGTAAGCTGACCCAAGCAGAGCCGCTGAACGAGTCTGCTGTGTGACGCTACTGCCGCCTATTGGCCGCAGCGGGGATGGCAAGGCCACTGTCCTCTCCCTTTTATGGAACGAGACAGATGATCTGAGAAGAAGCGACACGTTTGGGAGCTTTGAGAGCGACGGAGAGAAACGTCATGAGAGCCTATTGATGGTTTTCACATTTTAGAATGTGGTGACTGTGTATTTTTAGTGTTGTGAAGAGAAGTGTTGCAGAGAAAACAAGCACAAAGGGATAATGTTTGTCACTTGGTTCATAGCCTCGCAATATCACAACAACTTTCTAATTTTGCATGCACCATTTTACGATATAGCTTTCAGCAAACTTTCCATAGATTTGACATGTATTGTTACATAAAAGTAGAACTCGCGGATGGACATTTTTAACCATTTTCAGCTGGATGTTTTACCAATATTCCTGTCTAAACAATAAGAGCTATAGCTTTATGTCTTTAAAGGCCTTGTACCAGATCTCTTCCTGTTTATTTTCATTTCTAACTTCCCTAACATATTTCAAACCTCCCAGTTTTTCCCCAGGGATGAGTTTATGAGCACAACTTTTTGGACAACTTTCATGGAGCAACACCGTCGACGAGCTGCTAGTTTATGATGAGTAACAAGGCTTTTCTCACAAATGACCCACAGAATCGATTCAATTCCACGATGGAAAACAATGTAGGGAAAGATAATGTATGCTGCATCTTCCATTCTGGATTTATTTTAAGTTGACCGTAGTCATGGTGGCATTTCTGTGCACCCCGAAGTTGATCAAATCGTAAATTCGGACAGACGTCGTTTATTTTCAACGTCTTTTAGCCCCCGATGGGCCTCTACAAAGCAGCCCTGAGAAAAGAAGAAAAAAAAAAGCCAGTTCAAGTGTGCACACCTGACATAATCCCGCATCCGGGCTAAATCCTAATTGAAAACGAGCAGATCCGCGGCTTATTATTTTGTTTTTAGTCAACCCCGCGGAGCACCTAGACCCCCCCAATCACCCCCCCCCCCACACACACACACACACACACACTCCCCTCTACCTAAAAGATTCATCTGCTGCCTAATAGGGCGACACATGCAGCCAGCGCGCCCATTCTAATGCATGCAGCGACATATCTACATGAGAGAGAGAGTGTGCTTCCCTGCCTGGGCTAATCTGCTTAGGATAATAAAAGGGACGAACAGCGGGGCCCCCGGCATTCGAGGAGGAGGAGGGGGTGGGGGGGAAGGGGGGTGGGGAGGATGTGGGGGGCCCCTATAAGCATTCTAGAATGGGCCCCTAGCAGAAATAAAGCCTCCCCCTGTGTGTGCGCTGGCAATATGAAAACGGCGAAAGTACAGGCAGGTATACACGCGAGGATAAGGGGGGGGGGTTAAACGGCAAAAATGGTGACCGAACTGTGTTAATTGTATTTTTTGTTGTTGTTTGTTGCAAGATTTGTTTTAAAGTGGAGGTTTGGGAAATGTTTTGTATCATCCTGTGGAGATGGGACAAAAAAAAAAACTGCACAACAAGTTATCGCCATCACAACATCGGGTGACGCAATATCTGTGTCGCATCCACAAAAAGGAAGAGAAAAAAAAGCAAAATCACTGAGGTCCTTTTTATTTCCAAACCAAATGATAAAGTGGGTAAAAGTTTAGTTTTACTCATAATCAAGCATATTTAGTTCTGTTTTAGCCTCGCTTTGATTTTTGTTTTACTGTTTTGAAATGGATTAGTAAAGTGTCATAAATACATTTAAGGCCGCTATCAAATATAGCAGTTTTTCACCTTATATCTTAGAACTCTGAAAAAAAAAAAAAAAGGATTGTTAAAGTGGGATAAAGTGGTTGTAGGATATGGCATTGAAATCCTTTCACTACTAAAAGTGGGAGTTTTAGACAAACATAGGCCACCCTTCAGAAAGGTGTTACTTAAGCACGCAGTCGTTTTGGATGATTGGGATTTGTGGAGATAATAACAGATACAAGTTTTTGCAAAATCAGATAAAAAGTGGAGGGTACAGACACAGACATAAGAGCCATCAGCGTTATTAGTGTTTCGGACATTTTGGATTAGGTATAGGGATAGGGATATAGTGAGACAAGAACAAATCTAAATTTGTCAATTTACTGACTAAAAAGAGAGTTGCTCCTCAGCCTTTGAAATAAGTCCAGCAAAATAAGTTTGCGATGGAGGAAGCGGCCAAGAAGCGCAACAAATGTCCTTCTATCGGCACATAAATCAAGATTTTTGACAGATCGCTTTTGGAGAAATAAATTATGGATATTACTTAACGGAACATAATTAACAAATGACACCAGAGTCCCGAGGGTGAGTGGGTGGGTGGGTATCAAGTGGCAGCAGGCCGGGAGTGGGGGGGCGAGAGGGGGGGGTCGCTGCCACTAGGGGCCGCGCGCCTGGAGCTTGCTTCTGTGCACAGGAGTATCAAATCTACAGGCAAAATATAGGGAAATAGTACACCCCCCACCACCGCCTCCCCGCCCTCTCTAACCCCAAAGCCCACCGCTAACCACGGCCATGCGCGCGCCAAACACGTCAAAGAGCAGTACGGGACTTTGTTTGCGCAAATTTAAATAGACAGATGGAGCTGACAGCGATACCCAAAGCCCGCAGGGCGCGAGGCAACACGTTTTTATCAATTAGTGTTTTAGGCCAGTGGTGGAATGATACACAGAACAAAACATATTCGTTTTTGTATGTACACCTGCACAGGCGTGATTCTACACAGAATATTTTGCTCCTTGTTGCTTTAAACTTTAGTAGCTGCACAATCTGAAATTATATCACTGGCAAATGATTAAAGAAAAATAAATAGGAATACATGTTCCTTTCAGCAAATGTAATGACTGTGCGTAAAGTTTGTTTGGGCACACACGCACACGCGCACACGCACACACACAGACACACACACACACACACACACACACACACACACACACACGCACGCACGCACGCACACACACACACACACACCGAGCTCTCAAATTAACTTTTGCGCACACAGCCTTGGAATTGGAAGACTGACGTGTTGTTTGTTTGTTTTTATTAGAAATGTAAAACTGAAGTTCGTAGTTGCATAATTATTTATGGAGCCACATGTACAGTTAATCATTGAAATGAAAAGTTGAGAGAAACAAAAGGGGGAAAACGCGCAAAGTCGAAACCGCGGAAAAGGCGTTCCGTTTAATGAAGACATGGCACTAAAGTGCAAAGCCATTGTTTATCGGCCATACATAACAGGCAGTAATAATTGTAAACGCGCTAATAACAGTGCGTGGGGCCGGTCGTAAATCAGAGACGCCGGAGCGGCGCGGCAAAGCGTTGAAAAACACACGGCGCTCCCAGCCATGAAGCCAGCCCCGCGCGCTTCTCCTCCTCATGCCATGCGCTGTCATTCCCACAACGCACACGCACGCACACACACGCACACCCACACAAACACGCACGCACACACACGTGGCACACGCGCGCGGACGCACCCCCCTACACACGAACGAGCACGCCACCACCGCCGTCGAGCTCTCCGCGGCGGCGGCGGCGGCGGCGGCAGCAGTCAGTCAGTCAGAAACTTACCGCCACTTCAGGGAGTTGCCTTTCGCTTCCTCGACTTGATTGGCACAAATAACATTTTCGCTCCCAAAACAGACAGCCTCCTCCAGTCCGCGCGCGCTTTCCTTTCGCTTCGCTCTTTCCCCCACACATCCCTCTCCATAATCCAAGCAACTCCAACGCGCTTCCATCCGCGGAGGGCCAGCCGCGGGTGTGTATAGTCTCCATAGCCGCAGCAGCGGTGAAAGCCAGCTCGCCCGGCCGCTCTCCCTCGCTCCATCCACGGGGCTGCGTGTGCACGGACGCGCCGCTTCGTGCCCCCCGTTTCGCTGCTGCCCCGCGCCTCTTTGCAGCGTGTCTTCTCTCGTCGGAGTCCTGCAACGAGAAAAAGCCGTTTATGGCGACACACAATGTGAAAAGGGGGCCGATTTAAAAAGGAGAAGAATGCGCGCAAGAACAACAAAAGTCAGTTATAAGCGAAGTCTATCTTCCACCCCCTAGCTTAGCCCACATAATAAGCAGGAAAGAGCTTTATATTCCCGTTCACTGGGTATTCACAGATAATTTGAAGCCATTGTTTCTGCCACAGATGGTTCTTTTTAATACAATAACGCGGCGCTTTGTGAATGGCGAGCCCACAATAAAAATCTAAAGCGTCCTCTTGAATAACCATTTTGTTCTCCGTTGTATGGGCCTAACAAAAGCGCCAGTGAGGTAATGGCCTGCCGCATTCAAAGGCTCAGAATGGGGATTTGATAAAGATTTTTTTTTTTTTTCGTTCCTTTTTTTTCTCTCCTCTCCTTTTTTGTGCAAAGTACGCGGCAATGTCAAAGAAAGTGACACGGCCTAAGTAAAAAAGAAAAAGGAGAATGGAGGCGAAGCCTGTTCCTGCTGCAGCGAAGTCTAGCACATTTGTGCTATTATTATTTTTATCATCATTATTATCATTATTATTATTACTGCGGAGACATCACGCCGTTATTACGCATAAAACAAGCGCAATTCGAGGAGGCCTTTGCGCGCAGATGCATCTCTCGTCTTATCTCTTCGTCATTGTCAGTGTCAATCAACATTTTGTCCAATATAAACAGGCAAAGTGCGATGAATGACCATACAACGATGTGAGACAATTAAAGCCGCACTGTGGAACATTCAGAGTTATTCGTTGCTACGTCGGAAAAAGCAACTAGTGTTGTAAAAAAAGGCGGATCAATCGGCAAACTTACCGCGATACCAGCCGTGACGCAAATGCATTTCCCCCAACAAACACGACCTCAGTGCGGGGATATGTTTCTATCTGTTGGGTGGAATGTTACGGAGTGTGGCTTTGAGTTGAAGTTTATAATTTTGCTGCATGGATAGGTTACATATGGATAGAGGAAACTATCAATAGAGCGAATGACATGATGACTGTCAGGCTCTAACTGTTTTGCTATGGGAGGTGTCACTTGCATCTGGGGTTGGTATTGTAGAATGGGCCGATTCTGTCAAACATGTAAATACAGATCGGGCAGCAGGACGAGAAGAAACTACACTGTGTAACTGAAGCTTGCACAAAGATGGCACTTCTCCAGGTATGTTCCAAGCTTACAAAAGTCGATTTTGCATGATTTTTCTCCAATGAAAGTGAATCGGCCTTGTAACATGGCCCTAGTGTAGTTATTAGTCTATAGACCCTACACGCTGCCCCCGCCTGGTCTATAGGGGGGTCACCCGCTGCCCACGCTCCGTGTCACTTGTAATTAACTCATGGCTAATCAATAAAGCATTTAACAGAGAGGAGCGGTCACAAAGGACGCGGCGGCGGATGAGCCGGGGACAGGCTGGGTGTCACCGATCGGGCCAAGGTGAGAGCTGCCTGTCACTCACATGTGGGGTGGGGGGCGTGAGGGGGGTCACTGAAGGGGTGTGTGTGTGTGAGGGGGTCACGGGGGCGGATGGAGAGATAGGTGGAGAAAGGATGAGGGAAAAACATCAGCAGACTCTTTGGAAATCGCTCAATATAATGACGTGGATAATTTGGTCTTGGACTTTATTCTGTAAGAACCAAGTATATATTCAAGTCCAATTCAATGCTTTTTTAACACCACTTTAAAGCCCAAATACTACACCGAACATTAACACAACACTTTTGTTTTTGCTCCCATTTGTCATGGGTTGAATTCAAAGATATAAAACCTGTTTCTCTCAAATACTGATCAAAAATCTGTCTAAATGTGTGTTAGTGAGTGGCTTGCACTAGCCACAGTCAGAAGTGAGGCTGCCAGTCTGTGCCATTGGCCCCTCCAATCACCATCAACTACTCATTCATTCTGGCGGGGGGAGAACATGCAAACTCCACACCTGGACCTTCTCTTTCTCCAGACAGACAGATTTGTGAACAGTGTATGAGAGAAATTGGTCTATTTTATTTACTGTTTACTTAATAACTTGCACAAACATCAACCGTATACTGACCTCAGTTAGATGGCATTAGGCTTTATTATATTGTTGGAAAAGTGCATTACTTTAAGCGTCACGCATGTAAATGCCACCAAATGTTAGCCATCTTCAGAGAGCAGGAGCTTGACCCCAATAATGTTTCTCGTATATCAGCTAAGAAACAGTTTGTGACATGAGGTAATTGGAGCTGTAACAAATGTTATTTTCAAGCAAGTCTGAATCCATCCATCCATCTAAAAGTGGAGTTCTTTTGCTTTCTTTAGGTATTCATTGGTAATTTCAAAGACATCTCATTTACAACCTTATGTTGTGTTTCAGAAATACTATATTGATCCAAAGAGCCTTATTGAAAGTGTAACCTGTCTTTTACCAATGATCTCCAAACGGACTAAAGCGCTAAACACCTGCCGCTGTCCACCCAATTTTCTGCCAGCGCAAAACTAAAACATGCTTTCATTTGCAATTCTCCCATTTACGAGCCAAAGGAATTTCATTTTTCTCCCGTTTCTCATTTCTTTAAGACACTAATCTCAAAAACACAGCCTCAGTGACCAGATGAAACACTCGCATTTCGACTGTGGGAACCAAGCCCTGTAATAACCGCCGGAAAAAGAACTAAAGAAAAGAAGCAGGATCAACCTCTCTCTCTGGGCTTAACATGGCCGCTGTAATGCGCCGGGCCGCTTATCTGATAGCCCACATCACACGGTATAGCTCTCATATTAGCGAGAAGAGTACTTTTAATTACAAACCCGTCCACAGAGGCTGATAGCATGTCAGTGAACGGAGGAGCGCGCCAGGGGGCTCCAATAGCAACGCGACTGCTAATGCCTTTTTATACTATATTAGCTTTGCAGAAACGGAAAGTGGTCAAACGTGGCTTAACTTTGGAATGTCAAATTTTCAAAAGTCAATTTTTCCCCCCTATTCTATATAACGGAGAAGGCCCCAAAACCCCATCCAAATTGCTAGCATGAACGAGCTTCAGTTAGCCCGTGTTGATCACTATGGAAGAAGCCACCACCTCACTTAGTCCATTCTTCATTTACAGTCTATAGATGTAAACAACCGTGTTGGATGATGATGTTTAAAGTGCTCTATGTCACTTCAAACCAGGTAAGGCAAACTTTTAGGTGTGTTCAATTCTCAGATAGAGTGTAGCTGCATTAAACATAATCAAAAAAAGAAAATGTTATGCAAAATCTTTCACTAAGTCAGTGAAAATGACCCACGATATCCAATCCATTTTGGGTCTGTGCATTAGCTTCAAGTCTTTTTCTTCACGTTTGCTTATATTTGACACCAGAAACAGAAAAGAAAAACCCGGGTACTTTTCGTGCATCAAAATTCCTTATTTGCAAACTCTAAAAGCCTTTATTTTAAGGGGTTCATTCACGTCTTCAAAAATAATGCATGCTGAGCATTTTTTATCCTACGCCTAGCAACCAACAAAACGACCTTCTTCAGGGAGAGTCCCAGCTCTTTTTCCCCTTTAGGTAATTAGGAAATACAGAACCCGAACACACATAACTAAGGACCTATCAAAGTGTAAAACAAGAGCTCCCTGATGAAGGCTGATCTCTTGGCCGATACATGGGATAAATTAACTTCCAGCGCGCAATGTTTTTAATGAATGAGCCCCAAAAGGTTTTTCACAAAACCCTCCCGAGCACTGAAACATTCATTTTATTTTTATCTGTGAAAAACATCTCAGAAAACATGCATCTTTCAAATATGCAGGCTCCATCCCCTGCAAGTCTTTGCACCACAACTTCTCTGCGGTGAAGTTTGCAAACTCCTTGGGGTGACCAGTGATCTGCTGACCAGAAGCTTCGATTTTTTTTTCTTTATCAGGCTCTTTCTCACACCGGCTGGACATGCTTGGGTGGTTCTGGCCTGACCACTGCGACTGGCTCGAGCGGTCCGAAGGATTAGCCGCTGCAGATATCAAAATGCTGACCGGCCACTGACCACTCTCTAAACGCTCCTTTGTGGAACAAGCCGGTCCACATTTTCACGACTTAATTGGTAATCTAATAGAAAGCTGGCCCACATGTGGCAAAGTTAGAAATGTTGTATTAAAAACCACGCTGCGGAACGTTCCAGCTTTTATGTGGCTACGTCACAGGTGCAGCTGCTGTGAAACTCAGACATGAAGAAACATAAATGCTTCTTTTTAGTCGATTTATTGGGTGCAGTGTCTTGTGGGTACTTTACCCAGTGGGCCACGGCACCTTTGGGCTACCTGCATGTATGTGGTAATAATCTAAAACACATCTTTGTCATCATCTTCCACATCGAAAACAGATGAAACTAAACATCCAGTGGTTTCACTTCCTGATTTTCCCCATAAGCCCCTCCTCTTCCTCCCCTTTGCTGTGCAGTTGTTTCACAAAAGAGAAAAAGGACTGTGCAGCTTGTGTGTCAAGTCTTCCCTGTTGCAATAGGCACAGTTTAAATAGCAGTTTCCCGAAATGAGAAAACCTACTTGAGATACAGAGATCTCAGTCAAAGCCCAATTCCTTCATGAAGTCAAACACGGCCTTGGAGACCGTCTGGAGCAGCGGCTGATAGACTCCTTCAGTGTTTACTTACTCTAATGCAAATACTGAACTTACAGGGTTAGTCGCTGCAGAGGGCAACTCAGAACAACAGGCTTGTGGGGACTAAGAATAAGTACTATAGATTGATTTACATTTACACATCATTTTTCAGCGAGCACGATGATTCGCGCCGTGTCTACACACTGGCCGAAGATCTAATGCCATGTTCTTGTCAAACCACCATTAGCCAATTTAACTCTGTCATACTTTGAACAAAAGTGTTAGGCTTGTACCGTTTGGAATTTGGGTCTATTCTGTGGAGAGCCGCAGTCAGTGAGTGGTTATTGCTAATGGCCAGTCAGTCACTTAGTCAAACTAAGTCTAATTCCAGGGTATTTTAAAGATTAACCCACTCAAATCCCCAACTTTCCGTCCCCCTGCCATCTTAAAAGTCTCTCATCATGACGGGCTACTGAAAACTATCTGATGGATCACGCTAAAGACTCATTTTAAAATATATTGACTTGATAAAGTTGACTTGTATCGTTACATTGATGAAATATCTTAATGAGCATTTCTGATCAGTCACTACAGACCAATATATTGAAATGGCTCGCACTCTGATAGATAGTTCATAATGTCAAGTGGGATTAGCAGAAGACCGTTTTTCTACCAAATGGACAAAAATCCTTTTATGGAAACTGTCAACAATCAAAGCGATTGATCCAAAGGACTAACGTCTCCATGCATTTGGCATCAAATATGGAACTGTGATGTTTTTGAAAATGTACATCTGTGCCTGTACGGGTCTGCATTTCATGGGTTGATCTTCAAAAGAGTTGGAAAAATGTAGTCAAACGAGTTTAATTATAACCTGAGAAGGACCAATTTGATGTCACAGTGTTCATAAGGTTAGCAAAAGCTTCTGTTTTAGAGAAGAGGGCAAGCTTTTAGCACTGCCTCTGTTGTAGATTGGATCGAGCGGTCCTTGTTTTAGCCAATCACAGCCAAACTGCCACGATAATAAATCCATTCAATATTTAGTTTGAACAAATATTATTTATGTATTTAAGCTTATAGCAGAAGCTTGCGTTTTTCTGGTATCATTCTGTTGGTATAAAGTATTGATAAAGGTGCTTTTTGAGGTATGTAAAACTCATCCTATCCAGCCGCCAGTGGTGCGATCTCAAACAAATCGTTTGCAGTCTATTGTTGTGACACAAAGCTGTGTTTCAGAATGAGATGGTTAATGAGCAAAAGGTAAACTCCTCCCAACAAGATCAGTGTTTATTCAGCCGGCTGCTAAAAGGCTCTTTTTGGTGAGAAAACACAAAAACAACCCAGTACCGATAATGGTTTAAGAACTCCTCGTCTATGATGGAAAAGTCCTGTACGGCTGAGAACTTACACAGTAGTGATATCTGCCTTTTTTTTCTGACCATACTCAATCTGACCCAATGGAAATCAAACCGGACCCACCCAACTCTAAAAAATGTGGCTCAATTTTCCAACCAACCCACACACAGTAAAAATACTGTACGTGAGCTTCTCTGCAGCTGCTGTCAATCAAACTTAGAGCAGGAACTATCACATGGCTTTACTTTTACCACGTCACGGACAAATCCTTCTGTCAAAGTAAAAGTAAAGTTTGAAACTAAAGTGGCCCAGGAGCAGCCTACCTTCCTAACGCTGCGTGAGTGACATGAGTGACATTTATGAATAACTATGCCCTTTTAGTATGTCATAAGCCTTAACAAAATCAAGAAATATACGCGTTTTTTAACCCGACCTAAACGCATTGGAAAGTTTGCCCGAATCTGCAGGTTTACCGGGGGTTTGGAGTCGACACGCACTATTACACAGACATATTACAGCGTCTAATCAAAAACAAGTTCATGAGATTGATCCGAGTCCAGACTTCACAGAGATAGAGCCTGTCACAGAGTAAACAGTACACATGTTTACATCCAGGCATTCGGAGCGCACCTGCAGGCGCCAGATCCTCCCTCTCACCATCGGGCCCTCATCTGTGAGAGCTCCGGACCGCCACCCGCGCCTCTGTTTACGGGCCCATTTGAATGAGAATGGAGCTGCGGTGGATGATTGGGGGAAAGCGGCGATGATCGGCACGGGCAGCGGCAGACTTGGAGCCCCTTTTGTTTGGGATTACCGCAGCTTAGCGCCGACTGACAATGCCGAGATGAGCCGCGGAGAGGTGAGCCGTGGAGAGTCAGTTCGCCTGCGATCTAGCTAGCGCCGCCGAGCTGTGGTGAGACTTCACACATGCCTGCACTCACGGATACACACTAGATAAGTGGTGCTGCATTGGTAAAGTACTCTTGCCTCGTGGTAAGATGGTTCCAGGTTTGATTCCGAAATGGGGTGGAGCAAGTTACTGTGTCTCCAGGTGGGTTTCAAATGCATGCTCCATGTTCCTCCAGTAAAACTGAACACAGATACAAAGAAGAGGACGTTCTATAGAAACATGATATTCTTCTCTCGTCGCTAAGGGGCTGGAGAGAACAATAGTGTCTGCAGGTGGAGGCAAAAGGTGAGAGGGCAGGGAAGTGTGAGAGTTCAGTTTCCTGACTCCCTTACTGTACAAAGTCCAAGCTTTGCATCAATCAATGAGCTGTCACGATGAGCTGTCATGATAAGAGCAATTGGGATTTTTACAATAAAGTGCTCCTTAACCTAAACATTATGCTTTACCTCAGCGACAACAATGGGCGGATCAGATACCGATGACTAGAATAAGATTATAACCTACAAAACATGCCTGGAGTGAACAGTCAACAACACACTGTTCAGATCTTTATTGATGTATTGATCTTTGTGTGTGGCGATGCGACTTTACATTCTTTCTTTGTTTGGAGAGGACACATTAATGATACTTTCAATCCATATATTCATGCTACCGTACCATGTTGATAAGTAATAACAATATCAGAGTTAACATCAGAGCTAACAATCTCATAGATTCATACAGTACGGCCAACTTGATGCTAAAGCAAAGCTACTGACTAAGAGAGGATGAAGGTAGGGCAGACGCATCAGCCGTGTACTGGACGCTCTTCAAACAGACAACCAGGCCTGGCTCCTATACCACAGGGGAGGAGGAAGAGGAGGAGAGAGGCAGGTGCTGGAGGAGAGCTTGACAACAGTCCAAGATCCATGGCTGGGCAGGAGTGACATACCAGGAGTCAGGACATTCCCCTGGTTCATCTCACAGAAGTATATGCCAGAAAAAGTTCCAACCAGGTCAACGATTCTGTACAAAACGATATATGAAAACATCGACCTATAACTAGCTTATTCCAAAATCCCCTGTAAGTAAATCGTTGTAACAAAAAAAAAGTGTTCAAATATATATACATTCTTGGGCGCTTCAAAATGTTTATTTCATATTATCACGGCAAGTGTATGGAAAAGGCGAGTAAGGACTTGCATCTCTTCATGAGCAGCAGGGGAGATCTACAAGAGGAAAAATACGATACAAACAACATTGCATGCTAACAAACACACAGTGGTAACCCAGTTTGAGTGCAGAACAAGGCCATTGATGGTTGTGGACACTTTGTTTCTTTGTATCACAACAAAATAAGCCTGTAATCCAGGCTCTTTTGACGATGTAGATCAAATATGAGAAAGTTTCAAGCTTGACATTGATATCTCTTTTGACAAATTTGATTCAGACGATATCTGGACATGGCTGAGCTTGGTTAGCTCCACTGCAGAACGTCCCACCCCTCTGTCCCTGGTGGTTTTGCGTGGACATTTTGTGGACACTTGTCTCCACTTCTTGTGCTGTCCTGTCCAGCCTGTGTGTGTGACCTCTTCACAGTGGTGTGTTATTTACTACTGGGGCTGAGAACCCTCCGCTCCCCGGTCACTCGTCAATATTAGCCTTAGCTGTGTCGCGCTGGTTAACAGTCTGTTTAGCTGCTGTTTCACACACGTCGAGCAGGTCAGGGAAATAAAATACAACACAGTTCTCCTGACCAAACACCTCCTCATATCATGCAGAGTCCACTTTCTCCAGCTTCATGCCCTAACGTTTCCTCATCAAATCATACTTGGAGTAGTGTTTCTACTCCATTCATGCACAGTGTTGGGGTAACGTATTATAAAAGTAATGAGTTAAAAATATATTACTTTATTCAGTAACGTAAAGGACTAATATTACTTACACAAATAATATATTTGTCATTACAATTGAAGTGACTTGAGTAACTAGTTTGTATTTATGCACAAACTCCTCCAAATAAAAAAGCAACACCAAATCTGGATACATATACTATACTCCATAGCAAAGGAAAAGGAAGTATTTGACTTTGCTTTTACTCTGTGGCATTATTACTATTTTCAGTTTATATTTAGTCAAAAGTATCTCAAAAGTAACTCAACAACAGTAATATGTAATACAAACATATGACATTTTTAAAGCTGTAACTAATAATATAGAACATATTACTATTTGAAAGTCACTCGCCCAACACTGTTTACACAGTTTTAAAGTGAGAGGCTGTAAGTTGACATGTTTTAAAAATTCAATAGATTACGTATAATTGACAGCGTGGGATGAAATTTGATGTAATGTAAGTATTAAAAAACAATAATAGTTTTTCTAAAGTCCCTCTTTTTGCTGAATTCAGCAACTAATCAGAATCCCTGGTGCCATCACTTTGACCAATGAGACAAGCTTTCCTGTGAACCGGCCTGTCAGGTCCAATCAGGAGGGGAGGAACTGGGTTGTTTACTTTTAAATGTCACTCTCACTCTCTCTCTCTAACCTCACATTGCAATCTTACAGACTATCACTTAAAGCAATCCTCGTTTAATCCTGTTTAATTGAACATAATCCAACAATATATCGGTTTGGCTCTGAACACACTTGCAGCACTGGACGGCTCTGTTCAGCGCTGCAAGTGTGTTTATCATGTCGTGCTGAAACTATAAACTACGCCGTAAATCAAGTTATTCCCACTGGAGCCACTGGCAAAGTCTTTGTTCTAGTGCCTGTAATTCATTGTTACTATCTCATTCCTACAGAGACGTAATCTCAAATCATAAACTGTTGAATCAAATAGTCATTTTGCAGCTAAAGGCATGCTGTTTGTCTTGGGCCATATTTTCATGACCTGCTGTACAGAATATAGTTTCCTCTCGCTGCCGAATACAGCCTAGAAAGTAGCCATGTTATCTTGATGTACAGGGCTGTGACAGGAGACTTGTTGACAGTGGGTAAAGTCACGACTGCCCGCACTGTGCTGTTTGAGCCGGTCCCGTAGACACACATTATCACTGAGGTGTGAGCTTTCTCAGCCAACAGGCAAACACGGCCGTTTATGAGGGCAATCTTTACAGCATGTGCGCTCCGAGGCCGGGCTGCGGCGTGTGTTGTGCAAACGGCAAATCATTCTGCATTTCTGGCGGAGTCAAGTGAGCTTTGCATGGCATGAATATATGGGCTGCAAGGTTTTGATTAAAAAAACTGAAAAAAAAAAAAACTAACTAACTAACTTATTTTTCATGCAACTGAGCCTCATATACTTTGAAAACTGCTGTTAAATATCATGGTGCTCAGTAATTACATTTAAGCTTCATGCAGCAAAAGCATGAACATCTACAAAAGGCAAAGAGGCCTTTTATGGAGTTGTCTGAACATCCTTAGTTTAAAGGGACTATACAGAGTTTAAAAATGTTAAAATTATGTATTTTTCTCCCCCTAAATGTTCCAGCCATGTCCTAATGTGTAGGATGAGCCAAGATCTGTTCACCACAACTGCCTCTAAAATCCTGACCTGTCACTAAAAAAGTTGTTGATTCGGGTCTGAAGTGTCATGCACGAGCTTAATATAGAAGCTGCAGTTGCACATAAGAATGACAACTTTAAATCATTCAGCTACATAAAAACGCTGCATGTTTTATGGAAATCTGCCTCATGTTAACATCCAAAATCTGCCTCAAATATGTTTATTAACACATAGCCTAATATAGGTGGTGAGACTCTTGTTTGTTAGCGAGAAGAGTTAGCAGTTTGCACAGCATGAGACACACATGGAGTTTGTCAACAGTGCACTGTGGATCATTCAAATATGATTCTTTTGATCAGCCAGCAGCCAAAGGCAGCAAGATAATTGTGATGGGCGAAGAGAAAAGCAAAGCTCAGCCCTTGCGGTTACTGCAGTCGCTCAAACATGAGTTTTGATGTGATGAAGGTTAAACGTGCAGCCCCATAGTGATTCATATGTTCTCCCCGTGTCTGTGTAGGTTTCCTCCGGGG
The DNA here is from genome assembly GCF_951799975.1 of Gobius niger. Lineage (NCBI taxonomy): Eukaryota > Metazoa > Chordata > Actinopteri > Gobiiformes > Gobiidae > Gobius > Gobius niger. The sequence continues at coordinate 29,493,197 of NC_136868.1, forward strand.
GCTACGGTTTCCCCTACCACCAGGTTAAAGGTCAAAGTCAGGCGAGACACGGCAGGTGAAAAGGGAAAAAAATAATAATTCAGAAACTTTTGCTCTCAAAAAGAGAAAAACGTGGATAGAGCCAGATTTAGATTTATGATTTCATTCTGTTGATATATTAGGTTACTTTTTTCAGAGGGGATTGTGAATATAATACCTTTACTTTTTGGACAAATCTTTTTCTCTGTGTTTTGTGATTATTGACATTATAGAATACCTCTGGACAAAAAACTTCAAAATATTGTATATATAAGTCCAAGATGGGAAAGTTTGGAGTCTGTAGGAGCTGCTAAAGTGGAGATGTTGTTGCAAGAGTGGAACAAAAACTTCATTTGGAGAAAACAGCCTTAAAATAGTGCTACATCTGCGCATGTACATTTCTTCCGTCTTTAGCTGCCTCGGCTGTCTCCCTGAAAGGAAATGACCATATTTGTATTACAGTGTCATCTCGGCCGCCTTTAAGGGTACACGTAGACACCAAACATGTGCAGCACGATATCGTAGTTACTTCCTGGAAATTTTCAGCTCGCTATGAAAAAAAGTCATGCAATAAGTCATACATAATACGCATCGTGAAGAGAGTAAACTCTTCACTTTTTTTTTTTTACTCTGACATTAAAACGAAAGAAAACTACAGTTAAAAATATGCGTGGCAAATCTATGTTTTCACCTGCCTCACCTTAAATATAATAAATAAGTAAATTCCATTCATTTTAAATAAACAGAAATGTCTCAAATTGCTTATTTTAATGCACTGTGTTGAAATTAATTAGCGTAAAATATTGCAACAACGCTCAAGACAGTACTAGAATATTGCTCTCCTCCAAAATACAAAAGCCAGAAAAATGGCCACAGAGCCATTCTTGAACAAAGCAGCAAACTCCAGAGGTATTTTGCACATCCGCAGCAGGTTGTCCCAGGCCCTAAAAGCACTAAAACCCACGGCGTGCTGGTGGTGAAAGAGCGCATGTACACAGTGTCAGTGGGAGAGGAAACAGTAAGGGCCCTACTTAGCACTTGGCTGCCACATTTCAGTTCGAGCCCGAGAACCGCAGACACAATGGACTGTTTGGATTCGGGGCGAACACAGGTTTATTAGCACTCACACTAAAAGGTTATAGCTAAAAAAACCCCAAAAAAAGCAGTTGTTGTCTACTGGCAGCAATGGCAGTGAACAGACATATAGATCAACAACGATAAGGTGGCAAGGAGAAAGACACGTAGCAGATCAAGATGTCTAAATATGTAAAGTTTTTTCCACGCGATGTTACTAGACATCCCACATCTACAACATCACTGCAAATACTCAGCTGTGATGTTAATGATAAAAATACTGTTCCGTCACCTTTCTCGTGCAGACCTTGTTGACACAGCCATCTGTCTGTGACACACTTGAGTGCTGCAGACATGCTCGGGGGCTTGTCTGATTCCACAGGAGCCTCTCGTACACGTATTACGGTAACATGTTCGCGCCGTGTAACAGAGAGCTCCAGTCTGCCGTCTCGCCTACTCAAAGCATCTGCTACTGTCAACTACATCTCTGCCTGCTGTCGTATGGAGCACGATTAGCTCTGGCGAGTGCCGCGATGAAGCCGTGGCTGCCGGTCGGCGCAAACGGCCTCTCCGATCTCCCTCAGCCACGAGGGGAAGGTGGTGTTTTACTGAAGCAAGTGATGATCTACTGCGTAATGAGAGGGAGATGTTGCAGACACTAAAATGAAGCTTATTTGAGGGATGCAACACTCTTGAAAGTATGAGGGGTTCAGGGGCTCAGTGAGATATATTTGAGGGTTTTGCAGGTAAGAAGGAGGATTTCATTTTAAGTGTCTGACATGGTGCTGCTGGAGTGAGGGCTTCAGGTGATTATCCGGTCTGCACGGTTTTGGACAAGTTGTAGTTGGAGGTGAGACCGAAAAGCAGTGAACCCAGATTTAATGAGACTGTGAACCAGGATAGCAGTACTTGGGATGAGAGAGGGGCAGGCGATGTTTCGTAGATGAAAATATTGCATCTTTGGGAACAAACGGTTACGTTTGAAGCTGCCCTGTTGGGGAAAGTGCTGGTCTTTCGCCTGCTGTTCCATAACTACTTTAATAAATGCTCAAATATGGATGAAATAACTAAATGCTAACATGAGGGTCTGTACCTTCCCTGGTTCCGAGATTTTGAGGAACTGCAGACCTTCAGGACTTAGACATGGGCGCTGTTTCCCGCATACTCACTGACAGCAAATTCAGATCAGAACGCTAACATTAACCTGGCCGATGTTTCTTCCACCATACTGCACATTAAGAATGGACTAGTGGCTAATGGGGGCAGGCTCTGGAAGTTACTTGTTCTCATGGACTTTCCATTGAAAGATTTTTGCCATTCTTTGAGTCATTACTGAGCACAGGCTTGTCATTCTGACCATCACATGTTTGTCTTCACATGCGCAACATTGTCTTCATTATTTTCTTTCACTATATGTATTTTATCTTATCCTTAATAATGGAGCTGGTTCCAGAAACTCAGCCAAATTGCTCCCATGAATAAGCTTCAGTGAACCCATGCTGAACGCTATGGGGGAAGCCACGCGTCCTTCGTCCATTATTCATTTACGATCTATGTCTCCGACGGATGGGTCTGACATCAAGGCACCTCATTCCCAACCCTAACTTTAGCCCTATCCCTGAGAAAACTCTAATGACACACATTACACATGGGGCACATAGGTAATTCTTATGTCTGAAGGAGCCTGTCTTCCCCTGTGCTCTCTGAAGCTGCTGGGGAACAGTGATACCAGAAAACACTGAGCCGAGTGCCATTTATGCACTTCTATATCTTTCACATGTAAGAGTGTCAAAATGTTCACAAGGACCCGATTTTTTCCCCAAACAAATGAGTGATTTTTAGTATGGGATAATTTCATCTGAGATTCAATCAACATTTCACTCTCATTTTAAACACTTTTCAGCCTCGCTCTCCCCAAACCAATTCCCAATCTATGCCACACCTGAGCTCAGACTCGCATTACCGAATACTTCTGCCCACACGAACCCGCACAATGCCCCTCTTCTCCCGGCCCTCGTCTCCACCCGACCAAAGCCCTTAATGGAAAAAAAAACTCTGGCTCATCCACCCGGCCGCTAATGTAAATGAATGGCGGGGCCTAGCTAGCTGCTAATGTGTGAACATGCACAATGGGGCCTTATTGTATCGGCTCTGTGACACACATACCCCCGTCAGACACCCCCGCCGAAACCCCAACCTCCTTTTCCGCCCGCCTTCCAGCCTATTGACGTCCCCTCAAAATCAATAAAAAAATGATCTTCGCGACTGCATCATCTTGGAAGTGGGTTCTTTAGAATGGGGCGCCCATACTGTACAATGGGCCAGCGGAGCACGTGTAATTTGCCATTGATTGTGCTGGCTGCTACCCCCCCACCCCCTTACCCACCGCACGCCTCCTTCCAGGCTCGACTGACTCCTTTGCCCCCCCCACCCCCCCACACACACACTCCCCTCGTCGCTAAAATGAACTTCTTTTGCTTCTGTAATGCACATGCACAATGCGGCTCTTCGCGCTGCTTTCTCCTGCCCTCTGGTCATTTGTCTTTATGAGTTTTATATGGGCCCCGAAGTCTCCCATGTCTTCACAGGTCAGTGTTCTTTCACAGTCAGGGCCTAATGGAGCGACTTGTGAGAACGCACGCCACTCGTCGTAACCTGCTCCCCCCCCCCCGCGCTCCGCTTTTCTATGGCCCAAGTCGATAACATATATATACACAGGCCATCATTGGGCAGTAATGATGGGCTGGTTGATAGAGAGAAAACTTCAACAAACTTTGTTCATAATTGCTTGCATTGACAGAGTTGATCAAGGTTGCAGTGAAAAGAACGTAATGAACTGATAAGACACCACTGTAACAGTATAATGAGTATATCATTTATAAAAGGGACATAAATACTCATTAAAAAGTATCCTTATAAAGCGTTGTCGAGGTCAGTTTCTTCAGGATGAGTAATAAAGCAAATTTGAATCAAAACATCCAAGTCATAGAAAAAGGATTCAATCAAATTTAGGATGTTTTGCCTCGCAGCACCACATGAAGCTTTGTCAGCAACTAAAAGCAAGGGCCCTTCTGTGTAGCTCCTCTGAGTTCACTTTTTCATTTTGACCGCAAGTGCCGGAACATCTTTAAAGACAATTAACATCCTTGAGACATTTATGGTTATTATATTTACTGTTTTGTGCTTTCCTTTTTATATGTTATTACAATTTAACACTGGGGTTGTATTCTGATAGATACAGACGGCATCGTGTCATATAAGGGGGCGTGGCCTCGCCTAGGGGGAAAACAGAATCTTTTGGGAATACCATTTTTGACTCTTTTTAGACATTTTCTGGCTAAATATGATCTTATTAATCACATACAAATAAAGTAAAGTCTAAATCAGGTCCATATGGATGTTTATTCACATCAGATTATTCAGTAGTAAAAACGGCAGTCGAGCTAGCGTTAGCATTAGCACTAATCTAATATGAAGCATCACGCTAGCCTTCTCTGTTATTTATGGGCTGTTGAACCACTTTGCTCCTCTCCATGTCTTTGTATCTTTATTTATCAGAAAACAATATATTCATAATTCAGCACGTGTTAAAGTAGTTTTTGAATAATTAGAGAAAGTTAAGATTTTTCTCCAAATTGTTTTCCCCCTTAACAGTTTTCAAACATGACCATACATGGGCGATTCCAGAGATGCCGTCTGTAAAGCTTTCCTTCACAATAAGCTTCACTGTGTGGAGTTTGCACATGCTCTCTGTGTGGGTGACATTCCCAAATGTTTATATTTTCTCATGAAGTCATCCTAAGACTTTATTCCATATACTCAACATGTACAATAGGGTCTCTTCTGGAGCATGAGAGAATATCACAGGGAAAGAGTGAAAGAGAATATACCAATGGTCCCGCTGTAGTGCTACTAAAACGAAGGGCAGACTCTGATAAAAACACCAGCACGTGCATCCACACCAACCGCCACCCACAGTCCGAGGGAAATGTTCAAGTCAAGGATGAAAAATCTTGAGGTGGGACCATTGTTGTACATAACAGTCGCCAGAGGGAATTTCCTGGTTAAATAAAGGTCAAATTTAAAAAAAAATAGAGCGCCCCACATCAGCGCAAAAGTCTAGTCTGCAGCCTGCATTTAGAAACACAAGATCAGGCCCTTTAAGGTCATCTTCCAAAAGCTTTCATTTTGATCAGCCGCTGCAGAAATAGCTTTGATGGACCAACGTTGCAACATATAACCTGAAATGTCCTACGATGATGAAGTGACTGACGGTATTTTTTTTGGATCATGTCATAATAATCTTACTAAAAACATTAACATCACTTATACAGTAAACATCTGCCCATGTTGCCGTGTCATTTCCGCATATCTCTATAAAAATCCACTCATTTCTCCCAAAGCCGATGTGTTCCTTTTGACAACAAAACGCCTTGCCTTGTTGTCTTACAGCAGATCACACTCGGGAGGGCCCCGCGCATCTCCACAGACACCCGTCAATCACCCTTTCAACCACTGTTTGCTGCTCACCAACTTTAAGCCTATTACCAGTTTCCCTCTGCCCCTGCCTCCGTAAGCCGGCCGCCGTATCTCGCCTCCCTTCTCAAGATCTAAACCCTTACTTTTATTTATTTATTTTCCGCATTTTTTTTCTCTATAACCCCGTGTTTGTTGGAGAGTATCGTTTACAAGCGTGCAAAGAAAAAAAAAAAGGACAACCTCTCCGGCGGTTTTCCCCGAGCAGGGGCTTTATAGGCTGGCTCCGCGACGCCGTTATCTTGCGCCTTTCCCAATGTATTTCTTATCGTGTCGCCGAGCCGTCGAGAGTGGGGGGGTGGGGGGGGGGCTGAAAGGGTGAAGGGTGTGGAGGCGGTGGAGCGGGGGGGGGGGGGGTGGTGGGGTAAGGCACTGACAATACGAGCTTATCAAACAGCTTCAGACGCGATTGTGCCTGTCACTCAAGAGCGAAAAACAGCCCCTGTGTTTTGATTGATACGTGGCGAGGTAGCAAATGTGGAAAAGGCAAGATTCTCATGTGCTTTACTAACTTTGATACTACAACACCTGGAGTATTTGGAAGATGCGCCTTTAACAGACACTCCGGTGACAAAAGTAGGATTAGGAGATGGAGAGAGGAGTGAGAGGAGGGAGGTTGTCAATAGCCCGGAGAAAGAAGAAGAGAGCGATAACCCGGGGCTCTACACGGCGACGACTTTGAGCGTGTGAATACAATTTTCACACGTGGGTAAACAATGATCTGAGTAATGTCAGATCGCTTTCGGCAAAACAACGCGTTTCCTCTCGAGGTGCTGATTTTTAATGATTCTTTTTAACTTGCCGCCATGTTTGTTTTGACGCGAACAGACCGTGCATTTCTCTGATTGGTTGATTCACCCGGACATAATGAAGCTCAACTGTCCCGCCCACGTCAAAACCCGCTCTGACAAAGTTCTCTACTGAGCACGAAATGGGAAGCACCAACAGTATTTTACACAATGGCATAAAGCACCATAAATGCCATATCGCCTGTCAGCACTACCAGCTCCCAAACCCCTCATTGGATCTGCTGTTTTCCTCCGAAGCCCGAGTTAAACCTGACATATAGCCGCGAGCTGCTGAAGGCCTGTTTTGACACTGCCCAGGGCTAACTGACAGGCTATATGCTATTTATCATCCCCACATGGACATGTCGGACTAGAGCGGCGCCTCCTATAGTCACAACATCCCTACTGCGGAGGTGCCATTGTGCTGCGTTAATTAATTTCACTCAGGGACGTTATACATAGGTCTACACTATAAAAATGTAATCTACAGGCCGATAGGGGAAGGCAACGTCAGGCTACAGCATAACTTCTCGGGCTCCCCACATGATTTTGAGAAAAAAAAAAAAAAAAAAACTTTAAAATTTTTTATTCAATAATGTTGGGGAGGACCCACAGACCCTTTAGACCAGGGGTAGCCAATCTGTGGGCCGCAACCCAGAACTGGGGCGTCCGGTATCGGCCTGAAGTGGAAAATTATATTGAAAAAAAGGGCCTGATGCAAACCTGAGTATTACTTGGATGTTAAAGCAGTACTAAGTAACTTGTTTACCATAATAAATCCTTTCCGTAATCCCTGTGGGGTGTTAATGGGATGATTGGGGGGTCTTTCATCTCTGGCCAGAAAACCACAATTGCAACTTGACTGCCACCGGACCGGAGCCACCAATGCACTGTGAAGTGGCAGCCGCGCATCCATGTGAATCCATAACACTTGTCTGTCCCTCAAAAAGGAAAGACTTCGCTGGTTACTCTTAAAGTTTGATCAAATGATAAGAGTTGGCCAAAAAGCCCAACTCCCTGTGCAACGTGCGCTGTGTCGGGGTCGGGGAAAAAGGGGTTCGCGGACCACTAGGGGGCGATGGCGGACCATTCTACACTTTGAGAATTACTGCTCTACACACACAGGATTCCAAAACACTTTATTTATCCCACTGTGAGTCAAACACTGTTCTGAGAGACAGAAAATATACCGATGGTTCCACACTGGTATCATGTGGCAGAAACATCAAAACAGCAGCCCATGTCTAGGAGCACATGGCTAATTAATATTACACATACATCTAGAGCGCCCTCGTCACCGCAGTTCTGTTTTGCCACAGTTACTGCTCTGTAAAGGCTAAATCAAAGCACTGCAAAGGTGTCTCTGCCATTATTATGTTTTAAGCGGCTGCCGAGCGTTCTCAGTGCGTTTTCAAGCTGCTTCCTTTAGCGACAGTAGCTTAGCAATAGCATTAGCAGGGCTGCGGTAAACCTGCCGGCCGGAGCCACTGCAGATTCAGGACCGTCTTCTGGTGGATGGAACCTGATCCAGTCATTTGATCTGATCCGATCCTCTCAAAACGCTTGGATTGGCGACCGATTCCAATAATGTATATCAGATAGGCAGGGCTTGTAATGGAAACACTACAAGTACAGAGTAGAAAACAGCCACGTACAGCATCCCCTCGCTTTGAAATATCACTATTGTACCTTTGAATATTTTCACATAAATGGAAGGTCTATTGATTAATGTGGGGCTTAACAGCACAGTCAAAACCAGATACTCTGAACACAAGTGTCATATATTTCTACGGTGTTGGAGGTATAGGTAATGATACAGATAGAAATGGGGGGAGAAAGGGATGGACGGAGAGAGAGAGAGAGAGCGTAAGGGGGCGGGAGGCTGAGGAGAGGAGCTAGCTGTCACGCAAAGACACAATGAGGCCTGCCAGCAAACAGCCACTTAAAATAGGCTGGCAACACGGCGCAAATTCAATTAGAGAAGTAATTAGCAGATACAGGCCAGAGCTGCAGCGCGCCAGAATTATTACAAGCAGGGCGCATGCCACAATGAAGAGGCAATCACCTATGTCAATGAGCGCCTTAAAAAAAAGAAGAAGAAGAAAAACGCACAAGCAACGCAAAACTATTAATTCAGCGATCAAAAAAATTTATTCCTGGGGATGATTAATACAGCAAACTCATTTTAAAAGACTAATTTCTGGAAAGATAGCAAGACAATTGGCAACATAATGCAACTGGGCGCTGGCATTTATATTGCTAATTAAATTTTTGATAATGGGTAAAAAGGCTTGCTATTGTGAGCCGGGGTCTAAAATGTGTTTGTGCTAAGAGTGAGAGCGAGACAGAGACGGGGAGGCGGGGTAAGTATGGTGTCAACACGTGCTGCAATTTATATATTTCCTTCACGGGTTTAGACAAAAATGAAGCTGACACCTGGAACAGGAGTTACTACAGACACAGAGAGTGTGCTGGAGAAGGCTTGGCGCAGTGGTCAGACTCTCCCATCAACAATACTAGGACTAGGGGTGGGAGATATTGACAAAAATTGAATTTAATTCAATATCGATATTCAAATGATATTTTTGCAAAGAAATGTGGCAAAGAAGGTCCAGTTGGTCTTTTGACTTGCTGTATCTGACCTATTATTGTATAGAATTACTAGTACATAAAGATATGAGACATTATTGATTCAAATATTAGGGCTGTATGTATATCATAATGTATATCACGGTATGAAAAAGAAAAATCACATTTGGCGATATAATTTACACCTGACAAAACACTTTAAACTCAAAGCTTTTAGACAATAGGGCAAATTCATTTAAAACTTGTTTATTCTATTTATTCATCTAAATCTCTACCTTCATCTGGAAGAACACAGAAGAAGAGATAAAATAATATTGCTATAATACTAGCAACTTCATCTCCATCACAGTGACATGCAGAGTAAGTTCACAGCCTCTGGTCAGTTTACTTGTGTTTCACTATCAGGAGACGGGGGATGGACCTGTGAGGATAAACATGTTTGGGACATGTTGTGTAGCAACATGAGTCAAATGAATTGTAGTTTTCATAGTTTTCAAAGGATCCACCGTTCCCCTATTTCCCTATTTTTTTATTCCCTAGATCTGGAGAAAACAGGTGAGAAGGATATTATTAGCCTAAACCGCGCTTGTATCGTGGTTTTCTTCACCGTGTTGTTAGTTAGCATCAGGCTAGATGTTAGGAAAGTTAGCCAGCTAGCAAGGCAGTGCTGCAACTTGTCCTGAGCCCTTTCCTCGCAATATGAGCGACTCAAGTGACAAACTTCATTCATATCATTAGATTCTTCATCTCTGTAATCGCTCCACGCTGCCATGTTGGTAACACACAAGGACAACGCCACAAAAGTCCTAGCAACAAAAAACAACAACATTTGGGTCAGATTGTACAAATTTTGAAATATCCAATATCCCAGTTTTGCATATTGTACAGACAATTTGAATATTATCATCTAAACGATATATCTCCCACCTCTAACTAGGACTTGAAAGCAACACTGAATGTAAAAAATAAGAAAAGAAATTGAGATAGAAGCGTATCGACACAATGCCACAGCGACTGTGCGATTAAAGCTAAAGTGGGTCATGGTTAATATTTCTGTAATGACAAAAAATGCAACAACGTTTAATGTCTGTGAAAGCAAAGATGAACTTGTTATATTCTACAATAGTGTTAAAAAGTGTCCTTATGTTAATAACTCACATGTGGTTACTGTATATGTGAAATATTGAACCAATCCCTGACAAAACTATAAGGCTGCACATTTTATGTTTGTCAACGTCTGAATTTTTGTTCGCCCCTTCGTGCACAATTATGTCAAACATTATATTAAACAACCTGTATAACCAGGAAAGTGGCACTGACAAACCGTAAATACTCATTTAAATGTGGAGCAATTTTCCTTTTTACAATTCTTTTTACTTCAGTAATATCGTTTTGAAGTAACATTACAGTAAATCTGTAAGTGACAAAAGCTTCATTTGGACAAATAAACATGACTGTGTTCATTCCAACAAATGAGTGCCTTTTTGCGTCCAAAGGAAATTAACCTGTGTTGAACTATTACATACTATTCAATAATTTTTAAAAAGATACTATTTGATCATTTTAAAACAGTTTCAACAATATTTAAGTTTTTAAAATAACCTTTTAAAATATGTCCTCACCTGTGATTTCTGTGTATGTTGTAGTTACACAAATCACTGAATCACATGGCCCTTTATGAGATCTCATTATTTCCCTGTTTTTAATAAACACATATTTTATACATGTCCCTTAATTGATGTCATTCATTGTTTGAAGAGGGGGTTATTCATGACATGTCACTCCTGTCACCTATTTTTAATGTGCATTTCCAAATCTTTTGCTATTCACAGTTATCTTACTAATATCCTCCAGAGAGGTCGTTTCAGTGTGTAAAGCATGAGCCTCTGTATTAGTTAGCTTTAGCTTGATCTGTCACTGTCATTCCAGTTGAGAAAAGTGTTAGAAAAATTGCATTGCTTCAATATTTTGGCGCCCATTTCTAATGAGAGCAAGCAGAGGCATTAACTTTGTCAATTTAATCAGTGAAAACATTTGTATTTTAACAACAGAATTCTCTTCTGCCTTTCACCTTAATGTTGACCCTCTCAGATATCATAATGTCACGTGAACAGAACCTTTGAATTGGAAGGATGAGGACTTGGACACTTGAGTAGGTTATTGATTTGTCCTCCCAGGGCACAGGGGGCGCTGGCAGATATCGCTTCACTATCACTAATTACCGCAGGCTGAAAATCCTTTAGATGAGCAGGTTTAGACGGATCTCAAAGCGGATTAGCCGTAACACGAGCAGGTTGGCGACGAGCGATAGGCTCCTGTAAGCACCTTGTTTTTGGCCTTACCGCGGGATCAGGAGGAATCCCATTTCTCCAAACAAGTCCAAAGCGGCTTGTTTTAGAACATAATGGGATGTTTGTGTCAAATGGGTTTGGAGATTGAAGTGTCATTTTAAATTTTCATATGAGAAATACAAAGACACAAAGTTCAACACATTAGGCAGGAATTAAGATATTGAAAAGAGACTTTCAAAATCTTGTTTTGATTGGAAAATCTGTGTGGAGATGTCGCCACAATGTGAGAAAATGCTTCTTGAAGTTACAGTTTCACCCATAAATCAATGGAGAATGATCCAACAACTTACTGTAAATATCGGGCAAAGTCAAAATGTGACACATTTCAATGAAAGTCTTATTCCTGAACCAATACGGCTTGACTTTCGCTACAAAAATAAACCACAGAGCCAGTCCAAAATGCACTTCATTTCATCTTCTGTGTGGAAATGAAAGCAGCTGCCTCATATTTCAAAACAGCGGGCGATCTCCATAAACATTTACATATCCTCACAGGCCTATTCTCAAACTCATTTTTGGGATCGATGTGAGAGAAAATATCCACTTAGCCCTATCGCCGCCTCCGATCGCGGCTTTGCGAGAGGCTGAAGGCCGCGGTGTGCCACTAATACAGCCCATATGTGTCTATACAGGACTAGTTAAAGCTCTTTACCGCATGAGGTGGACGAAGGGAAGACGAGTCGGAGATGGACATTAAGTGGCCTTGGAAGTCGGCGACCGCTATTTTTAAAAGGCAATTACCAGGCTAATGGAGTCGACGCTTTTGAGATGAGATGAGTCGCGGAGATGAGAGGAGGCCGGCGTGACAGCGAAAGCCAAGTGCGGCGGACATCTTGGCTAATCCCACGACGAGCGGGCCCCGTGATTGAGCGTTCGGAAAATATAGTATGCATCGCACAACCGCGGCCAAAATTCCGTAAACAGAAAAGGCGCCGACATTCCCTGATCCGTCCGTGTCATATAGGAGATAAGTTTAAAAATTGTGATTTGCATGGGAGCTTATAAGCGATTTAGTCAATTACCCACGTTTTATCTGAAAATGCTTTAATTTGCCATTCAGTGGAGAATCGTCGGGGGCCCTCGCCGGCGTCAATGACGGTGATTAGGATGCCAGATTGCTCCTTCCGAGGAAGAAAAAAAAAAAAAAGACATCCCAAAACATCTGCTCCCTGAGACTTGGACTCTTCACAAACTACTATCTGATTAGAGGGAGCAGGGAGGGGAAGCTTCAAAAGAATTGTACAGGATCACATTAATAGTTCAGATTACTGGCTAAATGTGGATCAACTATAGTTTGTAAATGAGGAAAAGTTCAAGCTTAAGGTCTGTTACCTGATTTTTCCTCTTTTCAAACCATGACGAAAGGAACTCATTCTTCACATAGTCTTAACATCCCAGTTCTTCACATGGATGAGTTTAAGAGCTAGACTGATAAAAGCCCATGTTCTACTACTAAAAAAAGTTCATAGTACAAGGCAGAAGGTGCACAGCGGTCTCTATTTTGTATCTGTGAATACTCTATACCAGGGGTCTCTAAGTAAATTTCCCTGGGGGCCAAAGTACATCGGGAGTGATCGCGGTCCATAAACAAAAGCTCCAGTAAAATAAGTTTTAATTGGGAAAATACTATTTATAGAAAAATGAGCCTGACGGTCCATTGACCATGTGGCTATAATGTGTTGTTTATATCCTGATCTCTCACTATATCAGTGCCCTCTGCTGGACACGGGTGGTATTCTTTCCCCTTTTTTAAATTTAAGCTGCCCCCTAGTGGCTGGAGTGAGCATTATGGTTATTTCTTTCAAAATTCATAACTCCGCACAGGAATGGGCTAGAGACTTACTTTTTTGAGCATACTCAGGAATTTATGATCTGTTGGAGACCCCTGCTCTATACTGTAAGGTGGCAACCAATTACAATTCAGTCTGCTACAAGAATAAAGGGAACAATCCCTATAGATGTTTCAAATAGGGCTGCAACTAATGATTAGTTGGGTAATTAATTTGTACAAATCACTTGGCGGTGAAAGTTGCAAGAAAATAGAATCTTTTCAAACCTTTTCCTACATAAAGCTAAAGTGATTCGCTTGAGATGTGTCGATGGAGTAAACTTAAAGTGATTGTTTGCAGGAGGCTCTTAGTGCTTTCAAAACAGTCCCTACGGCTGAACTTGGTCTGCTCAAAGCTGCTCGTGAACACAAGCACGAGTCTGTAAACAGGGCATTCCTGATTTGAAAGCTAAGAACCTCCAGAGTTCAGCCACTGAGCTTTAACCATTGGAGGCTACACCGGCACGGATTGGGATTTTATCGGGGACCGGAGCTGGGATTGAGTAAGTTCATTTCCAAACTGGTTTAAACTATTGGAGCTGGCAGCAATAAGAGTGGAGCTCATTCAGCTTTCTGAAACAGAACACGGAAACATGAAATTTACAATGCACAAAACACTTGAAATGCCCTACTGCAGATGTAGACAGCTTTACTAATATTCTCTTTTTAAGATCTGGAGATTGGGCTCTCTGGGCACAACACTGCGGTCACCGACGGCCACTGCTCATGAACACCCAATCCTTATATTACAATCTTATTTAATGTCCAGCACACAGTAAAAAACAGAAAGAGATCAAACGAAGGCACAAGCTGAAACGTCTGTGATTGCGCAATGTACATGAACGGCAACGAAAACCAGCTCATGCTTCCGGGTTCAGGACATATTTAGAAAAATAAAAAAGAAAGAAAAAATCCATGCCAATCTCATTTTTCTCCACAAATTACACTACATTTAGTTTAGCATGTTTCTCTCTCTCTTTTTTTTTTTACTCTACTGAATTTGAAAATGAGCAATAGACGAGATTCGAGGGGACCTAAGGTTATTGAGGATGTGAACCACTGAATACTTTGAGTGACTTTGAGTGTGTGAGAAAACCACTATGCAATCATGTTTGCAGGCAAGACTAGGATGCTCTTTTTGCATGATGTCTGTCTTCAACTTGACAACCACGAATTAAAAGTGGCTGAAAATCCTGCAAAAGTGTTGACTCTAAGTTCAGCCTCAAGACCCAAAAAGAGCATGCACCGAAGTCCCCTGTACCCAGAGTCGAAAACTACGGCAAGTGAAGCTTTCTACTTCTTCCTTGACACTTTATTTTATTTTTTTTCATCACTTTGGGGTTAACAGTAACTCGCAACTCGTCTCCGAAACATCTCCAGCCCCTCCGGAGAGAGCGGGTCCCCGAGCTGGTGGTGCGCCAGGCCTCGCAGCGTGTGCCGCGGGGGTAAGCCCACCTGCCATCCGCCGATCTCTCAAGACGGCGCGCGTGAAAGCCGTTTGATTTCCCATTGAAATCCGAAAGTGGCGAGAAGTTCGTCTCCCTCGTCGTCCGCGCGCACACAATCATGGGGTTTGTACGGGCTTCGTCAAGAGACCCCCCGAGTGCCGCCGCCGTTTTTCGCCTGTCGCGGTGCCAGCGTCGCTCCTTCCTTCCTGCCATTTCGCGCCCCTCCCATCTCCATCCCGTCTTACTTTTTTTTTTTTTTTTTTTCCTTTCTAAATGCTACATCTGCGCCGGCAAATTAAATCATTTAGCGTCCATAGAGGGGAATAGAGAGGCAAAGGCGTTTGGCGACAAAGCGGGGCTGTTTTCTCTCGGCGAACTGCGGCACTTCGGCGGGGTTGATTAGACGCCCGATATTGTGCGGGTGTCGTTAGCGCGCGGTGAATGGGAAAGGTTATGAAACGTGGTTGACACCTGCAAGCGCTCTGTGTCAGGGCTAACATCTGCGCGCCTGACGGGAAGCAGAGGTCGAGGTTTGCGAATGAAGGAGAAAGAAATTACTGCAGAGTTTTGCTAATTAACCATTTGTAACTAGTTAAAACACAGAGGTCAAGAACACTGGGAAAAGTAATTTTGAACATTTTTTTTTTTTACAATTTACCAGGACATTTTGTATCTTACTCGACCACTGCTATTGTGTTTCCATAAGTTTCCATATTGTCCACTCTTGTAGTATGCAGTCATTTAAACAGGACCTGAAAGTGATGGCTCCAACTGATGTTTTAAAGTCCATCTTCATCATTCAGGCCTGTAAGTACTTTTGGGAACTTGTGTGACCTTGTGTTTTGAGATAAAGGTCTGGTTTGTAAGTTTTAGAACTATTTCATAAACATGACCTAACTGCGTTTTCAGAGAAGATTCCAAACCCAATTCAAATCAAATAGTGAGAAGGTTCGGGCCGGTGTTTGTTTCCTTCAGGTGTTCCGCTGTTTCTCGCGTCTACAAGGTTCTAATAAATATACAAAGTCCACCTTCTGACATTTTCAGGGATAAACTGTAGGAAGAACTGGGGTATATACAGTATTTCAGATGAAAAATGGCAGAATATATATCACAGTTCTCTAAATGCCAGGCATGCTCTTATTGTTAAAGGTTGTTCATAGATTGCACTTCCCTCCTACAAAGTTGACAAAGGTTTATCAAAATGTTAGATATGTGTGTTAAATGTGTATCGGATCAGGGAACATTATCTCATCTTTTTGTTCATTGCCATGAATTACAACTGTTTTGGTGTCACATATTATTTGACTTCCTCAATAAAGTTACTCTTATTTGTTTATTTGGTTGGGACAGTGCATGTTAATGAACGTACATGGGTCTCATGCATGTAAATACGCCACACTGGATTGTAGCCTTGGGCTAATTTCCATCCGTCGTCCCCCATTGCACTCAAAAAACAAACTCTCATTCATCCTGGCCTATTGTACATGTTTTTAGTGGTAGGGGAAACCAGATTACCCAGAGGAAACCTACGCAGACACGGGGAGAACATGCAAACTCCACACAGAAAGGCTCCGTCCAGGAGGGAATCGAACCCGGCACCTTCTAGCTGTGAAGCACGAGCGCTAACCGCTGTACTACCGTGCCGCCCAATTGGCAGAAGTCCCTAGTTTTGTTTGGACACTTTTCTCTGCCACGCTGTCCCTCGCACGTAGGAGGAAAAGACTTGTGAAAATGGAAGAGAAAGGGCTAGCTTCAAAGCGATCTCCTCTGTGACAGGAGTTTACAGCTCGTCGGCTCCTAAAAAGTTACGTGTTTTGTTAAGACTTTTATTTTCCATTGCCTTGCGCAGCGGAGAGGACTAAGGTGAGCTGAAGCGGAGTTAAGAGCCGCTGATGTCGCCGTCATTTGGAGGAGTGGCGCTGAGCGAACATTCAAACATGTGGAATCTGGGGGTTACACTTTAGGATGCCGGATCGGCTGTCAAAGTCCCAGAACCTGTCCCTAATCAAGTCCTAACCATTGCTAGTGCAGACCTCCATTAGTGGCTGAATTTGTATTTGTGTTCTATTCAGCTTAGGGTGCAGTACCTAATAAACCGCTACCAGCATATGCCAGATGCACTACGTTTAGAAACATTGAAATGAAATGAACAGAAAGAGTCCGGTGAACTGACTGAAAATGTGAGAGAACTCGTAAAGTCCAGGCACACGTTTAAAAACTCTCTAAAATGTGAGTTTAGCAAAATGTGAGTTTAGCTAAATGTGAGTACTTTGGACATTTCGAGGCCCATTAGAGTCAACTGTCAAACGTACTGCCACATATTGCTACTTGTACTATAATATTTACCCCATCTCTCCCGTGTCTGATGGGTAAACACATTCAGGCTGTCACATCGCCACTTTGAGATGGCGTCTACTTTGCCGTCGCGTTAGTAAAATGTGTCCAAAACAGCAGGCAGCGGGGGCTCTGAGTGCTCGCGGAAACAGCGGGGGTGGTTTCCGTGAAGTGAATGAAATGATTTAATGTTTGGGATCAGGCTCGGCCCCCGGGGGAAACACTAGCACTACACTAGACAGGCCGCTAATTGACACTGGGTCAAATGCCTCTCAGCTACTGCTCCCCTCTCCCTCCGCCGCGATCTCCCGCGGCAGCCAGGAGATCCTGAAAACAGCCCATGGTGCGAAACAAAGACCAGCGCTGTCCGGCAACGATGATGAATTACCCCGGGGCGAGCGTTTTATAGGCATTGCGAAGAAGTCAGAACATTCCCAGGCCGAGCTAGTCAACAAAAAAAGTAGCTTTTTGATGTTATTAAGCTAATCGACGGAGCTATGGTTCATGACAGCTGAATGCTATTAGCCGCATTAGTGGTGCCGTTATTTGATTGACAGTGCCCCGGTGGCCATTTTGGAAGGTTTTGGGCGGGCTCGTCATGCGAGAAGGCCATTCATCAGGACTGATTCTCAAGCCAGGTACACAAAGCATGACCGCAGTCACAAATTGTTGAATAAATCGTGAGCCAGTCAAATTGTTGCTTTTTATCATCATTTTAAAACGATATTTTTTATTGCTATTGAAGCAAATAATAGTAATAAAATAAAATAAAAACAATTAAAATATCTGTGCATATTCAATTTAGTGGGATTTGCAAACATGCTATAAAAAAGGGGAATGATGGTTTCAATATTCTAAAACAAATTTGGATATATTGTGCAACTTTTGTACAGAAATGTGTACAATTTCAGCCAGCTGTTGAAGTTGTATGTGTTTCAGACCCAATTTTTTGTACAAACTTAGGCAGTAAAAACAAGAAAGAAAAAATTATAAAAATGAAATGCCTGTTGGACTCAAATGTAATGCTTGTTAATAACATTAATTGTCTAAATTAATTGCGGAAACCCTGCTGTAATTTTGAGTAAGACTATTTAAATAAATGCATAAAGTGGATACCTGCTCCTCTAAGGTCCATAAAATTACATGTGGTGTGCCCCAGGGTTCGATTTTAGGCCCAGTGCTTTTTAACCTGTATATGCTCCCTCTTGGTGATGTCATCAGGAAACATGGAGTCAACTTTCACAGTTATGCTGATGATACACAGGTATACATCTCCTCTCCATGTCTCCTGATGACATCAGGCCAATAGATGCACTTTTTAACTGCATTTTAGAATCAAATTCTGGATGGCAGAAAACTTTCTCCAGCTCATCGGTCCTGAGGCCCAGAGAGAGAGACTTTTACCCAAACTACAGTCACTGTCTTTAATCCTTCCTCACAGGTGAAGAACCTGGGTGTGATTTTTGACTCTGAACTCTTTTATTCCACACATTAAGAATATCACAAAGATAGGTTTTTACCATCTAAAGAACATAGCCAGAGTCGCCCCATTCTCTCTCGGGCCAACACGGAGACGCTAATGCTTTTATCACCAGTCGTATCCGCTACTGTAATGCCCTGCTTTCTGGTCTTCCCAAAAAGAGGATTTCAGGTCTACAACTTTTACAAAATTCAGCAGCTCGTGTCCTGACGAAGACCAGGAGGCGGGACCACATTACACTGGTTTTAGAATCGCTGCATTGGCTCCGTGTGTTTCAGGATCGACTTTAAAGTTCTTTTAATGGTTTTTAAATGTCTTAATGGTCTGGACCCATCTTATCTTTCAGAAGTGCTTTTACTTTATGAACCTTAGCGATCCCTTCGCTCCTCCGGCAGGGGTCTCCTAGCTATTGCTGAAGTCAACAAAAAGATTCATGGTGAGGCGTCGTTCCAGTATTACAGCCCTCGCCTCTGGAACCACCTGAGGAGGAGCTCAGGGCTGCAGAGAACGTTCATGTTTTTAAGAGCAGGCTCAAGACCCACCTTTTTAGTTTTGCTTTTAACTTAATCTATTTATTTAGTTCTGATTATATATTATATAATTATATCTATATATATATATATATATATATATATATATATATATATATATATATATATATATATATATATATACTTCTTTCTATCTTGCTTAATTGCTTTTACTTCTGGATTTTAAACTCTTATAAGTGTTTTTAGATGGTTTCTTATATTTTTAGGCTCTCCCAGTGTTTCCTCCTCTGGCTCAGGAGCGGTGATAGTCTGTGGCTGTGTGGGTGATCAGGTGGAGGTGTGGCGTCTCTGTCCTGTGGGTGCTCAGGTGGAGGTGTGGTGTCTCTGTCCTGTGGGTGCTCAGGTGGAGGTGTGGTGTCTCTGTCCTGTGGGTGCTCAGGTGGAGGTGTGGTGTCTCTGTCCTGTGGGTGCTCAGGTGGAAGTGTGGTGTCTCTGTCCTGTGGGTGCTCAGGTGGAGGTGTGGTGTCTCTGTCCTGTGGGTGCTCAGGTGGAAGTGTGGT
Organism: Gobius niger; assembly: GCF_951799975.1. Classification (NCBI taxonomy): domain Eukaryota; kingdom Metazoa; phylum Chordata; class Actinopteri; order Gobiiformes; family Gobiidae; genus Gobius; species Gobius niger. The sequence goes on from NC_136868.1 coordinate 29,512,694, forward strand.
GTCTGTCCTGTGGGTGCTCAGGTGGAGGTGTGGTGTCTCTGTCCTGTGGGTGCTCAGGTGGAGGTGTGGTGTCTCTGTCCTGTGGGTGCTCAGGTGGAGGTGTGGTGTCTCTGTCCTGTGGGTGCTCAGGTGGAGGTGTGGTGTCTCTGTCCTGTGGGTGCTCAGGTGGAGGTGTGGTGTCTCTGTCCTGTGGGTGCTCAGGTGGAGGTGTGGTGTCTCTGTCCTGTGGGTGCTCAGGTGGAGGTGTGGTGTCTCTGTCCTGTGGGTGCTCAGGTGGAAGTGTGGTGTCTCTGTCCTGTGGGTGCTCAGGTGGAGGTGTGGTGTCTCTGTCCTGTGGGTGCTCAGGTGGAGGTGTGGTGTCTGTCCTGTGGGTGCTCAGGTGGAGGTGTGGTGTCTGTCCTGTGGGTGCTCAGGTGGAGGTGTGGTGTCTCTGTCCTGTGGGTGCTCAGGTGGAGGTGTGGTGTCTCTGTCCTGTGGGTGCTCAGGTGGACGTGACCAAGGAGAGATGTACTTGACACATAAATGAGGGCATTATACTGTATATAACTACTGAAAGAGGCAGAACAGTGGCAGATACTACCTGTTTCTTATTGTTGGGCCCAAAGCACACACTTACAGCGGGAACCGTATGTTTACATACACTTTATAAAAAGACACATTTGCATATTTTTCTCACTGTCTGACATGAAATCAGAATGAAGTTTTATTTTGTTTAGGTCAATTTTAAAAAATATTTCTATTTGTAAAATGCCAGAAGAATGAGAGATTTTCTAGAAATGTTTATGCTACTTTTTACAAAACCAAACGTTTACATACATTTCATAAATATTTGGTGGAATTGTCTGTATTGTCTGTATATTCCGGGGCAAATAAGCTTCTTACAATAGTTGGCAGGAATTTGGGTCCATTCCTCCAAACAGAGCTGGTGTAACTGAGACACATTTGTAGCCACCTTGTGTGCACATGCCTTTTCAGCTCTGCCCTGCCAAAACATTGACTTTGTTATCCTTAAAAGACTTTCTAACCAGTATTAGCCATATGCTTTGGAAGACCCATCAGCGCCCAAGCTTTAACTTTCTGGCTGATGTCTTGAGATTTAGCTCCAATATTTCCACATAGTGTTCTTTCTTATGACATCATCTATTTTGTGAAGCACACCAGTTCCTCCCACAGCAAAACAACCCCACAGCATGGTGCTGCCACCCCCGTATTTCACAGTTGGGACGGTGTTCTCAGGCTTTTTCCTCCAAACGTGGCGATGGTCATGAACTCCTGCAGAGTTCCCTCTCAGTCCGTGTCGGTACAGGACTTGTTTCACTCTGGATAATGACAAACTCTTACCAGTATCAGCATCTTCACCAGGGGCCTCATTTATCAAACTGTGTGTGAGACTCTGATTTTGAAAGTGCGTAGGAAAGTAACGCAAAATTCTGTACGCAAAGTTTGTTTCCGATCTATAAAACCCTGCGTATGCGCCGGTGCGCACACCTGACCGCAATCTTTCCTTCGCTGATTCCACCTGGAGCAGAAAGCTGTGGACCTCACGCCACGCCCTCTGGACACGCCCTCTGCCCGCCTCCATTTGACCATAAAAGGCAATGCAAAGTGACTTATGAATGAGATTTCCCTAAACATGAGGCGATAATGAGTGGGTTTTACCGAAGGGGAGGGGCAGAGAGGGAGGGGCAGAGAGGGAGGGGCTGAGAGGGAGGGGCTGAGAGGGAGGGGCTGAGAGGGAGGGGCTGATGCTGCCGCAGCTCGGGCAGAGAGGAGATTTAATGAAGAGTGAACTCTGCTTCTCTGATTACACGTATTGGCATCTTTCTACATATTCCATCAATAAAACTTTGTCCGGGTGGTGTGTGTGAGGAGTGTCCGGGTGGTGTGAGTGAGGTGAGGTCAGTGTCCGGGTGGTGTGAGTGAGGTGAGGTCAGTGTCCGGGTGGTGTGAGTGAGGTGAGGTCAGTGTCCGGGTGGTGTGAGTGAGGAGAGGTCAGTGTCCGGGTGGAGTGAGTGAGGAGAGGTCAGTGTCCGGGTGGAGTGAGTGAGGTGAGGTCAGTGTCCGGGTGGTGTGAGTGAGGAGAGGTCAGTGGTGGTGTCTCAGGAGGGCGTGGGCAGTGGAGCCGCGGTGCCGGTGCGCACTGCGTAAAGACGGCCTCGTCTGAAGGTCATGTGACCCGAGCTTTGGACCTAAACCCAGTTGGTCAGACTTATGTCCAGAGATGACTCAAAGCACAGGACAACGGGGTCATTCCTGCTTCCCGTTTAAAAGGCTTTAGCGCCAGTGCGCATGCGTGCACGGGTACGAGCGTGCACGTATGTGCGCACCAATATTCACAGACATCGTGATAAGTTGCTTATTTCATTCTAATCTTTGTCATTGCTGAAGAAAGTAAATTCAAACCATTTCAAACCAAACCAAACCAAACCTGACTTCCTGAAACCAGTCCTGTCTCTGCTCTCCCGTCTCTCAGCAGTGTTTCTGAAAAGTGCGGACCTCGTACGGCAGCGTGGAGGAGCGCAATGTTTCACGTTTGGTTTGTTTTCTATATATACCAACTTGCGCAGAGGAGCGGCTACGCAAAGTTTTGGCCTCATTTTGTGCGCAGCAAGCTTGATAAATGAGGCCCCTGAGCTTTTGCATTTGTTCTTGGGTTGATTATTCACATTTCAGACACAGCACGTTCACCTCTGGGACACAGAACCCGCCTTCTTTCTGATCTATATGATGACTGGACGTTTCCATTTTTGTTGAACCTGGCAACTTCAAGTGTCATGAAATTGCACCCAAGGATAAACCAGACTTGTGCTTCCAAGGCCAAGACATCGTCATCTGGCCTTTCCCAAATGGTTTAAAGGTATCGTAATCTTAGTGTATGTAAACTTCAGACTCTGTAAAAAGTAATATAAAACTGTGTAGAAAAATCTATCTGTCATTCTTCTGGCATTTAGCAAATATAAATATTTTTTAAAATTCAAAATGCCCCAAAAATAATAAAAGTTAATTCTGGTTTCATGTCAGACAGTGAGACCTAACCTGAGCCAGTTTTAACCTCCAGTCAAGTAGATCTGATTTTAGGGAGCAGGACTCAGTGATCCTGCTAACACTGAAGGATGGGTCAAACGTAAGGGACCGACTCCAGTGGGCTAGGGCCTCCGTTAAAGACACAGGAGTAAAGTTAACCACATCTTTACTGCTATTAAATATTCAAGGCCTCGGTTCACATTGCGCCAAGGATGCACAGGTTGTTATACAGTTTGACTTTCATCAGCCTAAAACATGCACACAATCCTCCAGCAAGGTACTCCAGACCATGAACCTCACAAGTCTTCCGCAGGGTGGGTCAAATGCAGAAAGCAGATATTTACCTTGATTTTCCTTGTAACCAATTCATATATTTGTAATATAACTACAGTGCCTCTCGTAAGTATTCATACACCTTGAACTTTTGCACATTTTGTCATGTTTACAACCCTAAACATAAAGATTTTATTTTGATTTTTTTACTGAACGTTCACACACAAGTAACAGACAACTGTGAAGTGAAAGCAAAATGATACATGATTCTGTTAAATTTCAAAAAATAGAAAACTGAAAAGTGGGGCTTGCATAAGTATTCATACAGCATGCATGAATACTTTGTGAACCCCATTTTGCTGTAATAACAGCACAAGTCTTTTGGGTCTGACTCTACAAGATTAGCACATGTAGAGACTGACATTTTAGCCCATTCCACTTTACAAAACAACTCCAGCTCTGTCACATTAGAAGGAGAGCGTTTGTGAACAGCAGTTTTCACATTATTCCACAGATTTTCAATAGGATTTAGGTCAGGACTTTGACTGGGCCATTCTAACACATTAATATGTTTTTATTGAACCATTCCATTGTAGATTCATCTTTGTGTTTCGGGTCATTGTCCTGCTGGAAGGAGAATCTCCGCCCCAGCCTCAGTTCTCCTGCTGACTCCAGCAGGTTTTCCTCCAAAATGTCTCTGTATTTGGCTCCATCCATCTTCCCAACTATTCTTACAATCTCCCCAGTCCCCGCTGAGGAAAAGCAGCCCCACAGCATGATGCTCCCCCCCGTATATTTGACACTGGGGATGGTGCACTCAGGACGATGAGCAGTGTCAGATTTGCTCCATACATAACGTTTTGCATTTGGGCCAAAAAGTTCAATTTTTCTCTCATCTGACCAAAGCTCCTTCTTCCACATGGAGCTGTGTCCTCCATATGACTTCTAGCAAACTTCAAACGGGATTTTTTATGGCCTCCTTTCAATAATGGCTTTCTTCTTCCACTCGTCCATGAAGGCCAGATTTGTGTAGATACGACTTATAGTTGTCCCATGTACAGATTCCCCCAGCTCAGCAGCAGGACTTCGCAGCTCCTCCAGAGTTATCATGGGGCACTTGGTTGTATTTCTGACCAGTGCTCTCCTTGTTCGGTCTGTTAGTTTAGGTGAACAACTGTGTCTTGGTAAGTTTGCAGTGGTACTTTACTCTTTCCATTTCTGAATGATGGATTGAACAGTTGCTCCGGGAGATGTTTAAATCTTGGGAAATCTTTGTATAACTTAAGGCTGCTTTAAACTTCTCCACAGCTTTATCCCTGACCTCTCTGGTGTTCTCCTTGGCCTTCATGATAGTGTTTAGTGACCAATACACTCCGACCACAGCTCTGAGGGCCTAAAAGAACAGCTGAAATTATACTGAGAGTAGATTACACACAGGTGCCTCTATTTAACCGTTAGGCCAAGGAGTGAACATTCTGGAGACATTAGGAATGTTATAAAGGCAATTTAATGCACTCAGAAAATGCTGTATGAATACTTCATGTATCATTTTGCTTTCACTTCACAGTTGTCTGTTACTTGCGTGTGAACGTTCAGTAAAAAAATAAAAATAAAATCTTTATGTTTAGGGTTGTAAACATGACAAAATGTGCAAAAGTCCAAGGTGTATGAATACTTACGAGAGGCACTGTATCTCCTGTTACTTTAGCCAATCACAGGGCGCCTCGGTTCATGACAGCTGAATGCTGTTAGCCTCATCAACGTACTGCTATGTGACTGACAGTGCCCCGGTGGTCATTGTGAAAAGCTTTCGCAGTGTGTACGGCCCTTGTCACGCAGAAGGCCATTTGGTGCTTTTAGCCATTAGCCGGTTTCCATTGTTCTTTACCTTTCATGGAGTAAATCTGTCTTAACAAGCCTCAGAGACGCTAATCAAACCAGAAATATACGCTGCTAATGGCTTCATGAGATTTCACTTCATTCAAATCAGGAGTTTATTTAGCAGACGAATAGCCTTCTTTCTTCGAATATTGCCATAATAATATCGCACACTAATTATGCACTAGTCTGATTACTGCAGAGAGGAAGGGACGGAGCACAGAGCATCGTGACTATTTTTACCCCCACAGTGAACATGAACATGAACGCTGACAACTCATTTGTTATTTTCTGTGCTGCCATTTTTGAAGGCCATCTCTCCAGTTTGAGAGTTAAGTCAATTGACTTATAGGGAAAAACCCATCCAGAAATTGACAAAAGATGCGAAATCACCCAATGGTCCCGTCAAAATTGCATTAAAGGATGGGTGAAATATAAAGAACAATGTATGCTCTCATCGACATTAAAAGCCCATACACCTGTTTTTTCTTTCTCTCTTGTAGGGTAAAATCTTCTCTACCATAGAGAATATATTGTCAAAGTGTTATTTGGGGGGGAAATTAACCCTATGTTTGCAGTCAACATTTCATTGTCAATAAGGGACAAAAAGGGGTATTCCTTATTTGCCATATTTTGACACCAAAGGACATAAAAAAACAGGTAAAAAAATAGGGCCTTGAATCCGAGCCCTTTATTTATGTAATCACCTTGTACTGTAAAGTGGGGTCAGTGAGTTTTCATTTTATCTATTTTTTCTTGTGTTTTATGTTAGAAAAACTGTAAATCTTGTAAAAAGTGAGATTTATTGTGCAGTACAACGTTTCGGCAACTAGGCCTTCTAAAATGTATTTCTGGGCCACTGCAGCCGTTTCTGTTCGTGACTGTTCAATTAACAGTTTTGTGGAGGCCGGATAGACGGTTTATGCACAACTGCGAGCCTCTGGAGGGTCCAACACCTTGATGTTCAGGAGACTCCAGAGGCACCAGCTTCAAATACCTGTTTGTTGCTTTGTAGCCAATACACGTGCAACAAACCAGCAATATGTCTTAAAGATTTTAAGATTCATCAGCCCAGCACAATAAAGGCTTTTTAAATGTAAAGAGAATTAGGATGTGGGAGGAGTGCCTTGGTTTTTGTCTTTCTTTTAACTCAAAACATGTTTTATATTTTAAATTCTTCAAAATTGACACCTTTAACTCTTGGTATTTTCTCAATGAGCTTCATAAGGTCGTCCCTGAAACGGTTGAACAGTCTGTGAAGTCAAAACTGTTTCTCATGAAGCTTAAAGAGAAAATGTCAAAAGTGTGCAGAGCAGTAATCAAGTTTAAAACATAATTTCATCTATGTTAATTTATAAATGAGCACCTTTAGTGAGAATCTACAATGTAAATAGTCTTGAAATAAAATAAACATATACATTAAAAAAAGCGCTTCCAAACTGTACTGTATATAGCGGTATATATAACATTGTGTTTTTACTATATATTGTGTTTTTCATCTGACTATAGCTTCCACCCGAGCCTCATCACCAAACTGAAATATTGATTTAGGTCAAACTATTTAAAATGACGAAATTGACCGGACCTGTCTTTGTCTCTGCGATTGACCTACTTTATTAAAATGATTTGTTTGCATATGCCCCCCCCCCTGTAACTGCATTGCAATGCCTCCATGGCATTAGCACCAGCCTGGATCGCCCATCAAACAAAAGGACTACAGAGACGAGGAAGCCGGTTATATTGGACAACAATAGCTTCATAAGGCTTTAAACCGATCTGCTTCATACCTATGACCACAGCCAAGCGCACATGCCCACACGGAAGGCATACAGAGACACCCCCCGCACGCATACACAAAATGCCAAATCCTGCAGCAGCCTTCTCATTTCGGGCCAAAAGCGTGGGTGTTCGGGGCGGTCAGTTAACAGGCCTGTCCCGGAAGAGTGGGTTGCTGATGGGGGGTATAGGATTGCTCGCTGGATGGACGGACATATGAAGCAGAAAGAGGATTAGAATGATATGAAGACAAAGCATAACAATAGTTGGTCACATTTTTTGTCGAGAGCGGATTTGAGAGAAAAGCTCATTTTCGGAGAAGAGCCGCCACCAACAAGCAGCGACCGGAAATGCGGGATTTGCGGCTGAAAGACTTTTTCGGGATTTGAGGAAAGTTTAACAAGTGTGTGGTGTACTTTGAGTTATGTGCTCGCCAATAAGACAACTTGTTCACTAATATCGGAACAGGGCAATGTTTCAGTTCAGATGGAAAAGGTGTAGTGAAACTTAAATGTACTATTTATTACATTTTCTGCTATTTATTTCAACCAATAATTATAAAAGAAGAAGAAAATAGATTCATCTTCTCCAAAATGTATTTATAAAGTAAAAGTACAGTGGATTCTTTTAGATGAACTTTGGATATTTTCTTTTGGGACTCTTCCTGGACAGTATGTTTTAACTGTGGAAATAAGATTTGACCTTGGACTTGCAGGATGAGAGATTACAGAAGAATTGGACCTGTACTTGTCTGCACCCCTAACCGTGAATGAAACCACACTGACTTCATTCTTTTGTGGGTGGATGTGACACACGCTGAACCACTTTGAAGGAAAAACAGTGCGGTTGGGGCTGCTTCACATGTGGCGGAGCACTGTTCTGTCCTCCGTGTAATGGGTTTGGGTTCCTACTCCGGCGGTTTGCTGGATGTCTCTCCCCGTTCTTCATCTCATTTTACAACATGTTATCCAATCCGATAAGAAATACTTAAAGGTGCATTATGCAACTTTTTATGCAAACAAAACAATAAGTTGATATTGATGCATATTTGACCTAGAGGCCCAGAGGCTGTATATGGGTGGGTTGCTTGGCGCCTTTGCTTTCCATCTTGGTGGCCTTTATGATGCTCCAGGACCAATTTTTTTTTTCTAGTTTTTTAGGGTTTCTGGAAGGTTTTCTAGATGGAATGTTTACGTAACCATGGAGACAGACCCATCAGCAGTGAAAACCTACCAGGAACCCCAAAAAACAATTGGTCCTGTAGTGTCCCAGAGGACACTGGAATGGAAAGTAGAGGCACCATGCTGACCACTCATACAGCTGCTGGGGCATTAAAAGGTCAAATATTCATTAATATTCACTTTTTTCCCATAAAAAGTTGCCTAATGCACCTTTAACCCTCTATCACACCCAGGCACATTTTTGTGTTTTTGGACTTTTATTTTTTGCATAACTCCTACATTTTTTATGACAAATGCAAAATGGGAAATTTCTGGTGTGGCTGGTGTGGCTGGATGTGTAAGATGACCAAAAGGATTTGTTTCTAAGTTGTAGAAAAATGTAAGGGGACTTCGGTGTGTGGGATGAAGGCAGAAAGCAAAGTCTAAGTCTTTGTTTCCAAGTTAAAATCTGTTAGTTTTAGTAAAAACTACTGTAGTGGGAGCATCAACACAAAAATGTTTGAAGTTACATTTTTATTCAGTTTTATAGTAGCGGTTTGAAAAATAGTGATTGCAATGTAAGTCTATGGACTGATATATCAAAGGGCCCACAAGGGCAACACATTTTAGTGGCTTTGCGACAGAAAGTTGGCAATGAAAGGGTTCAAATATTTTAAAAGTTATATTATTTTGATATGTATATCAAGAGGAGACTTAGACCTAAAGTTTAAAAATATATTGTTCCTTTATTTTTTTATAGCTTACAAACACATTTTTGTGTTGAAGCTCCTACAACGTGAGTTTCTTTTACTAAAACTGCCACTACGTAAAACAAATTTTAACTTAGAAACAAATCCTTCGGGTCATATTTCATAGACATCAGGCCACATCAGCCAGACCAGAAATGTCCCATTTTGCCGACGAAAATATTACATTTTTGTGTGTTTTTGGAACATGTACTACAGTAACTTTGGCTCAGAAAGTTGGCAATTTAAGGGTCAATTAAAAAATTTTTTTAATAAGTAATACTATTTTTATATGTATGAAAAGAGTAGAGTCAGACCTTCAAAATAAAACTATAGCCTTCTAAAGTTCAAAAAGTCAAAAAGCACATTTTTGTGTTGAAGCACCCACGTGAGTTTTTCTTTTTACTAAAATTTCCGCTACATAAACACATTTTAACTTTGGGTCATATTTCACAGGCATATTTCCCATTTTGCATTTGAAATTTTCAAAATATTAAATGCTTTGTGTTTTTGGACCATGGACTATAGTAACTTTGCAATAGAGAGTTGGCAATTAAAGGGTTAAGAATGTTGAAAGGTTATAATAATGTTATATGTATAAAAAGAGGAGAGTCAGATCTTCAAAATAAGAAAGGTTTTGAAAAATATCACTCCTTCATTGAGTTATAGTTCTCTAATGTCTCAAGCACATTTTTGTGTGGAAGGTTCCACAACATAACCTTTTTAAAAGTGTGATTGAGGGTTAATAAACCCAACTTAAGACCCCTACAAAGTGACTTCAATATAAGAAGACTATAATCATTTTTCTAGCATATCCTGCTAAATTCTGATTATCGACAATGCCACAGAATTGAAATCGATGGTTAATATTTTTCACTCATCTATTTGCAGAAAAATTCAATGCAGTGAAAGTTACAAAACAACATTTGAGGCTCAGTTCATCAAGAGTTGAAAGCTAATGTTAGTTCACTGCTCCTGCCCCGGTTGGGTCATTCTAGACACTTTACATATAATACATACAAACAAATACTACTGCAATTACATGAGTCTCAACAATACACTCTATACTAATTCAATAACCTGTAATGTTACATCCAGATTACAACATGGCATGATTTTCAAATTAGTAATTCACTCTAATTGTGTCCTAATCAGAGTAGAGTAAAATAAGCTCCAAGTTTTGGGACCACCGCCGTGATTAAAAAGGATTACAGGGGCCGCACTGCATTCATCAAAGTCCAGCCGATATCACCGCGCGGCTCCGGCAAAGCAAATCCATCATAACGTTAGTACAACACACCGAGCCTCAACAAAGGGGCAAAAATATCAACAAACCTCCCCCATAGGAGAAAAATAATACTTGCAGTGTAATTGGTAAGAGAATTAGAAAGATAGGAAAGGCGCACTAAATCCATTCAAGTATGTTTACGGGTGCGGGCCGAGATGAAAAGTGCGCCAGCGTCCTTGATGCTGTTACAAAGACTATTGTCAAAGAGAGTTATGGATTGGATTTGCAGAATTATTTCTTATTTCTTGGCTATATTGATCCCCGCTTTAAAGTACGAACACGAGGAATGAGATATTGTATAATGTTTTTCAACGCTGGTATTGAGCACTTGTTTTCGTGGGGGATGCAAGTAGCCGCTGGACTGCATATTATTACAAACATGGGTGGATTTCATACAAGGCCTCCTCCACAAATATTGGGACCACTGACCTTTAACTAAAACCTCTACAGTAAATGTTTATCTTTATGAATATAAACCCGTGTCAACCATCACAAAGGTAACACAGTGGATATCAGAGTTTGTGGTGTGTACTGCAGAGCTTCTCCTGTCAGCATGTAGTACGCTAGTTAGCAAAAGCAACAACACAGTATACAGCGGCGCCTCTCATCTCCTGATCCTCTTTGGGAAATATGCCGTCTGGATCAGTAAATTGGTTTTGATGCGAGCCGATCACAATACCTGGAAAACCTATGGTATCGATAAAACCTTAGGTGCTTTATGTTATAAGGTTTGCATAATAAATTCTCCTCCACGAAACCTCACAAACGTTGTAATCTTGTCAGTCACATTACTTCCTGTTGGTAAATGTCTATTGTCTTGTTGCACTTCTTCGCCTCATCTAAATAAAGGGAGGGATCTGCTGCCACGCCACTGCACACTAGTGACACTTTTGACTGACAGCTGACGTCTTCACAATAGAACACACTGTCACAGCTTCTAAAGCTTTTTTAAAACCAGAACAATTAGACAGAAGCCGCATTCTTGTGTGACGATCTTTTTTTTTTTTCCTTCCTTCCTTTTTTAAATTTTTTTTTTAAGCCAGACAAGTTGTCCGAAAGATTTTAGCGAAGCATCTTGTCTAGCTTATTGACATCTTTCCGAACTGTATTTTTGATGTTTTATATTGCAGCGAGACACTTTGTCTTGCAAATTTGAAGTAGTTCGAAACTGGCTTCTCAGCAAGAAGGTCCATTTAATTTTTAGCTTTCTTTTCTCAAGGCAAAAGTTATAAGTGCATTGACCAAAACCTTTGTCAGAAGCGACATCGAACGGCTGTGACATCTTATCAACTGATGTTCTTAACAGCACTTAACAAAAAGAAGGCTAGAAATAAATATTATTCAAGAAGACAAAATTAACTTTATCAGTGGAAGAAGTATCCATGAACCTAAACCTCATCTGGAGAAGGTTTACCACTGGACAATGGCACTGAAAAGGTCACAGAAAAACGCATTTTTATAAGACTTAACATATTCGATGATGATTCTTGAGCGGCCAGGAGGCATAAAAGTTTGTGCCAACACCTTTATATAATTGGTTAACTTGTGACTCTAAGACCCAAAGTTGCAGTGATAGAAATAACTCACACAAGCCATAATCATGAACCAATCTTTAGATGCCATTTGAGTTCAGGACTAACATGTTTACGCGGCAAAATTCTCCACAAGACTGACGCGTCCTCCTTCGATTTGGTTAAAAGCACTGGCCTTGTTGATACCGACCCATTTCTCATTAGCAATTTGATTTTAGACGCACTCTTTCCTCTCATCTGTGTGTGTGGGTTTTTTTAGACATGCTTTCAGCTCCGACTCACACTGAACCAACTTGAGCGCATCGATATTTTCTCCACAACCCTGACAGCGGCGCACAGCGGGACCCCGGTGTCTTAATGCGCAATCAAAGAAATGCATCTTTTCAATGCCCGTCCACTGCTGCTGCGGCTGCTGCCCCAACTGCCAAAACTTTCCTCTCAGCCTCTTAAGAGTGTGGCCCATGGCTACATTACCAACTCGGCCTACCTCTCATAATGTCTTAATGTATCGAATGGAGCAGGGAGGGCACGAGGCGGATGATGTGCTCTTTTCGGGGCCAAACATTGCGATAAAGAAAGACGGCGAGAGTGGGTACGCCTGTCTCGCGCCTGTCTGTCTATCTGTCCACCCGTTGCATTAAGGAGGATTCTTTTGAAAAAACTCCCCGGACCGGCGTCTCCAGGGGCCTTTTGTCCGAGCTCATTTCAGTATCTCGGTCCCCGCGTAAATGGACCAGGCGAGCGGACCCGATGGAAGGTATGGGACGCTAGGAGAAAGGAGGAAGCGGAGGGTGAAGTGGAGACGGGACAAAAGCAAAGGGGGTGGTGGAGGAGGAGGAGAGAGCGGGGGGCAGAGGAGAGCCAAAAGGAGGATGGGTCTTTAGGAGGAAGCCAGGCGGCACTAAGAAGCACTGTGGATGCCCAGTCAGGCCTGCCTTCTCTCCCCCCCGGACACTATGCTACCCCCCCACTATAAACCCAGAACCAATGGCAGAAAAAGTGTTTATAAGTACTTTCCATATGAATCCAAGTTGTTGAATCTCAAGGACACTGCTGCTTCGAAAAGTTGTAAACCAAATGTAAGAACAAGTGCAACTCCATGCAATACCATACTCGACATGACGCAGTAATAATCATGTACTTTCGAAAACACAACATGTGTCCGAGCTAATAATGAAGAAGAGGTTAGTTGACAGTTACAAAACGAAAAAAAGAAAATTACATTAAAGTAGGTTATTGCTGTTAAGTATGAACAAAGACAGATGTTAAGTTTGAAAAGTAATGAACATCATCTGTAGTAAACCTCGTTGCCACGAGCAACGAGGTCGAGATCAAAAAGATCTTCAATCATCAGCACACTCATTCCCAAACTTATTTATGGATTGAATTGCTAGTAACTGCAATAGCTTCTCAACAAGTGTGAACACATCGTATTATTTCATTCTTTTATCTTTTATTTATATGGAAACATGATTATTTTGAATGATTCATAATTGTTAAAGAAAGTATACAATGTCAACTGGACACGTTTTTTAGGATTGATCAAAGCGTTTCGGTGACCATCTGTTCACCATCATCAGTTTGATAACTCTGGAATCCTCAGAGCTTATGTACACAACTGAAGGGTACGAACAACACCTGTGTTAGACTGTGTTACCAGAGAAGATGTTGGATTTAGTTCTTTGTCAAATTAATCAACAACAGTCTAAGCAGATAACTGTAATGGAGCAGTAATGGAGTTCTGAACCATGGTAGTTGATTCTATACCATATAAAAGTTATTTATGTTCCATTTTGTTCTTTGTATGTCAACACATTTACTGAAAATTAGGCCCTGAATACAGCAAATTAAACATACCATATCAAAAAAATCAAATGGTACTGATACAGTATTTTTGCAGCTAGCACACGTAATCATCCAAAAAGTTTGGGCCAAAACTCTCGTTGAGGTTACAATATTCCACCTCATCACCTTTTCTAGTCAGGTTCAAATGGTCAATAGTTTCAAACTGAAAGAAAGTTGCACCATCTTTTTGTTTTAATCCGAAATTGGACTTGGCTTCAGCACCATATTATTATTACTATTATTATTTTTAACGACACGCTGTCATTAGACCGAGACAGAGGCTACCAATCATCTCCACTGTTTGCTAATTTGTTTACAAAAATTACACTAAGGTAACAAGATTCATATTGACGTCTAAAATGTTTGGCTGGCAAAAAATAATAAATAAAAATCTGTTATAGCGCCGGGTTCCTTGCCATGGCTAGCATACACACACACACACACACACACGCACACACACACGCACACACACACGCACACACACACACACACACACACACATTCTCAGTGAGTATAGCCCGGGGACTAATTGCTAGATTGGAGCAGATTTTCTAGTTCACTTGAAGGATGTAATTGTGCCGAGAGCCGCGAGGGATGACAGGGCTTCAAGCTGGGAGGACAAATGGCCAGGGGCTGCCGATTAGCGCCACTTCCCGTGCACGCATTCAGGGCGAGGGGGTAGGTTGGCGGGATGGGCGGGAGGGAAGGACGCAGGGAGGGGGGGTGTCTATGGACATGTGTGCTGGGGGGCCAGGGGTTAAGCCAACCATCACACAAACCCAGGTTTCACTGACCTCAAAAAAGGCAACACGCGCCGCCTTGACCCCTATGTAGTAGGATACGGAGCGGGAGGTGCAGATAGCATATGGCAAAGGTGGTAAACGATTCCAGCACACATGGATAGGTGTGATGATGTGTTGGCGGTACATTTAGGTACAGCCAAGGCCCAAATGCTGCAATGGTAAAGACAGTGCCAGAGATTTTCAAGTAAATGGTTATATTAGATATTTTATTTGTGAGCTCTAGTGGTTGAGGGATTGTCTTTCAACATATTCCGGAATGGTAAAAATATATATATATATTTATCCTAACTAACCTGAACCTAACCATCTCCTTTCACTAATTTTTGAAACTGACAAACTTACTGTACAAAAACTTCTATAAGAGAATATGCTACTTTTTTTGCCTGTATACATTTTGGCTTTATTTAAGAGAATCACGTGGGGGTGAATTGGGGTAATGGGGTGAAGAGTTAGAGGCTGCATACATGGAAAATTAGAGGAAAATAGTCAAGCACAAATAAAGTGTTAGTGTCACACTAAATTAAACAAAAAAACTAAAATAAAAGAGTAACATTTTCAACAATTGTGAAGCTAAAACAAACATCTCATGATTGAAGAATGACAGCATCAACTTTAGGTGAAGTTCATTGAGGTCAGAGAAAGCCATACAGTAGATACCATGCACATAAATTGCAATCTTACTGTATATAAATTGTAACTAAAAATGAATAAAGTAACGTCCAACAACACAATATCCCTGTTCTGAAAAGCATGTGATTCTTAGTTTATCTATTCACATTTCTGTCAGTTAATGCTCCTGAATGTGCTTAGTAAACAGACACACTGTGAAAACTGAGCCTTGAGTGGAAAAATGCATGTCAGAAAAAAAGATAATTAGATATGAAACACGGCGCATGCAGTCTCATGAAGTTGGAAGATTGGCCTCTTCAAACTATGGATGCATGACAACAATCAGCAAGATGAAATTCTAAGTCTTGTTTTTCTCTCTCTTGAACAGCCTCCATTGCAGCGGTCGTCTTACCTCGCCGTGATGTCACGCTGCCACGCTGATGACAAGGCCCGGGCTCCTGACGTCTGATTGGACACTGCTGCTTCTGCCGACCATCCAAACCCACGTTACATCCAAGGGGCTTCTCAAAGCATTTCTATATGTAGTTCTGGCATTGAACAGCATTGCCTTCCTGGACCTCAACTTCACCTGTTTCTGATATCTTTCCGTATTAGTTTGCAATTTCCTTGTAGTGAGCGCTAACTTTTCATGCGCTAGCTTCGTGCATCTTCTCTCTATTTGTCATCCCCTACCTCCCCAGCCAACCCTCGAACCCTCATCTTCTATATTTCCTTGCCTATATCCTTCTACCCTCCTGCCTTCTCTGCAGCCTAAGCCGACTGCTGAAGAGGAGAGCCAGCTAGGAATGCTTTGGGCTCCAGACGTTTTGTCCAAGCCCTAGGTCTCTTTCACTGAGGCAAGATTAGTTCATACAAAAACTCAACAATACGCCACTGAAAGCCATTGTTGATATTCAACATTTTTCACATAGCCGAGCAGAATAGACAATGCCGGCAGCAGGGAAAGCCCGAAGCGGACTCGCTGCGAGGGGTGCTGTGGGATGATGCTATCGGAAAAGAGAGAGGAGAAGAGAGGGGTCCGTAATCCAACTCTCCGCGGCAGGAGACAGTAAAATCAATACGCTTCTATTCTTGTGCGGGGAGATGGGTGGGTGGTGATAGACACAGCAAAGGGAGGCGAAGGGAAATAAAAGAACTGTCTGTACCTCATAGGAGTCGAAGTGTTCCTCGTTTTTTTTTGGGGGGGAAAGACGATGTATTACAAGTATGATTAAACGCGACGCAACAAAGACTTGACTTCAAGCAAGAAAATGATGTTTGAAATGAGAATCTGAAAAGAAACAGGCGTCGTGGTTGAGCGTGTTGCGGCTGCTCGTCGTATTAATCCGTCTTGTTTGGGGTTTTAAGTCTTCTAAGTGATCGGGAGCGTTTGGTAATGTCATGTAACATCGAGCAGCGTCTCATAAACTTCAAAGGAGCTCATAACAACAGGAGAAAAGTTTCAACTGAAAATCACATGAAATATAACGATAATTGATTTCAAAACAGTCACTGAACCTATTTCATGCGGGCGATGTGGGTGAAGTGTCTTGCTCAAGGGCACAGCAGCACAACGCTATCCACGAATAAAAACTAAAGAAAGGTGAAATGAAGGAATGAGTGGAGACAATGTTTCAAGCTTTCAGAGAAGTGGGTAGTACTCAAGATAAAAGAGTACATGAGGTTTGTTCATAGCTTTCACTGTTTCGGTCTTGCTGAAGTGCAAAGTGATTGTGAGCGTGTTTGTGTTAGCTTTACCGTTACATTGACAAGTTGTGAAACATGCTTTTAAACTCTAAACTGAACTGGGATGTAAGGAATGTGCAAGGAATGTTGCGACTGAGTTTGGACAAAGAATAACAGCTTAACTTCCCCCCTCTTTTATTGTTGTGAAGCAAAAGAAATCCGGTATAGGACCTTTAAAGGAACAGACCCTTGTTTTTCCATACTGAGATATGTTCTTACCTGAGCTTAGACGAGTCGATACGCACCTGTCTGGTCTTTGAGCGTGCCCGTGGAAGAGTGTGGTAGCTTCTAACTTCACCCCATTTGGAGCTATAGGAATATACTGGGAGAGACCAAATGCTAACAACGTCTTTGGTCTTTTTGCGTGACTGATGGCACACTGTTCTTAGATACTGTTATATGTTCTTACCTGAGCTTAGACGAGTTAATACGTAATTGTTCGGTCTTTGGAGCTATAGGAATACATTGGGAGAGGCCAAATGCAAACAACATCTTTGGTCATTTTGCGAGACTGAGAGCACGCACAAAGATCAGACAGGTACGCATCAACTCGTCTAAACTCAGGCAAGAACATATCTCAGTATGTAAAAATGGTGGCCTGTTCCTTTAAAATAATCTAAAGTAACTAAAACTTGATTGTCCGATTGGCAATCCAATAATCGAAGATAGTCCAAATCTACGCAAAATCAGCATTTTCTTAGACAAAAACTAAAAAGAATTTGAGTGACACAAAAACCAGTAGTCCTGTATAATGTTCTGTCTCATGTGTACAGTATAGTCTATAAAGTTTCTGTAAAGTGTACCTCCAAATGTGTCCCAGAAGGTGTTCTCTCAGAGAAAGAAGTTCACATCGTTGAGCACATCCAGGCCCTAAGAAGAGCGAACACCACAGCATTAGCATAAGAGAAGACTGAGATATGAATTGCTAAAACAAGGTTTAAAGACGACTGTTCATCGGGAGCCACCTTAAACCTATAAACAGGATCCACAAAGAAACAATCCTTAAAGGAACAGGCCACCGTTTTTTCCATTCTGAGATATGTTCTTACCTTCCAACTTCACCCCTGTTTGGAGCTATAGGAATACTAGCTGAGACCCGGCCTTTGATATTCTGAGATTATGAGTTATTACAAAGAAATGTCCAGTATAGTCCCTATAACCCGTCACTCAGTATAGCTGTAGACCCGCACTAAGTAGACCAGTGGTTCCCAACCCATTCCAAAAACTATGGCCACTACAAATGTTTAAAATAATGAATGCTAAAAATAATTTCAAACAAACTGCAATTGGAGTGTTTGATGCACCCGTACTCCTTTCTTATATACTACAACGACAATATGTTCACTAAACTCAGGGAATAGAATTCAAGAGACAGTGGAATAAGTATGGATAAATATTAGGGGTTCAGCTCTAACGGTTCGGTTCACGGTGCAGGACCCGTGGTTTGGTGCATCACGGTACAAGTGCAATCAAAAAAATAATAAGTTGTTTTTGAAATGAAATAGCCTAATGATCGTTATTAGACAGTATTTATAACCGTAGAATACAATTGTCAATGCTTTCAAAGCTGCTTTATAATAAAATGTACCTCTGGGCTCACAATACGTGAAAGCAGAATAGAAAAAAAAAAGCAGCGCAGTGCAGGCCATGCGCTCGTTAAGCGGTAGTTTCATTTTGGCTTTCCGCACACGGAGGCTGAAGCTCTCGGAGCAGCGCGTTTGATTTGAAAAATCTGAAAGCTTTGGAGACGGAATACGGCCAGGACTGGATGTTACACATTTGTCTGCGCCTCTGACATTAAGCAGCACTGGATCTATAATGAACCACAGCCTCGGTCACTGCAGGAGAGACTTAAACACGCAGATGTCATGTGTGTTGGAGGATGTCACTGTACCTGTGCGGAGCGTCTACAGCTGCGGTTTAGCGGTGAGTGACGATGACACACATGGCCCTGTTTGGATGAGCGCGCGCACGCACGGCAGTCAGATCTCGTGCACTCGCGTTGTTGTGACACCGGGTTGTCCTCGGACAGCAGCACCGCGGTCCATGTGGACCCGTGGCCAATGCCCGGGGCCGGTGGGACGGTCACGTGGATTTCTGGGAAATAAACATGGCGGCGCCCTTATGGAGCTTAGCCCCGCCCTACTCGCGATTGCGTTTTATATTATAGATGTTGGGAGAGGCCAAATGCTAACAACATCATTGGTTGTTTTGTGTGACTGAGCACACGCTCAGGTAAGAACATATCTCAGTATGGAAAAACGGTGGCCTCTTCTTTTCGTCCTATAGGGAAACGAGGGAAAACGTGTACATTTGTAAAATCCAAAATAAATGAAACAAATCAAGCCACTCGTATGCACTTTTATTTCATATCATTTTGAAGCAGCTGTACTTATACTTCACCCATAACCTATAGTATTATCATTCTGTCCTGTGCTCAGCCCGGTTATTACAATTTTTATTGAACATTTCCGCCACATTTCAGCATCCAAACCCAATTCCAGAGCGATAAATTACCGTGAAGCCAAATTAGAAATGACACGCCGTTTGCCGGGGCCATCTTGTTAAATAAACTGCGGCGTCACTTGACAGGCCGTTCGATTAGCCCGGGCAGCTTAATGTTGATGAAAAGCGTGTCATGTCCCCGTCATAAATCACGGCGGCGGAGCCTCGCGTTCAGCCGCAACACCCCATGGAAGTGTGTCGGCTAACAGAGCGCGCCGCCCTGTCACTGGAGACATGCTAATTGTGCACTAATGATATGTAATGAATGTGATCAGCCCCGCGGCCCTCGGCTAACCAGCTAAATGAACTGGCACTAATGGGCCTGTTAGCTTATCATAGTGCTAACATTGGCTATAGCTTCTGAAAGGCTTTGACAGCGGCTGGGACTTTTCGAGTGGAGAGAGACGTCATATCGGAGTTGTCCTTCAAAGGCTTGATGACATAGAGAGAAAGGGAGTGAAGTTACTTTTTCAAACTCTATATAATCGCCTTAGAAACTTCTGGCTTTGAGAGCTGAGCGGCGAATGTGACAATATACGTATGGGACACAGTTTATTATTGTTGGAGGGCGCAAAACAAGATCATCAATCAAATGAGAAATTTTGTCACAAATTGAATGGTTTCTAATGGGCTGAACAAATCTGGATTGTGATTGTAACTAGGGATTTTCTGTCATTTTACTTGAGACTTGTTAAAAAAAATCAACATTTAGGAGAGTTCTGGACGTATTTTGTACATGTTTTAGGGGTAGGATAAACCGGGGCACCCAGAGGAAAAAGTACAGAGACACCAGGAGAACATACTAAGCCAGTCCATTGTTGAACCCGGGCCTTTTTGCTGTGAGGCGAGAGTGCTATCCACTACGCCACTGTGCGACACTGCTGTGATGTTACATAGTGTGACAGGGGTGGATCAAAAGTGACGACATTGTATTTATATCATTTGTATTTATATTTTTTATTCATTATTTACATTTTCTATTCATGAATTTACTTTATTTTAATAATATTACTGCCAGTAATGCCTTTCCTTCCTTCCTTCCTTCCTTCCTTCCTTCCTTCCTTCCTTCCCTCCTTCCTTTCTTTCTTTCTTTCTTTCTTTCTGTCTTTCTTTCCTTATTTCCTTCCTTCGATTTTCAACCCACTAATGATTATGGTTGGTCATGTGCTCCACCACACACAAACATTTACAAAGACAGGACACAGATTGTTACTGTCGTGTCCGCCATATGTTTCTTTTGTACATTACGTGTGACAACCTACAGCTGTAACATGTGATGTTCATGTACCCTCAATACTGTTTGATCATATTCAGAAGTTTCCTTGTCTATTTGTAACAGAAGCATAATAACTTCAGAATCGTTAACGTTTCAGAGAAGGCTGAAATGAGCCCGATCACACAATCAAACATTTTCTTAGTACTGACTTTTACCATCCAAGATAACAGCTTAAGATCTGAAGAGGAAGAAGAATCCGCTGCTGCTCCCCTCTCCGCTCTGATGTCTGATCCACTATCCAGGTTTTCGCGGGTCCCACAGTGTAAGTCCGGCCACAGACCAGGAGGAAGGGGAAAGGAAGGGAGAGGGCTGCGGCTTCACTGTCCCCTCTTCAAATCCACTCCCAGCTGACGAGGCCCGTCTCCTGTGGACGAGAAAGAGCAGCATCAGCGTTTGGTGAAGCTGGGGAGATTGTCAGGTTTCTTTATTGTTTGAGGTTTGAGACGCAAGACCAGTGTCTGGCATCAAATATTGAAAAAGTGCTGCGGAAGCATTCAAAAACCTACATGTTTGAATTAGAATAAGTTAGGGTTTAAGATTTCAAGATTACTTTTTTTTTTGGCTGTATCGCCCAGCCCTACAGGCATAGATCAAATAATCTTGTTAGATGGGGTTTTGTATATTCATAAAATGCATTAACTTCTTATATTTTACTTCAGACGTTTGAATTTCAGTTCAGATTGCAGATTTTGAATAATAATTTGCTGATCAAACCACAATCGCATAAAAAAAAAAAGAAACGTCTACCCAAAGTGATTGATCCCTGCAGCAGCAGTGTAAAATATTATGGGCTGTATCCCAGATCGCCTCTCCCGCTCTGATTGTTGATTCACGATGTGAACCCAGAGCTGGCGCTAAGATAATGACGCTGTGTCGTTAGCTTCTGTGGCTAAATGAGCGGCGTTTCCATGGTGACAGTCCACAATGAGAGTGATTAGTCCTGAGTCTAAACACGCGGGGCATCTCTGGACAGGAGCATCCTCATTCACCTCATCTGTTTGTGAGGCGAAGCTGAAAACTGAACTTAAAATGACAAGGCTTTTAATTCATTCTTTGATTCTCTTAAGATATTAACCTCTTAAATATCTCTTTTTGTCTGGTTTCCGTAGTTTTTATTGTCTTGTTTTCGCAGGGTTTTTGGTCTTATTTTTGTCATTTTTTTTGTTGCTTTCTGGATCGCTTTTTGTTATTGTTGCTTTTCCAGCACGTTTTTGTTGCTGTTTTGCGTTCTTTGCCTTTTCATCACTTTTTAATCGTGTTTTTGCTACGCTCATTTCTTTGTTTACATCTCATTTTCGTTGCTTTATTTCAAGAGACTTTGAGATTTGGGTAAAGCCAAACAGGTAGGGGTTAAGAGGTTAAAGGAGCAGGCCACCGTTTTTCCATACTGAGATATGTTCTTACCTGAGCTTAGACGAGTGGATAAGATGTTGTTATAGCATTTGGCCTCTCCCAATGTATTCCTATATCTCCAAACGGGGGTGAAGTTAAAGTAAACAAGCTCTTCCACGGGCACGCACCAAGACCAGACAGGTACAGATCAACTCGTCTAAGCTCAGGTAAGAACATATCTCAGTATGGAAAAACAGTGGCCTGTTCCTTTAAGATATGGGTTAAAAGTCAAGGGGAATACCAAAGAAATGTCTACAAAACTGTGATTAACATGATCAATTTACCCCAGGTTGGGATTCTTTTTGTGTTATTTAAACAAAATCTAAAGTTTGAGAATAATATACAAAGGGTTGCAAACTTTCAAGAGGCAAATTGGTATAATATTTTGACCCTGTACACTTCATTAGACAAGTGGGTGAAGTGTGGGGTGAGACTAGGTCCCACCCGACATGGACTTTTACGGGCCAATAACAAAGAAAGACATAAACATCACAAAGCACTCGAAGGGTGATTTGTGATTTAATGTACTGTAGTTTAAAAATGTACTACTAGGCTAATGTGGCTAAAGCTAACAGCTAATATAAAGGTAAAAAGATAAATAAATGCATTTTTATCTTGCTCCATGTAAACAGCCCCTGTGCCTTGCCTGTTGCAGGTGTGTTGTGTGAGTAATGGCTCGTCCCCTGAGGGCCCCTGCAGTGTGAATGAGTGGTTGACCACAGTCACACCGCGGGGGCCTGTCCAGCCCACTTCCTGTGCCTCGGGACAGAGATCATCCCCCCAGCGGGACAGCGTGTTCAATGTGAATGCCAGCACAGCCGGGCTCAAATCACCGTCATTACCTGGGCCTCCACTGGTGCCCGCAGAGCCTGCTGGGTCCACTGTGTCTGAAAGTCAGTGGTCAACATAAAGGAGGTTCTAGCACCCCTGACCCGACACATGAAAGCAACATAAAAGCAAAACAAAAATAAGGGGAACAAGCTTTTGAAAATAATAGGTCCCAGCTTTAGCCTCAACAAAATTCTGTGTTTGACTCACAAATCATGCAGGGCCTTATTAAATCAATCCTACACCAATACTTTAGCTGCCAATACCAAGTACCAGTAGCGTGAATAAAAACTACAGTGAGTACTGTTGAAAAAGCAAGGAGGTGATGCGAGGCACTCTGACTTAATCGCCATCTTTTATTCAATAGCAGTTCCTGTTACAGGAACTGTTCCTGACTGCACACACTTTCCGAAACACTGCACTGCTCTCCGTTTCTGACCTGTTGGATCCAGAGCACACTTTGTTGTCAAAGCTTGCACACAAAGAGCAGAATTAAGACAGCAAAACACTAAGCCCTGTTCAATCAATGTGTTCTATATGAAACTGCAAAGACACAATCAAATTATAGTTCTCCAAAAGAAACAGGCAAACTTCTCATTGATTATGGCTGATATGAAAGACCTTCCTCTCTGGGATGAAAAAAATATGATTCGACCATACAGAACAGTACAATACAATAAATACTAACCAGTCTGGGTGCAGTTCATGTTCCATCAATAGAAAAAACTGTTCGATGGAAAGCCTTAAAGGAATAGTTGACCGTTTTTCCATACTGAGATATGTTCTTACCTGAGTTGATGCGTACCTGTCATCAGCCATCAGTCACGCAAAAAGAGCAAAGATGTTGTTAGCATTTGGCCTCTCCCAATGTATTCCTATAGCTCCAAACGGGGTGAAGTTGGAAGCTACCACGCTCTTCCACGGGCACGCACAAAGATCAGACATGTACGTATCAACTCGTCTAAGCTCAGGTAAGAACATATCTCAGTATGGAAAAATACATACATTTCTAATCAAGAATAATAAACAGAGTCAGCACAGTCAATCACAATACACGGCCCGGTCCATTCTGAACACTAAATGAAGGTGTCAAAAAGACAACGTAAATGTCTTCTGTGTTTTTAGATTGCACAGACTCCTCACAGGCAGTATTTGAGCTGTTCTGGACATTGGCATTAGCAACATTCACCGCCGCAGCTCGTATGTGCAACACTTTTAAAAAAAACGCAGGACAGTGTCGGACAGGTAAACTGGATTACAGTTTTTCTCCATTGGTAAGACACTAAGTGCAAGTGACTTCACACATTTCTCACAAACAGGACTCACAGCACACATGATCCAAAAAGGGAACACTACGAGGCAGGATTAAAACACTGCTGCTCCAACACAAGTGTCAAACGAACCACTCAAACTGACTGATTTACTAAACCAGGGGCTAAATTGCGAGTAGTTCTATCGACAAAGTTCTTATTAATGAGAAAGGTTGCTTCAGATCGTGTCAAAAAGCCAGATTTATTGACAAAACACAGTTGTTCTCAAGCATTCAGGGAGCTCAAAATGTATCATGGTTCTTATGTACAATTCACAGCCCTTGGCCAAATAGACAAAACAAAGCATAAGTATCATCTGGTGCTGCCAATGGGTAGTCCTTTAATCGAATCGTGTACGAAAAAGAGCAGTCAGAGGCACATTGCGAACTCCACCGCGTACAGCCTACTTCTTTAGCTCAACAAGAGTCATGAAGAAAATAGATGAAAATAGATCCGTAATTCCACAGTAACTATTATATGGGCGTGTTGCACCTGATTTACTTTTAGAAACTGTGCCTATTTTTTGTGCTGTAAATGTGATGTATGAAAATGAGTTTACTGCGTGGGCAGAGGAGCTGCTCTTTACATGCCCGAGCACCTTTGAGAAAAGAGCCACATATAAAAATAATGATGGATAATGGACAAATGACCATTGATGATAATTATTACTTAACTGAAAGAATAACGAATAATAATTATCAAAGCAAATAAATGTTCTGATCTGAATCTTTGTCTCTCATGCCCTCTGAGCACATCCCTCTGTAGACTGTAGACTGGTTCAGGGACATTTCGCTTCAGCGCACACAGGCCATTACCGTAGGGATGTGTTGGAACAAATTGCAGCAAACAGTGACAGCGCTGCTTAATGTGGGACTGCAGACTATGAGGCTTCGGTTCAAAAGCAAAAGGAAACAGGAGGGCAGGATGCACGGCTGGCACATTGGAGATGCCCGTGGATGAGATGAACATCTCCTTCAGTATCATCAACACACTGTGCTCAGACCCCGGGCATGAGGACTTTAAAAGAATGTGGGAATCCATCCTGAAGTTTTCTGTCTCTTTGACGGACAGCAACTGTGAACCGAGCCAGTTCAATGGAATACATTAGAAAGCAAAAGCCAAAACACTTGCAGGTAAAGTGCACACAATCAAAACAACACATGTATCACTCATTTATCATTGTAAATGAGCCAGATATAAGGGGTGAAAAAAGTTTTCAAATGTTTCTGAGAAATCCTTTGTCTTGTGTCTTTGCAGTTTCATATAGAACACATTGATTGAACAGTGTTTAGTGTTTTGCAACAGTGTCTTCACTTCTGCTTTGTGCGCAGGTTTTGACAACAAACTTCACATTTTTATAACAAAGACGCTTTATAGAACTGAGTCCTAATAGTAAAGAAAACCGTATGCACAGTGTTTAGGGAAATGTGTGCAGTCAGTGTGTCCGGAACACAGTCGCTGAGTCGATAGCCCTCACGGCATCTCCCGGGTTTGATTTCCGGACTTTCTGTGTGAAGTTTGAGAGCTCTCCCTGTGTCTGGGTGATGCACCGATTTCCCTCAATAACCCAAAACATCCACAGTAGCCAAATCTTTTAGCGTTGTGTTCCTAACCAGTCCAAGATTTGGGTCAGAGGACACATCTCCACACGACGAAGTTAAGCTTGGAAACCGAATTTGCTTTGTTTTTCATCATCCTACATGCGAGCGCTACAATTACCGGCATCATGTTTTGGATTCCTACAAAGACTGTGTCAGCAATAAAACTACTAAACATCAGCAAATATGGTAAATCCTTGTGCAATTGTTTAATACGGAGAAGCATGCTGTGCTGCGGTATCGAATCAAAGCTAGGGCTAACGGAATACAAAGCCAAAAAAACTGGGTTAATCCTCATATGTTGAAAAGTGTGTCACACTGGAAAGAGAAAGCACTTGTCATCACAATCGGACTTAAATCTATTAATTTCCTGGATTAGATGGATAAGCATCAAATAAATCCACTTTCCTCCATGTTGCGGTTTCAGCCCAACAATCTGGCAGTTGCCGAGCAAGAACAACAAGGAACTGTACATAAATACTATGAAGCTACTTTTTTATTACTTTTCTTTCCTTGCTAATACGTACAGGTCATTTATATGGGTTGACAATAATGCAATCGGGAAGTGCCGTTCACCTTCCAATCAGAGGGAAGTGGCTATACATAATGTTGTTGCTAATGCCTAGAGAAGCAACAATAGTGGAATTTCACAAGAAGTCAGCATTTCATTCTTAATATAGTTTACATAAACTCATATTCAAAAAATTAAATTAAATTACAAAGGCAACACCAAAGTATCTACAGCAACCTTTTCGCTAAACCGTCCCCATCTGGACAAAAATGCTGAATATGTATTAACAAGGTCCACAACTTTGATAGCATATACGCATAATTAGCCCTGTGCTCTGGGACTACAGTCTTCTGTTTTATTCATATTACTGTAAGTGTCAAACTGGCACTTTGCATTGGTACCAATCCTAAGCCGAAGTCTTGGTATCAGATTGGGATCAAACTTTCCAGACCATCCATCCATCCATCCAGCTGTTGGAGCTGCCCAAATCACATTGCACCAGCCCCTGCAGGGGGTGGGTCCACGGGAGCAGTGCTTTAAGTGGGCCGGTACGCGCCGGTACTCAGCACTTCCAAAAATAGCTGTGAGCAGAGACTACATTACCCATACACCCTTGAGTTGTATGAGTGAAAAGCGTGGTGCTCGTCCACACAAACAAGCAGAGAGGGCGTGTGAAACGCAAACATCGCTGCTCGGTTAAAATACAATGAACACTTGACTCTGCTCTCCTGGCTTCAGAGTAGTAAAAGAACAAGGTCAGAATCAGAGGAATAGTTGGCTGACCCCACCTGTGCCACAGTCAT
The DNA here is from genome assembly GCF_951799975.1 of Gobius niger. Lineage (NCBI taxonomy): Eukaryota > Metazoa > Chordata > Actinopteri > Gobiiformes > Gobiidae > Gobius > Gobius niger. Next base: position 29,539,597 of record NC_136868.1, read on the forward strand.
TGAGGTTCTCACAAGTGGCGACGAGCATGAGAGCCATGTGGACTGTTATCATGAGTTGTTTATTTGAGCAGATCTGAGTGTAATTGTTGTGAATACATGATATATTTGATACAGTCCAGCGTGGCAAAAAATAGAGTACCAGCACTTTTTTTTTGTCCACTTAAAGCACTGCACGGGAGGACGGCCTCCCACTTCAAACCAGGCCCTTTGGTCTCTCATTAGGGGCTTCTGAACCGCTCTTTGTCTGACCCGTCACCTAGGACCTGTTTGCAATGGGAGACCCTACCAAGGACATGAAGCCCCCGACAACAGAGCTCCCAGGATCATTCGGGTGCGCAAACCCCTCCACTACGTTAAGGTGGCGGTTCCAGGAGGGGCTATCCAGACCAAGAAGGACATTTACCAACATTTACCATGCACGAAAGACCAGTTATAGATAAATAACAAAATCAGGAGGTCAAGCAGGAAATAACTGCAGATGTTCAACCGAATACTTTTGCCCATTAAAATACTGTAAAAACACACCAAAACAATGCCTAGCTCCTAATTAAGTATACAATAACATTAACAAAACTCGACTTAGAGAAGCAAAAGTGTCTGGCTGCTTTGTCGTCGTGACAATGCAAATTTGCTTCATTGTGGTTCCTGAATGAACTTCCCCCTAAAGTTTATTGATTGAGAGCGGCTCATTGTCTGATCCTTTCCATTAGCCCGTGGGGATTGTGCTAAAGCTCTTAGCATGAGCCGCAGTAATCCTGTGTGTGTGAGGCGACACGGAGTGGACAGTGGTGACAGCAGTGACAGTGACAGCAGGTGCTAAAGCTAATGGAGCTCATTACATTCTATTACACAAAGGCCGACTTAAGCCTCTGTTACAAACTCACTGTACAGAAAAACATATGCTGACTGAAGTCTCAGAAAGAGAGGGCGTTATCGCGTTATGTTGTTGCACTTGTATGTTCCAGCTTTAATGATTTTTTATTTAAATGTAGTGAAGCAAAGTGGTGAACAGCCCATAAATACATGAATAACCATAATGCTAACATTAGCTCCATGCTACATGCTAATTGCTAGCTCCGAGTGTTGGTTTTTCGCTTCTAGGGGACAATCTGTCAATGTGCGTTTTAAGATCCAGAGAATCCTTGATTAGGCCCAACGTTGAGCATGTTTAAGTCTGAATATTTACTGATTAAAGAAGTCACAAATGGCATGAGAGCAACTGAGATGACCTAGACTGTTTTTAAATCTCTTCTAAAAAACATTTCCCCCTTGTTTTATGTTTGCACTTTGTATGTCATTTGTATTTGGCATCTTGTGCAGCACTTTGGTCGACTGTGTTGCTTGATAAGTGCTTTATGAATAAAGTATAAAGGATTAGACTGATTATGTTCTTTTCACCTTCTAGTCAGTTTATGTTTTTGTGTTATTTTTATCTTTACAAAAGGTGAATGATGTGTCCTTTATTTACCTCGACATGTTTCGATGGCACTCGACCGTTGAAACACAATGAGAGAAATGAAGAGAGTAACAGCCTAAAATAATATCACAAGCTTATCTTTTTTTTTTCATAAAGCTCAAATTATTTTCATGTCAAATGTAGGTTATAGAACAAAGGTCCAGCGCCGTAATTCACCAGGGTCCAATGTGGATCCAGACTGGACTGCACTAGTTTGTGTCTCTGTTGGAAACTATTCATCAAAATAACATAAAGTAATGATAACATAACCTTGTATAGTACAGTGCTATTATGTTATGTTCTAGAGCAATAAATGATGGTGCGTCATTCCCCACCTGACTTTTAAAACCTTTTAAGAAGAAGAAGAAGAAGAAGATCTTTATTTATATAGCGCCTTTCACAGACATGGTTTACAAAGCACTTTACATGAGACAATTAAGTGTTGCCTGGTGTTAAAATGTGCCCATGTTCAAGGGCTTGTTATTTTATTCATTTTTTATTACAGCATTATAATTATTATGATAATATAACATTGTGAATGATTGTGGAACTGGCTTTAGTTTGTTGAGGGTTTTTGTTTTCAGGTAATTAGTTTTATGAGGCTACAATAAAACAAAAAGCTAATTTGATAGTGTACAAGTGTAAGTGCCGTTCATTGTGACATAAATGTAAGGCCTTTTTGTAGGGTGCAAGGGGGAGGAGGAGCCGTGCATTAAATGGTTATAATGCACGACGCGGAGTCAAGAACACCACGACGCGCAGCGGAGTAACACCACTTGGCGGAGTGGTGTTACTCCGCCAAGTGCATTAGAACCGTCTAATGCACGGCTCCGAGTTGTTTAATCCGCTTATACCGTGGTCCCACAAACGCAACATTTTATAACAAATGTTTTTTTTCCATTTACTAAACTCACTAAATGTGCCAAACTACAGGGACTATTTTCTGTGGGTTATTAGCCGGTCACTGTCTGAAGGCCCGTCTCAGAGCGAGTCATTCTGGGCTGCTACGAGGATCTCAGTCAGGCTCAACCAAACAACATAAGCACAGAATCACACAGCAGGACTTACCATAACAGGACTTTCCGAAAAGTAAACACTGATATGCGGCACTCCTGGGCAGGAGTTATTTCACTTTTATGTTGCATTACCCGCCACTAGCTAGCTAGCAACCTGTAGCTCAACGAGCTCAACTGTTTATGGAAACATCTGCGGTGGAGTCGCTCACACCTGGACCTCACGAACTGAAACTTTTTTTTTTACTTTACTAATCCAGCCAAATATGCTTAAAGGAGCTATATCCTGCTATTTTAGCCATTCCAAAGTTAAGTATAGGCATTTATATGATATATTGTACCTCTACCATTATGGAGCACTCATTTTTGTGATAAATATAAGTGTTTTCTGGAGGTATTTTTCAAACCCGGAAGACACAACGCTTCGATTCAGTTAACTCCGCCCCCTCTCTCCGCGCATACAACTTTACCGTAATATAAATAAACAGCAATAAGTGAAATTGCTTCACTATGCAGTTATACGGAGTTGACATCTGCAACACAGCTTCATAAATGGCTAACACACAAGCTAATATGCTAACACACAAGCTAACCCGCGTTTGGATTGACTCACCGCTCTGCTCCATCGCTGTTTACATTATGGGACTCGCGTTGGTTATAAAAGTTAATCCACTTTGATTCTGGCGAAGATTCACCAAACATCCATCAGTGACAGTCACAGAAAAACAATATTTTGGCTGAGAGTCGCTGAATCCCGGAGAAAAAAACAGCTAGACGAGTGGCCTCTTCCTGAAAAAGGTTGAATAAACTCCGTAGCCAAACGCGCTTCTTTTTCTCCGTCCGTGACATTATCGTTAGTTAAGAATGAAGAACAGGTGTGTCCAGAGTAGGTAACGAGCTCCATCTTCACAGCTGCAGCGCAAACATGACTGATCTGTTCAGACGCTCAGGGGATGTGTTTGTTTTGGCCTCAGCTGACCTGGAAGCACCTCGGGCACATCCTTTTTATTTTTTTTATTTTTAATTTTATTTTTATTTTCTCTTTGCATCTCTCTTACGACAGAAATAATGAAAACGCTGTTTTACAAATTAAAATCAGGCCGTAAGCATAGAATTAAGACATTACATTACAGACGTCGAGCACTTCCGTTCCGCTGTTACGACACAACTGAACAGGTCAGTCGTTCACCAGGAGAGGGAGGAGCAGCTGCTCAGAGAGCAGGATTCAGGAGGATTGCGGAGAGCTGCGTGAATGAAGCCACAAACCAAAACGATGTCCAAACCTCAACCTGTTCAAATACAAATACAAACAAAAGATTTTTGAAAAGTACAGAGAAGAAGAAACATGTTGACACTAGGGGGAGCAGTAGGATCAATTTGCTGCTCTGAACGGTTGTCATTCTATTGTTTATAATTGCAAATAGAGAATTAGGGCAGGCGAGCTACAAATCTGCTGAGAGGCCCCTCCCAACGGGCTCATAAACTTCGTCTTTTAATGCACCTCACAGTACAGGAACATCTTCTAAAAAAAAAAAAAAAAAACAGATGTTAGGGCAGCTGGGTGGGGGTTTGTTGATGGGGAGCTAACGCCCTCTTCAACTATCCCGCTCGACACCCTGGCTTTTTAACACACTACACTATGCAGGGCTTAAATACTTACTACATATTACATAATTCATTGGCATTGATTGATAATATTGATAACCATTCGACTGACAATCGTTCGCCGTTTGTAACTTGCTTTGTACCAAACATTGTATATGTAACGAGACTGTTGTTGTAGTTGTGCTGCGCTTCTCTTCTGCTAAATTCTGCTAATTACATGAACATTCCCTTAAGTGCTTTGTAAGTGTGGTCCGTGTTAAAACAGACGCTTTGAAACGTAACAGGTTCCTTGCTTAGGAGGCAAATCCAAGTATGATGTTGCTTAATGTATCATTGTATTATAATGTGTTAAATCACAGACGGGTACGTTGTGTTCATGTGTGTGCATGCTGTTTTCCAAGGCTCTCATACTTTGTAATATGTTCTTTGGTACTATTGTTGTGATATACACTTTTATTGTAATGATTTCGGGGTGGGCGTTTATAAGCTTTTGCTTCGGCCCACTCCTTTTGAGCAGAATTTTAACTGCTCAAATGAACAAATAAACTAAACCACTCTGGGGGTGTTTTTGATAAGGAAATAGCATAACAACATGGCTAAAAGCTCCAAAAAGTCGATTTTGCATGATATAGGACCTTTAAGAGCAGGGATAATTTTATGTACGCCTGAAAATAATGAACAGTGCCTTAAACATTTTCAATATTAATGGAAAGCTCATATTTTGTTAACAGTAGCTAACCTAGCTGCTTACTCTCCTCTACTTCCCATTCATCAAAAGTTTTGTTTTTCGCTAAAAACGTTGAAATTAACCACAAAATCCATCGTTCCTCTGTGTCATGCGTTGCTATGGCGATGCCCACAGCGGAGTGATATCCCAGTGATTTAACTATCGGACTACTTGTGCAGTTACACGAAAATAATGCACGCTTGTTAGCGCCCATCAGCCAATCAGAATCCAGTATTCACCCAGACCAGGGTATAATATTTGTTAGCCCTACCCAGACAGTATAACTCCACTTTGCTCCCTGAAAGAAGTTAGGATGATTCAAACTTGCAATGTTTAAAAAAAATGGCTATTGGGCCTTTAACTCACATTAAATCCATTATATTTCATCTAATATTGTAAAAGCATTTGCACAGCACCTGTTGCTGCCCTCACCCTCCTTTAGCCTATTACACAGTTGGTATTACCCTGCTTCCATCTTTATTGACAGGTGCAGACGACTCTCATTACAGCGTTCATTGAGCTTGACTAACGACGTCATTTCTTCTTGTGCAAACCTACACAATCCCACAAATACGTCCTGACCCTTTTATTGTAAACCAGAATTTCTTTCTTTCTCTTAAGCCCAAACTCCGGGTCGATATATTGATCCTTCCTAATGAGGATCGATAGCTTGTCTTTAGCCCGGCAGGGGGTTGCTTGGTGCGCTCTGTTTGTGCATCTCGCTTGCCTTTGTGTTGCCTGTCACCCTGAAGGTTATCTCCGCGGCGGCAGAGTCGTCGGCGCCTGACAGCAGCCGTATCCCACGACGCCGAGCGAGACATCAAATCGTCCCCCCTCCGCGCTGCGTTTCCCTTGGCGACGGCAAGACAAACCATCACCTCAACATTTTTTTTTTTTTTTAAGGAGGAGGCTGCCCGTACTTTGATAAGCTATCACATGTCCCAGGTGATGATAGCCCGCGAAAAAAAAAAAGGGGAGCTCTCTGACAACCGAATCAAGCGCGCCCAGGCCCGATACCCTGGCAACGCCAAACCAAACATACCCGAAGAATCGACAATGTCCTGTATATATTCTACATGCGTTTCTTTGACTGTGGAAAGCAGCGCCTTCTGAAAGCGGACATTAGAGATAAGCGGGTCCGATTTAGGGCTAGGTCCGGTCTGGTCTGGTTTGGAATGGTGCGCCACCAGCTGCAGATGGCCACGGCGGCCAGATGTATTCATTCTGTCAATAGCACCGTATGAAAAAGCTTTTCCAGAAGGGAATTTTCAAACAAGCTATAGCTGTTTTATCAATTTGTTGCAGATTTTCTGAGAAAAAGAAAGATGGCAAGTGTATGCAAAATGTGGTGACTCTAAACAGCATTAGGATTTCCAGGCCTTGTACTCGTCGAACCAGTGCTTTAAGTGGCCCAAAAGAAGTGCCGGTACTCTGCACCAAGTACCCAACCCCACCCCACCCCCTGCAAAGAAAAGAAAAGAAAAAAGACACCTTTATATGATGTAATCACCCTTTACTGGAATGTAGTCACTGGAGTTGTATTTTGCCAATAGCGGTCAGTCCATATGATCCTGAACCCTGTAGGCACACAGGAACAAGGGGCAAAAAAAGAAACTAGTCCCATATGTATGTATATATATATATATATATATATATATATATATATATATATATATATATATTTGCATGATTGAATTCCAGCTGCTCTAATGCTACCCTTATACCCATTATTGAGCTTGGAGCCTAACATTTCGACATTAGCTTTACATTAGCTTGGCGCGCTGATGCTGAGATGTGCCGTCTTGTACAATTACAGAATTACAGGCTGGCGCAGATACGACATGACAGAGGCAGTATATAGGCCTGTGTTCCCTCCACATACATCCCATAATGAAGTGTTTCCCCATGCCCTGTCACTACCATTACCTGCATGTCAAGCCCGTCGCCGTGGCGATGGCCTGTCAAACTCTGTTACCATGGGAACATCCATTTCAGCTATTTGAATAAAAGAGGAATTTGATTGGCCCATGTTTCTATGGCTTATGTTGGCTTTCCCCAAGGTCCAATGCTATGCTTTATACAGCCCACTTTGGATTTCTTTCTATTTCACATTTTCAAATTGAAATAAAGTTTTCAAACAGAACTCATTTTGACTGCGTTGCTCTTAATTCAAGACATATTCCTCAGTTCTGTTTCTGGGATTTATACACTGAGACTCCACCCTGTTGTTTAAGCCAAACACTGGCTTTGCATTGTTAAACGGCCCATTGAATATTCCAGCTCCAGCTGTCCTTGGGCAAAACACTTCACCACTTTGCCTGTGTGAATGTGCTCTGCTGGTGAGTAGTGGTGGTGGTCTGAGGGGCCGATAGTACAGATTGGCAGCCTCACTACCCGTAGTCTACACCTGGGCACCTGGCCACCAGGTATGGAGTGAATGGACAATGATACAGTCTGGCACTCTAAGAAACTTGTCATCTCAGGCTTGTAAAGTGCAATACAAGTGTAAGCCATTATTATTATTATTAATATTATTATTATTATACAGTATATTGTTTTCAAAATTGAATAGCATTTGTACTGATTGTGTTGCTTTGTTTGAATTGCTTCTCGTGTGTATCTTGTGTGTGTGTTTGTGACATTAGAGTAAGTAATCCTTGTCTTTAAAGAAAGAGGATGTTAAAGTGGCTGTTTGTTGGTCAATAACCATAACCATGGTTATTGGTGCATCACAATCTTCTCCCACTGAAAAACCATTGTACTGTACACATTTATACCCATGTGTTTATATTCAGCACTTCAGCTGTGAAAGTCATTAATGTAGTGGGCGGGGACACCAACAGCTGATAAGAAGAGGGGGCGGAGCTTCCGCTGTATTCACGTGCGCATTATTGTGATCATATGTTCAGATGTGTGTGCCAGTCCAACCAGGCTAATTGATTGCATGCTTTATTTCCTGGTGTCAGAATCACGGCTGGTTTATCCCGCCTGAGATCTGCTCCGGGCGGCTGTACTCCACGCACCCTCCACCGCTCGGCTGCTCCTTGTTTGTTCTGCTAATTAACTTTATTACCCTGATAGCTCCCCACAGCCTACTGACGAAAACAATTAGCCATGCTTCTCTTTTCGCTCAGTCTCCCTCGCATCTCCCTCTCAGCCTGGGTGTTCCAACTTGGCAAAAAAAATAAAAATAAAATAAAAATGGATTGATCTATGTGGTACTTGGAAGATCACATGATTTATGGGGTGATAATTTGAAGGTCAAACAGACCCGGAGCTGAACAGCTGAACGTGTCACAGCACATGCGCCCCAGTGCTAGTTTCTCGTAGAAAATGGCTGGTAACTGTGTTTTAGACATAATTATACTTGACTTAAGGCTAACCCTAACACTAACCCTTAGGTCAGGTGTGTCTAGAGTGCGGCCCTGGGGCCAAATACGGCCCTCAGACCAATCTTTGATAGCCCTCAGGCTTCTCATTGAATTGGTGCACATCGCCTGAGATGGTACTTTTATGACAAGTTTCATAATTCTGCACAATTTAAACCTCGAAAACAAACTGGTTTAAGGTTCCCAGCCTATATAAAGGTGTGGGACTTGGGTTAAACTCTGCTAAGCACACACATTTTCACTGCATTGACCACTAATATATGTGGCCCTCCACACCGTATACACTTCAATATTTGGCCCTAAATGAAAAAAGTTTGGACACCCCTGCCTTTGTATTTGATTATGAACATTTTAAATGGAAAATGTAGAAAATGTCATGATAGTTGTGCACATGCACAGTGACACCATTCAACTCCTCTCCACAAGCAGTTTGTTTTACTCCTTTGACCCCTACCCGACCAAATAAAGCCTATACGGACAAAACACCTGTTTGTCCCAGTCCAAGAATCGTTCCAGGGGCAGCAGGGGTAGAGCCCAGGCCACCACTTAGTATGGCGTGAATGAATTATGACTACAGTGTAGCGCTTTGACAAACTTGAACACAGGCTTGTAAAGCACGGAGGAGGCGTCACAAGAGGAGCTACAGGAAACAACAAAAGGGATCAACGAGGAGATGGTGATAGACTGTGGAGGCAGCTGTGCAGGAGGAAGAGGAAGGACGAGGTGGAGCTGACCAGTGCAGGACACCACGCTCTGAGACGGGGACAAGCCCAGGAGGCGGTGCACCGTTTCAGATGATCAGAGGAGACAGAGGGCAGCTACAGTTTCTCCATCCTCCAAGGTCATGCGGGTGGAGTGGCTGAAGGACAACGAGATCATGGACCCGGCCGAGGACAGGAACTTCTACATCACCGTGGACACAACCTGATCATCAAGCAGGCGCGTCTGTCCCACACGGCCAACTACACCTGTGTGGCCAAGAACATCGTGGCCAAGCGCAAGAGCTCCACCGCCGTGGTCATCGTCTACGGATTTCCCATCAACCAGGGCTCCTCCTGTGACCAAAACAGTGAAGATGGCCGCCGCGACACAACCATCTTTCACCAAAGAAAAAAAGAAAAGTGAAAAAAGAGTGGTGCCACTGAATGGGTGCTGCTGCCGGATGCTCTCTCATCGAATACAATTTCTCCATCTGTGAGATCAATAAAGTACCATCTTATCTTAAAAGTGTAAGCATCATTATTATTATTATTATTATTATTATTATTATTATTATTATTATTATTATTATTATTATTATTATTATTATTATTATTATTATTATTATTATTATTATTATTAAGAATCCCATACAATTCAGAAATTATTTCCATTGGTCAAAACAGCAGGCAAGGCTGGATATTTTCTTATTTGCAAAAAGACATTATATCACCTAAAGAAAGGCAGACTTTACATTTAAGAATTTCAATTCCAATTTGGATTTGATAGCGGTTGGTAAAATATAGTGGGATTAGCTGAGGTTTTTGATTGAGCATCAAAAATGAAGTCAGGGTTGAAAAGTCCTGAACTGGCCTAAACAGGATCACAGCACAACCTCACAAGTTATTTGAACATCTCACCTGGATTAAGATTAACAATGAAATACAAATTCCAACAATAAGAATAGATGCTACTGCAAGATGTAGGGCAGCACAATTAAAACACTCAAACTGAAATCTCAATCTGAGTGGCTGCAAATAAGAAATAGACATTTAGATGAAGAATCATGTCTCCAAAGGATTTATCCATATTTGAACCCTGCCACTCCTCCAAACATCCGCAATCTCATTCTTACTACGACTTCCAAACTCTGATAAAACTTCAAACCGTTCACATTAAGCTGAACGAACGCATCTCCGTTTTTCTTTTATAATAATCATTTTGGTCGGACCAAAGCGCTCTCCTCTCCAGACAGTATAGCGTTACATTATCAGTGGTAATTTACCTCTCATCTGCTTTCACTAATTATCCTCATTCAGTATAGATTCATCAAGCCGAGGCGAGCTCGGGAGGGGGCGGAGTCTGCAGAGCGGAGCCGCTGCAGATTCACCGCAGCGGATCTGGCTTTGTTTTGAGACGGCGCTATCTTGCTGTTTGGAAGATTACGCAACAACTGAAGCCAAGCGCAGTTTCAGAGTGTTTACAACGTATATTATATTATATATTATATTATATTATATTGTTTTGTGTTTGGTAGAAAACCAAAAGAAACCAATGAAATATGAAATAAACTGGAGCAAAAGCGTCTGTGGTGGATCTGCAGCGGCTCCGGTCTGCAGATGTACTGCTGCTGCTGCTGGGGGGGGGGGGGGGGGACGACTGCCATTAAGGCCTAAGTGCTGGAGGTGAGAGCGCGGCTGCTACATGAGAGGGACAACTCCTATTCACGGCTAATAAGAGCAAGCTGTGTGATTAATTATACAGCGTGACAGGCTTTTTTTTTTACTTTTTTTTTTTTACTTGCAAGACATGGTTTGGAGTTGATAAATCCAGAAAGAGAGACAAAACAAATGAGAGAGCTAAATTAAAGTAGAATGGGGGGGGGGGGGGGTACCTTCCTGAGACGGCTTTCATTAGCAGTGGAGTGGTGAGGGATATGCATTGAATAGGATTTTGCACAAATCAGTGTATTTATGAAGAAAGAGGTCATTGGTATAATACAATGTGTTCAAATCTTATTGTGGTCCTTTTTCAGAGTATTTTTGACCAGACTTTGTTGACCCTGTGTGAAAAAGTTGCTTTTGACTTATCAAGTAGCTCAGGTTAAGCATGTTTTTGGAGGTCGGGGAAACCGGAGTACTGCCTTCAGTCTCCTCTGATCCTCTGAAACGGTGCAGCGCCTCCTGGGTTTGTCCCTGTTCCAGAGCGTGGTGCCCTGCTCCTCCTCCTGCGCAGCTCTCTCCACTCCACAACAGTCTTTCACTATCTTCTGGGAAGAGTGCAGCTCTTGAATAAAGTCTGTGTTATTCTCCAGTGAACGAATGTTAGTCAGAGCAATAGTAGGGGTAGAAGACTTGTGTGGCTTGCCAGGATACCTCCTCGTTTGTCCCTTCCTTGTTTCCTGTAGCGCCTCTTGCAGGTGAGGGGGCTCTTGGTGCCTCTTCAGTGTTTCAGAAGAAGAAATGTGTCAGTCTCAAATATCTTTAGCTCATAGGTACAGGTGGCATCTTTGCAAATGCCCATATATGGTCAATCATCATCACTAAAAATGATTAGTCAGACAGTTGCAGCCTCTTTTTATTAGTTCTGGCATTTTTCAAAGCGTAAATATCAGTCCCATTGTAATTTTAGATCATTTAAATCAAAGAAGTGAATCGCACCTTAGATATTGTGGGTTATTAAACATTTTTATCAAAAAGAGACAGTCTTTTGAACAGCTCTTTGAAATAAATGGATCCCAAAGATTCAAATCCCATCACTAAAATCCTGTCACCCAACATGCACATTTCACCCCCTCATACTGTATAGAACATCAACCACTGTCCGAATCCAAGGTAACAATTTATCAGACACTTTATGGCAACAGCACCGATATATTTCTCAGGTTTCTAAGTGATATAGGACAGTATATATACTCTCCTATATCATCATACTGTATGTTACCATGCCCACTGCATCTCTCATCTCTGCAGTACATCAGCCTTCCCTTATGTCCTCTCTCCCACCCTCACTTCCGCCTCCCCCTTCTCTCTCTGCTTTCTCCCTTCTTTACCCAGTGTTAATTCTCCAGTTGTTAAGTCTAGATAAGACCTACACTAAAATCTTAAACTGTAAAACTGTCCCACTCCCCATTTCTCATCCTATCACACACAAACACAACCCCCCCACTCACTCACACTCACACATACATCTCATCAAGACTGCACCGTCTTAGCGATTGTCTCTCTCTCCCCTCCCGTGTGAGGACGAGTGGAGAGTCTGCTGACGTGAGTGTTGTGTCACGCGTGCTGGCGGTAATTCGCACCTGACACGAGACGCCCTGAATCCACGGGAAATTGCAACTTGTCAGCGGCAAATAAAGTGCGCTGATAAGTGATTAATAACGCGGGCCGCCACCTGGCGCAGCTGCAGGCGCGCAGATGTGAGCTGACGGGAGGCGTATGCGCACTCATATTTTCATTCAAACACTGGCTTAAGTAGATGCAAATGACTCCCAGCTGATGAGCGGGACGGGAGGAGGACAGGAGAGGGAGAACTTCTACCACACGTTCACCAGAACACAGTTAAAGGGACATCGGGCTGGGCGACAGTGACAATAATGTATATCCCAAATAGTAGGGATGCACCGATGCCGATACCAGTATTGGGTATCGGGCCGATACCACATGCTTGTACACATACTCGTACTCATTCATGAGGTCCCGATACCAGAAACCGATACCATTTGACGTGCGGCCAGCGCACCTACGAGGCGCAGCTACGAGGCGCAGCTACGAGGCGCACCTCTCAGCTGAGAGAAAACAGCAACTGGAGAATTCTTTACTGCAAATAAAATATTCCACATAGAGCTGACTTTATTACAGACTGCGCTCTCTAAACCAGAGTCTGTGTTGGATTTAACCAGAGCTAAATGTTGTTCGTGCTGCAGCGTCTGCAGTGTTTACATCATACAGGCTAACGTTGCTAACTCGCGGCTAGCAGTTTTGGCCATTCTGACGCCGTTTTATGCCCAGGGGTTTATTCATCTGAAAAACTAACCCAGCGACTAAAAAGTCCTCAGAAAATCCAAATTAAAGAGATACAGCATGTCCATATTTAGCGAAAATGAGCTGCAGCAGAACAATGAAAACACTGTAGCTTCTCGCTAAGCTGCTACAAACACACGAGAAAATCTACAGGAGCTGAAGTAAAGACGAAAAGAGACCATTTAAGAAACATCTCAATACTATTGTTAAATAAAAATACATAAATGAATAAAGCACAGGCATTGGGAGCTTTAGGACATGGGCTTTTCTGTCTATGATGGACAGTGCAATAAAAATAAAAAATTATATTGAATGAAAATAAAAATAAATGGCTTCAGCACAATTCTAATATAACTGCTCTTAAATGTGTCGCCGACTTTACTTAAAGAAATATAAACGAGTAAATTGACTAATTACAAACCAACCTGCTGTGAAAAAAGTAAGAATGTTGAAGAAAATGCCTTGTACTCGTATCGGTATTCGGTATCGGCGAGTACTTAAATCCAAGTACTCGTACTCGTATCGGTTTTAGAAAAAGTGGTATCGGTGCATCCCTACCAAATAGCAATCGTCTTTTTTTTAACCAACAGAAATATGCAATAATGAGAAGGCAAACAACAGAACTGCAATAAAAACACTATGCCCTTCTTTTGTTGAGACATTACACATTTACAACACTTTGGTTGATAAACCTGACATAAATCTTCCAAACATTATCTTAGAGACAAAACACTGTCCACCTCTACAGAGACAATGTATTGTTTTGCATAATATTGAAACGTGTCTGTTGTGACAGACATACAGTATCAGTGAAGGCGCTGAGGTCTCCACTCTAGAGACAGATACTGCCACAAAAGGAGAGGGCAAGACATCACAGTTAAGCACCTAACATTTAAGGCATTTCTATAGTGGCCTTTCATGTCTTTAGTGACACACCTAAACTCACTGTAAATAAGTTGGTATTTTTATCAGCTTCGGTGCTGACTGGTTTAAACAAAGGAGTCATAATTATAATCCCATATGCACTTTTATAACTTTTGGAAACTAAACTTGTGCTTTCTTATTAAATTCATTCAAGTTCAAGTTTGTCATAATATCAAATCATAATGAATCATTATAATAAGATTGCATTGGAATAAATATCACAATATGTGCTGTACATATTGTGATTACAAGTTACTTAAAGGTGCAGTAAGCAACTTTTTAGGTGAAAAAAAAAAATCTGAATATTTGCGGGTATTTGATCTTTTAGATCAATTGTTGTTAGGGGTACGTACCAGAAACTGGCCAGAGACCCCAAAACAATTGATTCTGGAGCATCATAAAGGCCACTGTGAGGGAAAGCAAAGGTGCCATGCTGCACCTATAACGCCACTGAGTCACTAAAAGGTCAAATACACATACACATATCAAGTTGTTGTTTTTTTTACATGAAAAGTTACATAGTGCACCTTTAACGTATTTATTATATTTTGACATGACATTTTTGCGATGTTGATCATTTCATTCCTTATTAGACATGGACACAAGTGACATAAGAAGAGGAAGAATTACAATCACTGCAGGCGATAGCTACGTGGTTATGCAGCACATATGGCAGAACGTGACTTCATGGGTTTAAGTCCCGGCTTTGATAATTTGCTGAATGTCTCTCCCCGCTCTTCACCCCTTCACGCTGTGCTGCCCCGTCAAATGAAGCCTAACAATAACAAATCAAACATACTTCACCAGTGGACCATGAACGAGTCAGAATTCTTGGAACTTTCCGTCTTCCTTTGTCAAAAAGAAATCTTGATGAAATTGCCACCTCATTGTTGTAAAACTGGGATTAATCCAGAGTGTATCCCATCAAACTAAGTAATAATTAGCAGTAAGAAACATGTCTGCACTTAAAGTTTAATGCAATATTCTTATGGTGTCTATGTAGGGATGTCACATTGTCAGTTCTCTGTCAAATGCCAAGGCCTTAAACAAAGTTGAAAAAAAAAAGATAGAACATGATAGAACATGGACTAATGTAACCTATGGAACCATGTCGATGGACAAACCAGGGGCAGTGTCTTTGTACAGCTCTTTTCACGGACCAATATGTCATAAAGCACTTCACAACGGATGACTATCAACTACTCACACAACACAACACACCAAGCCCAGGCTAAACCAAACAAACCCATAATGAAATACAGATTACATGGACAAATAATGATTGTCGTTTTGCTCACCTTTAGCTTGAGCTCTTATTATGATCGAAAGCTTCCCCTTCCCCAAAAGTCAAACTAAATGCATATATTGTTGAAATGTAGGATCTGATTACAGGTGCTGTACCAGTTTGAAAGGAGCAGGTGTTTTTATAGAAGCTTTAGAATTAGCAAGTGTTGCTAATGTTAGCTTAGCGCCCATTCATTTCTATGGCTTAGTCTAGCCTAGCAGCATCCATTTCTCTATATGTATCAGTTAGCATGAGATATGCCGTTTTTTCTCCTAAAAAATCTAGACAAAATTAAATGATCCCAATGAAAACTGTACAGTGACATGTTTCCAATCTTTACACGACTCATGGATATATAAAGAGGAATTTTAAAGGCCAGTTTAAAAGAAGAACTTAGCAACTTTTTACCTTAATAAATCCTTTTGTAGTCCCTCTGGGGGTAATATAAATGTTAATGGGAGGTCGGGGGTCTTTCATCTCCCCATGGAAGGAAGAAGCTAACAGGCTAACGTGCAAAGCTAACTGCGGGCTAGCGCCACTTAAACAGTATTTACAGCCAAGTTTGAGTGAAAAGAAATATCTCCATAGTGGAATTGGATGTACAATATCCCTCTCTCCCTTTGTCTTTTCTATCAGCATAGTTTTTACTCTCAATGAATGTGTAAAAAAAAAAAAGGCAACATGCTGCAACACCTGCAGTGGTGCTTATGGCCTCTAGGGGCATGAGTTACTTAGAACTGCTTTAACATTGTCCAGTGCTCTGAATGAATGCACTGTTCTGCTCCTAAATGTGACAGCAGTGATGGTCCAGTGCAGTAAATAGTTTATACTTTGTTTAGATTACCTAGCATATTTTCTGCATTTGACTTTAATAGAACAAATTACACCTTTTATCACAATAATTTCTCAAGAACATGATAAAACCAAGTAAGCTAATATAATACAATGCAGGGTGGGGGTGGGTGCATCAGTGGGTCCTGATAAAATGGCGATCAGGTGCTCTTCAAGGACAAAACCCACCACAACATGAAGATAAAAGGCACTCTGATATAGTTAAACGTCCTTTATTGAACAGTTCAATATAGGACTTTATCAGAATGCCTCGGACATTACATTTTTTCTAAACTACTGAAATGTTGAGTATTCTGCAATGTAGATAATACTGGGTATTGATAATCTAGTTTTATTTTCAGTATTGATATTGAGTTTTAAATTTTAGTATCGCGAGAACACTACATGGAAGTGGAGTTTTTTTGTTTGTTTTTTAACAGTGCAGATAATGTTTTGTAATGTTTGGGCTTGTTATCACACAATAAAACCCATAAAACTGTGTGAACGGCAAGCCGTCTTTTTGGGAAACGTGGTTAAAAGATCAGAGTAATGTCTTGCGCTGTGATAATTACAGCTCAAAGTGGACACTTCTCCCAAAATCTCCAGCTAATAGTTCAAACTCGTCCTCCAAAAACTCATTCCCTTTAAGCCCATCCTCTTTCTTGATCTGAACCACTTCCCCCCCCCCCTAAACCGACTTTTCCCGTGGAACGTGGGGGGAAGGCGCTAAGCCAATTCACTGATATATCTGTATTGAGAGCATAGACGTGTAATTCGCGAAGAGCCGGGGATTGAGGGGAAGAGAGAGAGAAGAGGGGAAAAAAAGAAATCTGGCGCATGGGCCTCCGGAGACAAAACAACAACAATGGCAGAGGCAGGATTCAATTACGGCTGGATGGAGTCGCAGATAGAGTCAAGGGATCACTCTGCCGCTCGCTGGGATGAGATAGCGGGAACACGTCAGTCAATATTGGCACAGCCTGACCCAGCGGCGGGGAAAAGCCATCGAGACTGACAGCAACCCCTCTCCACCGCTGCTCGTCTTCTCCTCTCTTTGCTCCGGATGGGACGCAGTTCACTCGCGCGGACCTCTGAACTCTGGCCTGATTGGGACGACAATGCCGGGGGGCCGGGAGGAGCCAGCGGCCAGGTCGATGAGTCTTAAAAATACAAGCCGGGATCAGAGAGGTGTTAATAAGGGCACATGCGCGGGGGAATTAGAAGAGATTGGGTAACGCGAGTGTCAGGGTTTGTTGAATTGCACAATTGTAAATATTAAACTAATGTATCCTCAAAGTTGAACGGTGATAGATTAGTACGTTATAAGGGTCAATGAACTGTTGCATAACGCGCATAATAAAGCTCATTAGCTCATCACGCACAGATAAACACCGCCAGCTCGACTGTTTTTGCAAAAGAGGATTTGGTAGAATACTGAAAGCAGTACTAAGTAACTCATGCCCCTAGAGGCCATAAGCGCCACTGCAGGTGTCGTAGCAAGTTGCGTTTTTTTTTTAAGAGAGTAAATACTACGCTGACAGAAAAGACAAAGGGAGAGAGGGATATTTTACGTTGTGCCACAATGGAGATCATTTTTTTCACTCAAACTTGGCTGTAAATACTTTTTAAGTGGTGCTAGCCAGCAGTTAGCTTTGCCTGTTAGCCTGTTAGCTTCGTGATTCTATGAATGTGTATTGGTGACTCCGACCCGTAGGCAGCGAAGTTGCAATTGTGGTTTTCGGGCCACAGACACCATTCCATTAACACTTGTTTTACCCCCAGAGGGACTACGAAAAGGATTTATTAAGGTAAACAAGTTACTTAGTTCTTCTTTAATGTAAATTATTCAAGCAAGGGTGATTACAGAGAATTAACGGTAGAAAAAGCACAGAAATTCAGTTCTTAGTTCCTCAGAGATACACTTCAGAATAGGATATCCTTTAGACCAGCCATTAGCCCAAAGTCGTCCTCATTAATTTGAAAATCTCTCGAGGCCTCCAATAATGATATATTTACTCTATTCTGAGGACTTTATTATTTTACAACATTTAGACACGACTGTTGAAAAAATTGGGAGGCTGGAGTGCTACTCGGATGTAAAAAGTTGTATAAGTTTAGTCTTTTGAGTGCTCTTCAGTGCAGGGATCCGTTTCAGCAAAAAATCAAACAAACTGAGGCACTCCAAAAGTAGAAATATTAAAAAGCCTTTATTTAAACTAGATTAGGTAAAATTGCCAACACGTTTGGGCTCTAGGCCTTCCTCAGGGCAAGCTCGAGATGGCTGCCTCTGTACAGCTATAAGCTCACAGCATTGGTCACATGTCCCAAGTGGGTCGGTCCAAGGTGGGTGTGTTCATAGTCACCTTGTTTGTAGAATACAAAACATTAAAATATGTACAATACAAAACCATAAAGAGAAATGCAAATAGTTATAAGATCCATACATTTTACAAAAATACAGACAAATCTAGGGTAGGCCAGGGTACTCCATAGCTGTGAGGGTATAAATCCAAAAGGATTCCCTTTGAAGGAGCTTTTTTAATCTGTCCCCTCCTCTGACAGTCTCTTGTATTTGTTCTAAGCCACAAATTTTAAGGCTTTTGCAATTCCCATGGTGAACATCTCTATAATGCATGGCCATAGGATACAGGGGTTTTTAGTTCTTATTGCTAGTTTATGTTCTGCTAGTCTGTTTTTCAGTTTGCGTTTGGTTCTGCCAACATGAAATCGACCGCAGGGACATTCAAGTCTATATAAAACATAGGTAGTGTTGCAGTTGATGATGGTTTTAATGTTGTAAGTCTGACCTGATTTAGACACGACTGTAGGCTAAATACTTGTTTAAAGTAGTATAATGTAGCAAAGAAATCTTACATTTCCTTTAAAAAAAAAAAATCCCTTTTTTCAATTTTTCAATTTTCAATAACGGTTCTTGAGTTTTTTTCAATGTACTTATTTTTTGTAGACAAGCTTTGGGGAACCCCCTGGAGGGTCTGACTTTGGGAACCATTGCTTTAGACGATTTAGTTTTAAATAATTAATAAAATTCAGCCAATTGTTAAGATAAGATAAGATAAGATAAGATGGTACTTTATTGATCTCACAGATGGAGAAATTGCATTCGATGAGAGAGCATCCGGCAGCAGCACCCATTCAGTGCGCACCACTCTTACTGTCAGACTTCTTCATTACCACAGTTACAACTTATTTTTAAAGATCATTCTCCAGTGCCTTGGGGCAGGATCACATATACCAAACTACAATACTTGAAATTTTACTTTTTAGAACTTTATACCATGTTACATTGTTCGTTCCCTCATCAGAAACACAGCTGGAGTTGTATTTCGAGCCACAAGCACATCTTTGAGTAATCTTTGGATCTTTACTGGTGTTCTTAGTGAACACCAGTAAAAAAATGTATCCAGGAAATGCTTCGCTCACCTCTCCATCTCTTGCAAAGCTTAATCCTCTCATCCCTGAGTAAAAAGACTCTCTTAATTGAAACAGCTGCGCAGGGGAGCATGAGGACGGAGTGGGAGGGCTTTTCGGGAGAAGGCATTTTCTAAGTGTCAGATATTGGTAAAGAAATGTTGTGACATTATGTGACATTAATGCCAAATACTACGTGCAAAATAACATTATCCCCGCTCTATAAACCTCAGCAAACACTATACTGTATATAACCAGCCGTCCTCCTCAGAGTGGCTTTAATTGATGAGTTTCTTGGTTACTCAAATCTCACGCAAACAAACCTCTCCATCTGCGGGACAATGGGGAGCTCTTCTGAAAGCGAGAGAGGGAAGTTCAAATTGGATCGGTGCCGAGTGCTGTCACCACCATTGGTTTATCATCTGCCGTCTGACGCTCAGACACCCTCCTCCCCTTCCCGAAAGGTCATCTGACATAACAAGGGATGGATTTCAAAATGGCGAACGCGCGGGATCTTCATTTGCAATTTTCAATTTACCCCAAACAGCCCGTGTCTCGATAACGTCTGCAGGCTGTCATCGCTATCTGGACCTGTCAGTAACATCGGCTGTGGAGAGGGGGGATATCCGCTGACGAACCGATAAAGAGGGATAAATCACATCCTGTATTTGAATGGTCTATTAGGGACGGGAGAGGGTCACATGCGCCACCTGATGGAGTCAACGATAGTCGGACGCTATTCTGCCATTAGCCGTTACTGAAGGCTAAAGCTACAACATCGGCAGTGGGGTAAGTAGAAATAGTGTGCGTACATACAGCAGAGTTTTGCGATTGTTTGACTTTGGTGAAGCGTTCAGCCGAAGCATAGGGTCGGGAAGGGCATCTGGGGGAACAGATCTGTCATGCATTTTTCATTCCTCCAGAACTTTGATACAAATATGAATTCTCCAAAAACATTTTCTTGTAATATATTGAATCTATGACAACTAAATATTGAATGAATCAGATGCGAGTGGAGGTGAGCCAAATCGCAGTAAACAGTATGGTCGGTGTCCTTTAGGTCAGGGCAGAGGCAGGCAACCACTACTGCAGAGACAAATCAATAAAAAAATGTGGTTTGGCTGTTTTTACAGATGCTATTGCGGCTTTCTTTTGGTTTGAAATGGGCCAAAGCGGCTCTTGTGATGTTGTCATCACAGTTGCAGATCTCGATAGGGCTAGGAACAGGGAAAAGATGGTGATGCATTTGAGTCACTGTTTCTCTACTCACTGTAAATTCACATAAAGAGCTTTCAAATGGGGTACGGCACATTCGCATATTCTGAGAGTAGATAAAGACAAGAGCAAAGATGAGAGTAAGTTGCAACTGTTTTTAAGAGTATAAGTGCATGCCACATACCCTGACTTTGCCAGATGAAGTGGAAGAAAATGTGTCTTTTAAAGCAGACATTTACATAAAGAGAACTGTTGTTGTTTACAGCTTGACTGTGTTGCTCCCTGAAAGCTGTGAAACTTGCTAAATACCTCATTCCTGTGAAGAATGCAGATGCTAGAACTGCGCTGGGAAAAGTTAAGAATGAGTTTGGACCACAACAAACTATTTAAAATGTACGCACAAACAAATACAAAAGTATATTAAACGGTTTTCCTTATGTGGTTTTTCCTCTTATGTTGTTGTAAACTTCTCCATACGTAACCTTTTCTTGTTTGACTGTTCCACGTGTGTCTTCTTCCGGTGTAAATGTTGTGGTGTCACTGCAGATGCCTCCTTTATCCCCACTCCCCACATAACACCGGCTCGCACTCCCGACTTTTTATACTGTTTTGGAGAAATGCGGCCCGGCGCCAGATTCTCCAAAACAACCTCCCCATCATCGCCTATTCATCCTCCGGGGAGCACCTGACACAAGAGGGCCGCACAGACACCCCACGAGAGCTCGGGCTCTTGGCAGCGGCCCCAGGGCCTCGCTGCGCTCCGTCGAACAGCTGTGGCTAATAAAGAGTCTCATCTCCCACAAAAAAAACAAAAAAAACGCACAAATGGAGCACTTGAGGACAATCCAGCCGTGTGGAGGAGAGCCCGGATGATGGGAGGGATTTGCGGGTGAAAAGCGTGAAATGACACAGGCCAATTTTCACCGAAACCAGGAGGAGAGCGTATCAATGTGGCGGCTGATTGGCGGATGCTCAGGATTTAAAAGCGTGCTGATTGGCTGTGAGAGGACACTCCTGAGACGGCTTAGGTCGATAGCTTAAGTCCAAACTGCTTCCGGACTTGAGAAAATACAGCTGGGAACACGTCTCTTTTAAGCAAAATCATCAGCTTTACTGATGTTAAAAAGGTTATATTCCGATCGTTTTGTTTTTGATCGTCTCTCTCCAGAGACTACAGGACACCATGGCGTTGTGATCCATGAAATATGAGGGCGTTTTCACACATGTTGGAGCGCCTTCTGGGTCAACCCTAGTTTCAACTGCTTCAGATTTCAATTTTAGTTTCAATTTGCTTCAAAGTTAGTTCAGTCCATGTTCACACGTGCACACACTTAACGTCGCACCATCAGCAACATAACAATAAGCTTCTGTTCGCAGAACTTATTCCCATGACAATAGGCATCAACCTGTCAATGCGCCAGCAGGAAGGGAATGAAACAAACCTTGTTAATATAAAGTTGATCCATTTTGCCTCATCAAAACAGTAATGCAAACATCCTGTCATGCAGCACATATAAAAAAGAGGCGTGAAAGAGAGAGTAGGTCAGCTGTTTCAACGAGACTCAGAGCGGCTGTTTAGACCGGCTTAAAGTGCGGCAGGCGAATTCACACTGATCCAACTACCGCACTGCAAAAAGTAATTAACTAGATTAGTATAAATGTCTCAATTTGAGCATAAAAATCCACATTTGAGTTGTTTTGAATAGTTGGGCATTTGTCCAAGATTTTATTACTTGTTCTGAGATGTTTCTGACTTATTACAATACCTTTATTTCCTTATTTCAGGTAATTTGCTTTGCCAATGGGGTAAGAAAAAGAAAAATTAAAAGGAAACGATCAAGCTCCTCCCCCCTGGACCTGACAGGCTGGTTCACAGGAAAAGCTCATTCCATTGGTCAATGCAGGAGGATACTAGACTCAGCCTGGGGACCATGGCCGTGTGATATTTTGTCTGACAACAGACAGGCTAGGAATGAGGGACTTTTCAAAAGATAATATACAGTCTATACATTATTACTTCAAAATGCAAGACCAGGTGGTAGATTTAGCATATTTTCTAACATTTCTAAAATATTTAGACTTCCAGACTATCACTTTAATGAAGATACTAAGAGGCTAAATTCAGCATATTACCCTTCTGTTAGGGTTACAACAATAACACACAACGCATTAGAGCTTGGAATTGTGTCGTCCATTAAGATTTCTAGGATTCCTGGTCCATAATAATAAACCAATAGAAATTTCATAATATAAAAATATTGGAGTTTTTGTTGATGTATTTCTCAGTAACGGCTGGCGAGCTAGCGGAGATGTTCCATGGCTCATTGCTCTACTATTTTAAGATTGTTTTCATCTCGCTAGTCCATTGACAATGGCTGCTTTTACCTCCTAACATGGCCAATTTCTATGGTAAGTTATAGCATCTCATCCCGACCTCCATACTGTCATACTTTCCTATAAAAGTACTATTCATCATTATGGAAGACTAATGTTATTATAATTTGAAAAAAAGAAAACATGCTTCCTAAAGCAGCCCTTACGTATGCGGATCTCTCCATAGAAGTGGCTGATAAACAGATATCCGGAGGAGGTGTGAATAGGAGCAGTCCATTTGAGGCACAGAGAAAAGCAGCCTGGCCTTGAGAGGTCCCATCCACGCTTCCACCGCTACTGCACCTTTCTTTGTCTGTGCAGCCACACTAACCCCGCCTGTATGTGTGTGTGTGTATGCACTCCTCGGATGGGAATGGGGTGGAGGTGGTGGTGGTGGGGGGGGCTCTCTGCATTAATTGCTTAAATTGAAGCGTTGCCACATCTCCACGAGAGAAGCTTTGATATGATAATGGAAGCCTTCTCAGCACAGGAGAGGAGAGGCCAGCTTTGTGCCAGTGTGTTTACTTGTACGCGAGCGCGTGTCCTGCTGACATCGACGCGGACGAGTGCTAATTTTGACAAGCTATTAGGCTTCTGACAGATACGCTTCTTTAGTTTAAGACTAAACTCAAACAGCTCTGCAGTTTCAACTGTCTGGTTTTAGTCAAGGAGATGTCATATAAATTTAGTCAACAAAATCTACGCTACAAGACATCACAAAGGTTTCATATGAATGTTACAAGTAGCAGCAGGTAAAATGGAAGGCTTTTAACGCTACTTTGTTGCCCAAATACAATATTCGTAATGCCTCAAGCACAACATCTATGCATTTTAGACTCTAAAGATCTGCAAACAGTAGATAAAGCAGAGGAATAAAGTAAAATGTTGATATTTATTTTGAAAAAAGCAACTTTGGACCAAAAATTGTGCAACATAATTCATAGAAAACATAAGATTAAGTGAGAATTTAGCCAATTTATAGCCACACGGAAAAATATAATACGATTTTTAACATCTATCCCATACAACAGAGGAAATGTCTTGAAATCCAACAAAAGATTAAGGTGGAAAATAAACATCTGTAGATTTACCAACTGTGCTGGAGCTGGGACTTCCAAGAAACTTCTCAAACCCCACCAGGCATAGTTGTTTACGGCCTCTATGAGGTTCTACGCTCCATATCAGTTTTCCGAACCAGTAGTAATGAGAGAGGTATCGAAGGGCCTGCTAAATTAAGCTAAGTCAACCCTTTATGCGCTCTCTTGTTAATTTCATTAAGAGTTGTGTTTGGTTTCAGTCACGTCTGAGTCATCCCTTCAAGAGCTCAAACCCCCCCCCACCTGCTGATGTCACGAGGTGGTCCCCGTCTGTGTGAGCTGATCTCAATTACAAAGTTCTTGCCAAAGTCATTAAAGCTGTTCACACACTGAACCAACCGCCTGTGTACGTCCCAGCTCTTTGTGGCCAAAGGTTTGATTGAAAAGCCGCTGTAACCAGTCTGAACCAAACTCCATGATGTGAGGTCGCTAGTGTTTTATAGTCGTCCTAAACCCCAGTAAAGCGGCCCGATTCCCACAGACCAGTTCGTTACCGGCCTTGCTCATCATGCGTCATGGGCCACCGCCGGCCTGCCATTAAAACACAGAGGGATCGCCATGGTAACGGTGTGTGTGTGTGTGTGTGCCGCTGAGTCGGTCGTAACCCATCAGCCCTTGCGTCATCTGGAGCAGAATGAGGGCTCTGTGTTCGAGGGGTGACCTTCACTCGGACCACCCAGGAATGACCGTCTGAGGTGGGAGGTTCGGGGCCTGGGACAGTGGACGGTCCAGGAGGAGACTGTCTACACATTAGTAGTTCGGGTCACAAGGGAAGGAACGGTTTCACTGGGTCACGGGGCCTTTGCCAGACAAGACTGTTCATTAGTTGTTTTCATAGTGACTAAGGAAATACACTCATTATGTCATGATAGTTTTAAGGTAGAAGGATTGCACAGTCCACAGAGGAAGACTCTTCACCATTTTTGGAGTCGGATTGTCGCTCTGAAACAGAAACTGAATTCTAAGCTCCATCTGTGTCAGTGTGACAGAAGTTACGTAGTTCCAAAGTGCCCAGATAAATTGCATGTAGCCAAAAGTAGTCAAAAGCTCTTCAGATCTCTGAGTGAAATCTTAGAATCCTAGAGTTTTTCAAAGTGGCATCATCTGAACCTAAAATTGGAGGTGACCCTGATGATGTCCAAGTCCTCAGTTTGAGAAACACTGTGTATCCTTTAGTCACTTGGGTTGTGCGTTGGCATTTCTGATGTTTAGGTCGTTAGCTAGAAATCAAAGTGAGCTTTATTGTCATTTCCACCACATGTAATAGCAATAAAAAAGCAATAATGTTTCTCTGAAAGACGCAGATACAATGTGGGTGGTCAAAGTTATAGTCTGTACGATGCGTATTAGTGGTTGAAAAATGGCTCTACAGTGCCTCTCGAAAGTATTCATACACCTTGAACTTTTGCACATTTTGTCATGTTTACAACCCTAAACATAAAGATTTTATTTTGATTTTTTTACTGAACGTTCACACACAAGTAACAGACAACTGTGAAGTGAAAGCGAAATGATACATGATTCTGTTATTTTTCAAAAAAGAGAAAACCGAAAAGTGGGGCTTGCATAAGTATTCATACAGCATGCATGAATACTTTGTGGAACCTCCTTTTACTGTAATAACAGCACAAGTCTTTTGGGGTTTGACTCTACAAGATTTGCACATGTAGAGACTGACATTTTAGCCCATTCCTCTTTACAAAACAACTCCAGCTCTGTCAGATTTGAAGGAGAGCGTTTGTGAACAGCAGTTTTCAGACCTTTCCACAGATTTTCAATAGGATTTAGGTCAGGACTTTGACTGGGCCATTCTAACACATTAATATGTTTTTATTGAACCATTCCATTGTAGATTTATCTTTGTGCTTCGGGTCATTGTCCTGCTGGAAGGTGAATCTCCGCCCCAGCCTCAGTTCTCTTGTGACTCCAGCAGGTTCTTCTCCAAAATGTCCCTGTATTTGGCTCCATCCATCTTCCCAACTATTCTTACAATCTCCCCAGTCCCCGCTGAGGAAAAGCAGCCCCACAGCATGATGCTCCCCCCCGTATATTTGACATTGGGGATGGTGCACTCAGGACGATGAGCAGTGTTAGGTTTGCTCCATACATAACGTTTTGCATTTGGGCTAAAAAGTTCAATTTTTGTCTCATCTGACCAAAGCTCCTTCTTCCACATGGAGCTGTGTCCTCCATATGACTTCTAGCAAACTTCAAACAGGATTTCTTAAGGCCTCCTTTCAATAATGGCTTTCTTCTTCCACTCGTCCATGAAGGCCAGATTTGTGTAGATACGACTTATAGTTGTCCCATGCACAGATTCCCCCAGCTCAGCGGCAGCACTTCACAGCTCCTCCAGAGTTATCTTGGGGCACTTGGTTGCATTTCTCACCAGTGTCTCCTTGTTCAGTTTGTTAGTTTAGGTGAACAGCCGTGTCTTGGTAAGTCTGCAGTGGTGCTTTACTCTTTCCATTTCTGAATGATGGATTGAACAGTTGCTCCGGGAGATGTTTAAATCTTGGGAAATCTTTGTATAACTTAATGCTCCTTTAAACTTCTCCACAGCTTTATCCCTGACCTCTCTGGTGCTCCTTGACCCTCATGATGTTGTTCAGTGACCAATACTCCCCGACCACAGCTCTGAGGGCCTAAAAGAACAGCTGTAATTATACTGAAAGTAGATTACACACAGGTGGCCTCTATTTAACCGTTAGGCCAAGGAGTGAACATTCTTGCGTCATTAGGAATGTTATAAAGGCAATTTAATGCACTCAGAAAATGCTGTATGAATACTTATGCACGCCCCACTTTTCTATTTTTGGAAAAATAACAGAATCATGTATCATTTTGCTTTCACTTCACAGTTGTCTGTTACTTGTGTGTGAACGTTCAGTAAAAAAATTAAAATAAAATCTTTATGTTTAGGGTTGTAAACATGACAAAATGTGCAAAAGTTCAAGGTGTATGAATACTTTCGAGAGGCACTGTATATCTGAACTTGGGTTGGCCTCAGCTGCAGATAAGGACACAAACACAAGTTTCACTACATGTAAACATACCCTTGTTCCTTTGAAAGCTAAGAAGCTCCAAAGTTCAGTCACTGAGCTTTATGTGGAAGTTATGTTAGTTTACATTAATTTCCAAAGTTTTATGTGAGAGGATCTGGTGTGGAACTGATTCTGCTTTCTGACTGGATAATCGTCTTGAGAAGTGAAGCAAAAACTGAATTCAATCAATTGTTTTTAGGGTTTCTGATCGGGTTTTATCTGCTGACGGAACCATCTCCATGTTTACGCATATATTCCATCCAGAAAACCTACCAGAAACCTGACAATACATTGGTACAGCAGCATCTTGGGGCGGCCCTAATGGAAAGTAAACGTATAATGCCAACCACTCAACCAGTTATTGGATCACACAAAAAGTTTTGTTTTGATTTTACAGATAAAAAGTTACATAATGCACCTTTAAAATGAGTAAAATCAATTTTTTATTTGATTGAACACATTGACCTGAGATCTGGGGACACACTTGGGCCAAATATTTATAAAATTACATTCAACTTTCAAACCTAAGTTATTTCAAGTACTGCCGTGTTATAAAGCTAATAAAGCGTTTGAAAGCAAGAGGAAATTGCCGTGCTGGAGAGTCTAAGGACAGGGGACACCCGCGCCGCTCGTCGCTACCTCCTATTGGACATTATATTTGCCTGGATTCACCTGAACTTTTCATTGTCATATTTATTGCTCTGTTTTATTGCCTTAATGTTTGGTGCAGCTG
This sequence comes from Gobius niger, assembly GCF_951799975.1. Classification (NCBI taxonomy): domain Eukaryota; kingdom Metazoa; phylum Chordata; class Actinopteri; order Gobiiformes; family Gobiidae; genus Gobius; species Gobius niger. The sequence continues at coordinate 29,567,442 of NC_136868.1, forward strand.
TGAGGAGACTTCTGTCGTGATATTGGGCTATACAAAACCATTAAACTTGAAACTTGAAATAACTTAATAGATGATCTACAAGTTTTGAAAGACCTGTTTGGGCAACTCGATATGGCGTTATTACATGCAGGCAACAAAACCACGGCCATCAGTCTGATGATGTGACCTTATGTGATCTGGAAATGGGAAATGCCTCAAATATAAAGAGTAATTGGTCTTGTATGGCTGCAAGGTTACGACACAAGGAGCGGTATGTTCTAATCAATATGGCTTTCAACAGGCAGCGGTGAAAGACTTTACAAACCTACAGCATCGCAGCCATGCCCTTGCTCTGTCGAATCTGTAAACGCAAACACGCGGAAGAGGTCACGATGAAGCTATGAGCTGATGGGCCTCAACTAACTGTGCAGCCACACACTCGCCGATAAATGAGATTTAATTCAATGAAGAGAGAAGCAAACAAAGGACTGAGGCGTGGAGAGCAGCCTGTTGGATGAACTTCCAAAAGCCTCAGTGGACAGAGACGTAACTGAAGCAAAGACAGGAGACTGTTGTGGGCAGAGTTATTTCCTCATGAGGTTATTTTTCCACATATTTTTTATATGTTATACAAACCAACACATTTGGTAAATACATAACAGGAAAATGTGGAGTCTGTACATCTTGCTGTGAATGGACATGTTGTCCTTAAAGGAACAGGCCAACGTTTTTCCATACTGAGATATGTTCTTACCTGAGCTTAGACAAGTTGATGTGTACCTGTCTGGTCTTTGTGCCCTCAGCAAAACACCCAAAGATGTTGTCAGCATTTGGCCTCTCCCAGCATATTCCAATAGCTCCAAACGGGGGTGAAGTTGGAAGCTACCATGCTCTTCCACGGACACGCACAAAGACCAGACAGGTACACATCAACTCGTCTAAGCTCAGGTAAGAACATATCACATTATGGAAAAACAGTGGCCTGTTCCTTTAAAGAATATTTCTTTTGGCCTTTCAGCATTGGAAGCTACACGTTCCCAGTTCAACTATTTCTGTTTCCAGGTGATGGCCCAAAACATAATAAAATTGTGAAGGTTGTGATAAAGTGGCTCAGGGCGCATGAGATGGAACTGAGCCCCATTGAGGATCTTTGGGATGTGCTGGAAAAGGCCTTGCACATCATCAATACAAGATCTTGTTAAAAAAGGACTGGATCTTTGGATATTGCAGAAGCTGAATGAAAAACATTAGAGTATTAGAGTGAGCCATCATGAAATATCAACATGGAGACTTACTAAAATAGTAACAAAAAACAAAATGAGTTGAACAATTCACAATAGAATGTAGGGCTGCACAATGTGAAAAAAATGCAGTATGTTTATGAACCCTTTCAGTGTACATTCAATTACATTAAAAACAAAACTGTAAGCAACTTTTTTCATCAAAGTGCATGAGGCAAGACTAAAACAGGAACAAACAAGGCTTTAATGGAGCTAAGACTACTGCACATTTTGAAGGTACCATTCATTATTGTTCTATGCCACGTTAGCAAAATATGAGAAACTCTCAGTCAGATGGAAGAACTTGTTATTTTGCGTCACACTTTGCCTCATTATGACATGTGTTTAATGCACCTAGGATTGCCATAACATCAGTTTGGCAGTATACTGTGCAGCCGCATTTAATACTCGACTCAAAGGCATATGTTGTACTTTTACATTAAAACATTGGCATTCCCTACAAGTGCTTTGTACAGCAGTCACATGGGGGGGGGGGGATCGGAGGCTGCTCTGACATCCTGAACCCTGAGACAAAAGTGCCTTCATGCCTTTGCTAATTGTCATTCTGAGGATGCAGCCGCCAGTGTGTTCCAGGGTGCCAGGCCGCAGTGGGGCAGGAGCCAGGGCGAACAGAGGGGCTATTCATGCGCAGGAACAGCTACCGAGTCCATGTGCCAAATACAGCTAGAATCATCACAGCTTCACTATCACAGGCGGGGAAATAGGATTGGCAGATTTCATATCAAAGGCTGACCTGCCCTGAGCACCTGTCGATCGAAAACTATATCTCACAAGCTTGCTAGAAACATCATGGACTTCTTGGTTTATGTTTTGCACTAAACTACTGCATTTGAGAGTAAAAAAAAAAAAACATCTTTCAAAGTGCCTCACTAAATCAGAGCTGCTGCTGACCATTCCCCAACTCTTTGATAAGTCCTCAAGTTTCCTTTTTTTTTTTTTTTTAATACCACGCCAATAACACACATCCAATTTGCCAAACGTAAATATTTGGTCCCTTCCTTTCACTACTTCTCGCACCACGGCTCGCAATGAAAAGAAAAACTCGACAATTTTTATTCCGCAAACTGCTGACTGCTATTTGGTTTGTTTGTGTTGAAAAATGACTGAACACCCCCCCCCCCCCCCCCCCCCCCACGCACCACCTCAAACTCCTTTCTGTGGATTCTCCCTGTCCAATCATCCTTTGACTTGCATCCGTCCTTTGCCCCGTTTCACTGCTGCGCTTCCCCACCTTTGTAACTGGGACAAATGTTTTTTTTTCCCTAATGAACGAGAGCGGCCCGGGAAAAGCAGGCAGGAGCGGAGCGCGGACTGGCCTCTGCTGCTTGTTATTCATGAGATGTTTTGTAGAAATAGCCTTCCAAGTGGTTGTCAAACGCTACTTTCGCTAGAGTCATGTATGGGCCTATTCTTCCGTGTTGCTTTCAGTTTTGGAGTGGGTTGAAGCTGGCAGAAGGACATGTTGTGTGTGCACCGGAGAGAGAGAGAGAGAGAGAGAAAGAGAAGGGGGGTTGTATAGCCCCCCCACCCCACCCCACCCCCCCAGTGTCGAGCTTTGAGTGACTGGAGCACATTGTTCCTGATCAAGGGATGGGAAAAGAGGCCTTTTGGCAACAAGCAGAACTGCCGCACACAAGCAAGCACTCATTTAGACATGAAAAGTGCCTATAAATAGTGCATGACGGTTTGGTCAGTTGGATACGGAATGTGACGAGTGAAATGTCGCACGGAAAAGGACACTTGGATAATAAATAGAATAGCAGTGATTTTGTCCTGTAGTATTCCTCAATAAGTTGGTTTTGTTTTGATCAACATTTGTGCCTTTCAGTGATTACAACAAAAGACAAGAGTGGCTCGGTTGGTTAAAGTAGGGGTTCCCAAACTAAGCATCATACAAGCAATTCAATTTTAAAAGGTGCTTAAAATGACATCAGTCATCAAGTCAAATGAACAAGACCTAAATGAGTCAGGGTTTTTAAATGGCTCTTGAGTTCCAGATATAGGAAAAGACCTTTATGAACATGTTGTCATTCTGTTCTGTCTGGCTTTTCTCAAATATGTGTTTAAAATATACACTTTTGGTTTGACAACATAAATTTCATATGGTCATGATTAAAACTACTAATGGCGTAAAATCTATTCCATAATCGGTTATCTACCGGAGAAAGACATTTAGATGAACACCTCAAATACCAACAGTGAAAACAAGTCCTTCAAAACTTTAATTTGCAAACTTTAGTGGAGATCAACTTTTTTAACTCTTCAGCAAAACAATCCTACATAGTTGAACTGATATGAATGAAATGTGCCCTTAAATGTGGCCTGCACTCTCCATTTAAAGTAGAAAAGTCCTCCAGTTTTATTCAAGTGCAAGATAATCTGTTTGACAGATTGGCACAAAAAAACTTGGTGGGTGCAAGCATCTTTTGTGACTGATTTGGAGAATTTCACAAGTAGCCCCAATGTCACCTTTAAAGTTTGTTAGCGATCAAATAAAAAGTTTCTTCTCAAAGTGTTCGCCCCAAAGGTGTGGGATCGCTCTAAAGCCTTCTCCCACTGTTGTGAAATCTCTCCGATATAATCCAGGTGTGCTCGGAAAACACAAACTTCGGTGGCCTTTTAAGAGTTAAGCCCGAGTCTCCTCCCACTGCTCCGGCATCGCCATCAACAAGTCAATAGAATCTCCAGCTCGCCAGCGACGCTAGCCTGCAAGCTGCGGAGGTGAGCGGGAATTATGATAAGCCTCTTAGCCGTTCGGCGGGAGGTGAAGAGATGCTCTCGGTGAAGGGGAATCAATGGCTGGGAGTAATCACGCCACGCTAGACCCGCGCCCGAAACGGCGGACGCTTCGGTTCAATAAGAGCCTTTTAGAGGGCCATATTGTCTCAGGCTTAAAGAGAGGCGAGTGGCCCGTAATGACGATGTGATGATGATAAATACACAGGGAGTAATCAAGTAGCGTTTGACGGAAACGGCGAGAGGGAGAGTGAGGTCTCATCACAGACGTGCGCAATCTATATCCCCCATCATCAGCCATCGTCTTTCGGAGTCCGCCGTGCCAGAATGTGCCAGGAGGGAGACGGAAACAGGTTGACACTTTAGCACTGCGTTCGTTTTGATAGGTTTAGAGTTTGGTGTTCCAGGTAAGGCAAAGGTAAAGTAAACAAGGTCAGCATTTCAAGTTCCTGGGTTCATTTACCCTGTGTGGAGTGTCCATGTCCTGTATGTCCGAGGTTTACCTCATCAATAAACACACATAGTAGTCTTCTCCATTTCGCTACTCCTCACAAGATCAATATTACGGCTCAACAAAATAACTTCATTGTCTGTTCCAAAAGGTGACACAAATTCTACTTTGACATGTTCAAGCACATTCATTAACGTTGGTAATCATGCCAAAACAAGACTTAAAAGACAAGGCTTAGGGACCTATAGTGAATTGTAATGTAACAGAGAATGCACATCCCAGGACACTTACTTGGGGACGTTGCTCTATTGAAATGAACTTCTAATAAGAAACTTTTTGTGTTGATGGCAGTACAGTATCTTAAAGGAAAAAAACATCCGTTTTTCCATACTGAAATATGTTCTTACCTGAGCTTAGACGAGTTGATGCGTACCTGTCTGGTCTTTGTGCGTGTCCTCAGTCGCGCAAAACGACCAATGATGTTGCTAGCATTTGGCCTCTCCCAATGTATTCCTAAAGCTCCAAACGGGGTGAAGTTAGAAGCTACCAAGCTCTTCCACGGGCACGCACAAAGACCGGACAGGTACACATCAACTCGTCTAAGCTCAGGTAAGAACATATTTCAATATGGAAAATGGTGGCCTGTTCCTTTAAAGAAATGGATCCCCTTCCAAGCCAGAAACAATGTGCACAAAGAGAAGATTGTACACTTGACCTTTAATGGACTTTTTAGAATATTTGCATTGCAGCTGCTGTTGTTGAGCCGATAAAATGCGGATTTCTGCTTCTTTTTGCACGATAAAATATAAAAACAAAATGCATCAAAAATGTTTAAAAAAGTGACTGTGTTTTTGAGACAAGGCGAAAGACATTCCCATTACTCAGGTGGTGTTGGACTTGATTACTGACGCTTTACATCTGAGCGTCACATTTTCACTTCCTATGAGGAGCCGTTTACAGTGAGGCAATTTCAAAATCCAACCTTTTGTGATGGAGGCCAGGCATAATCTCTGCACACGGCGGCCTTGAGCGCTTTCGTCAGGATATACAGTGTAATCGTGTTCGCTCGTGCCGCCCAAGTGTCATCGTCAAATGTAAATACTGGCAAGTGTTTCATCCAACGTTTCTGATTGTAGCAACTTAAAAAAAAAAAAGATGTTTTAAAGTGTATTAAGTCAGGAGCGGCAGACAGGCAGTTAGCGGTAGATAAAACGAGCCAGACACGCGGCCGACAAGTGAGATGAAGCCTTGCCACTCTGACACCGCACAGAGCTATTTGCAACAACATGCTCCTGAAAAAAGCCTCCATGGGAAAGTAGATAAAGTCGACACACTCTTTCATATGAAATCAAGAGTTTAGGGGCCAGAGTTCAGCCATAAGTGCCGCTGCTACAACGCGGCGCTCGGTGAGGGGAGAGAGAAAAAAATTAATTTCACATTCTTTAATTTTCGGAATAAAATGGCCAGCCATTTCAGGTCGAATAATTGTTTGAACCAACGATTTTATCATTAATTCGACAGCGGCCCCCGAGAGCTAGGGGTCACGCCGGGGGTTGATTAGGTACGAGGCGGCACAAAGGGCCCTCCAGTGCATGCCATTGAAAAGAAGCAAGTCATTTAGATTGTGAATTGGTCCCCGGGTCTGCGAGGCTCGCTCCATTACAGGCCATTTTCAATTTCAGCCGCACAATAAACATCAAGCCGAGGCCAAGGAAATTACAGCATCTCGGAGATGTAGCCGAACAGATAGGTGGGGTGCAGACGAGATGACACGACGGGAGAGGAGAGGCGAGGCGCGGGAGGGTAACGGGGTGGGTTGAGAAACAGGAGTTGGAGGGTGGGAAAAAAACATACAAATTTGCAAGGATGCACATTTGATATGCAGTAGTAAATCTTAAACGTGTTGATGCTGTACTTTATTCTGTCTTTTGAAGGGTCAGGAGTAGCACCCGGATGATCAGCCTGGCATGACACAATTATGGAGATAAAATGTTGATTTCATTGTATTCCACAATAAGGAAAACCATGTTATTAGAAGACCCACCAGTCAAGTCCAAATGTTTGGTGGGTCACCTCACAGCCAGGGTGAGGTGCTAAGGTTTTTCCTATCAACCTGAAACAAGTACCGTCAGTAAATTCTCCAGCTAAAGAAACAACAAGCATCAAGAAGAGCAACAAAACCTGTGAAAGCCTTTAACAATCATTATCAAACATGTTTGATATTTATAATAGTCATGCGGGATTTGTAGTGACAAAACTCAGGATGGATTACCTTCAGCTTGTACCGATCATCCAAAGTGCTGTCTTTGTAAATTGGATTTCATCCATCTGCTTTTAAAATGTCCACTTTTAAGGCTAAAGCGGGGTACACAACTGCATTGTCCCTATGGAAAAATCTGTCCTCTGCATTTGACCCATTCTTTGAGCTCGCAGGGGCATATCAGAATTAGCAGTGGTATTCGCGCCTAGGGACCCCTTTCCAGATGTGGAGCCTACATGGCTAATTGTCAGAATCACCTGGCTGTAGGATTAACCTGTGTTGGTATTGGAAACCGGAGCAGACACGGGGAGAACATGCAAACTCCATAATACCGTACCACCATATGCATAAGCAGTGTGTGGCATCTCGTTAATTTAGATACTTTTGTATCATGTTTAAAGGAACAGGCCACCATTTTTCCATACTGAGATATATGTTCTCGCCTGCGCTTGGAGGGGTTGATGCCCACTTGTCTGGTCTTTGTGCATGTGCTCAGTCACGCAAACGACCAAAGATGCTGTTAGCATTTGGCCTCTCCCAGTATATTCCTATTGCTCCAAACGGGGGTGAAGTTGGAAGCTAACAAGCTCTTCCACGGGCACGCCCAAAGACCAGACAGGTGCAGTGGGGCAAAAAAGTATTTAGTCAGCCACCAATTGTGCAAGTTCTCCCACTTAAAATAATGACAGAGGTCTGTAATTTTCATCATAGGTACACTTCAACTGTGAGAGAAAAAAAATCCAGGAATTCACATTGTAGGATTTTTAAAGAATTTATTTGTAAATTATGGTGGAAAATAAGTATTTGGTCAATAACAAAAATTCAACTCAATACTTTGTAATATAACCTTTGTTGGCAATAACAGGTCAAACGATTACTATAGGTCTGTACCAGGTTTGCACACACAGTAGCTGGTATTTTGGCCCATTCCTCCATGCCTCTGTCATTATTTTAAGTGGGAGAACTTGCACAATTGGTGGCTGACTAAATACTTTTTTGCCCCACTGTACGTATCAACTCGTCTAAGCTCAGGTGAGAACATATCTCAGTATGGAAAAACGGTGGCCTGTTCCTTTAGCATTAAAAAAAAGATTTTCAAGGTTTGACCGACATTCAAGGCCTAACTCAGAGACAGTCCATGCCCTTCTTTCTAGTGGCCAGTAGAGTTAGGCCTCTGTAAAATTCTGGACACTGTTGTTTGCAGGAAGGCTTGTACAATTTACATTTAAAGACCCCAAGGCATTGTATCCCAAAAGTTAATCAACTCCCTCACAACTTTTGAATATAGAGTCTCAGTCCCGAGTGATTTTTGTATGCTGCAAACCGGTGTCTTTACATCTCTGACATATCTTTAATAGACAGCATTCAAAAGTTTAATTACATTTGCTGACGCCTGACAACAATGAGCGTAATTCCCCAGGTGCTGTAACAATGCCGTTGTTTACAGTTTATGTTGTATCTAAAGATCCAAAAGGCAAAAATTAATGGGAAAACCTCACTCCATTTCACTTCTTTGTACAGTCAAATATGCTACACGAGGATTTGTGTTTGTTACAGTAAAAAGCATCATGTAAGTGTATAGAGACAAAAGCACAAAAGCATCTTACTGATATTTTCCAATTTATGTAATTCATGATTTGAATTGAACCAGAGCCTGGTGTGTCTAAGTGCTCTTGAATGTCAGCATCCTCCAGCAAGTGGGCTTAAATAAAAGTAGAGGTAAACAAAGTGAAACAATGAGGAAAATGTGTTAAATATCAAAAGTGCAAAGTCACCCTTTTGCAAACGTTCTCCACCTTCCACCTGTTCATATTGTGAAAGTATAATTTGTGCTATTTCAACTTCAGTTTCAGAATACCCACTTAAGAATAGTAACACTAGGGCTGTCACGATAATTATATATATTGACTTATCGTTCAGTATATAACAGATAAACAATATATTTTTGGGCTTGATATTTATCGTCTGTACATTTATCAGCATTTTCCCCCTATTCTTTCTTTATAAAACTTATATTATTTTCATTATATTTCATGTTTATTGCAGCTTGTGTGGTATTTTAAGATATGATTATGCACTTTTAGAACAAAGGTTTACTGTCATTTTTATGCTTAACAGTTGACAGTATCTAGTATCATTAGAGTCAATAATATCGTTTGCGATACTTTGCTGCCTCAATATATCGAACTTCAAATTTGTTATCGTGACAAGCCTGAGTAACACTCATGGTAGCTTAATATTGCTTATCCTCTTCAGGTTTTTCAGGTTTTCATGGATATTACATTTTTCTAATAAAAACAACTGATCTATTCTCGTGCTCAATCAGAACTACACTGCCATGCTCCCACTTGAAAATATATAACAAAAAATGGAATAGTGTCACCAATATCTACATGTTTGGCGTCACGTAAATGTGACTTGTTTGACTTTCATATGCAGAAACTTTTTTTGACCTTAACATAGGGGAGAATAGCTATAAGCTTCTCTCATGCCTTTCTGATACATTATGCTTGAAGTCTCAGCAAAGTAGTATCATAATAGACTGTTCACTACAGACACAAGATTCAATCTATAAAGCTGCTTGTGTCACTATATTTCAGCACTTTGGTCAGTTTGCTAATGGACTGGAGTTCCTTACTGGAGGATTAGCCTTTATAGTAAAGTTATTTTTTCACGACAATACTTCAGTTGGTAAAACAAGCACAAAATGTGGCTTTTTTTTCATTTTTTTTTCATTTTTTATCATAGTAGAGTGAACAAGCAAAGGTGAAAAGGATTTGTGTTTAATATTTCATAGAGCATACTTCCAATATGGTCCCCACAAATCTTAAAAATAAGTTTCAGGATTCAGTAGGCACAGATAAAGTGTGTTTAATAAATGAAATGGCTTTTCAGGCTACACATGTCTCTGAACAATTCATTTGGTGGTTTATTACAAGTATAATTCGGGTGTTACGCCCTCCCCAAAATCTGGGGAGATCCTGGCGCAGACCATGGGGGTAAGATTCATAGCAAAGAGGGACTAACTAGCCCCAGGCATGAGCTCCTTCCAAAATACGACTACGGTCTGACCGCAGTATGCTATCAACAGGAAGTGCACTTGGCGACAAACTGTGTAATTTTTTATCACAGGGCCGCTCAGTGGATGAGATTTTGGGGGCGCAGAACGCCCGGATTGTATATATGTATATATACATATACTTTTTTTTTTATAAAGTGAATGTCACTGCATAACCAGGGCACACTGGTGACTTCACTGCAGTGTAACTCAGCACGGGGTTCAGTGTCGGCTAATCTTGCTTTACTAATGCTGTACCGAGTTTTACTTTCTGCAGAAGAGTAAACTCGTATTAGTTAAAGTTTAGTGTCCCAAATGCTGTCTAATAGCCCTATATCTGAGTTGACACGGGGGTGCCAGCTAAAGCCAAGCCAAGGGGCTATACATGTCTTGCTCAAGGTATACTTTATTTATCCTATTGTACTTGTTTTATTGGTAGGGGAAACCGGAGTACCCGGAGGAAACCTACACAGACACGGGGTGAAGATGCAAACTCCACACAGGCCCCATCCAGGTGAGAATCGATCCCGGGACCTTCTAGCTGTGAGGCAGGAGCTCTAACCTCTGCCCTACCGTGTCTTACCCGGATGGTGCACAGATCACACGGGACTTAAATGGCACTGGATGAATGATCGGGCGAGGTGGAGGATAACCAAACCTAAATGTAGGCCATTTTTTTCATCTTGGAATTTTTCATGGACACCCATATTTTTTGGGTTTCAGTTAACACTTGGACCAAATTTCATTCATGTTTCACAAACTTAAATGTTGTTCTACTCCTCTGCCGGACTATTAGCCCATTAGAAGACGTTGAGTTAGCTGCACTCAGAGGATCCCTCTCCAGATCTAAGCTCAGATCATGGTCTGAGCATCACCAGCCTGGCAATCACACCTAAAAGCTTCTTGCCAAGAGGCCACACACTTAGCAACTGTGAAATAACTGAAGTAAGATATTCCTTACTTAAAATAAACTAATTTTATGGAGCTACAAAATTTGATCTCATTGTATCCAGTCTTTAATGCGTCCAAAAGCCCACAGTGTTTCTGCATTTGGGTGAAGTTCACTAGCAAACACATATAGCCTCAGTTAGCCTTCGATGAGGAGTTGGGCTAAATTCCATTGAAGTGCTCCTGTAAAATAGACTTTGTTCAGGTAGTCACTTTGTTTTCATGCTGATAATATTCATTTTCGCCCAGAGATCCGTACTCCCCTTTTCCTGGGGTCATCCGGCGCTGGCTGCTTTAGCCCCTTTAGCTCCTGGCCCTGGGATTAGCCGCCAGGGAGAATGTGGGGTAAAATTAGCCCCCCGGCAGACCCACGGGGCGAGACCATTGATTTTCTGCCACAAGGGAGAGAAAGGCTACGGCTTAATGTCCATAATGCCACCAGTGAGCCGCTTGGTTTTAGTTTGGAGACTACCTTTCCATATTTTAAATTCCATTGAAAGAAGACACAGGCCAACCACCAGTGCAGCTTTTTAGTCAGCGGCGAAAATCCCCATTTTCCATTTGATGTACGTATAAATGGCTACTTAACGGGTCCAAAAAACTACTCAACCACCATCTCTGGTTAAAATAAAAGGGGAAACTACATTAGTCTAGTTTAGCTTAGTCTATTTGGTTTATTTGGGCTGCAAGGTTGTTATTAATAACAACACTGTTCCCAAAGGGAGTAGGCAGAAGATAACTTATAAATGCCTACCCCCTCATACATTAACAAACAAATAGCAAAGGATTGACATTTGGAAACGTGCCCCGGGGACAGTAAACCAGGATGGGGAGGACTTGTTTTGCCTCCGCACACTTCGGCTGCTGTACTGAAGAAGTCGATTGGAAAACATTACGTGGACACTCTGTGGAAGACTGCAGTAAGTGAGCAGTCGAGACTGGAAAGAATGAAAACCAAACTGCACCTTTTTCGATTGGGAAGTAATAGAATATGGTGCACCCTGGCGTAGTTAGAAATAGTTCAAATAGTTAAAATTCCTAATAGTGGGTGAATGATAGCTGCAAGAATATCAAACACAAAAAATTGGTGGCAGTAGCGCACATGGTGGAGATGTTCACCCACTAACCACCATCAACCCACAACATGCACAATAGAAGATATGCAGTGCACTGACATCATTTTCATTCGAACAGGATCCCCATGTTGACAAGTCCAAGTCTAGAGCCCTCGACTAGACCGGGACATAAAAATACTTGAGGTCATGACATGATCACAAAATCCATCAAACTCCCTCCACTCTACATGTTTTTTCCCAGACCCCCTGCTGTTCTAACAGTAGCCATTATGTGTGACAGAGCAGCTCTGGGGAGCACACATAGTGATTAACCAGGTTCTTAAAGTGAAGCCAAAATAACATGCTGTCATAAGCCCCGCCCCTAAGTGTTAATCAATAAAACTATATGAGCACACTCCATCATTTCGAGGCCGCCACTCCTGAAGCATTTTAGAACATTTTTGCAGGCTAGGATTTGGAAAGAAAAAACCTAGTGGGAAACTGTAAATAGTCAACATTTATTATTATTACTTGTTTAGAACTGTTTGTATGAGATGCAATATTGGAGATGTTCGGACCAAGTTGTCTATGTCTCAGTTGGCCCTTGTCATTTTTAGAGAGGATATATAAAACCATCTTGTGTAACTGACAATGCACAGCGATACAGTGGTTAGCAGTCTCCCTTTAAAATATGTATTTCACAGTTGGGATGGTGTTCTCAGGCTGTAAGATTCCCCCTTTTTCCTCCAAACGTAACCATGGTCACTATGGCCAAAATTTCTTTTTTTTTCGTCAGACCACAGGATATGCCTCCAAAAATGATAGTCTTAAAAATCCTTTTTTATTTGCAAACCCAAACTGGCTTTTTTGTGTTTCTTTTGGAGTCAGAGCTTCTTCCTGGCAGAGTTCCCTCTCAGCCCATTTCGGTACAGGATTTGTTTCATTCTGGATAATGACAAACTTACCAGGTTCAGCATCTTCACCAGGTCTTTTGCATTTGTTCTTGGGTTGATTATTCACATTTCAGACACAGCACGTTCATCTCTGGGACACAGAACCCGCCTTCTTTCTGATCTGTATGACTTGACATTTCCCTCATTGTTTTTACCAATGAACCTGAAATTACACCCAAGGATGAACCAGACTAGTGGTTCCAAGGTCATGACATCAACCCAAATTGTTTAAAGGTATAGTAAGTAATCTTAGTGTATGTTAACGTCTGACTTTGTAAAAAAGTAATACAAAATTGTGTAGAAAATTCTATCTCTCATTCTGCTGTAATTTAACAAAAAGAAATGTTTTTTTTAATTCTAATTGATCAAAAAATAAAAAAAATAATAGTTTATCTGGTATCATGTCTGACAGTGAGAAAAAAAATGCTAGGATGTAGGAGAATGATATAAGGGTACAATAAAATACAGACGTACAAGTACATTAGCCTTATCATTGTAGATGTTTATGAATAAAGATTTATATACAAATGTTGGAACAAACTGAAATAAGACAGTACAAGAGCAACTCCTTTTAAAAGCACAAGGTCAGCATCAGTGGAAGGCATCCAGTAAGTGCTCCTAGACTCAAGGAAGTCTGCCAAGGCCTTCAATCAACCACTGGATAGCCCACTATGGAGATACGGATGCTGCAAACAATTCATAGGAATTGGCACTTGGGCATGTTAACCTTCAAGAAACAAAACACGAAGGACAAGGAGCGATAGAACAGCAAAATACTTGCATATGTACATAAACAGTAGGACCATATACACAAAATGAGTTGCATAATGGCTGCATAATAAAGTGGCACGTTAGCACAGGCTTATATGAGGAAAACTATGCTGAAAACAGTCAACAATATTTCACACAATTTTAACACAGCAAGCTGTGTCCAAATGGATCAATATAAAAAAGCACATACTAAACTAGGATAAACAAGCGTAGACTAACATCTTGAAAACTGAAAATATGTGTTTGTGTTATATATTTTGATTTCTTGTGAAGTCAAAATGCTAGCGCGTGGGTCCGGACCCGGACCGAGGTCCGACCTCTGACCTAAAGGAAGCCCATTCACATCTCCAAAGGCCTTTTACACTGTCTGACAGTGGGTCTATAGTGGGTTGAAAAAGTATCCGGACCCCTTTACCTTTTCGACATTTTGTCACGCTATGGACCACAAACATAAATACCGTAAATTCTCTAATATAGGCCGGGGCCTTTATTTATTCAAGCGCATTTAGGACCAGGCCTTTATTGGAACCAGGCCACAATTAGAGACAGGCCTTTATTTCTATTTGAGCAAAACGGACGGCCAGTAGAATGAAGAAAAACGCGATTTGTGTCCATTTGAATGTAAAATATTAGGTTCAATTATTAATTTACTTTGCAAACACTCTCCCAGCGGCTGGAACATTGACGCCTTTTATTTTGTAGGGACAACAGGAAGCGTTTTGTTGCTGTTAGCAGAACATTGACATCAATGTCACTGCAGGTTTCTCTTTCGTTTTTACCGCGGACAGGATTATTTGTTGTTATCTTGTGTAAAAGGCGAGTTTTGACGGAGCGTTTGTGTTCGTGATCGATCATAAAAGACCCGACTGAAGACGAGACGCTCACGCCGATCGGAGGAGTTATTTTGAGGCGTGGGACTTACCTGCACACGGAGCAGCTGGACGTGCTTTGAAGACGCGATGGTATCTTTATTAAAACCCTGGAGGGTCACACAACATTTGTTGCTTACCCTGTTTCCAAAAATAGTCACTGAAGGTTTGAAAAGTGGCTAAATCTGTGTCAAAGTTATGCTTGGATCAGCTCCACTCCACATTGTTCCCCATCGGCCCGGGTTCACGTTTGTTTACTTCCTGCACGTAAGTTATCATTTACACTAGTATGAGACCTATTCCTAACTTGGTGAATATTTCTACCGCTATAGTTTCTAATAATAGCCCCGGCCTGTTTTAGAGACCAGCGTTTATTTGCCTCCGTCAGCTACGAACCCGGCCGGTAATGGAATATAGGCCAGTATTACAGAATTTACGGTATATATACATAAATATTTTACATGAAAGACACACACTAAGTGACACACAATCATGAAGTGAAACGAAATTTATACACAATTTTGAACTTTTTTTAAGAATAAAATCTGAAAAGCGAGGTTTCCACAAGTATCTGTACGCCTTTCCTTTTAGTGCAACCAATTACCTTCAGAAGTTGCCTGATGATTTCTGAAAGATCACATGTTGACCCAATGACTAAATCGAGTCTACCTGTGTGTAATCTAATGTCAGTTTAAATACAGCTGCTCTGTGATGGTCTCGGAGGTCTGTGAAGAGACTATTGGGGAGCAGAAGTATCATGAAGTCCAAGAACACACCAGACAGGTCCAGGATAAAGTTATTGAGAAGTATAAAGCTGGGTTAGGTTATAAAAAATGTCCAAAGCTCAGAACATCTCTCAAAGTACAGTTAAATACACCATCCAGAAATGAAAAGAGCATGGCATCACTGCAAACCTACCAAGACCCAGCCAACCTCCTAAACTTACTGACCGAACAAGGGCAGCACTGACCAGAGCTGTTACCAAGAAGCCTATGATGACCCTGGATGAACTACAGAGAGCTACAGCTCAGGTGGGGGAAACTGTATACAGAAAAACTATAAGCCGTACACTACATAAATCTGGCCTTTAGGGAAGAGTGGCTAGAAGAAGCCATTTTTAAAAGAAAACCAAAAGATGTCCTCTTTTCTGTTTGCCAGAAGCCAAATGGGGGATACAGCAAACATGTGAACTAACACTGCACATCACCCTGAAAAACATGGTGGTCGAGGCATCATGTTCTGGGGATGCTTTTCTTCAGAAGGGACAGTTGATAGGAAGATGGATGGGGCCAAATACATGGCAATATTGGATGAAAACATATTGGGGTCTGCAAAAGACTTAAAACTGGGGTGGAGGTTCACCTTCCAGCAAGACAACGACCCTAAACATAAAGCCAGGGCAACAATGGCACAGCTGAAAACAAAAAATATAATTCAAAGCATAAGTCCAGACCTAAATCCAATCAATAATCTGTGGAAAGACCTTAAAACTGCAATTCTGTTCTGCAAAGAAGAATGGGAAAAATCCAGTCTCAAGATGAGCATGACTGGTAGAGACATACAGACTTGCAGTTGTAATTGCTGCAAAAGGCGGTTCCACAAAGTACTAACTCAGGGGGTATAGATACTTGTGCACACCTCACGTTACAGTTTTTTATGTATAAAAAAACTCAAAATCATGTATAAATTTCATTTCACTTCACGACTGTGTGTCTCTTAGTGTATGTCTTTCACATAAAGTTTCAACAGAATATATTTACAGTGCCTCTCGAAAGTATTCATACACCTTGAACTTTTGCACATGTTTACAACCCTAAACATAAAGATTTTATTTTGATTTTTTTACTGAACGTTCACACACAAGTAACAGACAACTGTGAAGTGAAAGCAAAATGATACATGATTCTGTTATTTTTCAAAAAATAGAAAAGTCAAAAGTGGAGCGTGCATAAGTATTCATACAGCATTTTCTGAGTGCATTAAATTGCCTTTATAACATTCCTAATGACTCGAATGAATGTTCACACCTTGGCCTAACGGTTAAATAGAGGCCACCTGTGTGTAATCTACTCTCAGTATAATTTCAGCTGTTCTTTTAGGCCCTCAGAGCTGTGGTCAGAGTGTATTGGTCACTAAACAACATCATGAAGGTCAGGGATAAAGTTCTGTAGAAGTTTAAAGCAGCATTAAGTTATACAAAGATTTCCCAAGATTTAAACATCTCCCAGAGCACTGTTCAATCCATCATTCAGAAATGGAAAGAGTATAGCACCACTGCCAACTTACCAAGACACGGTCGCCCATCTAAAATATTAGATTGAACAAGGAGAGCACTGGTAAGAAATACAACCAAGTGCCCCAAGATAACTCTGGAGGAGCTGTGAAGTCCTGCCGCTGAGCTGGGGGAATCTGTACATGGGACAACTATAAGTCATATCTACACAAATCTGGCCTTCATGGACGAGTGGAAGAAGAAAGCCATTATTGAAAGGAGGCCATAAGAAATCCCGTTTGAAGTTTGCTAGAAGTCATATGGAGGACACAGCTCCATGTGGAAGAAGGAGCTTTGGTCAGATGAGACAAAAATTTAACTTTTTGGCCCAGATACAAAACGTTAGGACGATGAGCAATGTTAGGTTTGCTCCATACATGAGTGCACCATCCCCAGTGTCAAATATACGGGGGGGAGCATCATGCTGTGGGGCTGCTTTTCCTCAGCGGGGACTGTGGAGATTGTAAGAATAGTTGGGAAGATGGATGGAGCCAAATACAGGGACATTTTGGAGAAGAACCTGCTGGAGTCACAAGAGAACTGAGGCTGGGGCGGAGATTCACCTTCCAGCTGGACAATGACCCGAAGCACAAAGCTAAATCTACAATGGAATGGTTTAATAAAAACATATTAATGTGTTAGAATGGCCAAGTCAAAGTCCTGACCTAAATCCTATTGAAAATCTGTGGAATAATGTGAAAACTGCTGTTCACAAACGCTCTCCTTCTAATCTGACTGTTTTGTAAAGAGGAATGGGCTAAAATGTCACTCTCTACATGTGCAAATCTTGTAGAGTCAAACCCCAAAAGACTTGCTGCTGTTATTGCAGCAAAAGGGGGTCCCATAAAGTATACATTCATGCTGTATGAATACTTATGCACGCCCCACTTTTCGGTTTTCTATTTTTTGAAAAATAACAGAATCATGTATCATTTTGCTTTCACTTCACAGTTGTCGGTTACTTGTGTGTGAACGTTCAGTAAAAAAATCAAAATAAAATCTTTATGTTTAGGGTTGTAAACATGACAAAATGTGCAAAAGTTTAAGGTGTATGAATACTTTCGAGAGGCACAGTATATTTGTGTTCCATAGTGTGGCAAAATGTCGAAAAGCTAAAGGGGTAGGGATACTTTTTCAACCCTCTGTATAAGCACTTTCCTTTCCTTCCTAAGGCACAATAAGAAAGTCAATAAAAGGTAAGTCCAGTTAACTGCTTAGTAACATTAACAAAAAACAACCATGCACCCTCTTATAAAATTCCATATTAAAACCATAATAAGCGGCCAGCACGCTTTTAAATGTGCCGTGCCTATCGTCACTGCGTTAGAGCTTTCCACCTGCCGTCACTTTCCCAAACAATAGAATAATTAAGGCGCTGGCAAAAGAAAGTATATGCAAATGGGGAACATCTGCTTCTTCTTCACTGGTTTTGACAGAAGCCTCACCACTGGGCAGCAAACAATCAGCTGGTTTGTCTCAAAGCAATTATCCACATCATCCAAGCTCCCATGTGCCAGTCAAACGCAACCTGGCTGGGTAGATAATCTCCACGCGAAAAGACACGGAGAGAGGGGGCATCCTTGTATGCACCCCCCAACAAGGGTAATGTAAGCGTAATGACATCCTATAGCTGTTTGTTTTGAAGGCTCTAATCACAAGTTGTCTGGCTTAGCGGTACTTGATGTAAGAGAAGTTGTTGTAAGTTAGAAGCACTCAAGGCAATAAGTAATCGTTTGTTTCTATTGGGAGAACATACCCGACGAAGTGAGCGCTGCGGTAAATGAAGAACATTTTGAATGAGGAATTTCTTCTTGTTCAACCGTCTGTGCTCACACCAATAAAGTGAAATATTTCTGTTTATTTGGGCTGTCACAATTATCGCGTTTACACACACAATTTATCCAAAACAAATTAGACATTTATCCTGGCTTAAAGCAAGTTAAACGCACCATGTTTTCAGCTCATTCACCCTGCAGCTTTCTGAGAGACAGAGCAGGTCATTACCTCCCAGTTCAGCTGGTCTTAGGA
Source organism: Gobius niger (assembly GCF_951799975.1). Lineage (NCBI taxonomy): Eukaryota > Metazoa > Chordata > Actinopteri > Gobiiformes > Gobiidae > Gobius > Gobius niger. The sequence continues at coordinate 29,586,123 of NC_136868.1, forward strand.
GCTGTGCATTGCAAGACTGCAGAGATGCTGAGGCGGATACTGAGAAAGCTGCAGGTTAAATAATGATTGTGTGTGCAGCCACGAAATGAGTAATTTGGCAAAACTTTTCACCAAACTGCTGAAAACCGTTGATATTTCACAGAAATACATTTTAAAATTTCAAACAGTCTTGTTCACTGATGAATGCCGTGTAACCCTGGATGGTCAGATGGATGGAGTAGTGGATGGTTGGTGAATGGCCACCATGGCCCAACAAGTATTTCAGTGTCAAAAAGGTAAAAAAAAAAAAAAAAAAGCTTTTCAATTAAACTCATGGATGGTTTTGTGTCTCAGGGCTCTTTGAATCACTGACATCAATCTCAGATGCCTGGGATGATTAGTTGTCAGGTTAAGCCCAGTTAAGGGAAAAACTATTGAAAAAGGATGTTCCACATTATCAAGCAGACCACCATTTTCAAGCAATATGGGAAAGAAAAGGATCTCTCTGCTGATGAAAAGCGTGAAATAGTTGAATGCCTTGGTTTAGGTATGAAAGCCTTCGATCTTTCATGAAAGATGAAGCTTAATCATACTGTTAACAGATTTGTGGCTGATTCAGAGCACACACAGGTTTGTGCAGATAAATGCACAATAAGGGCGGTTTCTGCCAAATACATCAGATTAAGAGAACAGGTGTTACAAAGCAGCAGAGAGGTATTTGAAGCTGCTGGTGCCTCTGGAGTCTCCCAAACATCAAGGTGTAGGACCCTCCAGAGGCTGCAGTTGTGCATAAACCTTCTATCCGGCCTTCCCTAAACTTTAATTGAATGCTCACGAGCAGAAACGGCTGCAGTGGCCCAGAAATACATGAAGACTCATTTTCAAACAGTCTTGTTCACTGATGAGTGCCGTGTCACCCTGGATGGTCAGATCAATGGAGTAGTGAATGGTTGGTGATTGGCCTCAATGTCCCAACAAAGCTGTGACGTCAGTAAGGAGGGGCGGAGTCATATTTTGGGCCAGAATCATGGGGAGAGAGCAGGTCGGCCCCTTTAGGATCCCTTCTATGGTACAAAAAGAAGAACTGTGCTTTCCCTAACAAGATCCTCTTCATGCATGCCAATACATGCATGAAGATGTCCTGCTGTAAAGAATACCTCTGCATCACTGGCTGCTATGGGCATGAGATGGGGTCCACACTCATGATGTGGACCCCATCCTCCCCTGACCTCAACCCTATTGAGAACCTTTGGAGCATCAACAAGCAAAACATCTATGAGGGTGGGAGGCAGTTTTCATCCAAAGAGCAGCTCTTGGAGGCTATTCTGTCATCTTGCAAAGAAATCCAAGCAGAAACTGTCCAAAAACTCACAAGTTTAATGGATTTAAGAATTGTAGGCAGCTATCAAATAATGGTCCTATGTTAAAATATAAGTTCACCTGTTGAGATGTTTTTGATTGAAATAGCTTTTGATTTCAGTAAATATGACCTCCTAATGCTACAAATTCAACAAATCACCATTTTCAGTTAACAAAGTCACAAGCTTTCAAATGTATTGAAACGATGAGTTGCATAACAATTTGAAACAGTAGATTTGAGTTTATTTTACTATATTTACTTTTGACAAAAATACTGTTATCACTGGGAGGTTTTTTCAATCACATTCATATGGTCATCTAACCATGAAGACTTGAAAATTATGCTGACTCTGAGTTGACAGTTTAGAAAATCAGAGAAAAGAGTCATTTGCATAATAATTTGGAAAGTGGTGTAATTTAATTTTTTTCTTTTTTTTTTCTCTTTTTACAATACTGAAGGCACTAAAATACAATGTGGGGTAGGGCCTGACAGTGGAAACACCCCAGTATTATATGTATCTTAAAAGCTACTAAAACAGTGAAAACTCACCATTACTGCAAAAAGTCAACTACACCTGTCCCCCCAAAGTGAATATCTCCATTCATAGCACAAATCCGCAAATGGGCAGAGATACTTTTGAATGGGGGGGAGGTGTAGATAGGACAAGATATAGTATAACTGAGAAAAAAGGGATCTGATTCCTCTTCCACACCACTGCCTTCAATTTAGCACAGGTGCTAAAGTTAGCAGATAGCACTGACAGTTACGCTAAGGCTCCACATGAGGAGGGAAACACAAAGGCAGGCATCCACGGGTGATGGGCTACAGCATTTCTACACTCACATCAGAATGAGTGAGAAAATATGGAGCGACAGACACAAAATATCTCATGCAGTTTCAGGGATTTTGATGCATCTATGTGTTTTTCAATCATTCAGAACAGTTGGATTCGCCATCCAAACACAGAGTAGATAGTTATAATCTTGCCTATAGCAAAATGCTGCAATTATATTCAAACAGTATGTAACAGTAGTAACAGTAAATTAAATATCCATAACAGCCCAAAAGCCCTAATACCAAATAATTTAAATTTAACAAAGACAAATTTTCATCTTATACTGGAGCAACTTGTTAATTTTAATCTGACCATGTCAACAAAAGTCTTTCATTTAAGAACCTTAAGATTGGTTCTGTCCATCTCCTTGGTTCCAGCAGCAGTGCCATCCTCTGCGGCAAACTGCATATTATTGAGCAAAAATTCTCATTATTAACTTTATGGACCTGGAAATGATAATTCATGATTTCATATCTACAAGACTTGACTATTGCAACTCTGCCTTTACCTGTCTGAATAAGGCTGCTCTGAACAAACTGCAAATTGTTAAAAATTCTGCTGCTAGACTTTTAACAGGTGCCCCTTTAAGGTCTCATATCACTTCAGTTTTGTCGGCTCTCCATCGGCTCGGTTGGTGGGTTTTCAATAGTGTCACTTTAATTTTACACCTGTTAATACATTTTATATTGTTTTTACCTATTATTATGTACAGCACTTTACTTACTTACTTGTATGTATATATGTAATGTATAGCTTGGAATTGCCCCATGTGGGATAAATAAAGTTTACTGAACTGAACTGAACTGAATTATTAACTCCTATTTATAGTTTCCAGCCCATGCAGCATAGGAAAAAATAAGAAAAAAGCTGTGTATTTGACTGGTCTATTCCTGGAGCTCAGATAGTTCATTAACCCCATGTCATCCGCTGAGACCAGCCTAGAGCTGAGGTGAGAACCTGCTGTAACAAATAAACTCTCTCAGTCACTACAGTCTGTTCTCTTAACGCATTGAATGCCAAAAACGGAAAAACTTGTTTTCCGCTGTGTTTCAATACGTAACGTGTCAACAATGTTGTCGTTGAAAATTTACTTGAAACAAATATATTTAGGCATTTGCCTCTTCCCATAACATTAGTACCAGAGCAGAGAGGTGGAGAGAGGAGGAGAGAGGAGCTAATCAGAAAGGAGAGTGTTATAAAACACAAATTATCTCCGAATCTAGAAAGAAATCTGTGATTTTGATCCAAACTAGCCTCTGTTTAGTTTAGGATTTCTCAGGAACCGAGGCACATAGAATTAAACTGTTTTCACCTATGGAGAGCTTAGATTCTCTCTATAACATAGAATATGCTGTGGTGCTACAAATATCATGAAAAATGGTCTGGATTGTTGGCACTCAACAGCTAAATCCCAAAAACAGCTCAACAACTCAATGCGTTACATACGGCAGATGCCTCTCTGTAACAGCCAGTGCCTAATGCTACACACAAAAACAATATCACACAACTATGACGATAACTGCATTAGCCTTTTAGTGTGATTTAAGTATACACTTTTGACAAAATAATTTAATTTAAAGCCACTGCACCAAATTTACATTCTTGCATATGAGAAAAATGTTGTTGTCCAGCGTTTTCACCCATCTGACAAAGGTGTACATGCACATAATTATTTATTTTTATTAATTTATTATTCTTGACTACTATAGGCAACGCAACTTATTGCGCCTATAGCTGCCTTTTACAATATGAAAGGCAGCTATAGGCGAAACAATATGAAGGCTCAAACCTTTTATAAACTACAACCATTAAGCTCACATGGAAAATGAACTGGGGTTTTCCATGTTCAATGTTCAAACAACGTTTCATTCACTTGAAAAATGGCTTTTTCTTTTTCATTTTTCGTTTTTTGATTTGCAAACCAAAATTGAAAAACAACTTATTTTTCCATTTTTTATTTTCATTCCAATGAAGAAAATCCAAATACCCATAAGCACACTGACTGGGGTCAGTGTTTGCATCCCATGAGTGTCACTCATTCCTTTCACATGTCGCTGTCAAACGAGGCATTTGCGAGTTGGAGACACAAGCTCTCGGGACTGGTTCCCATCATTTTTTAAGTTGCTATAACTGCTTGGGGCTTCTATATTAGCATCATAGCTGTTTATTGCATTTTCAAAATGTTTCACGCCCTACTGTAGCCAGCAGAGGGCATCAAAGACCAAATCCAAGTGTTTTCTGTGACACTGAAAACTCAGAATCAAACCAATTTGCTGTGCATCAACAAAACGTCCAGTCTTCTGACAGTTTTATAATTAACATCACATGCTTCTTTCAATGGCAGTATCTTAAAGTGATCGACCCTATTAAAAAGTAACAGTATTAATCTGCATAGACAAAAGTTTTACACTATAAAGGTTTCAAAAAGTTCCAGCCACAGCACATATCTCCTTGAGCTGCTTGCAAGAATTTCGCAACCATTTTCAAAACAGAGGTAATGGCAGCTGACAGCTTTTGACAATCTCCCTTGCTATAAATCCACAAAGCAAAACAATTTGACTCATCAAGGTAACAATGTTTTGTCCCGGACCATAGCGTTGATCCGTTCACTACGTTCAAAGCTTCTTAATGACAAGTAGAGGATGGTAAACAGCAACACAAATGGTGGAGAGCCTTTCTACTCACTTGCCTGCCTTGGGTTTGAATGGCGATGATCGGGATTGCAGCTGGCCTCGGTTAGCCTCAAATGCATCCTCATTGTTCTAACCCATCCTCGGTTCGGTGTTGTGGGCTGCAGCGCTCGAGGGGCGCTAACAGGTGTAGAGGGGGGGGGGGGGAGAAGAGGCAGAGAAAATGAGTTTTGGATGGGATCCCAGGCGCAGGCACAAGAGGAGGGTAAATCAAAAGCATTATCCGGTCCACTCGAAGATGATGGTGCTGTTAGAAGATGAGAGGGACATGGAGACACAGTTTTAAAGGATTGAAGTATTAGACAAACACAGACTAAGTGTTAAGGGGGAATTGTAAATGGTAATATGAATGTAGTAACATGCAAATGCTTGTTCTTTGTGAGAGAAAACGCAACCACAATTTTATTTACAGAAGAGTAACGGCTAGAAAGGAAGAACTTAGCGCTTATTAGTACAGCTACACATGGTAAGATGGGACCACACTAATTTGTGAACTTTTCTTAAAGGTGCATAACACTTATTGTGCAAGGGCTGTGTGATATTGCAAGAAAAAAATCTAACCAATTTTCAAAACAAATATAGGTGTGGTTAGCAAAACAAAAACATTTTGAACAAACCTCTGTCCAAACAAAAAACTAATGCTTTTTAGTTTCATTCATCACATGTAAATATCCCATTGTGCTGTGCTGTAATTATTGTGACAATAATTACAATGTCAACTTCAATTAATTCAATTAATGATTGATGATGAACATATTTCTGGGCTCAATATTTCTTGTCAGTGTGTTTACTTGCATTTTCTCTTTTTCCCCCTGTAATGACAGTGATTTACATTTTTGAGTGAGTTTCAGTGGCAAGTTCTTCTTAATAACATCGTTTATCGCCGTATTATCTAGAGGCCGACCAATATGGTTTTTTGTAAGGCCAATGCCGATATTTGGGGATTTTAATTGGCCGATGCCGATATGTACGGCGGATATTTTTGACCAATATTTTTGGCCCATTTTTTCTTATTTCTTGTCTATAATCCTATATGAGGCTTAAATGTGTTGGACTGTGACAGCAGAGGGTGTTTTATTAGGGGCACAAGGCTGATTTATTAAAAACATTCCTGTACTGGTTTTCTCTGAGTAAAAAAGTGAATGGTCCTCTTTTCTCCAGTGTGACATCAATACATAAAGTCCCATGTCACCATTTATCAATTATATTAATCGATACAATAATGTAAAAACATTAAACATTAAAGGATCACTGGACTATTCTACACTATTTCCTTAGGGAAATGACAGGCTTTAGGTTGCACTAATAATAATAAGTTACATTAAGTGATCCGATGATATTATGTTAGATCAGTGATTTCATGAAATAAAATACAAACACTTGGCCACTGCTGCAGTAGTTTTTTTTTAGTTTATTTCTTTACGTGATCCAATCAGTCCTAGTCCCAGTCTTGCTTAGTTGATGCTAGGATTCTGCCGCTGGCTTTCGCACACTGATGCCGATCAAAATACAATTGCGGAGTAAACTAACTAAGCGATTGTATTGTAAAATGAGCTGCAGCATGTCCATATATTCACTGAGGTTGTGTTAAACAGGCTTTTTTCAGACCGATTTTCATTGTGATGTTTGAGTGTGTTGTTGAGCTCATATTAAAGCTCTGACTGAGTTTTTTCCAGAGCAAAAAAACGGTCTTTTTCACTTTTGGTTCTGGAGATATCGGCGTTGATCAGCATTGGCATCGGCCAATAGCCGATATCGAAATAATTCCCAAAAATCGGCCCGGCCGGTTGATATATCAGTCTGGCCTCAATACGTCAAACGTTCTTGTTATTATGACAGGCCTAACTGAACCCCTAAACTCATGATGATAATCGAGATTGACCAAAATTGAGATTTTTAAATCTTAAAATATTGGATAATGGGTGTTTTAAGTGTCCCGCCTTGGGCTACAACAATCGCACATTCAGCAAGAATCTACACAATCCCAATCCAGATAGTTCAAGATTACAAATAACATTGACTGGAACTCATGGAACATAACAACTACTCACTGGCCACACAGTATCACTCCTCCACAAAAGCTAAAAGTTTGGATCGACTTTTTACCATCCGTTTCCCCTCCCACTTGGCCTCTCCCTGGTAATTACCGCGTCTCTCTGCAGAACAACAGACCACAGCGAGCTCCAGCCGATCCAACTGAAGACCTTTTCATTCCCTACTTTTTTTATCGTCCCAAAACAGGCCGCTTCCAACCAAACTCCTTCCCATCGCCCCCCCGAAAAATCTGCGCATCCCGCCGGTCCCTGGATGCGTCCTCCCCTTCACTCGCAAAATCTGGCTGCGCGGACCTCCAAATCTTGGCTTGACGGGGAATTAAGCACCAGGCAATTACAGTGACAAAAATTGAAAATCTTAGGTTTTTTGGTGGCGTCGAGATGGGACGGGATTAGCCCAAAGCTGGACTGGCGTTTGAATGCTGAAGAGTCCCACTTGTTATTAGCCTATGTAAACATTTGCCAAGCGGCTGAGAAGCTAGTAAGAACACACTGGACATAAGGATGAGTGGAATTATCCCTCCGTACATTAACAGGCTGCTAAATACTTGATTTTGCCCCCCTTCCCCCCCATCCGCATTTACGCCTGCACTTGAAATGTTGTGGCTCTGTAATCTTATGAAGACAATAAGTAAAAGGGGGGGAGGGATTCACCAAAATCTTGAGCCCATTAGGAGCAAAAGAGCCTTATCTCTATCTAGCAATGCCAGCTAAAGACACTGATCTTACCTCCGCGGAGAGGCGTGGGCTAGGGTGAGGGACATGCAGTAAATCTCATGTCAGAATGAACATAAAGAACGTCCTGTGCTGATGATGGGAGTAAGCAGGGAGCAGTTAGCAATCGCAAGAAAACAGACCTCAGAGATGCAAAGATTTAAGTGTTATATCTTAAATACTGTTTCACTAGGGGCAGCAAGAGTCACATTTCAATCCATGCTAAAGTCTTACGCACCATACTTTGTTAGTCCATATCGTTCACTTATAGAAAAGACCAGTACGTTTGCACAAGTATAGATAGATTAGAGGTCTTTAAATGGGATTTTTCAAGCTCAGCAGAGGAGAGACGCTGGTCCTTATTAGGCATTTGAGCATACTTGCTATGAATAATCCTTTAACCATAGATGCAATGTCTGAACAGGCTACAATATGGCTAGAGGGTGAACACATGGAATTATCGGAACGTTATAAGAACGCTATGGATCGTCACACAGTTGTCACTGCTTCTATGCATTGCTTGAAGACATTGCCAAACAAAGTGGCTAAAATGAACCTTGGCTTTATTTATCTCAAAATATTCTACCCGGAATTATACATGGAATTATTATTCTACATGGAATTATTATTCTACAAGGAATTATTAAGTGCCTACTATGATAGAACAACAAAAACAATGTTCGCAAACCTGGCATTGCTTTCCTTGCACTGTAAGAGATCGGTAATTTTATAAAACAGCATTAGAGTCTGGATGCATCAGCTGTTTGCCGACCATTCACCAAAACATCCGGCGAAAATCACGGAAAATCCCCCCAATGGTGATCCAAGTATACTAGTGCTCCTCTAATGTGGGGATTCTCAACTGGTGGGTTGGGACCCAAAAGTGGGTCGCAGGATAGGTTTTAGTGGGCCGTGGGACCGTCTTCAGAGGGTCGTGGACCAGGGCCAAAATGACTGCTGTTAAATAGTTTTGATAATTTTGTATAATACTAATCCTTTTGATCAATGCAAGGTTTCTCACATCTGAATTTTCTCTTTTCTCCCAGTGGGTTTTTGAGTTTTTCCTTGTCATGTTAGAGAGTTTTGGAGAGACGGGAGATGCCCTTGGCTCAGTTCCATCTGCTGTTGATGCTTATTTGGACATTACCTCTATTGGGACGTTTTGTTTGCCTGGACACTACATTTACATTTGCTTGGACATTGCATTGTTTGTTCTGTTTCATTGTTGTAATGTTTGGTGCAGCCCTGTTAGGCAGGTCAACAGAATTCTGTGAGATGACACTTCCAATGGGACAAAATGCTTGATCGATAGAAGCTCTGCGCACCTAAGAAGGCGACAGGTGCGTAAGGGAGCCAGCATATTCCCCACTCCATTTTGTACACAAGGCAAACTCTATTTATCTTAGGTCGCATCTCGTCATGATAAGTTGAAGGTGGGTCCTAAGGCTACACAAGTCAAGAACCACTGCCTTAATGTGCACAATCTTTAGGCTTTACAACTTTCTTGCAATAAGAATCTTGAGAGACAGCATTTCTTGCTTTGGATTCAGGAGGCTGCAAACCAGTTTAATACACTTTCTGCAACTCCACATGTAATCACACTTCACGTTTGTAAAGTCTTAACTGCGCCAGAGAAGTCTAAAACCCACTAAAACCCATTCCCGTGGGCAACAGTTCTACAGATCGATACCAACCCACTAATCCAGTCGGCAATAAATCACCTTCAAATTGCTTGTTCTCGTTACTACTGTATTTTGTGTACATTTACCCTCTCACCGCTGTGCCACCCGCCTCTCCAGCAACTCCCCCACGCCCATTATTCCCCCTCATTCCTCCACAAACGCAGAATAAACTGTAATTTCACTGCGCCACATGTCACGGGGATGCCATTACGACCACGCCAACCCGGGTAAGCCTATATTACGCTTAATATATTGCAACCTATAGTCTTTATGTCACTTGGTTGATTTTTTGTTACCCTCTCCCCCCACTAGAGAGAACTCCCCCGCGCCCGTGAATGAAACCATCTGCATAGTAAGATTAGGCCCTGTAATTATCCAGCTAGCGGCACACGCATTGTCTCTATATGTCTTTTCCCGACGCAAAAAGCCATTATGATAGTAGAAGCACGTGAGCGAGCTAGCAGGCAGGCAGGCAGGCCCCTATTCACGGAGCGCTATTGTTCGGGGCCAAGGTAAGTAGAGAGCGAGAGAGGGGAGACTATAATCACCTGCGCGCACACACACACACCGGCGAGGAAAACCAAACGCGCGCGCCGGCATTGATGTGGAAATGAGAGCAAGGCGAAAGTGAGAAAATAAATATTAGGCAGGAAACAGCTGCTCGTGAAGGTCTCGCCTTGGTGCAATTAGATTTCAGGAGGCTTGCGAGTATAAATTGTGTTTTAGGTGCGTTACGATTTAGAGCTGCGTTTCCCATGATTAACATGATTATTTCCAAAAGAAAGCTATTTAAAGGATATTTTGCAGGTAAAAAGGTATGAGCTGAGAGTATTTTAGCTTTAATTTCAACGCAATGTATCTTTATTTTACCAATAAAGTGAGTTTTAGTTGATCTCTTTCTTAATTGTCGTCAACATCTTTGGAGTAGCAGGCAATGGAAGTTTCAACGATAGGCCCAAGGGTTATGTAAGACAAAGAAGGTTAGGTGGGGTTTATAGGGGGGAATAACACAAAAAGGAATTGTGTTTTCAAGATATCAACATTGGAGATTTGGGCAGTACACGTGGTCACTGCATCGAACAGATCAATGTGTTTCTCCAGCTAAACTCAGACAAAACTGAAGACATTGTATTTGGTCAAAGAAACAAAGAGACCCTCACTCTAAAACCTAAAAATCTGATTAGAAATCTAGGGGTAATAATGGACTCAGACCTCAACTTTAACAGCCACATTAAACCTATAACATCAGCAGATTTTATACTATCAAAAAACATCGCAATTATCAAAGGTCTCGTGCCTAAACCAGACTCTGTTTAACTCAAACAGTTTGGACTACTGTACGTCTGCTGTGCATCCTGGAGCTCGGAAATAGGACCATATTAGCCCAGTGCTCATGTTTATGCACTTCCTTAGAGAATAGGCATAAAAACAGCTGTGAGGCTGTGTGCTTGTGCCCGGAGTCAGGACTAAACACATTTCAGTTTCATGAAACAGAAATCTGGAATAGTCTTTCAGAAGATGTGCAACAGGCCTTAACTCTGACAATGTTCAAGTCGCGGCTGAAAGCCACTTTATTTAGCTGTGCATATGGCACTGAAAGTATTCTTATCTGCACCGCTCGCTTTTAATTGGATTAATGATTATATTTATGGATTCATTTATCCACCTTCTTGTAATTTCCTGTAGCTGTAAAGCACTTTGAATAGCCTGTGTTTCCCATGGGGGAGACTGACAGAAGCGCAGAGGATAGACCGGACCCTCCGACCACCACCAGCCACGCATTCACACCGGCTTCTGGGTGTTTCGTGGCAGTCTCCCATCCAGGTACAAACCAGGCCCTACCCAGCTAAGCTTCCAAGATCTGACGGGCTCGGCGGGATTCACAGGGCGGTAGGACTTTTTTTACTCAGTTTGGACGATTTTATTGGAAACAAACTTAAAAAGGTCTCCTGATCTTTCATATGAGGAAAACAGCTCATTAATATTTAGATTCAATCAGACGGGATTTTACGATTTAGCCATTTTCCCCATTGTCTGTTTTTAAAAGCATGAATTAATCGCATTAATTTGATTTATCGCCCAGCCCTACAGGGTCGTATGGCCAATCAATCAAAATCAGGGTCACAAAAACAAGTCAATGAGAAAATCGTGACAAAAATTTGGACCTTGTTATAAAATGTTGTTTAACTTATTCGTAACCCTCGAAAATTAGACAGCTTTGTCAGCTTTATTTGTATAGCACGTTTACAACAACACTAGGTGCCCAAAGTGCTTCACATACAGGTACACAATATAAAATTACAGTACAAAACAACATCTCAAAGGGCATTCCATGAATAAGTTAGATAAAAACGAAGGCAGTCATTTACCAAGCATTTGCTCATGTGCAATCATGAGTCATTTACACATTTTTCAGTCATGCAGCATTCTGTCTGCTACATATCAGATTTGGGGCCCTAAAACTGGAATCCACACAATTTGAAATGGTAAATCTTGAGCAACATGCTAAATAAATAGCTGTATGCTATTTTCCAGCTTACACTCGCTGTTTAGCCGTGTCTTGGTTAATGACCCCTAAGAGTTGAAACTTAGCCCATGTACTGAAACTCTTAACATCGTGTTCATTCCATGTCATTGCTGTGTCTGTAATGGTCCTACACCCAATTTTTTTCCCAAGTAGCGGTGAAATTGCACTGTTTCTTTGGCCTACAACTAACCATTTAATTTCCATTGTGTGTAAACCAACATTTGTTAATAATAGCAATATGTAAATCTCTAACGGATGGATGACCTCGGCTCTTTGAAGACCTTGGATATTGTGTCACATAATATTACATACCGTGTAGCACCAGGACGGACAGGAGTTACATATCTAAGACTATAGAAACAAATCATTTTCCACTTTGTGTTCACTGTAAATCGGGAAAACAACTTTCAATCAAAATAAGAATACATTTTAATCCAGTTCCTGCATGTTGCTCAATGCTAGCAGTGTAAACATGCCTAGATTTCAAAGTGGGACTGCCTTTTGTAGAAGAAAGGAACCAGCCAAGCCCAACTAATGGGTCAATATTCAGCGTGGCGCACCTCCAGATCCCTGCCCTCCCGTGGGTGAAGAGTCAACACGGAGTGGGACTTTCATTTGGAGCCGGAGCGGTTTTATCAGAGCAAACAAGAGCTCGCTGTAGGTAAACTAATGCTGGAACGCAGGCCATTTCTCACGCACTCAACACCTTATTCTGCCTCCAGCTGCAGAATATACAAGACATAGCACATGGTCAAGCTAAATCAGCGAACATAGATATTTCAAGGCGAGTGAATAGAGGAAAAGTCTACATTTAAAGAAATCAATTTGAAGCTTTTGCTGATGATTACTGACATACTGTAAATATAAGTTTTCTGTCATTTTTTCATGCATAAAAATGCATGTATTTTTGGTGACAACATCTAACTAAATGATGGATTAAATTTTGTTTAATGGTTAAATTAAATGTCTGTATTTGCACTGAAGACATTTTTGATCATCTTGTTTAGTTTGTGATTAAGCTTGTTATTACTGTAATTTCACCTTTTTGTTTGGCTCAATAAATCAGGAAAGAATTAGGTCTACAGAAAATCCATCTGAAATAACCTTAAAAATCTTGTTAAGTCCAAGACTGGGAAGTTTGGAGTCTGTCGGAGGAACGAAAGTGGAGGTGTTCTTGCAAGAGTGGAATGAAAACCTCAGTTTTAGAAATCTGTAACATATGCACATAGATCTTTTTGGAAAATGCCCATATATGGATCACAGAGTCTTGTCAGGGGAATTCCTTGTGTTTGCTTTACCAAAAATGTAAGTATTTGTGAATGTGAAAAATGCATGTGATTTCGGACAAAAAAACATCTTAAAGGGTGACTTTGGTCTATGTTTTTTTACTGTGACATTAAAACAAAGATGTTAAAGGGACTATACAGAGTTTAAAAATGTTAAAACTAAGTATTTTCATCCCCCCACATGTTCCAGCCATGTCCTTATGTGTACAATGAGCTCAGTCATGTTCACCACAACTGCCTCTATAATCCTGCACTGTCACTCAAGAAGGTGTTAATTCAGGTCCGAAGTGCCGTCATGCATGAGCTTAATATAGACGCTGCAGTTACACATAAGACCTGAGGTGGCAGTAGTGAGCATAAAATGACTAACTTGCATCTTTAAGAGACTAAGCTAGCCGGAAATTTAGTTTTCATCCCCCTACATGTTCCAACAATGTCCTAATGTGTAGAATGAGCTGAGGCCTGTTCACTACAACGGCCTCTAAAATCCTCATTCAAAAAGTTCCAGTGGCATAGCAAGGGTACCAAGGGGCCACAAACAAGAATACCGGTAGGGGGACCTCTGGCGGCCGCCCTGTGTACTGCATACTGGGGATAAACAGCACCATAGAGCCTTAGTGGCGGGACAGTATTACTGCAGCACCACAGTCACTAAGAGTTTGATGCTTTTGAAGATTTGAAGTGCGCTAGATCACGGGGCCCCTTGACAACTGGGGGAGCCCAGCCAGCTGCCCGCCTAGCCTAATGGCAAGCTACACCTCTGTCTGAATTGCCGTCATGCACGAGCTTAATATAGAAGCTGCAGTTACGCGTAAGACCTAAGGTGCCAGTAATGGGTATAAAATGACCAACTTGCATCTAGTCCCTTAAGAAACAAAATAAACTGCATTCAAAGGTTGTAGAGTGCCTCTCGAAAGTATTCATACACCTTGAACTTTTGCACATTTTGTCATGTTTACAACCCTAAACATAAAGATTTTATTTTGATTTTTTTACTGAACGTTCACACACAAGTAACAGACAACTGTGAAGTGAAAGCAAAATGATACATGATTCTGTTATTTTTTCAAAAAATAGAAAAGTGAAAAGTGGGGCGTGCATAAGTATCATACAGCATTTTATGAGTGCATTAAATTGCCTTTATAACATTCCTAATGACTCCAGAATGTTCACACCTTGGCCTAACGGTTAAATAGAGGCCACCTGTGTGTAATCTACTCTCAGTATAATTTCAGCTGTTCTTTTAGGCCCTCAGAGCTATGGTCGGAGTGTATTGGTCACTAAACAACATCATGAAGGTCAAGGAGCACCAGAGAGGTCAGGGATAAAGTTCTGGAGAAGTTTAAAGCAGCGTTAAGTTATACAAAGATTTCCCAAGATTTAAACATCTCCCGGAGCACTGTTCAATCCATCATTCAGAAATGGAAAGAGTAAAGCACCACTGCAGACTTACCAAGACGTGATCGTCCACCTAAAATATCAGACCGAACAAGGAGAACACTGGTAAGAAATGCAACCAAGTGCCCCATGATAACTCTGGAGGAGCTGTGAAGTCCTGCCGCTGAGCTGGGGGAATCTGTACATGGGACAACTATAAGTCGTACTCAAATCTGGCCTTCATGGACGAGTGGAAGAAGAAAGCCATTATTGAAAGGAGGCCATAAGAAATCCCGTTTGAAGTTTGCTAGAAGTCATATGGAGGACACAGCTCCATGTGGAAGAAGGAGCTTTGGTCAGATGAGACAAAAATTGAACTTTTTGGCCCAAATGCAAAACGTTGTGTATGGAGCAAACCTAACACTGCTCATCGTCCCCAGTGTCAAATATGCGGGGGGAGCATCATGCTGTGGGGCTGCTTTTCCTCAGCGGGGACTGTGGAGAGTGTAAGAATAGTTGGGAATATGGATGGAGCCAAATACAGAGACATTTTGGAGGAAAACCTGCTGGAGTCAGCAAGAGAACTGAGGCTGAGGCGGAGATTCACCTCCAGCAGGACAATGACCCTAAACACAAAGCCAAATCTACAATGGAATGGTTCAATAAAAACATATTTATGTGTTAGAATGGCCCAGTCAAAGTCCTGACCTAAATCCTATTGAAAATCTGTGGAATAATGTGAAAACTGCTGTTCACAAACGCTCTCCTTCTAATGTGACAGAGCTTGAGTTGTTTTGTAAAGTGGAATGGGCTAAAATGTCAGTCTCTACATGTGCAAATCTTGTAGAGTCAAACCCCAAGACTTGCTGCTGTTATTGCAGCAAAAGGGGGTTCCACAAAGTATTCATGCATGCTGTATGAATACTTTTTGAAAAATAACAGAATCATGTATCATTTTGCTTTCACTTCACAGTTGTCTGTTACTTGTGTGTGAACGTTCAGTAAAAAAATCAAAATAAAATCTTTATGTTTAGGGTTGTAAACATGACAAAATGTGCAAAAGTTCAAGGTGTATGAATACTTTCGAGAGGCACTCTATTTGTAGATGTTCGCTCTTGAGGTGAAATGTCTTCAACCAGCGCTTTCTTTTAGGGGGTGCTGTGCAGATACTGTCAATACAAGCAATGTTTGTCCCTGTTGCTGCACAGGTGGTGATTCAGCTGCTATTCTATTGTTTTCAAAGTTGTACAGTTATTATTCGTAACACTTACTTAAACTGATCTGATTCTTCGACTGTATTCTCTAGTAGTATCTGTTTTTACTCAAGTAATGAAATCAAGTACTTTGACCACCCCTGTTCATGTATAAGGGTCTGTAAACGAGCACACCGCTGAGCCCCAGTGGCATAGGTTTTCTTAGTCTAGGCAGTAAGTGAATGAAACATTTTCATGGTGTCAATAATTATGACAATCATGAATTCACACTCTCTCATAATGACACTAGAGAGACCCTACCGTGTGGCGTTTAGTGACTCCCATAATGACAGTAAACACCATTCACTATAATACAGTCCTCCTCCTTCTTCTCGTAATGTACTTATCACCTTTTCAAAAAAGCACACATTTATTCGCATGAGCTACGGTTGACAGTTATTTCTCCCCGCGCTATCCGCCAATCCGCCCCTCTGACATGTTTGTGTTAGTTCGGCGTGGCTTTCATTAGAAAAACACACAGGTAGCAGTATCTCCACGCCTCCTCTGTTCTCCTCCACTGTGCCATTCCCTTTTTTTTCTCTCTTCTTTTTTTTTTTCTCTTCTTCCTCTACAAGCTGAAAATTGTTTTGTGCTGTTTCACGGTTGAGGCGTTATGGTAATCCGGAGAGGCACTAGGCTGGAAACTAATG
The DNA here is from genome assembly GCF_951799975.1 of Gobius niger. NCBI lineage: Eukaryota > Metazoa > Chordata > Actinopteri > Gobiiformes > Gobiidae > Gobius > Gobius niger. Next base: position 29,602,530 of record NC_136868.1, read on the forward strand.
AAGTCTAGAGCTAGTACTGGGAGCCCAATTTCGACCCTTGTATCGTTGATGCTTTATTTTACTGGTTCGGGCAAATGGAAAGAGCCTTGCTTAATTAAAGTGCATTCAAGTCTGGCGTGACGTGTTGCCGCCGCAACGGGGCTGACTGACGGATCATGCGGGGCTGCGGGGGGAGAGGATGTCAGATAAGGATTCGAAAAAGTCAAATTGACGCCTTTTCATGAGGCATTTCGCACTTGGAAAATGTATGAGCTTGGATGGTGAAATTGCAAAGTTTTGCACAAAGTTGGGCTGAATAAGATTGATGGATGGTGATGGGAATATTATATATGCAGCATGACTTAGAGTTAGATATTGTATTATATAACAGAGTGGAACTATGGAGGAACATTGGACATGAAACAAAAAAACAAACAAAAATCACGAGCAATCTGTTTTTTTCACCAAATGTTGCTGAAACAAAAGGTCAAAATGGAACTAAATTAGAGAAAGTTAGGACTAAAAATGAAGTGGGAAACTGAGGCGGAGATTAAGTTTAGTCTTGTCAAGCTAAATTCCCAAGTCTGAAAAAATAAATATGTTGTTTTCCGCATATTGATTGATCTTGATTGACTTTAAAAATGTAAAATAAAAACTGATTATTTTGGCTATTATCAGTATGGTTCAGGGGTCAGATTAAAACAAAAATCAAAACAAAGAATGAATGCTTTCCCCAGTAGCATTCAACACAAAAATGAACCGTCACCCCCATATGGAAGCACTGATGTCTCTCCATTAACAAGCAATACAACATGATGATCAACATTTGATCCACATTTGATGAGTTGATAAGTGCAAACTATTCCCAGGCAAACAGCAATGTACACTATTTTTTAGTTATTTTTTGTTTTGTTTTGCTATTTAGAGTCGCCAGCACATTTCACTAACAACAAACAACAAAGTAGCAAAGAGGTCCTATTACGACCTTCTTGTTGGGAGGATGAAGTGCTATATTTACTTAGATGCAAATGCAAAGATTCAGTATGTTGCACGGTTCATTGACAGTACTTTTTGTCACAAGTACAAACCAGTCAGTGAAGAGACTTGCCCAAAGACACAATGACATCTTGCTTTTTATACTCATAGTTCAGTTGGAACCGCCGACACATAGCGTATAGGCAAACGCTCAACCTCCTGAGTCACTGTTGCTTTTACTTTTGTTGCCATTGTCAGGTGAGTTCCATAAAAGACCAAGGGTCTCCCCATTCTCTCTTGGTTTCTTACAGCCCTGTCTCTATATGCTGACTTTGGGCATGGAAAGGTCACCAGTGGAAGTGCTGAAAACATCAGACTTAACCTAAAAACACCATTTTCTTTACTCACAGTATTTGGGGCGATTAGATGGACAGGCAGGGAGGCAGTCAGTCCTTCATCCTTCAGGGAGTCAGTCCTTCCCTGACAACTCCGACGAAGATGGTTCAGATTCAATTCCAGTAAAAACTCTGTATTCCAGGAAACTTTGCACAGACTCATTTCACTTGTGTAAACAAGCTCATGACCGTGCATACTTTCTATGTGATCAGAAAAATACCTTGATAGGTGCATTACAACTTTCGCTCTGCTTGATCTCGGTTGGCACTTTAATCCACAAACCTGACAGAACTTTATTTTCGGGACACCAACTTTCATCAAGATTGCAAAAACACTTACTTACACACATTTTGTTATTGCTAATGCTTTCACAGTCATTTCCCAAAGATGCAAATGGAAAAAGTGTTGGCTATTGAGTGAGCAAATGTTCCCCAAATGCATTTTTCACTAATAACACTTTATACAGATGTTGACGGCAGCAGCGAGGACTTCGAAACGGCTGTATCTCGCATCTTCTGAGCGCCGGGGATCTAATATGTGTGTAAGCTTTTATGCAACACAGTCAGTGTAATGAGCTGCCCCCCCAATCCTCCCCATCACACAAAACATATTTCCATTTTAACCATGATCAAAGGCCGGGTTTAATATAATCACTTGAAACCGCATTTGCTCGCCCCCGCCTCCTCTCTTTTTGCTTCTAATATCCCGTTGATGCTCATTGCCATTTATTTCCACCTCATCTGTCCACCCGTGCCCCCACCTCTCTCCATTTCAGGGGTCTCGTGTCGACCCCCACTCTCCATACCATCCCAAAGCCTCTATCTATCCAGCCACAAACAGGTGCTCGATAATAGTAAATTAATTAGACGGCGAAACGGGACAACCTTGTCTGCAGCCCCTAGTGGCGTCGGAGGGTTCGCACATAAATACACTATAGCCAACTCCTGAGCCAAAGGGAATGGAGCCATCTGGGCCTGTGTGCATGGATGGGAAGTGGGGAGGTGTTGAGGGGTGTCCCTGGGGAGTGCTGAGTGAAAGCTGGGACTTTGAGTGACTGGCCACAGTGATGGTTTTTACATGACAATTAACCCTATTAGCCTCGGGACCCCTGCAGAAGTAACTGTGTCTGTTAGGTGTGGTGCTCGGGGGGGAGTGGTGAGCTTAGATATAGCACTGGGCGTCCGATGTAAGGACACTCGAACAACAAATGGCTAATGTATAAATAATTCCTATGACAAATTGAATTGGCCGGCCTTGACACCATTCTGTCAGGAACATTTTATAGCCCCAAGTGTTTTTTATTTTGTTTTGTTTTGTTTTGAATAAAAGGCAGGGTAAGACCCCAGATGCAAGGTAAACATGCTTAAATCACATATATACCTTTTGTTCCTAGTAACAATTGTAATGTTAATTTATTCACAATTTAAAAAATTTAAAATAATTCACATGACAGTTTTTTGAGCTTGCATTTTTTAATCAGTTCAGCAAAATCACCTCAATATGTCAATATTTGAGAATACCCGTGGGAAAGCCGGCTTTGCAAAGCGACGCAGTAGCTACTTCCGAGCTATCTCCACCTCACTCATGGACAAAGCATCATAAAATAAGCATCGTACTGGTGAGTTTGTCATTTTTATACTCTGACATGAAAACTAAGATGTTAAGGGAGGGAACAAGCTAAAAATCTACACTTCGACCATTGCGTGAAAAATCAATACTTTCACCTGTTAACTAAAAAAGTTTTTTTTCTACTGGCAGACACGTTTCGACTGCCAAGGCCAGGGCCAAACCATTCTGACACTGGTCACGTGCAGGTCATACAGATTTAATATTTCATCATACCGCTGTTCTAAAAGGGGATTATGCCGAGGTTAGCATTTATCCGCTAGCATAATTTTAGCTGTTGTTGGCATAACATTAGCATGTTGCTTACCTTCATAGTTCGTCTTTTAGCTCTAGTATTTGCCTTGGCACCTCTGAAAGATTCCATAAACCCCACTATAGAAGGCAGCATTTGTACTCATCGCGGTTTACAAAACCATGTGGGGGCGCCGCCCACAACAACTGTGGTTGTGTAGTGTAGTGTAAACACAAGTGTGTACTGACACGTGACAAGGCAAGTACATAGACCGAGGCGTGCAGAACACATGCACTTAAAGGCACTTAAAGTGATCCACTTTGGGGACCAGTTGAGAACCACTATTTTAAATCAGTTGGCACCTGCCCTCCATCGGAAATTAAGACATCATCAAATTCAAGTCAATGAACAACTTTTAAGTTGTATTCTTTAGACAACTTACAGCACCTCTCAACATTAATTATGCTTTATGGTATGAGTCTAGTTGACATATGAAAGCCATAAATCTAAGCAAGATCAGACTTCAGAATCTTATTGTTCCCTTTCCAAAGTACAGTACTTGGAAATAGACTTAGTCAAGCAAAATGTTGGTATTCAGTCTACTGTCAATCACCAAAGAGAGTACAGCATCATTTAAAATACATTTTGGCTAATTTTCCCTAAAGAAAACTGGAGAAAAGTGCAGACGGCCTTGTCCGTTGGAATGTATTCTCAATGTAATTCCTGTAATTCTCCCAGACTTGCAGTACATGTTATAAACCCCTTAAGAGTAAACATGAGCCAACACGCTGACAGCTCTGTTTGAACCGGGGCAAGCTGAGATGTGCAGACAAAAGGAAGTGACAGTTGAGCGTTTGATTGACAGGTTTGTCTTTGACTGGAGAGTAATTACTGCAGGGGGATATGGCAGGGAACAGGGAATACAGGCACAAAGACACCGGAGGGAGGGTTAACTAACATGGGATTTCTAAAGCCCTGTGCCAAACGTTTGTTCTGGAACTGCCATGTCGCACTCAATATCTAACAAATTCAACTAGTTTTTTTTATTTTATTAGAAGAACTGACAAGATCATAATAAACGCGTAGTCTATGAGGAAAACGGCAAGGTTTCCGTTCACGTAAATTCATTTGAGCAGTGTTTTTTTTTTTTTTTTTCATTCAACATTTCTGGGAATGTAAGCTTGACATTTTACATTTTTCATTTGAAATACAACCCATGTGAGAAAAGACAACAAAGAATGAAAGACTGGGCTGGTCAAGAAAATTTGAACATTTTCAACACAAACTACTGGTTAAAAGCAAAGGAAAAGAGCTCAAAGGCACACACTTTGGACTTAATGAACAATTTCCTAAGGAAATAAACGATCGAAGGAAAGTGCTATACCCGATCATGAAAGAAAATAGAAGCAAGAACATACGCACATCACTGATCGCTGACAAACTATATGTTAACGGCCAGTTATTCAGAAACAGCAAAATAACACCCTGGCTCTTTTGATTAACGCAGCCGCAATGCAAAGATACATATTAAAGCTGTAACTCCCAGCATTGCTCTAACTTACTGGCCCAGTCCAGTTTCCTACCCCCCATGAACACACCGATATTCTATGATGCTTTGTTTTTTCACTTATCTTTTTCTTGTTATATGTCAACTGCTCTGTTACCTGATGCACCCCCCTCCTGCCCCCCACCCACCCATCTCCCTCCCCAATGTGCAAAATTTGCTTTACCTAGACAATATAGATTCACAAACACATCAACATGTACACTTTTAAAATTGTAACTTGGAATGTGCGTGGATTTCGTACTCTGTCTAAAAGAACAAAAATAATTAATCACTTATCAAAATTGAAGGCTGATCTGTGCTTCTTACAAGAGACCCACATAACCCAACATGAATCCCAACAGTTACAACTTAGACAGTATGATCAAATATTTTCAGCAACATATAATAGCAAACAACGAGGAGTTTCCATTTTAGTAAATAAAAACATCTCATTTAAGAAACATTCAACAATTACTGACCCTGAAGGAAGGTTTGTCATTGTAAATGCAACAATTAATGACACGTTGTTTACACTTGCCAATATTTATGGACCAAACAATGATGACCCACTTTTTTTTCATACTCTCTTTGCAGCACTGCTTGACAAAACAAATATCATCCTCGCTGGAGATTTCAACACAGTTATCAACTCCACACAAGATCGCTCCAACTCTGGTAACACAAGAGATACACATTCATCAGAAATAGTCAAACAATATATGCAGGATTATGGCCTTAGCGATAGTTGGAGAGTGAAGAACCCTACTCATCTGGAATACACATACACCTCTCCCCGTCATCAAACATCTTCAAGACTAGATTTTTTTCTTATCAGCAACTCACTCACTCAGCAAATAACAGAAAACACAATACATCCAATAATAATTAGTGACCACGCCCCTGTCTCCCTCACAATATCTAACCACACCAGAATAAATATACCACACTCAAGATGGCGGCTCAACACATCTCTACTAGAGGACACAGAGTTCAACACGCTTATACGGAGAGAGTGGGCATCTTTTCTGGAGACGAACGACTCCCCAGAAATCTCCCCATCACTTCTATGGGAAACAGGCAAAGCTGTAATCAGGGGCACAATCATATCTTACTCATCACACAAGAAAAAAAAAGAGAAGGAACAGGAAAACAATCTGGAACTTAAAATTAAGCAATTAACAGATAAATACAACACAAATCCAGATGAACAGACACTACAGGAACTAAAACAAGCTAAAACTAAAATAAATAGCATTCTAAGCAAAAAGACAGACTTTATTATCCAACAATTAAAATATGAACAATTCGAGTATAACAACAAATCTAGCAAATTACTTGCTAATCTACTGCAACATAAAAAAGAAAAGGCAACAATCGCAGCAATACAAAACAAATCCGGCGTTACTACATATAACCCACAAGAAATAAATGATATCTTTCAAAAATATTACACTGAATTATACTCCTCGGACTGCACTCCCAGCACCTCAGCAATAGAAGCCTTTCTCAACAAAGCTGACCTTCCAACACTCCCATCTGATCAAGCACGCATGTTAGATGCACCACTTACAGCAAATGAAATTTATAAATCTTTAAACAAAATGCCCAACAATAAATCACCAGGACCAGACGGATTTCCAGCAGAATTTTATAAACAATTTTGGGATATCTTATCACCGCTCCTACTGAAAGTGATTGCAGAAATCAAAACAACATCCACAATTCCACCATACATGAACACTGCCATCATTACCCTTATACCTAAACCAAACAAAGATTTAACACAGCCGTCTAATTACCGCCCACTCTCACTGATAAACACAGACCTCAAAATAATAACTAAAACACTTGCAACCCGACTAGAGACGGTTGCTCCATTACTTATTCACTCGGACCAAACTGGCTTCATAAAAAATAGATATTCTTCCGATAATCTCCGTAAACTCTTCAATTTAATAAACATAGCCCAATTGGGAAAAAGGAAATCCGTTATTCTCTCTTTAGACGCAGAAAAAGCATTTGACAAAGTTAACTGGCAATTCCTGTTCTATACACTCCGTAGATTTGGTTTTGGAGAGTCGTTCATCCACTGGATACAGACATTATACACCTTACCTAGAGCCACGGTAACCACAAACGGAATCACTTCATCTAGTTTCACATTGCATCAAGGAGCCAGACAAGGATGCCCACTCTCTCCATCTTTGTTTGCTTTATTCATTGAACCACTTGCAGCCACAATAAGGAACAATAGTAACATCAAAGGAATACAAAATGAAACAAAAGAATATAAAATTAGCCTATATGCTGATGATTTATTACTGCACGTACAAAACCCACATACATCGCTACAAGAATCCTTCTCTGTTATTAACACTTTTTCTACCCTCTCCAATTATACAATAAACTGGTCAAAATCTACATTACTTCCATTAACTCTAGAATCATGGGACCCTGCAACCCAGACCTCCTTCCCATCCCTACAATTAGGTAACATAAAATACTTGGGTATTTGTATTTCTTCCAGGTTATCGGAGCTTTTCAATTTGAACTTCACCCCATTACTCAAAAAAATAGAAGATAGCCTCAGGGGTTGGAAAAATCTTCCTCTAACACTAATTGGACGAATTGCTGCAATCAAAATGAAAATCCTACCTCAAATTACATACCTATTTACAATGATTCCGATCACCCCTACCGATAACTGGTTCAAATCGCTCAATTCTATAACTACTCAGTTTTACTGGAAAAATAAAAAACCTCGCATCTCCCTCTCAACATTACAAAACAGCAAACAGCACGGGGGGCTAGAAGCACCCAATTTTCTTAACTACTTTTTAGCAACTCAACTACAATACATGAACATCTGGATAAAAAAACAACACCACAACAAACCATGGATACAGTTAGAACAGAGTCAATGTCAGAACACACCCATAGCAGATCTCCCCTTTTTACCCCAATCAATAAAAAAGCTTGACTACTTCAAATCCATCACCATATCAACAACGCTGAAAGCCTGGTGGAGAACCATTAAAATCACAGATTCATCACTAGCCTCATGTAAATACACCCCAATATGGCACAACCCCGACTTTCAGTTGCATAATTCCCCCATATATTTCCCACTATGGCACCGAAAAGGAATATCTCATCTACACCACCTGTTTGAGAGCAATGCATTTATTTCCTTTCACACATTAATAAAGACGTATGGGGTTGGAAGAGAAGAATTTCTCCACTATCAACAAATCAAACATATAATTAAATCTAAAAATATCTCATTACAACAACCGTCTACTGTAATAGACAAAATTTTGAAAATTTCAAGCACAAAAAAAATTACATCCAAACTTTATAAAATTATAACATCAAAACATCAGCTGACAATGCCACTTCCTAAATGGGAAAATGACTTAGGTATATTACCAAACTCCAGCATCTGGCCAGACATATGCAGAAACATTTTTTCCATGACAACAAACCCTAACTTGCAATTAATACAATATAAAACCCTCCATAGATTTCATCTGACACAAAGCCGATTGCACAAAATGGATCTAACTGACACGGACATTTGCACACAATGCAATTTAGGTAGCACCGATAATTATCTACATGCTACATGGGACTGCACTCCGGTACACTTATTTTGGCGCTCAGTAACAGATAAGCTCTCCACTATTTTGAAGTGCAGGGTCCCTTTGAACCCATCATTGTGCCTTCTAGGAGACACCACACAACTAGCCCTACCGAGCAAGTATAACAACCCTCTCCTCGTCTCTCTAACTATCGCTAAGAAAATAATTTTTCAAAACTGGAAATGCAAAAAATCCTGCAACATTAACCACTGGATTAACCTAGTAACAGATTATATATCAATGGAAAAGAACATGGCTCACAAACAAAAGCACATGTCGTTATTCAATGAAACATGGACTCCGTTCATTGAACATCTACTCGTGTCCATAAACTTCGAACCTGCTTATACGGATTAATTATACACACACAAAGAGGAAAGGGGAAGGGAAAGAAAATAAAGAGAACAAAACAAAACAAAACAGAATGACCCCACCACCAAATAATGTAGATGTCCCCCTTTGTCTGTTTCCGTTTCTTCTTCTCTCCTTCTTAACTTATATTATGTTACATGTATGTATGTGACTATATTTGTGTGCATATGAGTATTTGCAAGAGTATGTGTACTTCCTTTTCAAAAGCTATATATATAGTTACTCTAATTTTATCTTACTAACATTACTATCTCTCGCTGTTACTATTTATCTACTGTTGTTTGTGAACTGTGGTGATTATTGTTGTCATTGCTGCCATTATTGTTTGACCTCTTATCCCCCCGTGTTTCCCCTCTGTTTTTTTTTTTGTTTTCTTTCCCCTTTACTCCTCCTCCGTTCTCTCTCTCTCAAGTTAGCCCTTGGTGTGCCCGGCCCGCTTTTGCTGTGGGGTTTGGGCTCCTCCTGGCATTCCTCCGCTGCCTTGGGCCTACCGCCAGGGGCATTCACTAACCCACCCGCCTTCACACCCTTTTTAATGCACCACATAAGAACAGACAAAAAGACAAAAACAATGGGAAAACAAAGGAACAAAACAAAAAGATAGGGTAAGCCTCATGCTTATTTTAATGCACTCTACACCGATCTAGGTACAAAACATGGGAAAGGGAACAAAAACTAGGGCTGGGGTTGAAGGCTCTGTGGCGGATTGTCCCTGACCTGGTTTTGCGCCTGGGGGCTGGGGTGGATGTTGGGGGGTGGCCCGGGCCCTCAAGGTGAGGGGGGGGCGGGGGAGGGGGGAGGTGGACGGACGAACGGGTTGGGGGTGCGGGGGGATGTGGGTCTCGGAATGTCAATGTAGTGACAACGTATGATCACACAGGATTATATCCCTTTTATTTAGTTCTGTTTTACTTGTCCATCCAATCACGTAATCCTTCCTCCCCATGTGTATCCCATCTTTCTCTTCTGTTGTGTCCTGTGTCCTTATCACTTGTGTAATTGTGCACTTTGTATCTTATATATTCATCACTTAATAAAAAAAAAAAAAAAAAAAAAAAAAAAAAAAAAGATTTCAAATTGGCTTGTCTGGCATTCTCAAAGTAGTGGGAATGAACACAAACTTTTACTTTCAGCTAAATGGCATGCTGGCGCCATTTTTAGTCCAGAACTAATCAGAAGTGCTCGCCGATACCGAATACCGATACGAGTACAAGGCATTTTCTTCAACATTCTTACTTTTTTTTTTACAGCAGATTGGTTTGTAATTAGTTAATTTACTCATGTACATTTCCTTAAGTAAAGTAGGCTACACATTTAAGAGCAGTTATATTAGAATTGTGCTGATGCCATTTATTTATTAGGCCCGAGCAACAGACACGCAGTGTCCCGCGAGGGACTAATTAATATCATTAACGGGGGACGAAAACGCAAGAATTCACGTAGTAAACGTGAACCGATATGCAAGTAACAGGGGTCAAAACTAAGTGCTCCGCAAGCTCTAATTTTGGGTGGGGTTCGCGAGAGAAAATAAAAAAAGATGGCTCAGTGGCGCCCCCTCAAACAGGCAGTTTACATTGAGTCAATGAGAGCCCGGTCACAAAAAAAATCATCGTACAAGATTGACATTGGCCAGGGACATAGACCACATCAGGACATGTCAAAAATTATATTATGACCCCGCCCTAAATGCTACAGGAAGTCGGCCATCTTGGCCCGAACCTCAAACCTCAAACCTCAAAATCGTACCTCTTGAACCTCTGGCCCCTGATCCCCGAGTTTTCAATGGAAAGCCTCCAATTTTGGCCAACATGTCCCAAACCCATGTGGCTTTCAAAATCATCAATTACATTTATTATTGGGCGTGGTCATGACAAGGAAGCAACTGAGAGGCCATTTTCAGCTAATTTAAAATCCTCATATCTTTCATGGACTTTGTCGGATTGGAACGGACCCAATATGTGCATATTCTTGACCTGGACCTAATGGTGCGCACGCAGCCGCTGTCGCCAAAAATGCCTTTAAATTGGCTTTTAAGTGGCCCGCCCATCATCTGTGAAAATAGCCAGAGTTCTTTGCCTGGCAGCATGTTGGACTCAGTCAGAGTTTCTCCTGAAATTCGTAAATTTTCCAAATTTCCCCCTATATTCACAAAAGCCACAGTTTTAGACTCGTGCGGACTTATACTAACCCTCTGTCAGCGAAAGAAGTTTTAATTTGGACGTTTTTGGCTGCAAATTCAGCTTTTTCTGGACTGTACTATCACAGGAAGTTCAGTCCGGCTGTTTCCTGTCCGCCTCTCTGTGTGTTCCTTGCGCTACATGGGTTGCACCACAATATTGCTTCACATATCGAGGGAGCACCCTCTCAACAAATCTTTGGACAGCCATGGGAATTCACTCTAATTACAAAATGATTCAATATATTATTGCCCAAACTGTAATCACGTTTTTTGCAAATACACAACTGTGTATTTGCAAAAAATGTGTTTAAAATGTGTTTTAAACTTGACACTTGTCCAAGTTTAAAACACATAAGCGTGGGGCATTTCATAAGGGGCGAGGGCCTTTATCGCAGCGCACGGCTTTAATTTTATTTTATTTTCATTCAATATATTTTTTATTTTTTATTGCACTGTCCATCATAGAGAGAAAAGCCCATGTCCAAAAGCTCCTCAATGCCTGTGCTTTATTCATTTAGGTATTTTTATTTAACAATATTGAGATGTTACTTAAATGGTCTCTTTTCGTCTTTACTTCAGCTCCGTGTAAATTTTCTCGTGTGTTTGTAGCAACTTAGCGAGAAGCTACAGCATTTTCATTGTTCTGCTGCTGCTCATTTTCGCTCAATATGGACATGCTGTATCGTTTTAATTTGGATTTTCTATGGACTTTTTAGTCGCTGGGTTAGTTTTTCAGATGAATATAACCCTGGGCATAAAACGGCGTCAGAATGGCCAAAACTGCTAGCCGCGAGTTAGCAACGTTAGCCTGTATCTTGTAAAGACTGCAGACTCCACGCTGCAGCACTAACAACATTTAGCTCTGGTTAAATCCAGCACAGACTCTGATTTAGAGAGTGCAGTCTGTAATAAAGTCAGCTTAATGTGGAATATTGCATTTACACTAAAGAATTCTCCAGTTTGTTGCTATCTTCTCTCCTCAGCTGAGAGGTGTGCCTCGCTGGCCACACGTCAAATGGTATAATGCTGGCCCCAACTCCAATATAGGTCACTGGGAGATTTCCACAATGTTTCTCTTTGTTTTACAGTGTTTCCATAAAATTATTCTGACACAGCATGTTGTTTTTTGCTTTGTTGGTCACTGCACAAAAGAATTGCGCCCTCTGCTTGCCTAACTGCTCTTAATCATACCATTGAAAAAAGAGGCATAGTATTTAGATACCCTTGATATTTTGTGTAGTGTGAACTGAAATAACATACGTAAGATCTGGAGATTGATCCCCATGGTTACCAGTGATGCGCGGGTAAATGTATAAACAACTCACACCCGACCGATGTTTTCAACAACAAAAAAACAAAGAAAATATTGTACCCGAGCCGCTTCCTGACCCGCATTTTTTAAAAGTAGTAAATGCTCATCGTAGCGTCATTGGGCCATAGACGTTATTCTGCCAATAAAGTGTATTGTATAAAGTGTATAAATTGTGTCTGTTCATCCATCCATCCATCTTCTTCCACTCGTGGGGGCAGCCTTTGGAGCTGCCAAAATCACATTGCACCAACCCTTTATGGCTCCTCCTGCAGGTGGTGGGACGGCCTCACGACTAAACGGGCCTGTTGGTCTCCCATAAGGTGCTTCTGAAAATTGTGTCTAGTACTATATACATTTCTAGGGTTTAATTGGCATCTTTATTTCAAATGACTCGACAGACCCGAATATCATTTAAAATATTTTTGGATGACTCGTAAGCGTGGGTGACCGCAGGCACCCGTTTATTTTGGATCAACCCGCACATCACTGATGGTTACCCATGGGTTGCCCCCATGAGGCACTAGTTGAAGGATGGGTCATATGCAGAGGCCAAAGCAGCAATGAAGTCTACAAAACACTCGATAATGGCCTGTTGTCAGTTACAAATGTTGTACCAAAACAATCCGACTCTTTTCCTCTGAGGGTCAAAATGTCAGAAGGAGTGAAACCGCGCGACTGTATAAAGACATGAGATTATCAGTATCAACTTTTGCCACCGTTAGCGTACGCACAATACAAGCGCTAACAGTCGCTAACGAGATTAGCGCCACTTCACTTTCCTTGGCACAGCCTCCCCCATGTGTCACACAGATTTAGAGATTAATCAAACAGAGGGGCGACAGGGGGCTGGGAAGAGGTGCCAAGTGCCCTGTCCCATCCCGGCCCTGGCAGTTTGAGGGGCCCCTCGAGGTACCCCCTCTCACACACACATACACACACACGTACCCAGGCACAGGGGGTGTCCCGCTGAATACAAACACTGGGGCTATGGCACTGTTTGAGGAAGGCCCCTGAACAGATGGTCGGGGATGTTCGTTTAAGATACTCGATTGATTTTCGGAAGCAGATATCCAGGCTCGTTAAACAGAAAGCACCTCTGGGACCCTGCCGCAGAGAGGGAGGGGGCGAGTGTGAACTTGTCAGACCAATCTTGTTGTGTTTTTGTAATTTGCAGTAATCTTTTTTTTTTGTTAAGGTAAAGGAAATCTGATCTGGATGGCACTTTTTTTTTTACATGACAAACCCAAAACGATTCACAATGGCCAGTTTTTCATTTATTTTGTACTTGGTGGTGCTATGTATGTGCCCACAGATGTCCTGGGGTAGACTGACATACACCAGCACCAACAGACCCTCCGACCTTCACCAACCACTCACTCACACACTATTCACTTGGTCGTCCGTCCAGGTGCTCACTCGGCCTGACCCTGCAAGCCTCCCAGACCAGACACTCACTAGTATAGCCAAGGTCATTGTTTTTCCAACCATCCTTCAATGTTGCTGGAAGAAGAAGCACCGTCATCCTGAAGCACATGTCAATCACAAGGCCCGCAGGCTGGATTCGGCCCGCATGATGCTTTCCAAATTCTATTATGATAAATTACATTGAAAGTGTTTGAACTGCAGCTTCCAGTGTGCAACGCAGCTTCTGCGCCTAATCGGCCACTCCCGCCACCGATTTATTAAACACACAGAGGAGCAAAGAGAATGCATAGCTCTTCTACAGACGTTTAAACTTTCCAAAACAAAGAAACGGATGAAGGGCCAGTGGGAGTGTCAGTCTGATTGTTCAGTGAAATAACTGCCATGAATCCAATACAGCTGCACTATGAAGCCATGCATAAAAATGTAAAGTCAATAATACATTGATTTATCAATTAACAAGAGCTGATTTCAACCCCTCTTTGGGAAATGTACAAAACCCATATCTAATAATAAAATACATGCTAAAATCCTGGCCTCTGCTCTCACCCTGTGTAACATTTTACTCATTTAAATACAATACTTTATTGACCCTTAAGGAAAATCAGTATTGTGAAAAATGCTTTCCAAAAAATGTCTACAAAGCCACAAAGAAAGAGCTCACTCTTCTTTAGATCTCAGAACATCATTCGCTTGTCGTCACGGAGATGATGCTACTTTAGCCAGAAAAGTTGAAGGTAAATGATGTCCTCTTCCCTATGCTTCACTCTGATGATTGTAAAAACAGCTTTGTCGAAGTCGAGCTGATACTTAGGAGTGTGCATTGTATCACTGCCATGTTTATTTATGCATCAACATTTCACAACATTTGTGACGGAGCAAGATATCAGGAATGTTCGGCAGTATGGCTTTTAAAACAACTCGAAAGAAAACAAGATAACAACAAAGGCGTATGGGTGCTATTTTTCTGCTACAAAACTAATGTATTCCAGGCGGGATAATGAAATGCAGGAGTGATGGTGCGTTTGCGTGGAGAGCTTGTTTAACCTCTGCCTCGGTGAACTGCGGAGCCGTGGATGGGCGAGGGAGCGGGCTGTGATAGCTGTAATGAAGTGTGATAGGCCTACATGTGCGAGCGCGGGGGGGGAAGAGAGAGAGTGACAGAGAGAGAGAGAGAGAGAGAGAGAGAGAGAGAAAGAGAGATGGAGCGAGGGATGGAGAAGAGCGGACAGGGCCAAGATAATGGGGTTAATGCTGGAGACAAACTGCACGGCTGGGGTTAATAGCACGCAGGCCGTCCCGGGAGAGGCCCGGTTTGATCTGCAGTAATACGTTCAGCACAAGAGCCCACGAGAGCTTTTAGAACTAGTCTCTGAGGTGGTCTCTCCGTAAACAAGCGGAAAACAGGGGAGGTTTAGTGGAGGGTTCTTGAGACGAGAAGAGAATATGATGAAATAATACCCTTCATTGAAAGGGACAGTTTGAAGGGATGGAAGATAAATTTTATATCAGAAAAATAACATGCTTTTACTTTATAATAAAGCAGTTTTTGGGGAGTATTGGACATTTTGTTGTCATTTTTATGCATTAGAGTCACAGTTTTGTTGGCATAGCAACATTGTTAATTTTCCCGCTTCAATGTAACAAACCTCAAGTTTAATATTGTGACAAGAGGTGTAAAAAATACGAGCAATGTCACTATTTTCTATTAAAATTAGACTTAAAGTCTGTTGGAATCATATCTAATACTTTTTAATGACATTTAAGCTGTTAACTTTGGCCCAATTCATTCAATAACTTTGAAACCTTTTTAATGCCTCCGTGGAGGAGACACACGTTCGGCAAATTCCCCTTCACATATTTTTTCCCATTTCTTTACATTATATTCATCATATTCTGTATTCATTGGGTTTATTAAACGCCTATGCGCTCACAGTGACCTGTAGACGCATGTGCCCTGCATTTAATCATATGTGGAGATGACTACATTATGCGTTTGCGCTGTATACGGCGGGGCGACCGTGACCAGGTGAAGTGAAAAGGCCGTGGTGTGTTTCAGAGCGCCGCAGATGAATAGTGGAATAGTAGAGAGAGGATCACATGTCTGTTATCTCTACAGGCTAAGCGCGTTATTCATTTGTGTGTTCGTTAGCGAGGGGCTGGGGGGGCGAGCCTTAACCTTTAGGCTGAGCGATGAGGGGTGGGGGGTGTGATGTTCTCCAAAGGTCTCCCTTCTCTCTCTCTCTCTCTCTCTCTCTCTCTCTCTCTCTCTGGATCTATACGAGTCTGTATGGATGTGAACAATGATGTGACATTGGCTTAACAAATGGTATACAACATCTTTAGATTTATTGGCTACGATATGCAGACCACTAGGAAAGCAATTTGGCCTCAAGAAGTTTCATGTAATTTTCTTATTCTGTCGGTCTTGGTTGTTTCTTCTTCTGCTGCTAAAACATTTCGATGACTATTTTCTCGAATTTACTGCATCATAGATGTGTGTGGCATCAATTAGCTGTTAATGTGTGTCATTCCCACTACTGCCTGCAGAGGGCCCTCCAAGTCAATTACAAATCCTGGGAGATAGCATTTGCCGTTGAACGCGCCTCAGAATTAGCTCAATCAAGCGGTTTCACTCAACAGGAGTTGAGTCCTGGACCAAACACGCCACTGCACAGAAAGAACATCACTAAGGGTGTATGTATATTCATATTCTGAAATATATAGTTTAATAACACAGACTGCCTAATCTGTCTATGGTATATTCGGGGTGTTGATAAGCAAATACAAAATACTGTGAAGTGTGTCCTGTATAAATGTATAATTATGGCTTACTTTTTTGTTGCATAAAGATGTATGGTATCTTTGCATGTCCACACACTATATGTGCACATCCATCAGTGATTGATACATTTATTTTACACCAATTAGTAAAAACTTTAGGAGCAGAATTCCAAAATGATGCTTTCCAAGATACTTTTGCATTATGTGGTAGAACATGGGTGTTAGATTGGATACACACAAAAGTCAACTTAGGTAAATTAAACAAAATCTGAATACCAAGTAGAGCCTCCTATTACTTTATATGAGTTCTTGAGTAGAAAGGACAATTACAATATGGCCGCCAGAGCTGGACAATAGTTCCAATGGATTACCATGGCAACGTCCTATCTAGAGTTTAATTCTAGCTCTCTTGGTTTATGGCATCACAGTATCAGTAAATCTGGATTTGATCCTTCCTGGGAAAATATTCCATCCTAAAATAGCCCCTCACTTCCCCAAAATACTTTGTTTCTCCTTTTTCTCCATGCAGACAGAGGTGCGACCTGTTAGTATAAAATCAAGCCGGCCTCCCTCCCCGCGGCTGTGTAATTGGCTAAAATGATACCCCTTCATCAGAAGCACCTTAAGGAAAAAAGAAAAGAAAAAACGCCTGGCAAAGACCAACAATTTTTTTTTCCTTCTTTTTTTTTTCAATCAAATCATGGTCAGCGCCAATGTCTGTGGAGGCCACGCTGCTGCCGAGCCTTTTGTGCCGGAGCATTAAGAAATTAGACTGCAGAGGTGGAGGAGAGGAGAAATAGGATGCATGGAGATTATCACTGGGCACACAACACACGCACATTTAATGTGCTTTTTTTATAAAGCACATGTGGTTTTGGAAATGATACCAGTCAGATTCAGCCGAAGCATATGACAAAGATTGTTTTTGGAATCTTTGGTGTATTTCGTATTACCTAAGTACTGTTGAAATGGTTTAGTAAAATACAGAAATAATATAAATTTGCGATATGCAAGACAGCCATCGCTTTTGCAAAAGATTTCACCTATAGTTCCATTGTGGCGAATTTGAATCAGTGTTTTAATTACTGCAGAGTAAATTCAACCATGATTTTTCTTCTTTTTTTTTAGCTCATTAATATGTTAAAATGTTATGACATGAGAATGCAACTTAATAGCAGCTTATTACTGTAAGTCTGCACTCTCACTGCTCAGTCCAATCCCGGTCTTCTGGTTGAATCTGGGAGGGCATCTGACTTTAAAAATAAAATAAACTACCAAATCGCTGAGCAACTGATTTGATAAAGCAAGCTTTGACAAAAATATATATATAAAGCATCAGAATAAAAAGGCATACGGACACAAAGCGACGCAAGCATGTTGTCCTTTCTCTCCACGCTTTGACAAAATATATTCAAAGAAATAGTATGTTTTCTCTTATGGATGTCCTGTATTCATCCACCAAACACATTTTTACCCATTCACGTATAATTTCTAATGAAAACATTTCTCTCTTTGGCCCACAATCATTTGTCATTTCAGCTCCCATCTTTTAACGTGTTTTCTGCACGGATGTGGGGTACGAAAAAAAAAAAAAAAGAACGGTCTATTACTGTAGCCTATTCTTCTCATGTCTGGAGGAGAGGGAAAATATAGCAGCGGGGGATTCGGCAGCGTGGGCATTTAAAGATGTCTGCTCTCCAAACCGAGCAGCCTCCCAAAAATAAACACATAAAAAGTACGATTACGACTACTGTGATTTATGTTGACGGATTGCATGTATACACAGTACAGATAATTACAGTTTTCTAACTATTACTGCTATAGCGCTGAGATGCATATTTAAAAGAAACACCCAAAAAACAAGGTTAATTTCAAAAGAGCACGTTTTAAGTAGTTAATTAACATTCGAGAGAACACTATAATATGAACGGCCAAACTAACACAAGCATGGCATTTCAGAACATGCAGCTCAAAAGATTACGAATTTGAAAAAATATGAAAATTGCAACGTGGTAGTTGGAAGCCAGTCAGAGGCGACTGCCACTGAATTCCTCCTATACGAGCCCCCAAAAATACGACAAACATTATTTACTAGCATGACTCGTGTCTACGGAATGGATGATGACAAACTACAGCAAATTACCGTAAGACCGAGCATTGTGCGGAGCGACGAGGGCGGGATAATGGCGCGCGATTAATCACATTAGGAAGACATAAAGCCGGGTGACACGTTCAGGTTATAATCCTGGAGTAGGAACTGTCAACGTCGGGAGAGTTACAAGCACTTCACTTGTCTGCCTGGAAAAAAATAAGGAAAAAAACAAAAAAAACAATAATAAAATTGAATTAGTGCCTCAGACGTATATTTTTGTTGTCACGTCAAATTAATCCGCCAACTTTTATTGGCGAGAAATGAGCGGCTAAAAGACAATTTGCAGGTGCGTCCATTTGCATAATAAAAGCGTTTAGTAAAATGGGCATTTGATGTGGCGCGGGTGCTTTGTAATAAATAGGGGGGAAGCCGCGGCGCATAATAGATTAGAGTTATTAGGCTGTGAAACAAGAAGGTGCTGGGACAGGATGGCGATTTTTTTTTTCGAAGTATTGATATTTATTTGTTGGGGAGAGGGGTTGATGTAGTGTGTGGAAGAAGTTATATAATGGATTTTGATCATGTTGGCTAATATGTTTTACAGTGAAGTAAAATGTGCTATGTAAACACCCTAACAGACATCATTGCCTTCTTGTCATTCACAGAATATAACTGTAAAATCCATTCACTGACGTAATTGTGCGGGAAAATAACAATAAAATATTGAAAAAGTCATTCTGTAAACGTTAACCGCGATATTCATATTATTTACAGCTCATTATTGTAAAAGTTGCAAAATTGTTTCTACTTGAAGGTGCAGTATTTAAGCGCATCATTATAATTTTGACTTTCTTTCTCAAATACAAAACGCTAAAATCAAAAACAATGTGTCTTGTGTGAAGTAACTGTTATTTTTGAATAATTTGACTTGCAAGAAATATAAATCTGGCCATGGCAACAACAAATACATGTTTTAAAAGATGAATAAAGTTAGGTAAAAAAAAAAAAAGTTGCAGTGGTGGTCTTTGGGACCTGGTTAGAGTATAGCAATGGCATGCTTCAGGCTCCACCGCTCTTGCATGACAGCGCAGAAAGATGGAGGCATTTGGCTAGGAACGCCCACACACTGCTGCAAGGAATCTATGGATAAATACGTATTTGATATCAGTAGACTGGAAACGCTCTAACAAAACACATGTAGGATTTTCTGCCATGTTACTCAAAGGCATAAATGCTGTGGGTAACGCTCCAGTTGGCTCAACGAAGGGATATATTAAACGTTTTTGTAAAAAATACAAGAATCCCCAACTGAAATGGATGCTGGAATATTTTGAGGGATGAGAATCAAAAATGTTTTGACTGAAAGGTCTTATCAATATATAAAATAACACTACAAATTTCATATGTTTTGAGCTTCTGATAGTTATTGTTCGAAATCAAAAATCAAATGCTAAAGTTAAGACAAAGATGCGAGGTCGCAAAAAATAATGTTAAGAGTTCGCTGGTCATTGCCACAATTACTGATCATGTTTAACATACGTAAAATATGGTTGTGCGAAGGTTCAATCAACAGAACTTTGTGAGAAAATACTGTATTATGACAGAATATTCTATGAAAAGGTCAAACCACGCTATTTTCTTTTGGTTGATAAGTTGAAATAAAGCATTATTCATTTTGGCTGTGGCTTGTCAAAATAGGTTAGCAGTGTGTCCCGGAGCCACACCAGTTGAGAACCACTGATCTAAAATCTTTAAAATGTACATGTTTCGAAATAACATCAACTCAAAATCTAGAATTGCAATGGGTCAGTTTGAATCAAAGTAAAAACTACATGAGTGTATTAATTTTCTTCTTATTTGCTGATTTGGTTGGAGCTTGTCTTGTTTTGCTGTGTCTGGGGTTAAACGCTCCTCTGCTGCATCTGGGAGGGCAGACTGAAGCCTGGTGCTCTGTCGCCATCTACAGGAGCCTGGAGTTACACCTCATTGCAGTGTCGCCATCGGGGAGGAGGCAAATCACAGAGGGAATTATTAGTAGACGCCTAGAAATATAATTAGAGAAGAAATTAGTCATAAACACTTACTTGGTTTTGTGAATTATGTGGCATTCATTTTGAAAAACAAACAGCAATTGTACAATGACAGTACAATGCAATATGTCATTTGGCAATAAAGCCTTTTCAAATGCAATAACAACTGCACGCTAAAAGTTGTTGCAATTGACATTCATATTCATGCAGTAATTTTGATAAATGGAATGAGGTGAGTGAGTGAATATATACAAAAGGGCAATTTGAATGAACTCATCTGCATCAAAATTATTTTTTATGTAAGAATTAGTCAAACATGAAAATAATCTGCTATATACAGCATACGGTATAGCATAAGTGATTATTTTCTTTTTTTTAATATGATATTGACATCCCTACATCCATCAGACTTTTTCTGTAGCACACACAGCTTGAGTCCCAGCTCCGCATAAGCACAAACCACTCACTTTAAATACCTCGGCGACGTGACCCGTCTAATGCTGTTGAGGAAATGTTCCTGTGGGCTGCAGATAAAGAGAGGGATCCTCCTCTCTCTAGCCAGTCTCAGTATGAGCCGCCAATGTCTTGCATCTGCACTTAATGAGGTAAACAGAAGCTAAAGGAATAGCCTTTGGTAAGTGTTACACAGCTAAAACACACCGCAGAACATGGATATACATATGGTGCTACATTGCACAGATGCCAACAATGCAATTTCAGCTATGACAGAGTAAAGCATTTGGATGAGTTACTGATGTACTTAAACCTCATGTTTGGCTTCCTGTAGTCAAAACATACCAGCAACATCTTCTTGGAGATGAGCTGTTGATGTCCCACTCTCAGCAAAGTTACGAATCAGGTCTTAAGGGAGGCTTTAAGAAGTAACCTACAAAAGAATAACAGGGAGTTCAAGAACCCTCGGCCTCTACTAAAGTTCATCATTCAGGAGGTAATATTTTACAAAGCAAGCACCTATTTGTTTTTAATCTCCTTCCCTCTCCCCTGCACCAAATGAGGGCAAGTCCCTGTGGCCAATCACAGTTTATCATCACTGTTCTCCCTTCATAGCATCAGTCTGTGTCGGTAGGCTATGTCTACTGGTTTGAGAATGAAATGATAGAGCATTTAGCTTCCAAACTTTAGTCAATATCTACATCAATTTGTGATTGGGACAATGTGTTGGTGAAAGCTTATGGTCCTATTGAAAGTGATTAAAGGATGAAGGTGTAGGATGAGCGTGTTCATGTCAACATTGTACGTATAGCGAGTGTAATTACAAAAAAACACGTGACATGGTATAAATCTCACACATTAGGTTGCCAAATCCTATGGCTAAAACCAGCAGTATAATGCCTTTCTGGTAATAACTTATCACTTACTCATTGCTCAAACCCTCCTTATTAATCTCTTTGGTCACTTACTAAAATATTCATCTGTAATGGTCATCTCTTTCATATTCCATAAAGTCAAATGGATGAGTGAGCGGCCACAAAAGAAGCTAAAAAAATGTATTCGCCACGGCACTTGAGTTTATTCAGAAAGACCTCCTGCTTTCATTTTTTTCAGATATATTCACTGCAAAGCGTTTGGTGTTAGTTCTCTAAGGACACCCGCTTTTTCCTGTCTGTGTTCGGTGGAATGACAGACCTTGTGTCAGACTTGTACCTTATTGCTATAGAAATGCCTCACAGTAGGTTATGAAAAGCGTTATTAAGAGCAGGTAAAAAACAATGGCAGGAGCAACGAAAAATATAATTGGATTCATCAGATGTTAATGTGTATTCACCAACATGTTGGAAGGTCATATGGAATAAAAGAGGACCTAATATTGAGCCTTGCGGTACACCTGGTTTTTGAGCTTATTAATACTCTGTACACAATCACGGAATTAAAGAGCAAATTAGTGACACAACAAAGAAACCGGCAGAAAAATTAAAAAGCTAAACTACAAAAAGATTTTAATAGGTAGGTCAAAGATGTCAAATCAAAGATACTCCTAATCCAATTCCTCGTGAACACAAGGAACAAACTCTGCACCCAAAGACCCCACATAGATTGGGAGTCGTGCTCAAGACCTCACCATAATTCAATTCAGATTTTTAAAAAATGGTCAATTGGAACATGGCTATTGTTACGATAACATTAATGCTAACGCTAATGAAACTAAAGACCCACAAGGTTTGGTCTGACATACAAACATTATAAGCTTAAAAAAATCAATTCAGCAAAATATGTCCACTTCAAACTCCCCACTTCCTCTTCTCCTACAGCCATGTTTTCCTGTTTCTAAACCCCCCAACACCTACAAAGGCTACATTTGAGTTTTTCGATCTCTCTCCTGTCACTCAAACTGCACGTACAGCACAGCGCCCCACAATCCTTCTCCTGACAGTGTAAACATGTGCACAAGTGTGTTTTTCTCTCCACAGCGCTGGCGTGTGGATCGGCAGCTCAAGGCCAGCTCTGAATGAGACAGAAACAGCTAGGTGACCTCGGTGCAAGGCTGCGGCGCTCTTCACGCTCTCCAATCACGCTGGATACATCTGTGCACAACCATTAAAAAGGAAAATACTGTCGCCCAGTTCAGGTGGAAGCAGCAGCACAGTACGAGAAAATATCAATAAAATAATTAGGGTATTGTAATATCGGTGTCTGTGTTTTTGAACATAATCTGCTTAAACTTCATATTTCTACATTTCTTCGATCATTAAATACAGGAATTAATAGTGGGGCTGGTCTATATATACAGTACAATGAGAACATCGGTGTATCTTTAGGGGGTAATATGAAAATACAGATAGAGTGTAGACAAATATTTGTATTACTTGAGGGATGTCATCAGTTAGCGTTTAAAATAGATAGCATGCTTTTATCGTTTTAAAGCTTCTATTGCTGGGTTTCAGGTGACGTCACAGCATTCTAAAGGTCTATTTTATTATATCCAGGTAAAATTATTAATGCTTTTGAGGACATTTTCGGTCTAGTACAGATGAGATAATGTGATAATGGACCCAATGACTGATATTAATGATCATTTTTGTAATTCATACATTTTCTATTTATATACAAGGTGTGAAAGTGTAATGCAGTTCATAGGAAAAACTAGCTCCTACTAGCTCCTCCATTTGATATTACCTTTCAGGTGGAGGTACACCTACAGATTCAATAATAAAAGGAATATCGGCTAAAGGCCATTGTTTGTGTAAATTTCACATGTATATTGCTGGTTATATGGGTTCTCCAATAATTCTCCTAAAATTTTAGGCCATCTTGCCTCGCCCTAGTAAATAGAAGTAGAATAGTAGAATGAATTTAATTTATTGTCCAGTCCTACCTCTTTCCTTTCTCCACCTCCGAGTTGCTGTCTAAAGCCTGGAGTAGTAGTCGTAGTAGTAGTGTGATGGCTATGGACTGTGGGGCCACTAGGTCTATCTGATAATTGACTGTCAAATAAAGGCCTATTCCTCCCTGACACCGGCATCAATCTGAGTTCACTTAACGAAGACTCTGCTGCCTCACAATTATCCCTCCATCCAACCACTCCTCTGCTGGCCCTTACCGCTCCTCTCTGTTTCTTTGCCTGCTACTCTTGACGCTGGTTGACGCTAATGGCTCTAAAAGCAGCGTGGGGGTGCCAGAGTACGAGGCCTTGGGTGTGAAGAGCCTAAAACATGCTCAGGAAAAAGAGAGAGAAAAAAAAATAGTGCTGACAGTGTACTTTGGGATCGATAAGAGTTGCGGTTGGTTCGCGGTAATGTGGGGAGGCTTTATATTAAATCGGCAAGATGAAGAGACGAGCACTGTATATGCACGGAGAGGAACGCTTATTGCAAAAGTACTCAGAGCTATCAGTAATAGCGCTGGTGAGGCGGGAGTACTTCAGACTCTTGTTTACAAAAAAAATTATGTGGCCGCAGACTTTACAAGGTCTTTAGAAGAAAACACTGGATCGATGGAATACTTTCGGACACAGATGTAAAGCTTTCTTCTTTGTTTAGTTGGAGTGCCAGACTCGGAGGATTTTATTCCAGAATGCCCTTCCCTTTACAAGCAGCTGCATTACTGTTACTGAACGTTCAAGCCACTGTACACTACCACGACTTATTATATTTTACATTGTCTGTAGCGGCCAGTCATTTTAGCTGATGTTTATTTTTATTTTTGGGCCAGTCCTCGTGATTATTTATTTTGTCTGGTTTGGCTAGTATAACAACGCATGACTCAATATACTCTACCTTACAACTGCTGTATCAGAAATTCATTCATCCACTATATGAACAAAAGAAACATCTAAAACACATGATTCTTGACAACTACGTCATCGAAACGAGCGGTTACATGATAAACACACGCTTTGAGATGCTGTTTTTGCAGGGCCACATCCCATCCATCTCCATTTGTTGATTGTGTTTACCTCACTGTCCCTGTGACACAGTGAATGTAAATGGCTCTCATTATACAAGAGCAGAGTGTTTTGGTGCGTTCCTTGTCCCTCCTCTCACCACGACTGCATTGTGAAGCTGTCAGCTCGGCGTTTGATGAATTGCATGCAATTCCCCCCCCCCCCCCCCAGCCCCTACCCGCAGGCTCATCATCCGCCATTAGTTATAGATCCACGTGCAAACTGCTTATTCCGAGGGACATGTATGAAGTGGGCACCGATAAAGACAAATACATCAGCTCAGCTCAGACGATTTAGTTCAGGACACCTTTTTTTCATTCTACTAATTCTAACTAACTCTGTGTGTCTTTGCTTTAGAAAAATCTTCACTTTGGTACTGTCAGCAATGGGTTGTAGCCTTCTACCCTATCTCAAGGTAATGTGAAAAAAGCATCCATGGCCAAGTGGGCATCACACTTCAAAGGTTCAAAGGCTAAAGCTTTGCAAAACGTTTAATTTTGGCATGGTAGGATGAGTAATGTTGTTGATGTACTAAACAATAAGAATGTAACATGTAACATAATAGTAAAGTGAATTCCTTCCATTTTATGGTACCAGCAATACTCAGGATACACAGGACATTTTGCCACGCTATGGACCGCAAACATAAATATATCTACCATAATTGAAATTTGATGTGAAAGACACACCGAAATTAAATTTATACATGATTTTTATGAATAAAAATCCGAAAACTAGGGTTTGCCCCCTGAGTTAATACTTTGTGAAACTGCCTTTTGCTGCAATTAAAGTTGCAA
Source organism: Gobius niger (assembly GCF_951799975.1). Lineage (NCBI taxonomy): Eukaryota > Metazoa > Chordata > Actinopteri > Gobiiformes > Gobiidae > Gobius > Gobius niger. Next base: position 29,628,315 of record NC_136868.1, read on the forward strand.
GTCTGCTGGGGTGCGTCTCTACCAGTCCAGCACATCTTGAGACTGGATTTTTTACCCATTCTTCTTTGCAAAACAGCTCGAGCTCAGTTAGGTTAGATGGAGCGCGCTTGAGAACCTCAGTTTTCAGGTCTTTCCACAGATTCTCGATTGGATTTCGGTCTGGACTTTGGCCTTGGCCTTTCTAACAAATGGATAATTTTTGTTTTCAGCCATTCCATTGTTGCACTGGCTTTATGTTTAGGGTCGTCGTCTTGCTGGAAGGAGAACCTCCTTGGAGGTCTCCAACAGACTCCAACATGTTTTCGTCCAAGATTGCCCTGTATTTGGCCCCATCCATCCTCCTATCAACTTCAACCATCTTCCCTGTCCCTGCTGAAGAAAAGCACCACCAGGTGGTTTGGTCTCGTCCGACCAAAGCAGCTTCTTCCACATGATTGCTGTATCCCCCATGTGGCTTCTGGTATACAGAAAACGGAATTTCTTATGGTTTTCTTTTAAAAATGGCTTCTTCTAGCCACTGTTTCATAAAGGCCAGATTTGTGCAGTGTGCGACTAGTAGTTGTTCTGTGTACAGGTTCTCCCACCCTAGCTCTAGCTCTCTGCAGTTCATCCAGGCTCAGTGCTGTCCTTGCTCGGTCAGTATGTTGAGGAGGGGTCTAGGTAGGTTTGCCGTGATGTGATGTCTGTAATTGTCTGATGAAGGGCTAAACGTCCGAAATGTTACATTTGTGGTGCCAAATAAACTGGTGAGTAGCAGCCTGTGCGGATCTTTGTAAAATAGGAATATTTTCCTTAAATACTAGTATTTATCAAGAACATTTTGCTCAAAAACAGGTATAATTTTTTACATTTTACTTAAATCAAGCAACATTTAAGTAAAATACCCCACAATTTTTCACTAAATAAGAATGTTTTTCCATTTTCTGAGGACATTTTGCTTAATTCTAGCTTTTTATTTGCTTAAATTTAGTGCTTCTTTCTTGTTTTTTAATAAGAAAAATAAGAATTCTTAGCAAGAAAAAAATGCCTATCCAATTGGCAGATTTTTTTCCTTAAAACAAGACAAAATGTCTTTTTTCAAGATTTTTTTCCTTGTTTTTAGTAGGGTACTTTTTGCAGTGCCCACTTTTCAGATTTTATTTCAGATTTATACATGTACAAATTTCACTTTCACAAAATATATTTATGTTTGTGGTCCATAGCATGGCAAACTGTGAAAAGTTTAAAGGGGTATGGATACTTTTTCAACCCACAGTATGTCCTGAGTATTGCTGGTACCATAAAATGGAGGGTATTAACATTACTTTTATGTTACATGGTTCTTATTGCTTAGATACAGAAAAAGTATCATTCAGGTTCTGTAAACACTAAAATGAAGTATTGGTAGTGGAACCACAAAAATGAAAAGTACTCAGCCATAGTCCTGAGTTTCTCTGTGCGTTACTATGAGCAAATGTGGGATGAGACGAAATTGCTATTTGCCAATAAAAGACCGAAGTTAAGGAAAAGTTCATGTTTGAATTGAAGTGTTGAGATTTGAAAATTTCTTTACAAAAATGAGTTCATGGTTAGAGCTTGTATGGTAGATACAATTATTGAATGACAACAATATAGCTAACTCATTCTACCATGCCAAAATTAAACATATTGCAAAGCTTTAGCCTTTCAACCTTTAAAGTGTGATGGCCACAGTAGGAGAAGAAGCAAAAGTCAGCTGAAGTGACCTCGACTAGCAGCAATAAATAAGAAGAACCAGCCATATGTGACAGACGCAATTGATAAACAATAAAATAAAATAAAAATACTCTACATCTGAAATATAAGTATGAACTGTATCATTAAGAATTTTATTGCAGTGCACCAAAGGTCAGGAACTGTGGGAAACTGACGCGTCATTTACACTGAGCAGCACGTTATGTCCACGGCCTTTTCAAGGGACATAAGTAATGGGACAATTGGCTTATCAGCTGTTCCATGACCAGGTGTTTGCTTTTCCATCATTATCCCGTTTCTAAGGAACAGATGAGACGTCGAGAGTTAATTTTAAGTGTGATATTTGCATTTTGGATATTGTTGCAATTATTTTCAATATGAGATCCAAAGAGCTATCACTATCAGTGAAGCAAGCCATTATTAGGCTGAAAAATCAAAACAAATCCATCAGAGAGAGGGCAAACATATTAGGCATGGCCAAATCAACAATTATTAAAAAGAACGAACTCACTGGTGAGCTGACCAACACCAAAAGACCTGGAAGACCATGGATGACAAATGTGGTGGATGACAGAAGAATTCTTTCCCTGGTGAAGAAAACCCCTTCACAACAATAGGTCAGATCAAAAACACTCTCCAGGATGACTTCACCAGAGAAAAACAGGAGGCTGATTAGAGTTTGCCAAAAAACATCTAAAAAAGCCTTTACAGTTCTGAAACAACATCCTAGGACAGATGAGACAAAGATCAACTTGTACCAGAGTGTTTTAAGGAGAAAAATATGGTGAAATAAAGGATCTGCTCATGATCCAACACACCAGTTTCAGATGATCAGAGGAGACCGAGGGCAGCTACAGTTTCTCCATCCTCCAAGGTCATGCGGGTGGAGTGGCTGAAGGACAACGAGATCATCGACCCGGCCGAGGACAGGAACTTCTACATCACCGTGGACCACAACCTGATCATCAAGCAGGCGCGTCTGTCCCACACGGCCAACTACACCTGTGTGGCCAAGAACATCGTGGCCAAGTGCAAGAGCTCCACCGCCGTGGTCATCGTCTACGGATTTCCCATCAACCAGTGCTCCTCCTGTGACCAAAACAGTGAAGATGGCGGCCGCGACACAACCATCTTTCACCAAAGAAAAAAAAGAGTGGTGCGCACTGAATGGGTGCTGCTGCCGGATGCTCTCTCATCGAATGCAATTTCTCCATCTGTGAGATCAATAAAGTAACATCTTATCTTATCTTATCTTACCACCTCATCAGTGAAACATGGTGGTGCAGCATCATGGCATGGGCTTGTTTGGGCCAGTGGAACTGGTTCCCTTGTATTTATTAATGAGGTGACTGTCGACAAAAGCAGCAGGATGAATTCTGAAGTGTTTCGGGCAATATTCTGAGCTCATATTCAGCCAAATGCTTGGATGCCGCTTCACAGTGCAGATGGACAATGACCCAAAGCTACTGCCAAAGCCACAAAGAGCTTTTTAAGGCAAAGAAGTGGAATGTTATTCAATGGCCAAGTCAATCACCTGACATGAATCCAACTGAGCAGCATTTCTCTTGCTGAAGACCAAACTGAAGGGAAAATGTCCCAAGATTAGAACAAGCAGGAACTGAAGATATTTACAGTAGAGGCCTGGCAGAACATCACTAAGGATGAAACTCATTTGCAACCAAATATCAAAAAGAAAAAAGTTTGATTCATAATTGTTGCCTTGTCCCATTACTTTTGGTCCCTTAAAAAGTGGGAGGCTCACACAAAAACGCTAAACACTAATTCCTACACCATTCATTCGATTTGGATGTGAATAGCCTCAAATTAAAGCTGAAAGTCTGCTGTTTACTTACATATTTTAGCTTTATTTCAAATCTTTTGGTTTTGGTTTATAGGGCCAAAAACAAAACAAATGAGTCGATGTCCCAATATTTATGGACCTGACTGTATTCAGCTGGAATGAGCGGGCTAAAGACGGGACTGTCTCTTTACTGTCACCGCACACTGAGACCGACTGCACGGTTCAACTTTTTCTCTCACATGAACTCACTACGATTTGAAACGCCAGGACCGAGAGCATGTTTGCTTCAGAGGTTAGATATGAGGATGGTGATGATCGGAGAAGAGGAGCTGAGAAGGAGAGGGGAGAGGACACAAGTAAATGCATAAACCTGGTGCTAGGTGCCTTAAGTGTATGATTCAGATTGCTGGGGGAAACAGGAGTGCCCACATAAAACCAGTCCCAGGGAACCAAGCACACATAATTTTCCAGTGCCAAATACAGTGCCTCTCGAAAATATTCATACACCTTGAGCTTTTGCACATTTTGTCATGTTTACAACCCTAAACATAAAGATTTTATTTTGATTTTTTTACTGAACGTTCACACACAAGTAACAGACAACTGTGAAGTGAAAGCAAAATGATACATGATTCTGTTATTTTTCAAAAAATAGAAAAGTGAAAAGTAAACTAACAAACTGAACAAGGAGAACACTGGTAAGAAATGCACCCGAGTGCCCCAAGATAACTCTGGAGGAGCTGTGAAGTCCTGCTGCTGAGCTGGGGGAATCTGTACATGGGACAACTATAAGTCGTATCTACACAAATCTGGCCTTCATGGACGAGTGGAAGAAGAAAGCCATTATTGAAAGGAGGCCTTAAGAAATCCCGTTTGAAGTTTGCTAGAAGTCATATGGAGGACACAGCTCCATGTGGAAGAAGGAACTTTGGTCAGATGAGACAAAAGTTGAACTTTTTGGCCCAAATGCAAAACGTTATGTATGGAGCAAACCTAACACTGCTCATCGTCCTGAGTGCACCATCCCCAGTGTCAGATATGGTGGGGGGGGGACATGCTGTGGGGCTGCTTTTCCTCAGCGGGGACTGGGAAGATTGTGAGAATAGTTGGGAAGATGGATGGAGCCAAATACAGGGAGGAAAACCTGCTGGAGTCACAAGAGAACTGAGGCTGGGGCGGAGATTCACCTTCAGCAGGACAATGACCCGAAACACAAAGATAAATCTACAATGGAATGGTTCAATAAAAACATATTAATGTGTTAGAATGGCCCAGTCAAAGTCCTGACCTAAATCCTATTGAAAATCTGTGGAATAATCTGAAAACTGCTGTTCACAAACGCTCTCCTTCTAATGTGACAGAGCTGGAGTTGTTTTGTAAAGAGGAATGGGCTAAAATGTCAGTCTCTACATGTGCAAATGTTGTAGAGTCAGATCCCAAAAGACTTGTGCTGTTATTACAGCAAAAGGGGGTTCCACAAAGTATTCATTCATGCTGTATGAATACTTATGCAAGTCCCACTTTTCACTTTTCTATTTTTTGAAAAATAACAGAATCATGTATCATTTTGCTTTCACTTCACAGTTGTCTGTTACTTGTGTGTGAACGTTCAGTAAAAAAAATAAAAATAAAATCTTTATGTTTAGGGTTGTAAACATGACAAAATGTGCAAAAGTTCAAGGTGTATGAATATTTTCGAGAGGCACTGTATATGGGGAAAAAAGCAAAAAGGCAGATTAAAAAGGCAGGCACAATTTCTCCTCCCACAGACTGATTGCTATTCATAAATGCCACTCCAAAACCCCTCTCACCTCCCCTAACCCTCATTACTTTATCAGGACAAGACAAAGGGGACTTTAACCATCCATTAGCAGATCAGAGTCCAAGCTGGGGTCCCATATCCACCACAGGTATTACTGTTTGAGCCATGTCCGTAGATTCAACAGTGTAAGCCTCTCAATATCATAAGACAATACCTCTGTCATTTGAAGATATCCAGTGGTCATCCATTAACCCCCAAAGTTCCCCTAAATCCTCATTACCTTATCAGGCTGAAACAAGACGAGGTAAAGGTATAGCTTAGGTTCACGTGAGGGGTGCCAGGTTGACTTTGCTAGCTCATGGATTAGCCAGAGAGCTAACATAGCGCGCTAGGCCAAGGTTAGGACAAATTTAATGCCAAAATCTGCCTAATTTGAGCTTTTATCGCAGCCCGCAGCACTTCAGAGGGGAGCCGCGCTAAGACAAAGTATTGTGAGGTTAATCCCAGCAATGGAAGTCAGGAGGTATTATTTAAATGAAGTCAGCCGCGCACCTGTTTTAAAACGCACTGCAGGGAACCTGAGGTAATGCACTGCACATCAGTGCGGATTTTAGAATAAATGCAAAACCATTCATTTTCTCACAAATATCGCAGTGATTTCTAGGGATGCACCGATACTACTTTTTCTAAAACCGATACGAGTACGAGTACTTTGATTTAAGTACTTGCCGATACCGAATACCGCTACGAGTACATGGCATTTTCTTCAACATTCTTACTTTTTTCACAGCAGATTGGTTTGTAATTAGTTAATTTACTATGTACATTTCCTAAGTAAAGTAGGCTACACATTTAAGAGCAGTTATATTAGAATTGTGCTGATGCCATTTATTTATTTATTTTATTTTCATTCAATATAATTTTTTTTTTTTATTGCACTGTCCATCATAGACAGAAAAGCCCATGTCCAAAAGCTCCCAATGCCTGAGCTTTATTCATTTATGTATTTTTATTTAACAATAGAATTGAGATGTTACTTAAATGGTCTCTTTTCGTCTTTAATTCAGCTCCGTGTAGATTTTTCTCGTGTGTTTGTAGTAACTTAGCGAGTAGCTACAGCATTTTCATTGTTCTGCTGCAGCTCATTTTCGCTCAATATGGACATGCTGTATCTCTTTAATTTGGATTTTCTGAGGACTTTTTAGTCGCTGGGTTAGTTTTTCAGATGAATAAACCCCTGGGCATAAAACGGCGTCAGTATAGCCAAAACTGCTAGCCGGAGTTAGCAACGTTAGCCTGTATCTTGTAAAGACTGCAGATTCCACGCTGCAGCACAAACAACATTAAGCTCTGGTTAAATCGTAACAGCGCAGTCTGTAATAAAGTCAGCTCTATGTGGATTATTGTATTTCCACTAAAGAATTCTCCAGTTTGTTGCTTCTCCTCTCCACAGCGGAGAGCTGCGCCTCGTAGGTGCACTGGCCGCACGTCAAGTGGTATCGGTTTCTGGTATCTGGACCTCATGAATGAGTACGTGTATGAGTACAAGCATGTGGTATCGGACCGATACCCGATACTGGTATCGGTGCATCCCTACTGATTTCAAGCACGTTAGTTTAAACATTGAATTAGGTATGTTAAAGTGCTTACAGAATCTCAGTCAACATTCCCTGCATTTATGATGATAGAACCCTCTCCATTCCAAACCAAACTCCTAACATTTCTGCAAAATAGATAATTTCAGTACTCTTTGAAATATATTGTCCCCTTCTTTTTTTTATATATATGTATGAATATATATAGGTGTTTTTTAATATATGTATGTATGTATATGTATGTGTGTATGTATGTATATGTATATACGTATGTATATATGTATATATATATATATGTATATATATATATATATATATATATATATATGTATAATTTTTGCTTTAATTGTTATTATTATTATTTATTTATTTTATTTTTTTCATAATTAACGTAAGATTTGACATGAAATCATTTATTTCACTCATAATCTTTGTTCTTATTCTTAATATTTTTTTTTTTTTTTTTTTCACAGTATATAGGGTGGATACACCAAAAACACCGCTTGATCAAGTGAGCAGACTCTCTCCTCATCAGGTCAGAGGGTTGCTCAAAGGGATGGAGCGGTTTCTGCTCTGCTGCTGCCTCCCCACCTCGGACAGGCAGCAGCAGAATTTAAGCACCATGGTCTTACCCCACCTCAAAATTAAAGAATGAAAAAATGTAGAGGTGGATCAAGTGAGCAGACTCTCTCCTCATCTGGTCAGTGGGTTGCTCTGAGGTGATGGAGTAGTCCTTGCTCTGCGAGCTGCCTCCCCAGGGTCGGGCAGCAGCAGAGTTTAAGCCCCTGGTTTTACATCCACTTCAAAAGGGTACTGAACTTATATAAGTAAAAATGATTATAAATAAATAAAATAAAATTATAAGCATTGTATAATTGGAAAGAAATGTCTTCTATTTGATTGATTTTACTATTCTATATTCTAGTTGTATGACTATTACTATTATTATTAGTAGTAGTATTTTTCTGCTCCTTTCTATGCTGCCAAACTCTCCTTCTCTTGTGTTTCCCCTATAAACATATCCAAGTCGCACTTAGCATTTCATACAGGCACGCACACACATGCACACACACGCACGCACACACACACGCATACACATGTAAATAGAATTTAAGGTAGCACTTCTAACTTGTGCCTTTTTTTGTTGTTGTATAGAATTTATGGTTATTACACGTCTGTGGACTTGTCTACTGTTTTTGTATTGTTTGTCTGCACTACCTTAAATAAAAATAATAATAATAATAATAAAAAATAAAAAATAAAAAAGGTATGTTAAAGGTCGTATATCATGCAAAATCGACTTTTTGGAGCTTTTAGCCATGTTGTTATGCTATTTCCTTATCAAAAACACCCCCAGAGTGGTTTGTGGCTTCATTCACGCAGCTCTCAGTAATCCTCCTGAATCCTGCTCTCTGAGGCTCCGCCCTCTCCTGGTGAACGACTGAGTGTTCAGTTGTGTCGTAACAGCGGAACGGAAGTGCTCGACGTCTGTAATGTAATGTCTTAATTCTATGCTTACGGCCTGATTTTAATTTGTAAAACAGCTTTTTCATTATTTCTGTCGTAAGAGAGAAACAAAGAGAAAAAAAAACAAAAAAAGGATGTGCCCGAGGTGCTTCCAGGTCAGCTGAGGCCAAAACAAACACATCGCCTTGAGCGTCTGAACAGACGTCATGTTTGACGGAGTTTATTCAACCTTTTTCAGGAAGAGGCCACTCAGCTGTTTTTTTCTCCGGGATTCAGCGACTATCACCAAAATATTGTTTTTCTGTGACTGTCTCTGATGGATGTTTGGTGAACCTTCACCAGAACCAAAGTGGATTAACTTTTATAACCAACGCGAGTCCCACAATGTAAACAGCAATGGACCAGAGCGGTGAGTCAGTCCAAACGCGGGTTAGCTTGTGTGTTAGCATATTAGCATGTGTGTTAGCCATTTATGAAGCTGTGTTGCAGATGTCAACTCTGTATAACTGCATCGTGAAGTAACTTCACTTATTGTTGTTTATTTATTTTACGGTAAAGTTGTATGTGCGGAGAGAGGGGGCGGAGTTAAATGGATCGAAGCGTTTTGTCTTCCGGGTTTGAAAAATACCTCCAGAAAACACTTATATTTATCACAAAAATGAGTGCTCCATAGTGGTAGAGGTACAATATATCATATAAATGCCTATACTTAACTTTGGAATGGCTAAAATAGCAGGATATAGCCCCTTTAAAGTGCATGTGTAGGAAAAGTGGTCTTGTGTGCTAGAAGTAAATGGTGTCTTCTTTTGTGGTTTTCTTTAGCAAGAATAGCGGCTTACTCTTGTATTGCACTTTACAAGCTTGAGTTGACAAGATTCTCAAAACACTACATCCGTTGTATGTATGTGTGGTTTTGCAAATGTGAAATTATTATACTGTTTCTCAATGAGGTATTTTTGAGATAACTGAACAAGGAAGCAGCTATTTTGTTCGGGCTGGGCTTCAATAAGTTTTACTTCTCCCCACTCCATTTCAAGCATCAGTGTATAAATAATTATTGTGTACCCTTTCTGTTCTGCTCTTAGCACACTGAAATAAATGAAATGAACTACACAATTCATCATTGATTAAGTCCATACTCGATGGTGGTAAGCTACTACAGTAGCTACAGCTGCCCTTGTAAATACTGATGGAGCGAGGCTGCTAATCTACACCCCCTCCGACCACCTCAGCCACTCACTCACCCACTCCAATCACACACAGGCAGTGTCTTGCCAAGGACACAACTAAAGTTTGCACCTGTGGGGGCCGATATTCCAATCGTTGAGCTTCTGATCAAAAGATGACTCACTCTGCTATCTGAGCCACTGCTGCCTCTTTCTCATCTTACCTGTAAGAATGTGTAATGAGATCATGTGATAGACCGTTAGTCCAGGGAAGCTATGGCCACAGAAGTCACTTACCACTCAGAGTGACTGAGAGGGGTGATTTTATAATGCATGTTCGGTGTTCAAATTTGAAGCACCTGGTCTGAGTTTGAGAACCTCTTTTGACAAATGTAAAGCATTTAAAGGATTAGTTAGTGTAATGGAAAAAAGATGCCGATTAAAAAAAAAATGTGTGGATAAAGATATCTGCAATTTTGTATAAAAACTTCCAGAAATGTCAGATGGGCTTCCCCTTTTCCCCCCTAATCACCAAAGGTCTTTTTTTCAACAATAGCTGAAATTATACCAATTCATCTTCATCTCTAATTGTCTTTATTCTTTTCATAAAGCTCTATCTTGATTAAAATAACATTAGCACCTGCAGATTCACCCTCACTTCCTGCTTTCGGAGCGGCAGAGGTCAAAGGTTAAACACAGGAGCAAGCCTGAAGCAGCGGGTCAAATGCACGCAGGGGAAAATGATGGGCTTAATGGTGGGTTGCTGCCTGTAATGACGGTGTAGAGCCAGGGGGACGAGCGGAGTGTGTGCATGTGTGTGTATGGGGAGAGGGAGCTTGACAGGTGTGCCCCCTCTCCCCGCTCCTGTTCGGCCCCTTACTTTAACAGCCCATTAGGCGTTATTAGAGGGTCCCGCGGGAGCTGCATGGGTCACGGCGCTTTGGCGAACATCGCTCAGATTAATAAAGCGTGAGATCCAGCACAGGCAGTCGCATTCTCAATCACGTCTGACAAGCAGGAACAGCTGCTCCTTCATGACATAATACAGGGATCATTCATGGAGTGATAGTGTTGCAGTGGGTGGAGTTTGTGCCCGACAACCTGAGAGAATACTGTTGTGACCCATTCGCATGCGACCATTGTGTGCCCGGGCAAGAAACCTCATTCAGCTCTCTCCATGGGTGTCCGTGGATAAAAGCAGACATTCTAAGGGGTGCTTTGGTTTGTAGTTTGATATACGCACCTAATGAATAAGATAAGATAAGATGATACTTTATTGATCTCACAGATGGAGAAATTGTATTCCATGAGAGAGCATCCGGCAGCAGCACCATTCAGTGGCACCACTCTTTTTTTTTCTTTGGTGAAAGATGGTTGTGTCGCGGCCGCCATCTTCACTGTTTTGGTCACAGGAGGAGCACTGGTTGATGGGAAATCCGTAGACGATGACCACGGCGGTGGAGCTCTTGCGCTTGGCCACGATGTTCTTGTCCACACAGGTGTAGTTGGCCGTGTGGGACAGACGCGCCTGCTTGATGATCAGGTTGTGTCCACGGTGATGTAGAAGTTCCTGTCCTCGGCCGGGTCGATGATCTCGTTGTCCTTTAGCCACTCCACCCGCATGACCTTGGAGGATGGAGAAACTGTAGCTGCCCTCTGTCTCCTCTGATCATCTGAAACGGTGCACCGCCTCCTGGGCTTGTCCCCGTCTCAGAGCGTGGTGTCCTGCACTGGTCAGCTCCACCTCGTCCTTCCTCTTCCTCCTGCACAGCTCCCTCCACAGTCTATCACCATCTCCTCGTTGGTCCCTTTTGTTGTTTCCTGTAGCTCCTCTTGTGACGCCTCCTCCGTGCTGCAGGTGTGGGGGCTCTTGGTGCCTCTTCACTGTTCAGTGTCTCAGAAAAAGATGTTTGTAGATCTCAAATGGTTTAGCTGATAAGCTAGCAGTTTGTTTACCTTCAAAAAGCTGCTTTCTTCAGGACCATTTTGGACTCTCAAAGTAAACAAATCCACCAAACCCTCCAAAAAAACACGGTAAAGACGCACAAAAGTATCTAGAAAAACAACGTGGTTCGCTGAAAAAGGCAAACAATTCAGCTGCACCAGGAGAGAGGGGAGAGAGAGAATGGACTGTCAATGCTACTAGATACAACAATTAAAGCCCCTCCCACTCCCTTTTTCTTTTTCTCCCCTTCGCTGCTCAACGGTTTCAATAAAGAGTATAAAAAAAGAACAAAATTCTGTGGTGCTTCTGTGGCTGTAGTGAAGTTATGGCGAGTGTTTTTACTTCGTGATGAAAGGATTAACCTTAGCATAAGATCAAGAGGTGAGGAAGGATTGGATACGTAGCTCAGGAGGAGCTTTTGGGAGCTGCCACTGCGGTGCTAAGAACAGCCACTGGAGAAGATTAAACAATTACTCAAAGCAGGTCGAGTGGGTTAAAACACAGCTCCAGGTCTGTTTTTGATGACAGAACAACATTGTAACATGGTTTAAAGCTCTAAAAAGTATATTTTGCATAATAACTTTAACTTCAGGGGATTTCTTTTTTACTTTAGATGCTTTTGGACTTAATTATTGAGGTATTTCATGTTTTATAAATCAAAATTGATAGATGAAAAAATGTGTTTATGTGTAAGCATCTGGGCTTTAAACTCACAGTGAAACATCTTGTAATTAACATTCGAACTAGATGCCATATTCAGTGTTCAAAATCTGCGTTTTAATATTTTTACAGTTTAGATTTTTTTTTTTGTGAGAGAAAAAATATAATTTTCAGATTTTCACATAATACACCTGACAGTAGGCTGGATTCCCCACCACCACCTCACACCTTGTTTGTTGGGAACAATCTGATCACTGATGCGTTTCCCGAGACCCCCACAGTGCACACACACGTGTACATGCCCAACAACGTGTGCACACACGTTCACGTGAACACACGCAGACAGCTCATTATCCATTCTGCACAGGGCCAAGCTCAAACACACCATTTGTTCCTGTGCAAATTCTGACATTTCAATATGCCAACAGAGAAATCAGCTACTTTCAGATCACGGTTTGTTGTGAGGAAGAACAGCACAGGGAAAAGGTGGAAGTTGGAGAAAGAAAACTATCAGTCTAAGTTAGCAAAGCCAAACTGAACATTTTAAATGTACAATTGGACGAGCAATATGACAAACAATTCTAATCAGGATTTTTTGTTAATGGTGTACCTTAATATTGCCTTAAGAGGAAACTAAAGCTGTTTCTTGAGAGTTCACACTGACGAGGCTGGCCAACAGAAGAAATCGGTGCAGAACCATGTCAAAGTAGATGGTAGAAACACAGCACTAAATCTTACAGAATAACAATATTTAAAAATGAGCATGGCACATATAGCCTAGATTGTTGAATGACATCCGCCTGTTAACAAATGTAACACAATGCTTGATACTGACATTTATGACTTTACCAGTGACCTCCAAATCTATGTCAGACACACAAAAAGAGAAAAAAAATGCAGTTTCATTTCTTAACAACCAGCAGAACATTCGCTAAAATTGTACCATGTATTGGAAAAAAAGTGTAAATAAAATGACAAGTGACAGAGTTTAAAACTCCTAAAACATACCTTGCAGATTTAGAAGAACTTCTGGAGTCATCCTGTGCTCCGTGTAGATCACACAGTGTTAAGTAGAAAATGCACTCTCCTTGTGGTACTGGATTCTCTCAACTTCTCTGGTTTCCTCCCAACGTCCTCCTGACACATGCAACAGATGAATGTAAACTAATTCACTACCAGTCTCTGGATCGGAACATGTCTCATTTAACTTGACCGTACCATAGAATCCATAGGAATTGTTACAATTGTTGCAGTTTACAGTTAAAAAGAGATGCCGAAGCTTAGATGATTCATATGTTTCTGTTACTTAAAGAGACTCAATATTATGAAAACGCTTTCGAGCTTTAGACCATGTTATTTTATGGACTTGATGCAATCAAAATGCGTCATAAGGAGACATCCTTTATGAAAAACATGCCTGATATAGTGTTTTGTTGCATTCTGTATGCGTCTCTATTTCAAGTTAGAAAAACAAGTTCAAAGAGTTCAAAACCCCCCACCTTGTGTTATTTCAAACTCCAGACAGCGTCATCGGACTTGTTTCAGCACAGAATAAAGATTAACATAGGATTTTTTTAAGTGTTGCTTTTACATGGAACAGACAGACTTCACTCAAAGCCACTCGTCTTAAACAGTTCCGATTAGAATAATGTCAAGATTTGACTGTTGCTTAAACAGAATACTGTATTGTGTTGAGACGACAGTGTCTTTCATGAAACACATTGCATATAAACATGGCACTTTAAATCATACAAAATTCAAGGTTATGTTTGAAACACTGAATATACTCATACTGCTAGAAAATCTTAATCTCTCATTTTTTAGAACTAAAAAAAGGCATAAGAAGATGGAAAATGATCTCTCAGAAGTGAGAATACAGATCTGCACTGAGGGAAGTGAAGCGGTTTAAAAATAGGTTAAAAAAAAGGTTGTTTACTCTATTGCAAGCACAATGAGCATTGATTTTTATCAGTGCGAGTCAAGTGACGCAGCCTGAGACATGTAGCATCACATCATGACATCACCAGGTGGGGCCAAGCTTTTGACACGGTTAAAAGTTTGTTTGTTTTTTAAAGTGAGTATAGAAGGATAAGAGTTCTTAGAAACAGTTAAGAACAGCATTCTGATTCCAGTAAATTGCTCGGACAATTAGACGAGTTGACATCCCCTTTTATAAAGGAATAGCTCATGAGTAGTCTATAAATAATATATAAGGATATTCTTACTATAAGGCAAAAAGAAAAAGACCTACCCAGGCACCATGTACAATGTCATTCCAGTAGGGGCCATAATCCATCCGCAAATCTGTTCTTCAAAATCCTCCATCTCCACATGGGACCCTCCTCTTCCCCCATCCCAGAGGAGGGGAGCGGGGGGGGGGGCTTCACACCTGCAACAGAGACCCGCAGGTAAATGTAAATGCTCCTTAAGTGTCCCAGGATAGTCCCAGAATTGTCCCAGCTTGATCCCGTTTTGAAATGGTCCTCCTGAAGAACTGCTCCGCTCAGCTGCTTGGCGCGAGTGATCGGGCCAACTCCTCCGTGCTGTATTTTTTTTTTTACTTAACCACACAAACACGCAACACATACACCGCACTAGCGCCTTGTGTTTTCTTTCTTTTACTTTTTTTTTCCTTTTTCTTTCTCTCCTCAGCATCAGCAGCGGCGGCGGAGGCAGCCTAGCTAACCCCGCGCAGGGCCTGAGATGCTCTCTAGCCCGCGAACACAAGACGGCTTTCATTATCTTGCCCGTCGCAGCGCGAGGCCTAGCGTCTAAAAGCTACTGATTTCTTTCTTGCTTTAGCCCTGCGCACAAAGGGAGGGCATTTTGTAAATTACTTGCTCGTTTCAAACCAACAAAAGGTACTTTCATTGAACCCTCGCCTCCCCCCCCGCACAAACCCCCTCCTGCCTGCTCCTCTTCTTTGCCGGCGCCATTTGATTTTGCTCAAATTTGATTACAAGGCTGGAAAGAAAAGGAGAGAGGAAATAAGAAAGAGCCCCACAGATGGCGTGTTCTTTTGAGGAGGGCTGAATGGCTTTATACGGGGCCGCCTTTATACGCGTGGCATCCACACGCCTCAGCCGCGCGCTAAAAAAAGGACTTGACAAAATTATTGGTTTGGTGGCTTTCTCGGCGACTGACACTGAACCGTGGAGGAGAAAAGATGTCTCCGCTGCTCTCTCTCTCTCCCTCTCAGGCTGTTCAGGTCTGCATCAACACAAACTACAGTGATTGAAGATAAGAACAAGTCAATGTCCAATCAGCAACTTATGATACTTAGGGTTATTTATTAAAGCAGGAGGCCAGACATATTTGAGGTGGAATGATATTTGCTCAGAGAGCTGCATGATTTGACAGATAATAAAAATGGCTCGAACGACAGGCTCGTAGTGGTTGTAAAACAAACATAACGAAAAAACAACCCTAACCTAGACACTTAGCAATGGATTTGAGATTTTGCAGTCTCTCCGTTTTCTACCTTATTTTTTCTTTTTGTCTAGTATCTAACTTACACAGAAACGCCTAACATGATCCGGGAACTGAACCTGGGGTCATAAGCATTTCTATGACAATTCAGCCCAATATCTGATAATGTTCCGTTTGATCAAAATTTGTATCAAAAAATCCACTGTTTTTTGTATTTTAAAAAAACAGATGCCGTTTCTGTTTTATCTAACGAAGGTTTTTGGCTAAAATATGGAGGTTAGACAAAACATTCTGTGCACAGAGCCCACTGAACCCAAGTCACAGTTTGTAAGATAGCAAAGAAAGCTACTTAGGCAAAGGCAAAAGGTGTTCATTGCTAATCCTTGCAGTTTACATTTGCAAACATTTTTTTATGAAAATGCATGTGATTCTATCTTCAAATGTACAGTGCATCCGGAAAGTATTCAACCCCCTTCACTTTTTCCATACTTTATGTTACAGCTTTATTCCAAAATTGGATAAATGCTAACGGCGCAGCAGCTAGGCTAACCCCGGCAGTAGTGACTTTAGTAAATATCACTTTTCATCAATAGGTGCGGCATTTTTGGCTAATGAGTCTGAGAAAAAAGTAGGTTCAGTAACTCTCTGTTGAGTTTCAGAAATATTGATGGTTGTTTTTAAGAGTTTTTTGTTTGTTTTTTCTTGCATATTTGCCGGTCTGCTAGTACCTGGAAGTGGAAGTTGTGACGTCACACTTAACAAACGTATAGTAGAGTGGAATGGATTCTCTGGTCTGATGAAACCAAGATAGATAGATAGCCCCTCTCCCCTCCATTAAGGGCATGTGCTCCACCCGTTTCACCCACAAAGCCTTCAGAATCACCCATCACACAGTTTTGTTTTTTTCTTATTATTTGTTTATTGCATGTTAAAGGAACAGGTCACCGTTTTTCCATACTGAGATATGTTCTTGCCTGAGCTTCGACGAGTTGATGCGTACCTGCCTGGTCTTTGTGCGCGCCCTCAGTCACGCAAAAAGATGTTGTTAGCATTTAGCCTAACAGGGGTGAGGTTAGAAGTGACCAAGCTCTTCTTCCACGATCCAAGAATAGTTACACAATATATGTCGATTTTCTAAGCCCCCCAGTTGCACTATCTTTCACACTCTCATTCAATGTTCCCTCTAATTTTTCATGTGTCTGTGCAAACACAAAAACTCTCTGAGCAGTGCCTTGGACCACTGTAAGCAGCAGGCGGCTTTCCGTTTTTCTGGTTTCGTTTTAAAACAATATTTTGAGCCATTTTTGCCACAAAATGTTCTATTTTATTGTTGTACTCTCCATTTGCAGCAAATGAAGGGCAATAAAGTTATTCTGTTACTAATTGGTTTAAAGGCAGCTTAATCCTCTGGGCCGCCTTCATCTTGGGCTCCCTCAACAATTGCCTGGTTTGCCTATAGTATATTAATCACTTAGTATATTAGTTATAATACTACATTTATCACAGACAATTAAATATACCAGTAGATGTGATTCAAATATAAAATCCTATTAATTTACATGTAAGTAATTCTCAGGCTGTAGCTAAAAAGGTTTTACAGTGTGGGGACAGAACACAAAATGAAAACTTAGTCCTGCAAAATGAATAAAGGCCAGTCTGCGATCTTCATCCCCTCACACACTGATCAAATCAGCTGATGTCTGTAAAGGACTCTCGCACTGTAGAGCGAGTGCCTGCACACCGCCACGTGCACATCACCGTGCATGTTGCTTGTTTTCGTACAATGTTTGGATGGAGACGAGGGCGCAGGTGGGCAAGGCGCAACACTTTTCAGTCTCTTTCAAGCCTTCAGCGACAGCTCCAGTGTCAGAGTGCAAAACGCATACGGTGTACGACGCATCTTTCCTGCATACTTCAGCGCTCTGTGAATTCCAGATTACATATTTCCATAACGCACCCGTCACTGCCTTTGCCCGAAGCCGCTCTCACGGGCCGCTGCAGAGGGAGGGAGAAATGCGCAAAGATGAGCCGACGTCGAGGACTCTCAGAGCAGTGATGTGTCTATGACAGAAGAGACGCTAAGCTGACCGTGAGACACTCGACTCCTCCAGCATGTCTATCATTATCAGCTATTCTCAGGTCGAATCTCAGCATAGACTATCTGTGCACTGGGAATTCCAGCCAAAAGAACTTACCACGGAGAGAAAAACAACATGAATGCAACTGCAGGTATGTCCAACGTGAGAACGAAGCGAAACCACCGCCCAGTCAGTGTATCAAAGCTAATCAGAGCTACTGATAGCGAGAGGAACCCGTCCGCTTTAGCCTCTATCCAAATACACGCACAATGGTCCTGATGACTTTACTCCGTACTTAGGTATACGTGCTACTGTTCCGCACTGTTCAAAAGCCAGAGAAATGCTGCAGTGGTTTGACAAAGAGTCAACAAACTGCTTCACTGCCACAGCCATGTGGACATATGGGCATGGCCGTATCTACCATTGAGGTCACCGAGGTCCGGACCTCGGTAAAATTTTAGCTTTTTTTTTTTTTTTTTTTTTTTACACATTGAATCCTGCGCAAATGAATGTTGTAAACACGCGCTTCTACAGGCGGAAGAGCCTCTAGTTCAGACGTGGATGAGCTTGTTCTGAACCTAAATGTGTCCACTCTGAAACCGGACCTCATGAGCCGCTTTGGACCCGAGTGCGTAAAACTCCGCGGAGGCGCGGCTGCGTCAGCCTCACTACAACAGCAGCGCATGAACCGCGCCAAAGTTTGATTGAGATGCAATTTCTTTGCTCTCTGTCATAAAGAGAGAGGAGCCAGTGCGCGCGCCGTCACGGTGACCTCGATTTACAACAGGAGTTTTCCTCATTCTGATCTGAGGAGCGAGAGGAGGAGGAGAAGCGTCTGAGCCTCATCATCGCCTCCTCCTCTGATGCTCACTTTGTTTCTGTCTCATGCAAAGAATGTCCTGCGTATAAATGATCTTCGCTTTAATGAGCTTAAACCAGCGCATTCACCTTTGTAGCTCCAGTGGTTTGGCAGTGAGGGCGACGCAGAGGGGGCGGGGCCAGAGCGCAGTGTCCAAACCAGAGTCTGATGTTCAGAATGAGCCAAAGCAGAACCCTCAGCTTTACCCATTCACACCCACAGCCTCGTTTTCAAAATGATTTTCATTTAATATTTCAGTATTTATTTAGGACAAGACATTCTTATTGCCTCTCACTCAGGCGAGTAAAATTGTTTGGAAAACCTGCTTCACAGTAATAATGGATGAAATAGATGTTAAATAGATATTTTGTTTTGTGATATTCATCATGTCAAAGTAGGTGGTACGTGACTCGTCACCTAACACTTTAGGGGGTGCACGGCTGCACCCACTGTCCATGGGTCGACTGATGGAAGTGAGGCCAGTCTGCACCATCTGCATGTCCGACCACCATCCACTCACTCACACATTCACTCAGGCTCCTGGTCCCAAACGGTGCAACAAAAAGCAATTTTTGAAAATGGCTCAAGGATGAGACAAAAGTGTTTTTGATCACTTAAAATACAGGAAATTACATCTGAATCTTTAAAAAATTCTTGGGGGAGGACCCCCAGACCCCCCGGTTCAAAGAATTATCCGGACCTCACTGTTTTTTAAATCCTGGCTACGGCCCTGCATATGGCTACTGTAGTAATACATCTGAATCCATACATTTAATATACATTTTATTCTAACCAGGTTTAATTTAACTCAGAAGTGATTTGCAAGGAAATATCTAAATAGAATGATGTAGATGAAATAGCAATGTTAGTGTTATTGACTATTTAAAAAAAAGGCCTAGTTCAAACACAGAACCTGGTGAGAGTGAAAAAGGTTGAGAAGCACAGATGGATAGAATGTCCTAGAATATTTCGACCCTTCTAGTTTGCACTTTGTTTGGTATAAGGTGCTATATTGAATGCCAAAAGCTCAATACATTTCAATTAAAATAGTTGCTTTAGTTTTCTTTTTATTACAGTATTTGCATGATACCCAACATTATCGTTTATCGCGATATTTTCTGAGACGATATATCGTCCTAAAAAAAAATGTGTCGTGGCAGGCCTTCGAGCAACTTAGAGGGAAGTGCTCTCATTCATCCTGGCACATTGTACATGTTTTTAGTGGTAGGGGAAACCGGAGTACCCGGAGGAAACCTATGCAGACACAGGGAGAACATGGAAAATCCACACAGAAAGGCCCCGTCCAGGTGGAAATCGAACCCGGGACCTTCTAGCTGTGAAGCACGAGCACTAACCGCTGCGCTACCGTGCCGCTATTTAAGGTAATGCCTTCAAGGAGGAGACTGGAAAATCCACAGGCCAGGTCCAGTCGACTGAGGAACAGTTTCATCCACTAGGCTATCAGGAAGCTTCCCTGCCCTCACTCCCCACTCCTCGCCCCACACTAAGGCCTTGAGAGAATGAACATTTCGATTCGATTCTTTGAATCTAGAATTGAATGCCAAGTGTCATGTCTGGAGGAAACAAAGCACGAAGCATGGTGGTGGCAGCATCATGTGTGGGGATGTTTTTCAGCAGCAGGAGCTGGGACACTAGTCAGGATAGAGGGGAAGATAAATGCTCAGAGGAACAGGACAAGTCTGTGAATGTCCTTGAGTGGCCCAGACAGAGTGGCCCAGAAAATATCTGTGCAGCTACACTCCCCATCTAACCTGACAGAGCATAAGAGGATCTGCAGAGAAGAATGGGAAAACTACCCCAAATGCAGGTGTGCAAAATCATAGCATCATACCCAAGAAGACTTGCGGCTGTAATCACTGCCAAAGGCGCCTCAGCAAAGTACTGAAAAAAGAGTGTGAATATATGTGCTATTTCAGTTTTTTATTTTTAATACATTTGCAAAAATGTCATTATAGGGTATTGTGTGCAAAATAGATTGATGACAAAAAAGTAATACATTTTGGAATAAGGTTGTAACAAAACAAAATGTGAGAAAAACACTTAAATACTTTAGAAAATACTAGAGATATTTGCACAATTGGAGCATATCCTGGAGCATATGCAGTTCATCCAGCACATGTTATCTCCCTGCTGCCAGTGGAAGGCGCTCCATGCAACATGCTAAGAAGGAGCAGTCAGTTGTCCTTGTCCAAACAAATATGAAGGCACATTTTAATGCATCTCCATCTTAACAGTACTCTAGTCAGTAAAAGTATCTCTATTCAAAAGCTCTTCACATTAAACAGCTTAAATCAAGGCGCTCCTCTTGG
Source organism: Gobius niger (assembly GCF_951799975.1). NCBI lineage: Eukaryota > Metazoa > Chordata > Actinopteri > Gobiiformes > Gobiidae > Gobius > Gobius niger. The sequence continues at coordinate 29,649,120 of NC_136868.1, forward strand.
TTTCTAATCCTGTTTGTACAATGCACCACTTGTTTTCTTCAGGAGGATAATTATAGGCCTCCATCATCAGACCCATGTGCACACAGCGAGGGCAGCAGGGGGTCCCTCCTCCCATCTCCACACTGCCCCTAGTCTCCGGGTCAGAAGCTCTAATGGACTGCTGTTAGATCGGAGTGCAGTGAGGGCACACAGTCAAAGCGAATGGAGTGGATATGATAGTCACCCGAAAATAACTCTTTTTAGTACAGTATCATAAGGGATTGGCTTCTCTGTGGTTCTATCCATTTTGTACTTTTTGCATCTCAAAAACATGAGGGGTAGTTTCAGACTGAAAGTCTTCTGAACAGATGTAAATGCAGGTTTTTAATATCCCAATAAAACAAATGAAACAAAGATGTTGTTTATAGTCCATCCCCAGACTCACCCGTGATCAGTTCAGCACTACCTTTCATAAACTTTCAGTCATACTGACGCCATGTTGCAAATTTTTCAATTTTTCATGTCAAAATGACACCCCTTGCAGCCCAGTGTCGCACTGGTTAGCACTGGTGCCTTACAATAAGAAGGTTCCAGGTTCGATTCCCAGGCCGGGGAAAATGACAACATTTTTCCGCATGGACCACACGGGCGCGTCAAGTGTAATCCAACTGCAACACATCAGGGCGGGGCAGGCAATCAACACAAGGGAAGCAAAGCAAAATCACACGGACAGACCACACATGTCAAAATAAAAGAGGACTAGACCAAAGACAACATACAAAAACAGGGGAACAAAAGACCAATCATGACATTATGTCTACCTTAAAATGTGTAAAAAGAAAGCAGTCTTGTGTCCAAAGTTTGAAAAACCATGTCTGCATTAGGGCAGGGCGATATGGCCTATAATATAAAAGAAATGTCACGAGAACGATATATTTGACGATATAATTGACAATGGACAAATTACTTCAAAATCCCAGCCTTACGCCTATTGGGAAGATTGATTCAGTGATATTTTATTCTTTTTTTTTTTAAACGGCATACTAATTTCCTCGCAAATATGATATACCGAAGCAGTTTACATCCTTCATTTCCTTTTTCCTTTTTAGGCACTTGTCGTGTTTTACAGTCAGTGTTTATGCTGCTCTGATGGAGATGAGCGTAACATCAATATTGTGTCCACAACGATATAAAAAATTACAACGATATCAAAACAATATATCGATATGGGATACAATATGGCGCACGCCTAGTCTGCAAAGATTTCCACCAAGTGCTCCCCTCCCCTAAATGTGTAAACTAGGACCCCTCTGTGGCCAGGACTCCCCTGAAAAGAGAGTATTTCTCTCAACTGGGACTTTTCTGATTAGGTAAGGTAAAATAAATAAATAATGACGGTTTGAATCCAAATGACTAGGGAGTCCTGAGATAAGACCTTTCCAAAGTGAATTCTGTGTCTGCAGAAGTGAGTGGTGCAGAAGCTTATAAGGACAGGAAGTAATTCAATCATGAACTTTTGTAATACACTTCGATTCCCAGCAGGGCCGCTGCCAGACATGTGGGTGTCCTGTAGGCAGAATTGTTTGGTGCCCTACGTGCAGCACATAAAGGATTCCCAGATCTTTTTTTTTTTATTTACATGATTTGGCAATGTCCTACAATATTAATGTAGGACATTGCCAAAATATGTGGTTGTGGTTAGCATTGATTGCCCCACAGTCTCCAGCATGAGCCAAGGTGGGTCAAACCCATCTTAGCAGTTATTTCTGGTGTCCTGAAAAATCTAGTGATCACTTTCCATTTAAACTCTTTCCAAATGTTCGAATTTGTGGTTAGATGTGCCTCAGTGCATATCTCCTCCCATATATCCTCTGGTATAGCTATTGTCATCTCCGCTTCCCATCTCGTTCCTATGTACTGAGAGTCATTTGTGCACATACTTAAAAATATAGTATATAGCTTGCCTATAATTTTCTTATCAGTATTAACTAATTGTCTCACAAGAAACTGTTCTATAGGAGTAGGGTTTATACACCGTTTCCAGTCTTTATGGGTTGTCAGAAATGATCTTAATTGTAAATACCTAAAGAAATCAGTATTAGAAAGACCAAATTCATTTCTTAACTGCTCAAATGTTTTAATATTCCCATCTTTAACTAACTGAAATATACAAGTTAATCTATAATCGGACCATTTCTTGAATGCATTATCTAATTTGTTTGGTGCGAAGGTTTTCATTAATCCAATATTTGTCAACAATGAAAGTGACTTTGGCAACCCAAAAAAAGATCGAATCTTGTTCCAAACCTTCAGTGTATTTTTTGTCCAGATTGACATTTCTTTCATAGGAGAATCTGAAAAGGGCATGTTTTGTAAAAGGTCTACACACTGAGAATGTTCGATATTAATATAAGCCAGCGGGTTGTTTTTTTTAAGTTTGGGAGTTTAAGACCACCGTCTGGCTTGGCTAACTGTAAAGTCTTAAGTCTAATTCTAGGACGTTTCTTCTGCCATATGAATGAGGATATTAATTTGTTGAGTTGATCAAATGTTTGTTTTGGGATCTCCACAGGTAACAATTGGAATAAGTAGAGAAGACGAGGCAGGACATTCATGCGTATACTTTCAACACGACCCAATAATGAGAGCGGAAGAGATGACCATCGTTCTAGATCACTGCTAATATTGCGAATAATTTTATCATAATTTGCCTTGTATAAATTATTTAAAGATGAAGTTATAAAAATCCCCAAGTATTTAATTCCTTCGGTTGGCCATCTGAGTTCACTTTGAAGTTTGAAGTTGTTTGAGACAAGATTATTAACATCCATGACCTCAGTTTTTCCTACATTTACTTGCCAGAGTAATACCCATATTGAGCAATAAGGAATTGTTGACGAGGGTTCTGTTAGATCCAATAGAACATCATCAGCGTAAAGTGATATCTTGTGCATCTCATTTTCTATTAATACACCCTTAACGTTGCTATCGTCTCTAATGAGCTGTGCTAGTGGTTTTATAGCAAACAGCAGGGGGGACAAGGAGCAGCCCTGTCTACAGCCACGTTCTAAAGTGAAACTTTGGGATCTGTATCCATTAACCTTAACTGCCGCCTGCAGAGATGAATAGAGTGTTTTTATCCATTTCTGAAAATTGGGTCCAAAATTAAACCGTTTTAGCGTCTGTAACAAATATTGCCATGAAACTCTGTCAAATGCTTTCTGTGCATCTAAAGATATAATCACTGATTCCAAATTTTTGTCTTTTAAATATGAAATTATATTTACATTATCTCCATAGTATCTCCCTGTGATAAACCCAGTCTGGTCAGGGTGTATAATTTGGGTAAATAATCTATTAACCCGTCTGGCCAGTATTGTTGTTAATATACTTAAATCTTTGTTTATCAAAGATATTGGCCTATAAGACTGACAATCGGTGGGCTCTTTACCCTCTTTATGAATAACAACTACAGTAGCCTCATTTCACAATGGAGCCATGGTTCCTGTCTCTAGGGCATATCTGGTGTTTTTAATAGTAAGGGTGCCAACACATCTTTAAAAGCCTTATAGAATTCACTAACATATCCGTCTGGACCCGGGCTTTTATTATTCTTTAGTGTTGAGATAACATCCTTCACTTCTGATTCTTCAATTGGCTTATCTAACTCCACAAGAGAGGAGGCGGTCAATTCTGGAAGTTTAATACGAGCCAAATAATCTGCTAGCTCTGAATCGTCTAAGCAGGTATCAGTATTTTTGTACAATAATTTATAAAACTCTGCAAAGGAATTAGCTATATCATTTGGTTTTGTGACAAAAGTTGCTTGTGATTTTATTTTTTGTATGACATTTGTAGACTGTTGCTTCCTAAGCCTGAATGCCAATAGTTTGCTTGCCCTATTTCCATCCTCATAATACCTTTGGTTTGTAAACCTTCAATTTCCTTCAATTTGTCCAGATAATAGGCTATTAAGTTGTCTACGGGACGCATTTAGTTCCTTTGTTATTGCAGCTGTTGCTGCTCGTTTGTGTGCATTTTCTAGATTTTTTATTGTTTCTTCCAACTCATGCTGTTTGAAATTCCTCTCTTTTTTCTTTGCTGATGCATATGAAATAATGCGGCCCCTCAGATATGCTTTGGTGCAGTCCCATAATATTAGGGGATTTACCTCTGGTATGCTATTGTATTCCAGGTAGTTTTTGAGCTCAGTTCTGACAAGAGATATAAATTCTTCATCATTGAGGAGAGATGTATTAAACCTCCACTGTTTGTCTTTGTCCTATGTTCCATTGCAGTAAAATAGGTGCATGGTCTGATAGAGTTATAGGCATAATCTCAATGTCCGTTATTCGATGTATATCAACCTTGGGAGCGAAAAAATAATCTATTCTGGAGTAGGATACATGTCTACTTGAGTAGAACGTGAAATCTCTTCGTCTTGGAAACGTAGTCCTCCAGACATCTACCAGGCCGGCTTCTGCAACATAATGTTTAAGGGCTTTGCTCATTCTGGTTAAGGGTGCCTTGGAGGGTGGTTGTCTATCGGTTAGCTGCGACATTACATAGTTGAAATCCCCTCCCATCAGTAATAATCCAGTGCTATGCTGTAAAATCATACTGAACAACGTCCTAATAAATTTCGGCTCATCTTCATTGGGTGCGTAGACATTAATAAGGGACACTTCAATCCCATCAATTAGTCCATTTACCAGTAAATATCTCCCTTCAGTGTCCTTAAATATTGATGTTTTGGTGAAGTTTATCTGTCTGTGGATGAGCATGGAGACTCCTTTCTTCCTCGCGGATGGGTGGGAAGAGTAATATATTTTGTCCGCCCATGATTTTAACTTTTCGTGTTCCACATCTGACAGGTGAGTTTCTTGTAAAAATGCAATATGGCAGTTATTTTGTTTTAATTGACAAAGTATTTTCTTTTTCTTTATTGGGCTGTGTAGACCCTTCACATTGTAACTTATGATTCTTAACATGTCCATATTTACAGACTAATAATTATGATTTGACTGCAAGCTAAGAGCTGGTGAGGCAGGAAGTGGAGATGCTGCGCTGACATATTTAGATATGTAATGATTAAAGAAATAACTAAGATAGTGACTGGGCTCTTTGGAGAGGACAGTATTACTCTTTAAATAATAGAGTGACAGTAAAAGAAAAAATAACTCTGCTGCTTTCACATTTGTTTCAGGATCCCCGGGGAACAGGGGGATCAAAACAAAAACACTAAACCTATAACCAACATGAACACTTAGAGAAGGCATTAGTTGAAGTGGGAAACTAGTCCCTAGCCACTAAACAAGTGGCAAAAATGTGCAATCTGGATTGAAGTGACTGCGTAGAGGAGGACAAAAGTAAAACAAATAAATGAGAAAAAAAAACAAAAAGAAAAAAAATGTTCAGGCCCCCGCAAAACAAAAATATATATTTATATAAACCGCTCTTCAAAAATATTACTAATAATATTAATAATAATAATTAAATAATAATAAAATATAATAAATAATAAAATAGAGGTAGCTGGTGTCGGTGCAGTAGCCTATTACACTACACAATATACCAGTAATATAATAACTCCAACCTGTATAATAGGCTACCAATTGTCAATTGTCCAGTTGTCCGTGGTTGTTTCATAAAGGCGAATAAGTTCACTCAACTTGCAGTTGCTGTCCAGCTGGTACAATGCTTTTCGCAGAAGCCATGGCCTTTCTGTGGTCCACGAAGTCCTTGGTCTCCTCTCGGTATGTGATCCGAAACTTTGCAGGGAAGAATAGGCCATAGCGGATTTCTTTCTGGCCTCTCAGGATTTTCCGCACATCTGTGAATACAGCTCTGGCCTTTGCCACATTAGGAGTGTAGTCGGGAAATATTGAGATGCGTTGTCCTTTGTAATACGCGCTTTCCGTAATAAGATCACCGCGACATCTCCATCATAGTGTAGTTTTGCTATTATCACCCGGGGCTTCTCGCTGTCCTTTGGGCTGTCACGGGCAAGCACTCGATGAGAGCGATCCACCTTGATCTCACGGTTGAGTTGTAGCATTGTTTTGAGAACGTTAGCAACAGCCGCGGGGGAGCTAGAATTAGGCTGCTCTTTAATTCCGGCAATCCTAATATTACAGCGTCTGCTTCGGCCCTCCATATCCTCACACTTGTCTCTCAGCGTACTCACATCTTTTTGTAGGCTCGCTACAGTGTCGCGTAGCGAGGTTACCTCATCGGACCATGATGACAAGCCGCTATCCATGTCTTGAATATCAGTTCTCATCTGCTTTAAAGTCCTCTCTTAATGATGCCAGGATGTCTGCTTTGATGCTGTCAGCAGTCATACCTGGGTTTTCACTTGGTGTAGATAAGGGTTGGTCCACTTCGCTCGGTGTAGTCTGCCTCGTGGTGTTTCTTGTGACATGCCATGGTCTGCTAGCTTCGTTGCTAACGTTACCGAAATACTTCTGCAGTTTTTCCGCCATTAACTCCCAAAGATAATGCGCAGACTGGAAAGGGATCTTGAACGTCACCTCTATGCTGCCTCTGGCATGGATTTGAGCTGTTTTATAACAAGGCACAGGGAGAACATGCAAACTCTGAGGTCAAACCCTGGACCTTCTCTGAGGCGAGAGCTCTAACTAACAGCAGCCCACTTCCTATGTGGGACTGCATAGGGACGCATTTAAGGAAGGGTTATGTGAAGGAAAGGTCAAGTTTTTGTTTTATCTTCCTTGGATTTTAATTAACCAGCTACATTGTAACCCTCTAAACTGAAAAGCATGATCTGGACTTATAAACACCACACAGCTAATATCCAATATTGTTTTTTCCAGCAGCACATTTGATTGGACTTATCTGGAGAGCTCAGACAGGCTGCAGACAGACATGTTTTGAGAGGGAGAGAGATATGAGACTGTAAAACGCTGACAGGACGCTCAGGTTTTTTTTTTATATATACTCTCTCCTCTCCTCCAACCTGCTTCATGCATGTAGCTTAAACCCTGCTTTTGACTTTACTATTTCTGATCAGCACCCAGATTCTCCCCTGGCAGTGGTCAGCCTCCATCCCCTTCATCCCACCGCCAACCACAACTCATTATTGTGCCAAGATAAAAAACCTAATGCGGATGTGCTTTTTTCCAAAAAGGGCCAAAATAAACCAGCGATAGAAATGACCTTAATATTATTTCAGTCTGTGCGTATTTCCCAATAAGAGTATTCCATCTTTGCGTTTGATAAAGGGATTATGCGTCCAGGCGGCTTTATGGGGCCCGCTCGAATCGCGCGATGGGAGGAGAGTGGCGTGATTGAGTAATTCTTGTTTCCTTTCTGCAGGGTTGGCAGTCCTCTTTGGTGAAAGTCGCAGATCAGCATTATGCCAGATTTCTACTTGTGCCGGAGCCTGTCTGCATATAAGGCCATCAGTGTTCATGAGTTTGTCTGCCTACAGGGACAGAGTGTCGTCTGGGAGGGGAAAGTACAGGGCAACAATATGTTTAATGACTAAAAATGTAAAAAAAAATATGTCTTGAATCTTTATGGAAATGTGTGTCATTTAAATATTAAAGTAACAAAAAAGTATGTTATAAATATAAAGCTTTATGTTGATAAGTTTGACTAATGGACACTTTGAAATAAACTGAGAGCTGAAATGATCCAAACCAGTCAAGAGAAGCTGTCTGGACCTCAAAAACATAGTAGAGCACCACCTTGTGACATCAGCAGGTGGAAGACAAGCGTTTTACGGAGATAGACGGATTTTGAATTACTCTATCTCAATTCCAGGTGTATTTATATAATCTGCTTAAACGCTCCATAAAGTCAGTTTAGACATATGAGCTGTGAAAAGTTTCCATTGATGTGGCTACTGCTACAGCTGCTAGCACATAGAGGCTAATGGCTTCCTGCAGCTTCATGCTTTTAACACCACCATGACAAAATATCAGTATCTTCTGCTGAGCAAATAGCACCTTGCTACAAATTGCTAGCCACATAGCATAATTGACTAAGTCATTTTGTATTGTTACAATGGCAATAAGAGAAAAACAATGTGTTTCCTAAAAAAAAAAACTCTTTCTACATCAAAAACAGTGGAGAAATTAGTTAGGCAATTATGCTATGTGACTAACGAAATGTAAGGCAGTGGTTTATGCCACGTGTACGTTGTCTTGTGCAAATTAACCAATTTCCACAACCACACATGTATTTAGCCACACATCGTAAGGTCAGCAGTTAAAAAAAAAAAAAAAAATATATATATATATATATATAATATATATATATATATATATATATATATATATATATATATTAGAGGTTTAATCTAGATTAATCTAGATTAATCTAGATTAATTCTGAAATTAATCTAGATTAATCTAGATTAAAATGTCTCGCTTGAATTCTGCCGAAGCCATTCAGAATATGTGTGCTGCCCAAATAATGACTAAAAGTAAGTCTTTGAGAACGAGTTTCTCAAGACGGTGCGTTAGACCAGGGGCTCATCTCCTGTTTCCAAAATGCATCACAAACTGCTTGAGAACTTTCTACTATGATAATTGGTGATGAAAATAATTCATGTTCAAGAAGATGCACTTGTGTTTACTAACTGTTTATTCAGTTAAACATTCATTTTGAACTGTAGGTCGACATTAGAGGTCCTGATGAACTGTTTACAGTCAGTAGCTTTGTGTCAATCAATTTTCTGGTGACAAACTAAATCTCCTCTTCTGCAACTATGACCTGCTACAGAAAAAAGATCCGAGACTTTAATGGTGCTCTTATCGGTACTTTAAAAGAAAAAAGAAAAACGTTAGATAGAGGCTACTGTATATAGGCAATGTAGCCTAGGCCACTATTTTTTATTAAACTTTTTTATTACACATTTACTCTGCACTTGGACCTAATGTATTCCCAATTTGTGCAAACACTTAATATATGGGAGGTAAAATACAAGTATAGACCAAAATGTAAAGTTCAATATTTTTGAAAATAATCTAGTAAGTAAAGGATTAAGTGTCATAGTTTGTTAATCAGGCTGTTGGTTAGATTTGACTGGAGCTATTGGGACTGAGCCTAAAGGAAATCTGCTGTAAAATAATGACCTGGAGCCACTTTCAGCTTGTGTCCAGTGGGTCAACACCGGCCGCACTGACACGTGTGCGCGTTCACGCCACTGTGTGCGCGTTTGCGGAACATAGACTCCACTGGAATCGGGTATTTGTGACTGTGCGAGGCTCTGTTCAGTATGAAGGCGTTACGTCTCCCTTTTAACAGCGGGTCAGCGGCAGCAGCTCAAGGGGGTTACGCAGCGTGTCGTTCCCGTGCACACCTGTCTCACCGCGCGCACCTGTCTCTCACCGCGCGCACCTGTCTCACCGCGCGCACCTGTCTCACCGCGCGCACCTGTCTCACCGCGCGCACCTGTCTCACCGCGCGCACCTGTCTCACCGCGCGCACCTGTCTCACCGCGCACGGCTGCAGAGAGAGGCGCGGAGCGGGGCAGGTCCGACACCGCGCTCTCGTGCGGGGCTTTTAGTGCTTATTTTAGCGCGGGTGATGCGACTCCGTTAGCCCGACTGTTCTCACAGAATAAGTAAATAAACTCACTGTGGATCAGACGTAGAACCTGCTGCTCTTCGAGTAGCTCCAGCCTCCGCGTGGCAGTTGTTTTGGTTTCAGAGGAATCACGTAACAGCGAGGCTGCGTGTGAGATGCATTCATGGACCGTAAGAAGTGCGGGAAAGGCGAGTGTTTAACAAATGCGCGGAAAAACCGGACAAATAATTTGCAGTCTGATACACTTTGCTTGCGCCAGAGGCCTCAGGCCAGAATACTTTAAGCCCTGTATAAAATATCACGGTGAAAGTCATCATAGCTTGCAGAGTATAGACCCAGCTCCCAACCCAGCTTTGAGAATAGATTAACGCCGATATTTTTTTTATCACGCGATAAGAGTCTCCCGTTAACGCAGCACGTTAACGCCGATAACGGCCCACCCCTAATATATATATATATATATACACTGCTCACAAAATCTTAGGGCACACTCAAAAAACACATCCTAGATGTCAATCAATTCGATTTTTCGGATGAAAATCTTTATTCATAGTGTAGGGCAATGTGTTGAGAACAAAATAAAATAAGAATGATAAATGGAAATCAAATTCTCAGCCCCTGGAGGTCTGGATCCAAAATTATAGTCAAAATCAAAGTGACAAATCAGGTCACTGGTTGATCCAAATTCTGTAGAAATTCCTCCAAACGAGTCTGTATCATCCTCAGTCGTGTGTGTGGCCTCCACGTGCCTGAATGCACTCCCTACAACGCCTGGGCAGCTCCTGATGAGACCACAGATGTCCTCCTGAAGAATCTCCTCCCAGACCTGGATTAGAGCATCAGTCAGCTCCTGGACAGTCTGTGGTGCGACGTGGCGTTGATGGATGGACCGAGACATGATGTCCCAGATGTGCTCTATTGGATTTAAGTCTGGGGAACGGGCAGGCCAGTCCATAACATCAATACCTTCATCATGAAGGAACTGCTGACACACTCTTGCCACATGTGGCCTGGCATTATCAGGCATCAGAAGGAACCCAGGGCCCACAGCACCAGCATATGGTCTTACAATAGGTCTGAGGATCTCATCCCGGTCCCCAATGCCAGTCAGGGAACCTCTGGCTCGCACATGGAGGGCTGTGCGGCCCCCCAATGAAATGCCTCCCCAGACCATCACTGACCCACCACCAAACCGGTCATGCTGGATGATGTTGCTGCAGCAGAACGTTCTCCAGGGCGTCTCCAGACTCTGTCACGTCTGTCACATGTGCTCAGGGTGAACCTGCTCTCATCCGTGAAGAGCACAGGGCACCATTGGCCAATCTGCCAATCGGTGTGTTCTCGGGCAAATGCCAATCGGGCTGCACGGTGTTGGGCAGTAAGCACCGGCCCAACTTGTGGACGTCGGGCCCTCATACCACCCTCACACCACCCTCATACCACCCTCATACCACCCTCATACCACCCTCACACCACCCTCATACCACCCTCATGCCCCCCTCATGGAGTCGGTTTCTGACCGTTTGAGGACCAACATGCACCTTTGTGGCCCTCTGGAGGTCATTTTGTAGGGCTCGGGCAGTGCTTCTCCTGTTTCTCCGTGCACAAATGAGCAGATAGCGGTCCTGCTGCTGGGTTGTTGACCTCGGTCGGCCCCCCCCAGGTCTCCTGGTGTACTGGCCTGTCTCCTGGTATCTCCTCCATGCTCTGGACACTGCGCTGGGAGACACAGCAAACCTTCTTGCCACAGCACGAAAGGACGTGCCATTTTGGATGAGCATCACTCCCTGAGCAGCTTCTGTGGGTTGTAGATGCTCCTCATGATGCCTCTAGTGGTGAGAACACTGGACAAATGCAAAAGTGTTCCAAAAATACTGTACAAAGGATGAAGACAGGGAAATGGTCTGTGGTCACCACCTGCAAAACCATTCCTTTTTTGGAGTGATCTTGCTAATTGCCTCTCATTTCCTGTCCTGTTGTCTGTTTAATTTCCACAACACCAAGTGGAACTGATTCACAATAAGCATGGCTTCCTAACTGGACAGTCTGATATCCCAGAAATTTGACTGACTTGGAGTTACATTGTGTTTTTTGAGTGTGCCCTAAGTTTTTGTGAGCAGTGTATATATGTTGGGTCACTTTCTAACCTTCTATTATCTCTCTTTAATCCCCCACCTAAAAGCTTCTTGAACAAAGCGTCAAAATAGCGACGAAAACGAGAATGAAAACACAACAAAAAAGTGACAAAAACTCGATTAAAAAGTAATGGACAAACAAAAAAAAAGCCACAAAAAAGTGACAAAAAAGCAACAAAAACGTGCTGGAAGAGCAACAATGAAAAAACAACAACACACAATACAAACAAGCGTTAAAAAGCAAGGGGAAAAATAGGGATGAAGAGAACAACAAAAAAATAACAAAAACAAGACAAGACAAGTTGAAAAAATGACCAAAACTCCCAGAGAGGTGTGTATTGTGTCCAGATTTATTAGCAAGAGCAACAATCAGAAGCTCAAAGTGAACCCTCAAGCACAATCAGTCAAGACACAGCAAAACACCATTGTCTTCACCTAAAGTTTTAATGAGCGATGGAAGATAGAAGTAGAATCTAAATTAGTGCCATTTATTTTGGGGGTGGTCCCCCCCGCGTCACTTTTTCACCGCTCAAAGCTGTGCACAGGCGTGAAACGTGTATATAATTACATTCTTTGAACAATTCGTATACACAGAGGAGGGATTGTGACAGCATGAAACGATTTTGGGCCAAAACAAAAAATGTCACTGTTTGAACAGGACAAATCAGGTACCCCAGCTTTAAGGCGGGGGTTATGGGGCTGAAGTAAGGCCGGCTAAATGACAACGTGAGATGGTGCCAGTTGGTGTTTTTTAAAGGGACACTGCATAACATTTTGGACTACACTGTTGCCATCAGTGCAAAACACGCTCCTAATGACCAGCTCAACAAAGAAAAATGCTATTACTGTAGGGAATAATCAAAGAATGGTTTTGGATGAGAACCTAACCTATTTTAACCTCAAATTCTACTGATTTTAGTCACATCTCCATGGAGACGAGCTGGAGACGTCCCCTTTCCTGGTAAAGTTACAGTCATGTCTTAGGAGAGCTGAGCCGTTCACAGCAAAAGCACATGTTTGTTTGTACATTTATGAGGTATTTTTCCAATGATGAGATGATCTATCATAACATAAAGGCTAGTATTTCAATTTTATTTATAAGTGAAAATCCTATGCAGTGTGGCTTTAATTTGTGGTTTTATTCGCATATTTCTAAATGCACTGCTTCGTTTATTTCTTTAAAACTGGTTGCCACATACCTCACCCATCACATGACTTTGTTGAGACGTGCTCAGATACAGACACTTTCACACTCTGCGATTCGGTCGATCTCATCAACTTCTTACCTGAGCATAGACGAGTCGATACGTACCTGTCTGGTCTATGTGCGTGCCCGTGGAAGAGCTTGGATGCTTCCAACTTCACCCCCGTTTGGAGCTATAGGAACATACTAGGAGAGGCCAAATGCTAACAACATCTTTGGTTGTTTTAAGCAACTGAGGACACGCACAAAGACCAGACAGCTACGCATCAACTCGTCTAAGCTCAGGTAAGAACATTTCTCAGTATAGAAAAACGGTGGCCTGTTCCTTTAAGCTATTTAAGCTCACAGGGACTTTCAGAAGAACCTGATGCTTTAGTGGCCTCTTAAAATGTAATTCACACATGAATTGCAAACTTATCGAAAACGTGATCCAGGCCAAAGAATATCATGATGTACTGTTTTTGTCATATCGCTCACTCCTGCTTTGATGTATCATTTTGAAAATGAATTTCAGAATGACTAGTCAATATCTAAATATGGAGAGTTAAGACATTCACTCTCGCATCCCTGTAAGGGTTTGATTCCCAGGGTGCATCTACATCTCTGAACATCAGGTCAGCAGCACATATGAGGGGGGAATCCTGAGTCCATGGGGTGCATTCGAATTGATGTCGTTTCACAAATGTAAAATCCCATTTATAAACATAGGTTAATCCTGCTGTGTTGGAGTGGTTACCCGTCATCACTCAGAGTGTAGCCCGTTTAGTGTTTAACCCCTGTGTTTAGTTAACACAAGAGGGTCGTGACCCCTGACCTCCGCCGACTGCTCCAATCATAGGCTATGATTCAGATAAACGGATTAAAAAATGGGGAAAGAGCTTTTTCACATGTGACTGTCTAGTTATGAAGACCGTTCCCTCGTAGATTGGGAAATCTATTAACTCATTGCCAGCCATTTTCAAATCAGAGAGCTCCCCACTGCCAGAGGTTTTTCAAGATTTTGACTGTTTTTTCAAGACCCACAGAAAATTTAGGTCTGGGTCTATGTCAACACGAAACCCACCAAAAGAAGATTAGACTCTCTTCTTTCATCTAAAAAAGTTTATTTGTACCTCTTTCCATACTTTAGTAATCGTCCGTAGAAAATAGGTGAAAGCACCCAAAATGCTTTTTTCTGACCAAAAAGAGAGAGAAAAAGAACGAGCAATAATGAGCAATAATAGTGACTCAATAATGAACTTGTATCTCTTTTATTGAGTCACTAGGTGGCAGCATTAGGCAGCACAACTAAGATTTTAACACCAGACATGCTCAAGGCTTTGCTGCAGCTGTTCCCATTGATAAACCTAATTGACGTCTAAAGACGTCATTGGCAGTCAATAAGTTAATGGTCAAGCTTTCTGACTGGTACAAACTACTTTAAAACTGAGGTGTGTACAATTGTATGGGAGAATAAAGTCAGAGGGCCCGTGGGTGCACACATGCAAAATAGTTCACGCTAAACTGGTGCATAAAGCTGGGGTTGTTGATATTTCAGTTTCTCCTAAACGCTAAAAGGCCACAGTGCAAACGTATTCATACATCAGATTGGCACCACTAACAATATAACAGTTTCAAATGTTATATCATGTTCAACACCGTTCAAAATAGCATGAGCTTATTTTAAGTAGGACTTGCATTTTAGCACCTGGCTTAGTAAAAAATAATAATAATAATAATAATAATACATTGGTTTTATATAGCGCTTTTCTGAACACTCAAAGACGCTTTACATTGCATTATTCATTCACTCCATACCCGGTGGTGGTAAGCTACTATTGTAGCCACAGCTGCCCTGGGGTAGACTGACAGAAGCGAGGCAACCAGTCTGCGCCATCGGCCCCTCCGACCACCACCAACCACTCACTCACTCACTACATTCACTAGGCTTCCTGGTGTTACTAAACGGTCTCCCATCCAAGCACCGACCAGGCCCTTCCCTGCTTAGCTTCCAAGGTCTGACGGGATTGGGCATCACAAAGGCGGTATGACCACAATCAGGCTCAGTGTTTTCTCTTAATGCATCAGTCAATGCGATCTGGATAGAAGATCATAATGGAACGTTACAGGAAAAATCAAATATGGTTTCAAGCAAGCATCATCATCCCGTCACAATAGGGTCATTCCTTGTCAAATCAACACATTTTAGACAAATATCCCGCTTAAAACTTGCCCTTGTTGCTGTTGGTAAACCCTAAAGTGAGTGAACTTTGTAGTTTTTATCTTAATACAAAACATTTAAAAAAGATAGGTGTGTCAGGCCAGAATCAGAACTAAACCAGATCTAATAGGACCAAGCATTAAAACTGGTTTAAGCACTGCACAGATAACATTTCAGTATTTTCATGGAGGATTGGCTCTTTCAATCCAAAAGGTTGCAGACCCCTGGTTTCAGATTGCACCAACTGCTAAAAGAATCAAAATCTCCACTTTTTAGACATTCAAAGTCACACGATAAATCTTTTATCCTCTGCTCAGAGATGGTAAAGCCTCTCCTGCACCCACAAGTGGCGGCTAATCTGCGACAACAGTCTTGACCACCGTTCATTCACTGACTCTCACACTTATTCAAACCCAGGCACTGCATGAAGGCACATGCCACTTCCAAGGTATCATTAGTTCACAAAAATCAACTGAAGAACCTGATTGAAGTTCATTGTTTGCTTTCCATCTATCAACATTTGCCTTTATTCCATTACTGAAGTGTACATCACAGTCTATAATGCAACATTCATGTAGTCTGTGTCTTTAATCAAAACGTAATGGAGCCCCCAGACACTGCAGTCTTCTGGGATGGGATTATGGGAACTGAAGCTGGTCTATTCATATACTACTTCTGTAATTAACATATGGATTAAGTTACATTCAAATTAATATACTTAATCTATGCTATTATATATGTACTATATCCCCCCCTAGCTCTTAGAAAGCCCCGCAGGACGGACTCTGAAACACAACCCAGGCCTAAAAAACAACACTTTATATTAAGGCATGCTCTAAAGCATTTGAACATATGAACTAATAAAATATGAATTATGTAAATGTTAGTGAGCAAAGAGTTAATTATATATTGCACTGTAAGTTGTTTGTCATTTAAAAGCCTTTTACGAACAGGTGCATTTGTAAAGCATTGGTTCTTTTTTAGTCCAGTATTAGTTCATGGTTGTCTTGTGTTTGTTAATGCTTAGTACTTGTTGTTCTTTACTTGATCTTTATAAATATGCTGCTACTTGATAAAGATTTACAAAAGACATATAATCTAGTACATGACAGGTCAAACGTTTTAGAACACATTTATGCAGTTACTACTCTGAAGTCAAAGCATAGAACAAATATATGGTAAATGTTAGAAAATACATCCATCTATGAACTATTATGTATTCTAAACCTTTGGGGCTGCTTTGCTGGATCCAGGCTCGGTGACTGGGATAGCACCCTTAACCAAAATGGCTACCACAGCGTTCTGCAGCGCTGTGCTGCAGCGTAGTTTCCCAAGAACACCGAGTTCACCTATAGCGTACATTATAATCTCTCTGTTTGTGAACAGGTTTTTAATAATCAGCTCACTTTTAGTTTTTCAACTTGCGTTTGTAAACTGATTGGGGCATAAAACTAGTTTGTAGATACTTAATTAAAAAGGACCTAAAATAAAATAATGCTTTACAAATATGTCAGCCCCCACATTATGCTTCTGACAGCAATGATGAAAGTCTTACATAAAATACCATACATAAAAGCTAATGGTTAAGCTTTTATTGCAGCCACAGATGCCCTGGGGTAGAATGACAGAACGGAAGCTGCCAACAGTTACGCACTCACACACTAAACTGACAAAGTGGAGTGAAGTGTTTGCAAGGACACGACGAGCAGGTTGGAGCTGGGATCGAACCGGCAACCTTCTAGTTGTGAGACCACAGCTCGAACACCAAATTACACACACAATCCAGGTGGGGCTTGTTTTACATTTGAGACATTAAACAAGCATTGTTTAAACATGTTAACGGTGAGAGGGTTTGACTTTTACGAAACAAAAATGTCAGAGAGCTACTCGTGCTTTGAAGACACTTGTGCTACTATTCAAGTTAAGAGGAGTTTACCCTGGACAGTTAGGAGCCAAGATGAAATTCAACACAATGACTTTGAGTGTCCTCTATACGCTGAACTATTTCTCCCTTGAATGTTTGGCAGATCCTCTTCAACGCGCTCAAAACAATAGAAAACACATCAAAAATGTGACGTATAAAGTGCGAGCACAAATGTAGAAAGCCTTTGGGGAGCCACTTGGCAAGGGCTGGAAGCTGCTGGTCGACATCCTGTCTGTACGTCTTAAAATTCCACTAACACGACCTATAACGTATCACATGGAAACAATAAAGAAATACAATATCCTTAAAGAAATTGACGTCTGCGCTGATGCCACTGCAAATGTGTGCAGAAGCAGACAGTTATTCTATTCCAAAACATACACAATTAAAGTTCACTATAACCGTATGAGTATAGTGGCCATAATGTAGAACTATTTTGGACTATTGTGAGAAGAAGTTTGTGCTCCATTAATTGGAAAAAAAAAAAATATTTAAGTCACTTTCTTCACTGCCACTATCAAATCTATCGGAATTTTCAGAATGAAAAAATGTTTTTTATAAACTTTTATAGTATAGTATGTTCTTTTTATTATTATTATGCATTTTTATAGAATATGTATTTGTTTCTTAAAATTACATTCTATTTTCACAAATCATTATCTTTTACAGTAAAATGTATTAAAATGGCGTCCTAATCTCCCTTGCTTCCATTCCAAACTCTGTGCAACAAGTCCTAAACCACCTCATTTTACAACACAGAAAAGTTAAAGTTAAAAAGTGTTAAAAGTTAAAGTCAACATCAGAATCTCCTCATGAACCGAGCACTAACAACAACAGAAAAATCAACTCTGGCTCGTCACGTCTATGTAAATGTTTTCCCAGATCCTTTAGCCTATTGGCAGTCAGCTCCATAAGCACAAAATGATTGGTCCACCAAGTATTATGACATGTGTCCACCCCAGGCACCACCCATCCTGCTCCCTAAAAGTCCTCCAAGATGTCACGGCCAATCTGTCAACTTTGGCAAAAACTTCTAAAGACCACCGCATTTCGTTAGGGGAGCTTCGACACTTCAGTCAAAAAGACCCCGTCTTCAGAATCCACAAACCGCATCTTCTATTTATTTCAGAACTGTCTCTTAACGCCTTCCATTGTCGCTCCTAATCACTCCCCTTGCATCTTAAACAACCTTCTAAACTTTTCCCCGCATTCACGCCAGTCCCTAATGGCTTCTGCCGCCGTGCACAACAAAACAACAAAGTTCATAAATAAATAAATACCTTTCGCGGATGCCCAGAGGAAAGCTCGCGTCGGTTGGTGAGATGTTGTTGATACCGCCGCTTGGTTTTTGCTCGGTCCTCTCTGGAGCTCCCTGCCTCCGTGCTTGCCGCGCTGGGGAAGAGTGAATGGCTTTTTTTTTGCGCCTGGCATATCTAATTAGAAGCCAGGACTGCTGCTTCTGCTGTCGCCGCCACCACCGCTGCTAGTGCTGCTATCGGCCGAAAGGATCTACCTCTCCAATCTCTCCTGACTCAATCTTTCCCCCCCATCTCTGATTTTCTTTTATATTTATGCCGGAATATTTAATTGTAGACAAAAGGTTACTCTGGGCTCTATTCATTGCACACACAGGCAGAATAATCTCCTTTAAAAGGCTTGACATTTCAGGCTTTTCAAAGGGGGCTGAAAAAATTATATCCCCGCTTTTGTTAATCAATGAAGTAGAACTCCCCCGAACAAAGGAATTAAATTGCTTGGTTGGTTTAATAAAACGCCGCAGAAATAGCAGCTTCCTCTTGGGCTTTTGTGTGGAGCTAGCTGCCGGCTGGCTCCCCCCACCCCTATACGCGAACCATCACTGTAATTCCATATGATTTGAGGGGCAAAATCTCCTCATTTCTCCACACAGTTGGCTTTTGAAATCCTATTGAGTGTGCAGAGGCTACTGGGGTGATTGGGACCCTGAGCAGAGCTGTGCTAGCCCTGCTGGCTGGGCTGGTTGGTTGGCGGACAAGGCTAGACAGCGGGTCGACTACAATTTACAATTTCTATACTGTCTCTGGCGCGGAAAAACAGTGTAATTATGCAAATGATAGGGGCAATAATTAGGGCCCTAGCGGGTGCCCATTGTGTGAGCGGGTGCCGTGTTTCGGGCCAGCGTTGGAGACACGCAGCGGGGCACGTACCGGCTGTGGATGCGTCCTCGGAAGAAGATGAAGCAGATGTCCACCGCACCGCCGGATCAAAGAAGAGGCTGCAGAGAGGAAAAACACATGAGCAGGGTCGTGATACAGGTGCTAGAGACATTTGAAACACTTATACTGAGGCAGGAACTTTGATAAACCATAATGTAGTTTCATCCTTCAGCAAGACAATGCCTTTGGATATATATGCAGACTGAGTACCTGTATGTTAGTGTGCCCCAGGGCAGGAGTGGCTACAGAAGTATCAAGTGCAGCATCACATGGTATAAAGACACTTAAGTTAAGGCATTCTTTATTGTCCCTAGAGGAACATTTGTCCTCTGCATCTGACCCATCCGCCACTGTGGCCTGTCAGGAGCAGTGCAGCGGTCACAGTCAGGGACCTGTCTGATCATGAGCGAGCCTCATGGTCACTGATTGATGATAATAATAAGAAGTATGACTTACACTTGTATTGCGCTTTACAAGCCTACACACACAGTACATTTACTCAGGCAAGATGGGGGAAGTGACTTGCCCAAGGACACAACGTCAGTCTGCTCTTAGGGGTGCTGGGATTCAAACCACCATTTGAGCCACCAGCACCCGGATGAACCTAATGTTTTGGGCTGAGGGAAGAAATCAGAGCAGCCGAAGGAAACCTAGACTGAAAGAACATGGAAATAAAGCACAGAAGGCCCGGGAATTGAACCCGGGACCTTGCACTGTCTGTGAGGCTACCTGTGAAACACTACTATTATCATATGACAGGGGTAGGCGACGTCAGGAGCGAGGGCCAAATCCTAGAGCCTCTGGTTCCCTGGATGATTTTAACTAATATTATTGCACAAATCAGCAAACAAATACCTGCCAACGTACTGTAAAAACATTAAAATACCTTCAATTTCTTTCTCTGGCAAAACAACTCATTATATCATATATGATGTACAATGCTGGCAGTTGTGCAAACTTACTTTGGGCTACAATTGGGAGGTTCGACCATTGGCGTTTTGACGATGTCCAAAATCGCGCCAGTGTACCCAAGCAGGGTGTCCTTGGATTTATTCCAAATTAAAAAGAGGTCAAACTAAATGATTTCTAATATTGCACATTATTTAAACTAAATGATTATTTTAATGAAATGTTCTGAATACATGTATATATGTAATATATGGAATTTAAAACAGTTCTTTACATTTTCCATGATTTCTTTGTACAGCATTAGTGAGTGTATAATGAAAAAAATATATACATTTTTCCCAAATTGTTACACCCTACCAACACAGTATTGGAAAAAATATTTCACAACAATATAGTAAGAAGCTCCAACAAGGACTGGACGTTTCGCGATCTTGGCCTCTCCCATCGGCCCTGGGTCTCTAGCCTGTCCGTCCATGGGAGTGGATCTCTCCTTCTGTGGTTCTCGCGGAGGTTTCTCTTTTCTCCCGCTGGGTTTTTTCCCCACTGTGCAGGAGAGTCTAAGGGTGGGGGACACCCATGTGGCTCATCACCACCTGCTGCCGACGCTTATTATATGCCTGGATACTTAATTTGCCTGAACTTTACATTGTCTTATTTACTGTTCTGTTTTATTGTCTTAAAGCAGTACTTATCTCATGCAACAATTACAAAGTTGCAAACTGAGACATTTGTCAGTAATATCATTGTGGATGTGGTTATTTTCATACAAAAATAAATCACAAAAATTCTAGCTTTAAAAGGTGGGGCATGAATGATTTGTTCTGCTTTGCTGCTGATTGGATCAAGCAAGTGTCATATCAGCCAATTACAGCTTGTCTCAAACAAGTCTGTAGCAAGCACCTTGGGATTTCCGTTGTCGCGGTGATGTTAATTAGCATCAATAAAAGTGCTTGTTTTTGCCGGCTATGTAAAACCCATCTATTGATGGCAATACTGACACTTGATTGGTCCAAAACACCAGGGCATAATGCTGGAGATTGGACTCTGTTAAAAAGTATTTTTGTGAGGTTGTAAAATCACAGATCTAGCAGGAATTCCTCTTGCAGCACAAGATGAACTTATCAGTGCCCACAGATCTAAGGTCAGTCACAATCAAACTGTCAAGACTGTGTTCATGTTGTTAAACTCTTGCAGACTTAAGATGTTACACAATATGCACATTTAGATGATTATTATGTGATAGATGGCTGTGTTATTAGGGGTAAATGGATAATAAACCATTTCATTTTCATGTTCTACCATTTCACAAAGCCTGTAATTCATGAAAAAAGGCAAACGACGAACAAATGTTTTCGTCTTGTAGACATGTAGTGTCCATATTGTTGTATGCACATAATGTGATTGAAAGTATGCATATAATAGTGCTTTTTTTAGGGATAATTTTTTGGATGTTAAGAACAGAATGCTATAAATTCACTGTTAATGGAAATTTGCCATATTTGTGGGTCATAGCAAAAAAAACACACACATTCAGTCTGAATTAGGGTGCAGGATCAAAGTAGAACACAAGGATAGTGTTCTACTTTGCATAGCAAATGTTGTCCATCCTCACTGTCTGAATAATTTTTCAAGTTCTTTTTCTAAGCAACACCAGGCGCTCTGTCATAGGAAGGGGAAACACCAGGGCAAACTGATGAGCCAATTACATTGCATGCAAGCTAAGACCAAACCACCAGGAACCGCTTACCATGCCAAACTCATTGAATTTGGCAACAAACATGGCCATATTCAAGTCTTTTGACACCTTTCGGTTCTGTCACATCAGGCTCACCCGATTCATTTTCTTTTCTAAGGCATCCACTCGCAGTAAACAATGAGGTAAATCCAACGGGAACATGTTCAGGATTACTTAGGAGTTGATTCGGCTGCAGTTAAATAGTTTGTCGCACAAGATTAGTGTAGTTGGGTCAATACTTACAATGACCAATCTGCACAGCTATATTTGTGAATGCCGTTTCACACCGTTTTACTGGATACTTTTGTACGTCTTTGACATGAGTCCATAATGGTCCTGAAGACAACTGCTAGCTTATCAGCTAAACCCATTTTAGACCTAAAAAATGTCTTCGGAGACACTGAAGAGGCACCAAGAGCCCCCACACCTGCAGCACAGAGGAGGCGTCACAAGAGGCGCTACAAGAAAGTAAAATGGGACAAACAGGAGATGGTGAAAGACTGCTGTGGAGCGGAGGGAGCTGCGGAGTAGGAAGGGGAAGAAAGAGGTGGAGCTGTAGTCTAATAAACCACACCCTTTTCTGCACGAAAGAAGGTGGGTCTGGCCATACACAGTAAACAAGTTGCTGATTGCCGGCTAAGGCCGAACCAATCACGACTGTCACAGAGAAATGACAAGGTTACGTCACTTGGCGCACCACTATGCTGTTAGTACAATTAACAATCCATTCAATTCAATCAACATTAACATTAGCCAAAACTAATCATGGGTGAAGTAGTTGGGGATTTTGCCTCCGCGCTATCAGCATGAGTTTATATTCAGTTATATTTTGTGAATTGAACGACAGCTGTCGTCACGTCCGCTAATGGCTAATTAACAAACTGCTCCTATAGATAGTTTTCCATTACGGATTCCCATACGGATCATTGATAATATGGTGAAGAAATAGTGCTCACACCTGTGTTGTGTGGGGCTGATCCCGACACGACGAAGAGAAAATGTCTCAATATCCCAAAAGTAATTCATCACTAAGGAACAGAAACATAAAAACTTTCGTACGAGAGATTTAAACTATGGCCGCCGACCGCTCGTCCCGGGTGTCGGGTCTGACTTTACGGGGCAGCCTGTGCTTATTCCGCTGTGTCTGTGTCTGAGTCTCATGTCTTGGCTGATGTTCCCTGGTTTTGCCAGGGTCTGTCAGCTTTTATCTGACAGATAACAGACAAATGAGAAAAAGTGGCATCAAACAGATTTGACAACGGGGCTAGCTGCTAGCATGAAATAAAGCAAGTCTACGATGAGCTCATAGACTTGTATTTTTTCATGGTGCTGTCAAACGCAAACCAGGTACAGTTAGCAGCTAGCAGAGAGATGAGACTCGGACAAATCACGGAGGAAGCACAGGCCGTCCCCGTAAAGTGTGACCCGGCGAGAGCGAGAGGCGGCCGGGGAGAGTGTGAGGAGAAGGCCGGGGAGGCGAGAGCGAGGCGGCCGGGGAAGAGCGAGAGTCGCTCGGGGAGAGTGTGAGGACAAGGCCGGGGAGGCGAGAGCGAGGCGGCCGGGGAAGAGCGTGAGTCGCTCTGGGAGAGTGTGAGGAGAAGGCCGGGGAGGCCAGAGCGAGGCGGCCGGGGAAGAGCGTGAGTCGCTTGGGGAGAGTGTGAGGAGAAGGCCGGGGAAGAGCGTGAGTCGCTTGGGGAGAGTGTGAGGAGAAGGCCGGGGAGGCGAGAGCGAGGCGGCCGGGGAAGAGCGTGAGTTTAACCGCTCACATGACGGCTGTTTGTTTGGTTCGATGGACAAGTTTAAGTGCACGCTCAGGCCTACGTGTTTTACTGTTATGATTACCGTGCATGTGTACATCACAATGATTATGTCAGCCTCCCCATCACATGGCTCATTGTGAGTGAAAAAAACACATTAGCGACTACAGAACGGCCGTAGTAGACACAATTATTCATGAAATGTGCATGCGAGTCGTGCATAAACATTGTCGAACGCCACACAAAATGGCAGCGCGGCGCAGAGGATCATGGGAACGGAAAACCATCTATTGCTCCGTGACCAGACTAATGCCCAGGGAATAGTATGGCAGAGCCAGGCAAGTGGAGCTGACCAGTGTAGGACACCACGCTCAAACCCATGCTGGGCAGGTCCACCCCACAATGGTAGCGCGGCTCAGTTGCAGCGGTTCAGGACTAACACCTGAACACTATTTCGTTGTCCGCTTGTGCAATAACAAATAAAGCACTTACTTATAACTCCCATAAATGCTACCTTTTAAAATCTCCAATAGCCTATTTTTTATGGAAAAATTCCGCTGCAAACCCCCCAATGCTTTGCAATTCATCATGATCCCGAACTCTATTGTAATGTTGATTTATTTGCAGTTGTTAGGTTTGCATGAGGAAGTTTGCATCATTCATTTATCATATCATTCGATAAATTAGAACAAGTCACACATATTGCGTTGCCAGTCAGATCCTATGACAAGTAACTCAGAGGAACCAAAATCCCAACACCTGTCAATCCAGTCCTCATTACTGCCAGCACAGGGCGAGCTCGCCATGTGCAAAGCACCAATGAAATACCAACACATATTAGGAAAATATCAAATGTTGAGAGGCCTATCCCAGAATTCTGCTAACCCCATGTTAATAGTAATAATTAAGAAGAAAGGGTGCACTTACCATACGTTTGCATCCTATGGCTGAATTTTCTTGCTTTAGGCGCCATTTCCTGCCAGAATTCCACTGTAAAGACATTTTGCACATTTGCACACATCGAATTAATTGCCTTTTCAACTCGACTTTACAAGCTTACAAAAATAAACGTCACGATAGTTCAGAAGCAAACTTACCAAGCTGTATGATAATAATTCTTGCGTTGAAAGTAGTAGAAAGGGACATTTCATATAAATTGTACATAAAAACTGGAAAGCGTAGCTCGTTCAGAGTTTTGGCCAATCACCGCGCTCCTTACTGACAGGTGCTTGCTTTGCGACACTTCCCGCTGCTTTCCGTCACAACACACCAGCGACACTCGAGAGATGAAAACATGAGAGGTCAAAAGTTATGATAATCAGCTACAAAAACCCCGGGACATAATCTACACAAATGGTAGGCTGTTTCAGTAACGAACTAGTTAAAAGACAATGTTTGATCGTCATAGGGATGATTATTTTTGCAAAGCGTGAGTCAAAATTCAGGCTAAATCCTATGCTAAGCTATTATTAGCTGTGTGAAACGATACCACATTGCTTTTCTGGTGCTGGGACAGTTTTATTACCATGTGCACCTGATACTTGAGGGACGTGTGTAAAATGCATTGAATGGTCATGTGTAATTGGTTGAACTTAAGCTGTAGAATTATGTAGTAAGCTAACTCACATGTTGATTTTAATTGCACTTGCACACTTCTCCTCTAAGTTGTGTCTTTTTGTCTATTTTAAGGCAAGTTCCGCAGTGGCCGTGGGGCTGGCCCTGGCTGCAGCTGGATTTGCAGGTAAACTTCACGAAATAGTGCTATTAAAAGATTTAAATATTTTTGATAATACTTTACAGTGTGTTACATGAGGAGAGTCGGGCCATGTCTTCTGTCTATAGTAATGTCCAGCTGTGTTGATTTAGTGACTGTTAGTCGTTAAAAAAAAAAAGCTTGAACTGGATGTTTTACCATTCAAGATTGTTGGCTTATGAATCATTGTGCAATTAGAGCATAAAAATAAACAGGAAAAAGAAGAAAAAAGATATACTACAGTACACAGTCATGCATTAAAGAAGAAGAAGATCTTGAACATCTTGAACATTGAAACCATTGGCTGTAAATTAGGAATGGACTAATTGTGAGCTACTTCTTCCTGAACCCATAAGGAAGTGGGGACTGGCTCCAGAGGTTTTTGGCTCCTATGGAATTTTCATTGAAACATGTTTTTTTTTTCCTTCTCATTCAGTCGTTATTCAACACAAGCTTGTCATTCTTTGGTTTGGCTATACACGCACCACATCTTTTTTTTTTATATATGTCTTAATTTCTTTACACCCTGTCGAATTTCAAGCATGTATACGCTTCAGTTAGCCCGCTGTAAGCACAATAGGGGATACCACCCTCACTTGGTCCATTCTTCAGGGTGCATTATTTCTTTAAGCCAAAAAAGTTGCTATTAAAGTGTATTTGGCCACGTAGTGACCAACCGGCTGTATGACTGGTTAACATGGCATCTTCACTTTCCATCACATTGGTCTCTTGGACGCTCCAGGATCAGTTGTTTTGTAGGTTTTTACTGCTGACGGACCATCTCACCAGCAAACCTACAAAACAATTGATCCTGGAGCATCCGAGAGACCACTGTGATGGAGAGTAAAGCCGCCATGTTAACCACTCATACAGCCGGTTGGTCACTACATGGCCAAATACACCCTAATAGCAACTTTCTTCGCGCCTAAAAAGTTGCATAATGCACCTTTAAGTTACACTCCGATTGAAACACACATTTCATATAAATAAATCTAATAAAATAAAATCATATTGCCTTCTCTTGCAGGACGCTATGTCATGCAGGCCATGAAACACGTGGAACCCCAGATGAAAGAGGCTCTCAAGAGTTTCCCCAAGACGGTCAGATATATATAGTTACAACCTCCTCACATTTTCACTCACGATTGAACAGGCTTTAACTGTTAAATGTGTTGTAGGCTTTTGGTGGAGGCTACTACAGAGGTGGATTTGAACCAAAAATGACCAAGAGAGAAGCTTCCTTAGTTTTAGGAGTCAGGTATGTGAACATTACTAATGCATTAAAGGAACAGGCCAACATTTTTCCATACTGTGATATGTTCTTCAGCTTGACGAGTTGATACAAAAAGACCAGACAAGCTCATGTAAGAACATATTTCAGTATGTAAAAATGGTGGCCTGTTCCTGTACTTCAAATAATGTTTCTGTATGGAAAAGAATTTCAAAAGTGATTCTTAATTGCTGAGCATACAAAAAGCTTGGACAAGCTCTCTGCTAGTATGGAGGGATGTGGGGGTAGTTACAGCAGGTTTCTTCTAGGTGGTAATGATAATCACTGTTACAGACTAACTGAAAAGGTCTTGACTGAATGATGTTTCCGTTGATGTTTTTGATGCAGATGAGAAAAAATACTATTAAAGCTAAAACAAAACAAAAAAGGTTAGCAGACTCTGGCCCTTCACAAGTACATATTGTAGCATTATGGATTAGATGAACCCAAAATACTCTATATATACACTGCATTATTATTGTATTTGATGTATTTTGTGTTTTTAGCCCAACGGCCAATAAAATCAAAATCAGGGAAGCACACAGAAAACTGATGATCTTAAACCATCCAGACCGAGGCAAGTAAAAAAATAACACATGTATTCTTTTTTTTATTGATGATCGTTTTATCCACTACTTGTGTATGTTTCAGGGGGGTCGCCGTATCTAGCAGCTAAAATAAATGAAGCCAAGGATCTAATGGATGGCCAGGTGAAGAAGTGATCACCAAAGGAGGCATTTTCTTAAGCTGTTTTGTTGTCCTAGAATTGCTGTGTTGTAATACGATCATGAGTTTAATAAATGATGGTCAGAAATCTACTGAAAGATGCATTTATACAATCTAAATAATATTAAAATTGTAATTAATTCAATTTTCTTTTTATTGGAGATTTCAAATGAAGACAAAGGAGGAAGCCAGTTGACTCCATGTAGCTCTACATGGAAAATCAAGTTTATTTAAGAACTACCCATACAAAACATATTGCACATCAACCAACCAGAACAATCCTTATAAAACATACTGTAGTTGAGCCAAACGAACACACTTGAGACACAACTCTCAGTAGTCCAAATAGTCTCCGAGAGAATCCAGTAACGCCAGTTTTAGTGTCAAGACTTTTTTTTCCCCTCTTCTTTTAAATACTGTACATTTTCTTTAAATAAATATACCCAAATAAACCATCCTCAGTGGAACAGTCAAGACCAGTTTCCCGCCAGACTGTGGAAGAACCAAGTGTCGTCCTGGGCTACAGTTTCCAGAAACATTTCAAGACTTATTTCGTACAGCTTCGTGAATTTTGAACAACATTACATTCATTCTTTTTGACTTGGGGCTTTGGATTTTTCAAGTGGGCTTAAAAATAGACTGCAATGTGCTATTTACAGCAGTGCATCTTTTTTAAGCCCATTTAAAAAAACAAAACAATTTCCCCTTCAAATGAAAAAGAAAAAATCTTTGAAAGTTAGAATTGAGATGTTTACAGGAAAACCACTATGTTGGTTACATCTTTGTGAACCACTCAACAGTGACCGGTCGGGTTTGAGAGGCGAAAACTAAGTGATGAAACGGATTTACATTATATATCAGTGCAAAGTTAACAGCTGTTCTATGCTTGGATTCTAGACACGCTCTGAAAACCTTTCTCTATGACTTAAGTGGTTGCATATTGCAAAAGAAAATAAAGAAATAAAAAGCAGGAAAAGTCCCCTCAGCGTGTTTACAAGAAAGCAAAACTGGACTTCTCAGACACAATAAAAACAAATGTCAGACTGTGTATTAGAAAGGTGTCCCTCTGAAATCCTTCCAGGTGCGTGAGCAGTGGGTAAACTCTATATAGCAACAACAGGAACATTGTTGTGTGAAAAACAAATACTTTTCCTATGTGTTCATTTAAAAAATATATGAGTGCTGCCATAGAGAAAATTTTGGAAAGTCAATATGATTTAGCTTTCTTTCTGAACACGCAATTCTGCAGTTTGACATTTTCCGCATGACCAACTTTTGCGCAAATATGAACGGCTACTGGAGTAACTATTTGACGTTGAAGAAGTACAAAGTTAATAGATATGATTGCCCATTGCCCAGCCCAAAAAGAAAAGTCACTACCTAAAAAAAAGAATAATCACACTGTAACGCAGTGATGGGAGAGTCTGACCACTGTGCAATGCTTCTCCAGCACATTCCAAAAGATTCTCTACTTTCTGATCTCCAATCCATGTGTGAAAACAATGTCTCCTTCCTGGCCCACTCTTTGCTCATCTTGGAATATATATATCGATGTATACCATTCAACATTACTGAGGCTTTTACCTTTATGATTGTAAATCCAGGTAGCGACTTTTTTTGCGGGGGCTGGGCAGAGCGTTTCAACACAAAGGAAAAAAACAGACTCAGTGTTTGCAAATAGGGTTTCACTTGCCCATAACCAAATCATTTGTCACGATATTTCTCATCTATTCAAAGCATAAACCATCCTACTTACCCATTGCATTACCTCAAGCTACTGCAGGCGATTTACAAAACAAAAAAAAGGCAGATGAGTCATTACTCTGAGTGAACTAACAAATGTAATTGTTCTGAAAGGATTTCAGGAGACAGAGGCAGGCCACGACATGTTAAATCTACTCAAGGCACAACAGCTGATCACATGTATGTCAGACTTACTGTATCTTCTTGTTGTAAATCACTAACATGGGATACAAAGGAGGTTGTCCGAAGATCGGGGAAGCATCGGTGTATATTTAAAAGGTAGATATTTATTTGTATTCAGACCCTGCTACTCGTTTTGATACCACAGTTTGAGAGTAATCCCTGTCTATATATCTGTGTGCAGCCCCCTCTCAGTGAAGAGGGGGGCTGTGAAGGACAGTTAAAGTGTGTCCCACTGTCTTTGGCGAGCTCATTCAGGAAGAACTATTGTAAAATATTGTACAAATTGTAATAAAGTGTAGTATTGGACAGAAGAGTCGCAGGAGATCAGAAAACAGTGCTTGAAATTAAATGCTTGTGTGGCTGTTCAAAGCCGTCTGAAGTATTTGAAACCCTCCCCCCGTGGTGTCGCGGACTACGACACGCCGTTGACCACTGTTTGGCTGGCCTCGCCTTCGTATGAGCCGTTGGCCGGTGTCTCGGAGGACGGACGCGGAGCTTGGGGGCCGTCGCTGCTGGAGCCGTTGGCGGTGGCTGGGGTCGGCTGCGGGCTGTGCTCGGCGATGGGCTCCACCTGGGTCAAAGGATACGCAATAATAAAGAAGCTAAGTTACTGTGTTCCAAGGCCTTTCACATAAACATGGCGATTAGCGGTGCTCATTTTTGAGTCACAATTATTCTGATGAAAAATGTTGCGGTTTTACGATTATTTATGATAATCAAATTAATGTACAATATGATAAAGTTGAGCAGAATAAGTCTGAGTTATTGTTGGAGCGGCCCTCTGACTCAATTCAGGCTTCTCATGTGGCCCCTTATGAATATCAATTGTTTTGAGAAGAAGATCTTTATTTATATAACGGGTTTGGTCACATGGTCACAAAGCGCTTTACATGAGACAATTTTACATTCACTCCAAACGTAGCTTCAGTTTCCCCTGAGTGTTTTTTTCTGTGTTTTTAGTGGAAACCGGAGCACCTGGAGGAAACCTACGCAGACACGGGGTGAAAATGCAAACTCCACACAGACAGGCCCCGTCCAGGTGGGAATCGAACCCTGGACCTTCTAGCTGTGAGGCGAGCGCGCTAACCGCTGCGCTACCGTGCTGCCATTTGAGAAACTTGATAATACAGGCTTGTAACGTGCAATACAAGTGTAAGCCATTATTATTATTATTATTATTACTACTACATTTGTGCCTTAAAAAGTGCCTAGTATTTAACTCCAAGAAAATGAGTAATGTTTAGAAGTAATTGTACTTAGTAGTTTTATCACGTAGTACATTTTACTTGAATCATATTCTTCTATTAGTTTTAGTAATAGCTTCTATTAGTACAGCTCCAGGAATGTTTTTGACAACATGGTAAAAAGCTTTAGAAAGTTGATTTTGTATCACACACACCCTTTAAAATGTCAGTTTCAAAACTTACCACTTCCTTGGTTTTCTTGGGTTCCTTTTTAGTCATCTGTCGGCTTTGAGACTCCGCTCTGGATATGTAGTCTGCCACCGTCACTGTTGACGACAGAAAAATACAATTGATGATTGTCATTGTGGCGCGTTGGGCGAATTGTAAAGCCAGGACAAACAACCAACAGTGTCAGTGCAGCAAATGAATGTAAAACACACAATATTTCATTTAATGCATCAAATTAGTCAGGTTTAAGCAATAGTCTGCCTGCAAGCAATCTCTTAGCCTTTGGTCTCCATGAGAATAGTTTTACTCGGCAGCTGACACACGAGTTAGACGACACTCCATGCGTTAAAAGTTGGGTTTAGCGCGTCTCCGAGCACACGCCTTTACCCACAGGCGGTCACCGTGGTTACCTGGCTGCCTCTCCTCCGGGTAGCGTACCCGACGGCGACGGCTACGGTTGCGGCGCTGAGGTTTGGCTTCAGACTCATCTGGAGATTTTACCACAATGTCACAGACTTTACTTTGATCACCTGTATGTCTAATTTACACGCTCAACTACTGCAGCTCGAGGGCTGAGGATCAAAGGGCTGCTGAATGACATTAGGGCAAAAATGAGTTCAGGTATGAAATGCTATTCTTCTGAGTCCTACCTCAACTGCGGCTGCAAAGTACATCACCAAATCAGTGTTATTGAAATATTAATTGATGCACTTTTTGTACAGCAAGATCTGACTGAGATGCACACATTTTTGCAAACAGAAAAAATGCAAAATAACATAAGTAACATACTGTGTGAATGTGCAACATTTCAGATTTAGTCACGAGTTTCAGTTAGTGTGTGGAGTTCTCTCTGTGCCTGTGTAGGTTTCCACTGGGTTTTGGGTCTTTGTTTGATTTAGCAACCGTTTTAATTTCACAAGATTGATAAAACACTTGGATAACTGAGAATTTACACCTTGTAGACAATTACTAAAGACACTGCTGTATCCTATTTTAGCCATATTCCCTATTCAGTCCAAGTGTTGACCAGATTTAATATTGATATAGAGATAGGTGTCATTATGGATTTATACTTCTACTCTTTGGTACCTTATCATATTAGCCAAAAATATATTGTCATGCTACAATTGGACCTGATTTATTTATAAATCAAGTGTATGCCTATATAATTATTATAAGGGATGTAAAATACAAACATAAACTCAACTATTATTAAAATTAAGTGGCAAATGAAGGATTAAGTTTCATGAATGTGTTTAGTTATTCAGAGGCTGTTGGTTAAAGGAACAGGCCACCGTTTTTCCACACTGAGATATGTTCTTACCTGAGCTTAGACGAGTTGATGCGTACCTGTTTGGTCTTCACGCGTGCACTCAGTCACGCAAAAACACCGAACATGTTGTAAGCATTAAGCCTCTCTTCCTCTCCTCTATGGACCCAAACTGGGGTTTAGAAGTTAGTTAGAAGTGACTAAGCTCCTCCACATTTTCCATATTTAAATACAGTTACGTGAGCCTTTACACGATCCAAGTATAGGCACACAAAATTAAACATGTCAATTTTCTAAGCGGACAAAAAGGGGCACTATATTGTAAGGCATAATAACACCTTAGGATAACCGCTCACGTAACTGTATTTAAATAAGGAAAACGTGGAAGAGTTCGGTTGCTTCTAACAAACCCTGTTTGGCCCCATAGAGGAGAAGAGGAGAGGCTAAATGCTAACAACATGTTCTGTGGTCTAGCGTGACTAAACGCACACGTAAACCAGACAGTCACACATCAACTCGTCTAAGCTCAGGTAAGAACATATCTCAGTTTGGAAAGACAGTGGCCTGTTCCTTTAAGTCTGAGCCTAAATGAAAACATACAGCTGTAAAGCAATGAACCAGAGCCATAGCCCGCTCTCTCCATGTCGTCACACTCGCTTGTATCCAGTGGGTCAAGACCACCGTGTGCACTTGGGAGTTCACATGCGGGTATTTGTGAATGAACTACTGTGCATGGCTAGTTTCAAGTTTTGTTTTCTAAAGCTTGTAATAGCGGGTTAGCGGCAGATGCTCAGGTTTAGAGTAGAATAAGCACGATTTGAAAGTTAAATGTCACATCTTTTCCTGTGTGCTTCAGAAAAGTAGAGTGGGCACAGGCTATCAGCACACCCGTCTCTGAGTCTGTCTTCAGATAAGGCACGTGAAAAACAGCAATTCTGTCTCTGTCAGAGCCGTGCACATAAATGAGTGTGTTCTCAGGGCGGACCACGCAATGAACAGATGAATGAATATGAATATCTAGACTATCGAATGCTGTCGGTGACACGTGAGCTTTTTAGGAAAAAGAAAAGCCTGTTCAAAGTGTGCCCAGTGTGTTCCCCTGAAAGTCTACAAAAGCCAGCCCTTAAAAACACATCTTTCCCTGAGAACCTACCAATTCCATTCTCGCTGACGGAGGCGTTGTCGGATTCGCTCATGCCGTCCATGAGCGTGGCGTCTTCATCGGTCCTGCGTCGCCGAGACCTGCGGCGGCGGTTGGCGGACATGTTGGACTCGCTGGCATCAGTGTCAGCCGTCTGGTCTGTCTCAGTGTTGGCCTCCATAGAGCCGTATGCATGGTTAGTCTCATAGTCACGATAGCCTGGACAAGAATGTCAAAAATGTACAATCATTCAATAACATCCTTTCTATGCTTCCACTGATGAAGAAGGGTAGGACCAGACTTGCATCTCTCATTTTCAATCACAAATATACCAGACAATAAAAATCCATAAAGTTATTCCTCATCATTTATAGCAGCTCAAAAGGACTACAATTCCTGTAAGCCTATCCAATCGTAAACAAGAGCATGTAACACGCACAGTTACTGCTTTAAAACAGCACACTATAACAGTAAAGGTATGCCGGTGTCCCATAGCCTCTCCTATATTTAGTTTTATTGCCTACTTGTTTTAGCCATAAGCATTATGCTTACTACCACTAATAATGCACATAATATAGAGCCATCTTAACACATTGAGTGCCACGCTGTTTTGGGGATTGAGCTAGAGTGCCAACAATCTAGACCATTTTTCATGTTTGTAGCACCACAGCGTACTCTATGTTATAGCTATGGACACATGCTGTGGCTCGTTTGAAAGGTGTGACTCGAAGCTCTCCATAGGTTAAAAACAGTTTAATTCTACGTGCCTCGGTTCCTGAGAAATATAAGCTAGAAACAGAGATATTGCGTGTTTTGAAACACTCTTTCCGATTAACTCCTCTCTCCTTGTCCTCTCTTGACAGGCACTAACGTTATGGGAATGGGATGGCCTAAATATTTTAAGTCAATTTTCAACAACAACATGCCACAGATTGATTGCTTTCGCTATTCACGTGTGCATTTAAACAGCCTTAAAAAGAAAAGAAATGCAATAATATGAAATGTCCAGATCGTGACTTTTCACAAGAATTTTATCATCATTTATTTCACTTCTGTTTATCACAGAGCTACTCACATCACACATAAGGTGTATTAGAGTATCTAGTTTCATAATAATAATAATAATAATAATTGCAATCTTCAGTGTCATACCTGGCGCAAAAAGTGGGCAGGACAGGAGGGGGGGACAGACTCGCATTGCGATGTTGTGGTGCCGCCCCCTCCCCATGCTTTCCCCAGACATGCGGAAGGCGGTGGGTTTGTGAGGGGGGGTTCTGTTGTACACGCGTAACATGCATGATGCAGTGCGCAATGTTTAATAAAGATGAAAGAAATAAAACTGTTCCTCCGCTGCTGCAGCCACTCGCTGCAGATCCAAGATGAGCGGGCGGGACAGAGAGGCAGCAGCCTCGGCGTTGGACACCATTCGAATGTGCAAAGTTACGAAATGTACAGGATTTAATTGATCAAAAACTGTCATATCGGCTGAGGAGGAGTTGCAGAGTTATGCAGTAGTTGCAAGAAAACTGTAGCTTATTGGAACATTTGCGCAACAGCTGCAGGATTCTTGGAGCGGCTGAATTGAAAAAAAGAAAAAAAAAGTTGCTATGCTCCCTGTAAAATGCGCTTCTTTCTTTTGGACTGAGCTGTGGCTACACAAGGAGCATCATCAGGAGGTAAACACTGACACACGAGGGAAATGTCTCCTTAAAACTCAGATTGGACGTGGTGTTGTGGCACTTGAAGGCATGAGTGGTTTATTTATGGGAAACTGTTGTTGTTTTGGTGTTAGGGGTGTGTGCGTGTTGATCTATCAAAGTAAACAGACTTTTCAAGGCAATTTCGCTTTTGTTTTCAATTGTGCTGCTAGTATTGAACCACGCCTCAGTCAGCCTCTTTTTCTTAAATAACGCCCTCTCCCTAGTGGCGCAGCCTATAGCGCAAAACCTGCGCCACATGCAAGATCGCACGTGCACCACGTTTGCGTTTAAAGTTGCGCCAGTCACAAGATCTGGTCCAATATGTTAAAACACAAAATTGAATTACAACATATTATGCCTGAAATGCTAACAAATGATTAGCCACTGTGATATAAAGCACTGATGTCTTGCATTTTATACAGACTCTTTGTACTTAAGGCCGCCAGTTCATTTCTAGGGACACGAATAGGTAATGGTTAAGAAATGTTTGTTCCGTTTTTATCATTTAATCATTTAATCAGAGAAGTAACCAAGATTTCTGTAGTGTTCACTGATGTTTTACCATTGAAAGTCTATAAATGTTGGCATATCTGAATTGCTCAAGTAGGATTTAGAGAGAAAAAAATCTATTATTATGAAGTGGTAGGTACTAACACTGTCCCACTATATAATTTCCTGTCTAATTTGCACCCCCTGAGAGCTGAATGTAACAAGTGAATCTCTCCATTGTGAAATCAATAAAGGCTTATCTATCTATCTATCTATCTAAGATCCTCCACAACCGACCTAAAAGTTAATTATTTCAACTTTCTGAATTTAACAAATCCTATGGTAGGGCTGAAATTCCCAAACACGATGCTTATTGAATGCAGTCATTACCAGAGGTGTTGCTGTATCCGCCTCGCCCCCCCCTGCCTCTGCCTCCGGGCCCCCCTCGCCCTCGGCCCGGTCCTGGCCTCCTGCGGCTGTCCCTCTGCGGACGTGGGCCTCTCTCCCTTTCCCTGTTCGATGGGAAAACATTTAGCTCTGTGCATTCAAAAGACGTTAACAAAAAATGTGCAGTTCGATCGCTGACCTGTCCTGGTCCTCTCCGGCTAAAGACCAGTCGCTGAGCTCATCCTTGCGCTCGGAGTCCGTCTCTGAGGCGTTGGACTGCTCCGAGTTGGTGCCTAAAAGCGACACGAGAAAAGCTGCGTGATGCAAAATCCATAGAATGCATAGACTACATGCTCTGTTCATAGTAGCCAATTAATCTCTTAAATTAATTGGCTACTTTTGAGGTTGATATTTGGGCCGTATTTTAGGCAAACCCAATCCAAAAATAATATTACCCTTACTTGATCATTTCATCAGACGAGTAACCAAGATTTCTGTAGTGTTCATTTATGTTTTACCATTGAATGTCTACAAATGTTGGCATATCTGAACGGTTCAAGTGGGAGTTGGAGAGAAAAATAATTCTTACTGAGTCCCATTACAAAATGTATAAAGGGTATGGGCCTTTTTTTCCCCCCTTCTAAACGGAGCCCAAAACATTCCAGAGAGGCAAAATCAAATACTACCATAATCAAATTGTAATGTAAAAAAGGTAATGAAAGTTGCTGGAGAAGCAACAATAACACAACAACAACAAAAAAGCAACAAAAACGAGACTTAAGAGTGATGAAAAAGCAACAAAAAAATCATCAAGAAAGCCATTAAAGAGCGACAAAAATGCGTGTTAAACTGTATGTATATATGTGTGTGTGTGCTAACAGCGTGACAAAAGAGTTTCCATCACTTTTGTAGGTCTTAGCTTTCAAGTGAGGCGTCACACTGGCCTGAAGGCTGTAAGCTCCGGTCAAGAAGCTTTTAGATTTGGGTAGAGCCGTAACTGGAGAAAATGTGCTCTATTAATAATCATTGATTAAGAGGTTAATGCATAGATTGTGCATCCCCTTTCAGAAATATATCAATTGTCTATTTTTATACAATAAGCAGAACTTACATTCTATCTAAAGACACAATAATACTTACCATATCCGGTGCTGTAGCTGTGGCCCCTGCCCCGGCGGCCCCTCACGTTGTACGGCCGATTGGAGGCAGAGGAGTTAGAGGGGCCCTCTCCTCTGTCAGACGAGGAGCGGTGGCCCTGGGTGATCTGACGCAACTGCTCGTCAATCTGCAGCCTCTCCATACGGAGCTGCTCCACCTCCTTCAACCAGAGACATGAAACAAAAGCCAAAGATGAGCTCCGGGACTCGCCGAACAAAGGGCGAACAGCGGTAAAGTCATCCTGTCACAATATGCAAATGTTGGTGACAAAACCTGATTGGATTCTCTCCTGACACACACATCTACAGCTCTTCCAGTGAGCCTCCTGTCGTTAAATCTGAATCGTGCTAGGCTTCCGCCCTGTGAATAATCCATAATCTGCCTCAGCTCTTCCTCTAGGTGCTGGTTCTCTGTGAGCATCTCCATCAAATCCTACAATGCAAATAAAACACACAGCAATAAGCATGCACAACACCGGGACAGAATGCACAGCAAAGTAAAGACATACAGTTAGTAGCATACAGTTAGAAATACTCTTGCCCTTACTCATACCACGGCTGCATATTGTACACTACACTTTGCTTTAAAGGCCTAATGCCGGCTTTTTCTGTCCACAGGGATAAGTCAACATTTTCAATGTAGTTAGTATATTTTGTTAGATTTCTCAGCTTTTTTTCATGCAACCGTCATCTCGACCCATTAGCAGTTTTGTGTAAGTTTTCCATCGTAGCCGTAAGCCGTCTTCTCTACTTGGTGGGATGTGAGGACTGAGAATTATCCCCCTCTCATCCAGGCAGTGTTCATTTTGACAACTGTTGTGGCAACTTTGGTTAAAGTTAAGCCAGGTAACTAAGTTAACGCCATGCGGGCCTGGCCCCCTGCTATGTGACCAGACCGGTTCCTTCCTGTACCCCAGACGGGCCATCTCCATCTCACAAAAGATCCTGGGCATGGTCGTTTCGCACCTAAAAGACCTGAGACCTGGCCTCAGCATGGCCCATCTTATAAAGCATGACAAAGGATCTCACTCTCCCTTCACCGCCAGCCTGATTTCATTACATCTCCAAATGTATCACCATGTTTTTGTTCTGTTGAACCGCCCTTTCATGTATGTGTATAAAACCAGCTACGAAACCTTGCTCCGCAGATTTACGCACAGATCCTCCTGTGCGTAAATCTGCGCATGTGTAATAAACTTCACATGTTAACTAGACAAACTTCTCTTAAGCTTTATTAAGTAAGAAAATCCACAACAATATTTGGCGTTGTTGGCAAGTCTTTAGCTATGATTTGTTTTCGGCGTGGAGACGACGGTGCGTTTTGGCCGACCTGGGAAGACCAGCCTCAGTACCTCAGCTAGCTTTTGAGACGAAGGAGGGCACGCGCTCGTCTCCCACAGGACAACTTTTTGGCTAACACAGAACCTTATAAGAACCTGCTTGTGGTGAGTTTTGTTGTCTTTTCAAATGTGTAAGCCCAGGGCAGCGCCTAAGTGTACACGTTTTCTTGATTTATTAACGTATTTTAAGGTATTTCTGTTCATTGCCATGTGTGTAGAGTGTGGGATTAAAGCTCACGGCTAACGGCCGCGCGGTAGCTTGAGTCTGGTTCTGTGTGCCTCAGCCGGCCCGGTCCGATCCATAGGACACGCCTGTCAATTGCTGTAGTTAATTGCAAAGTGACAAAGGGGGGACGGATCGCTCTATTTTAGAGAGAGACAGAAGGCAGTGGCTACGTGATGTTAGCGCGATTTGTCTGTAAGAGACAATGGGGGATTTCAGAAGTCCCATTATAATGGCATTAGAAAAACGGGTTGGCTTGGCTTGAAAAACAGCTGAACAAGGGAAAAACCAATAATAAAAAATAATAAAAAAAAGAGATTGCACGTCTTGAACATCTGACCATGATGTTATTAGACACAGAGGTAGATTCCTTTGTAGTTAGAAATGTTTTTCGGTACTTCTCAGCGTCTCAGCCGGCCCGTTGAGAAGTACCAGCCGGCTCAGCCGGCCCGTTCCGATTAAAAAATGCACGCCTGTTATGGTCGTAAACTAACAGGGGGGGATCCGAACGCCCGAAAGTGGGGAAGAGCAAGTAGAAACTAAGCGGGCTAGACCCCTTTGTCTGTAAGAAAGAAAATGGGGAAAAGTCAATGTAGAGATACTAAAAAAAAAAAAAAAAATGTGCAAAAAGAAATTTCACGTCCAGAACGTCTGACCATGATGTTATTAGACATAGAGGTATAGGTCCCACAGTGAAAGATTTAAGCTTCTTTGCTTTAGTTGGATTCCTTTGTGATTAGAAATGTTTTTCTTTTCTTTTTTTTTTGGACAATTATGCGGTAATGTGAACATTTTGTTAGACGAAAACAAATGTTAAATGTAATGTGGAACTGTTATTGCCGACCTATAAGTAAGTAGTAAATAAAACAAAAACAAAAAACATACAAAATAAATGAAATAAAATGGGAAAGTTAAGAGACCAATGACTGCAGAACTTTAAGATGGGGAAGTAATGTTCCATAATTTGAACGCAATGTGTAAAAGAGCAGCATACTGGCAGATTTCCTTTTGTCTTTCACAGATGTTTCTTTCTTCTGAAGCTAGCTCAAACTGGACGGTCTTCTCCACGCCTGAACTGTGCCTGAAACTCCACTCAAATAGCCCTGAAGACAAAGACAAACTCGTAAGTGCCTGCCTGCTACAACAACTCCAGCCACAGCACACTGGACACGGGGCTCGTCCACACTGCATCAACCAGCTCTTCAGCAGAAGAGTCTGGAACACTTTGGAAGACCAAAGTGTAACACTGCATGGACACTGGACACAGCCAGGAGAGCTGGGTAAAGGACTGTGGCCGAAGAACAGGCAAAGCGAGAGATGGACAAATATGCATTATTATCCTCAGTGGAGGACGCTGGCAGTGAAGCCAACTCGAAGTGGGCTTTTATACGGACATTACATCCCTGGGCAGTTGGAGGTGGAGAAGACCAGAAAGGATGAGACGACTTAGAAAGGATCCACATGGTGTGAGTAGAGCGAGATGCTGCATCGCAGTAAAACGCAGTCTTTTGTTTTGTTTTATTTTGCTGCGTCTTTGGGTTGATCAAAATAGAAAAACACTTCCACTGGTTGGCGTACATTAAAAGGTACAGGCGGTTTTACATAATGTGGTTTGGTGTCAGCTGTGCCCCATTTTGACTATTCACCAGGTTTGCATTAGGAAAAAAAAAAAAAAAAAAGGAGAGAAACCTTCACCAAAAAGATGGGAAGGGATGAAATTTTATTCCAACAGAAATCTTTTTCATATTCTGATGGACAGATGCCAAAATGTATGCTGAGGATCGCCTCAACTCAGAATGATTAAAGGATGAAAACTTTTATTGGCAGCCAAGAGCTGATCTAGACTGAATTAGACAAAGACCTAAAATGTTCTTTTTACATAATGCAAAAAACACAGGTTGCATTACTACAAATATTGGTCACGTGAACCAGGTGAAATCAAAGTGGGACTAATCATCTTCAAAACAAAACAACGTATTGTATAATGTGGTTTCACACTTTCTTTGTGCAAAACTTATGTCACGTCGGTAACTCGGGTCTTCATCTTCTTTTTTTGTTTTTGTTGTTAAGACATCAGCTTGCTTC
Source organism: Gobius niger (assembly GCF_951799975.1). NCBI lineage: Eukaryota > Metazoa > Chordata > Actinopteri > Gobiiformes > Gobiidae > Gobius > Gobius niger. The sequence goes on from NC_136868.1 coordinate 29,689,595, forward strand.
TGATGCTTTTGAGTTTACCCTTTTGTGTACTTTGGGGTTGTTTTCTTTCTTTGATTTTTATTATTAAGTTCCCCATGATGAAGTACATGAATGTATCCCTACAAGAAAGACAATCAGGCTTTCAAAATAAGAGCGCTCACCAAATTCTGTGTAAACAATGTGAAAATCCAGCCCAAAGGAAATAGAAATTTTCCAACAGATTCCGTGGGTTGAAAAAACACGATGAAGGCCTCATCACACAAAACTTGACTTTTTTTTACCTGACCTGACGACAATCTGCGCAAGCGACTTCTGTGTTGTGTTTTGTGTCTTTGTTGACTGCTGTGTGTGTGTGTCTGTTTGTTGTCGTGCATCTCTGGCACTGATTACAGGCGTAGATACGACCTGTAATATGAACATGATAACAAAATTATTTTCTTCCAACAGGCTGAGCCTCGTATAGAATAACCACTAACAAACCTGAAACTAACCACTTGTTGTTCTATAGCAGACATGTACAGGTGGAGACCGGCTGCAGACAAACGCTTTGACACATAATACGTGTCAAAAGGGGGGATATTGGGTGTTGGTTGAATAAGAAGATATTTTAATGCTGTCAGAAAGTAAACTGTTGTGTCACAAGATCTGCCTCACAGAATGAATGGAGGCCCATGGCCAAGGCCCATGGACGCAGAGTGACCACGGAGAGCCTTGCAGAAGGGAAGCGCCGAGGGGACGACATGGATCCACGCCAACCACTGCTAGGTGGTGCTGCCACAGACGACCCCAGAACGCTGACACCGATGGTGGGGACGGAGCAGGCACAACCGCAGCTTCCGACGCTGAAGGGGTGGGCTGTTGTGCGACCTCCGACGCTGGAACCGGCCAACAACAACAACAACAACAACAACAACAACCAGAGAGCCTCACTGCTCGCGTCGGCGTCTCCGAGAGACACCCCCGAGAAGAACACAACGCCCCGACTCCCACGTGTCCCACTCTCCTGCCCAAGGCCATATCTCTGACCCCCGAGACTCGGCCCAAACGAGTGTGGGGAAGGCCCCAAAGTGAGTCTCGTCGCCCCCCCAAAAAAAACAGACCTCACCAAGACCACTAATGCTCTGCACACGCTTAGAGAGAGCGGCGCACCTGAGCACAAGCCGTGAACAGTTGCCTTGCACAGGAAAGACTGCACAACTCCCGCATATGCCTCGGACGGATAAGGCTGGCATTGACTCTTGCACTATTATGCTGGCACCCTTCTTGCTGTCCGGATTCATCATTTTATTGAAAACTCTGTGACTCACGACGTGGCTTGCGTTAAACGCAGCTTTGCTTAATATAATACCGCCTGATTGCAGGCGTCAAACATTCTACAGGTTTCTTGCTAATTTTGCCTTTGGCTGAAGGTTTACGGTGACACAATGTTTGTAGCTATAATGTGTTCCTTTTATTGACAAATGTGTTTCTTCTCTTCTGGACTTGTCCCTTATTGAAGAGTCTTTACCCTAAATAGGAGGTTTGGGTGACAGCACATTTGCCCATCAACGACTCCTGTTTTACTTTGTGTCTAAATGTCATGCTTAAATTCGACTCTAATGACAGCAATGTTTCTCCCTAACACAAGTTTGAAGGTGGTGTGATTTCAATGTCTCTGATGCTTAACTGAATGTGATTTATACAAAACTGGGTTTTGTAATCATCAAGAGAGAGGAGTGTTGTGACAACTTTGGTTAAAGTTAAGCCAGGTAACTAAGTTAACGCCATGCGGGCCTGGCCCCCTGCTATGTGACCAGACCGGTTCCTTCCTGTACCCCAGACGGGCCATCTCCATCTCACAAAAGATCCTGGGCATGGTCGTTTCGCACCTAAAAGACAATAGGCCAGCATGGCCCATCTTATAAAGCATGACAAAGGATCTCACTCTCCCTTCACCGCCAGCCTGATTTCATTACATCTCCAAATGTATCACCATGTTTTTGTTCTGTTGAACCGCCCTTTCATGTATGTGTATAAAACCAGCTACGAAACCTTGCTCCGCAGATTTACGCACAGATGCTCCTGTGCGTACAATCTCCGCATGTGTAATAAACTTCACATGTTGACTAGACAAACTTCTCTTAAGCTTTATTAAGTAAGAAAATCCACAACACAACATATTATAATTTTGTTTCAGTCAAGTTTTAGCCAAATCATTATTTTTAGTTTGAGTCAACAAAAGTTGACTAACGAAGATTCATTTTGTCAACTTTACATTTATACTATTGTATTCAAACATGTTTAATGACATGGCACTTTGTCATTGAGCTTCTCTCACACGCACCCGTTTCCTTTGGCATCACATTTAAATGATATGAGGCACTAGAAGTGCATATGTTTATTTTATTTATTCAACGAGTTTAGTTTCAGTCTAATTGACCTTTCACAAAACCCCGCCCCAAAATGGTAACTACATCCTAGCAACCGTTACTATGAAGCTAGGTCCGTCAAGCCACAGACCTCTGCTCCAAAACAATGGTTCATAGCAGCACTGAGCAGATAAACACCAAAAGCCCTACTAAACAAAGAAGAAGAAGCAGCATGCTGAAGCCATGTGCCTGTGGAATATCATGTAAATCGGGCACAGATTACCACAAGAGTGCGTTTGGGAGAGTCGAGCTCTTTCCTTTCCCAAAGCCAAAAACACAACTGTGCCTACAATGGATCAGGTGGACGGCCTGCGCCCAGTCAAAAGTTTTGTTGTTGCATTTAAAGAAGAGATCATAAGGTTTCACTGATTGAGGCCTGTGTGCTTTAGTCTCAATAGTTGTCCTTTACCATTAGATAGTTTAATATCTTGAATATATCCCTCTGATGCATATACTCCCCTTTTGCCTCGATCTGGAGGATATCACGCAGGTATTGCTCCAATAAGAGTCACTAACACAAGTCACTCCAGCATCGGCATCAGACAGTTTGACGGACCTAGCAACAGTGACTAAGTGGGCGGGGCTTTTGCGAGGGGTAAAAACTATAAAATCTTTAGATCTCAGTGTAAATTATGACATATGTGGGGATCTTTTGATTGATAAGGGGACTGCGACACTCCAGAGTTTGGAAATGGCTGTTCCATCATTAGTTGCTGACGAAGCTTCTAGGATGACAGGCAAAACGTCCAACACTTAGCCTATAAAGTAGTTTGTCTGCATTTATCAACCGAGATCATACTCTCAAGCCAATTTCAGGCAAAATAACTGCACTTTACACATATCATTTAGTGCAGGCATGTCACTCTCGAAGGCATGCCCCAGTAGCCCATGATTAAAAGTACATACTGGAGCCCTTACATTGAGGTAAGAGATGTGGTACTCCAGCAGAACCTGCACGTTCCCAATGCTCTCCTTTGTGCCAACGAAGATGAACGGGACCATTCCCTGTGTCGTCAACGAGAAAACAAAAACAAACACTGTAAATAAGACCGTAGAGGAAAGGTGGGAGGGAAACATGTTCAAAATACATATTGGTTTTATGGACAACTGTCGGTGTAGAAAGCTTACTTCCTGTCGCTCCTGTCGCTGCTGCTTCTGCTGCTTGTTGTCATTGTCTCCTTCGATCCGGACTCTCACAACACCAGACTTGTCGACAATCTCCTGGATCACCTTCCCGTTCTTCCCGATGACTTTGCCTAAAATACACCACATAAAAAACACAGAAGAATCAAGATGAGCAAACGCCTGAAAGTCTAAGCATACATATCTTCAAGTTCAAGGAAATAGATTTAGGTGAAGTGTTTACTCTGTTATAATGTTTCACCTGTTGACGAACAGTTTGACTGATCACTTAAACATAGGGTTATGTTTTTGTGCTGAGATTAAACGGCTAACTGATTATTGACTGCTGAGGGCTCCAACAAACAGAAAAAAGTCTGTCACTGCACGTAATAAAACACTCCAATCTCGCTGTGCTTTTCTTCCCTACTTACCCACAAGGCCCCTTGGCACTTCTACAGAGTCCTCCACAAACTCCAAGTAGGCTCTGGCCTTCTTCACCGCCTCGGCAGTCTAGAAGAGAACATTTTCTACTTAATATGATTGGATAGATAATCAGCAATAACAATAGAGGTGCAAATATTCTTTTTTTTTATATGACATTTACTTTTATTTATTACTGAAATCAAATCATGAGAACAGAGCTCATCATGAACCACAGAGGCACACTGTGAAAGCAAGTGGACCATCATGTACCTCTCCGTAGATCCTGAAAGTGCCCGTCTCCTCGTCCAGCTCGATGGCGGTGACCCCGGACACCTTGCGCGCCTGCTGGATGTTGCTGCCGTGGCTGCCGATGGCCAGGCCCATCAGATCTGCTTTGACGGTGAACTCCTCCTGGAACGAGGACACCAGGTGCCTGGAGCTCTGCACAAACGTATCATCACAGTTAATACACATTGATTACAGCAGCAGAATCAGCTCGGTAAGACTAGATTTGAATCTTTGTGGAGCTCAGAAGTCCCACCCACCTCCAAACCCACTCTGGCTAATTTTGAATGCGATTATAACTTTCAGCACTGGGAGGCGCATGCACTGTAGAGCTCCATATGCCTAGAGGAGGGGAGGGGAGATGTACATAGAGCAGGAGTCTCCAACCTTTTTAACCTGGTGATCTACTTTTACAAAACGCAATGTCGAGGAGCTACTTATGTTTCAAAGGTACTTGTGTAACGACTTAGGAGGAGTTCACCCTGGAGAGGGAGTAGCCAAGATATTTATACATGATTAACATGCCACTCAATTTTGTTTCTGTTGACGTGATACCAACTGCTATGCTGTTGCTGTTAAGAGATCACACGCCTAACCTTTATTGTGTCACTATTTTAAAGGACGGCATTTTGGGGGTAATCTGGTCTTTAAAAACAACAATAAATCTGTCTCCAAAACAATTTAGCAAGTTTAAAACCCACTTCAAACAACGAAATATGAGAATCTCATGCAGCAGTTCAAATGTCAGTCATCTCTCAAATGTGTATGCTTCTAAAGTTATTTAAAATGTGCACTTTACACTGAATCTGTATATGCTAATATTGTGTCTTGCAAACTGACCTCCAGGTGTTTTGTAGCTTCCTGGTTGCGCGACATGAGCATCAGCTTGGTCTTGATGCTTCTCAAATGCATGTCGCTCAGCAGAGACACGCGCTTCACCGTGGCCTCGTTCGTTGACTAGAAATTAGGAAAGAAAAAAATCAAAAGGTTGACTTTAGCATGTTGTTAGGATGTAGTTTTAAAATGCTTCAAACACACAAAATAATCTGCCAAACGCACATGCAGGAGAGAACTACTTTCATACTCATAAACAGTGTTTTTTTTATATTATTATGATCAACGCTACATAAAAAACAAGTCAGCTCGTGACAGAGACAACAACTATACGTTTACTGAGGCTGTGCAATCTATTGAATTTGATGCAAATGATGCATGATTAAATCTATGTGCAATATCAAACATAACGGCTGTAAACATGGCAGAGAGATAAGCAGTTGGAGCATTATGCATGTGCAGACTGGACTAGAGGACACACCACAATGAGCAGCTGGCTGGTCTCTGGGCAGAAGGAGATGTGGCAGGCTCCTACAGCTTTCTTGAAGTCCTTGTGGGCATTCTCGTTCTGACAGCTGGAGGACAAGGGCAGAAGAAGCATTTGAAAAGTGCTCAGTATTGTCACAGTATTGGCAGTAGCACGGGTGAAGGTCTGCGTTCACATACGCTTGGGCCAGGTCCTGAGGCACAGGGACGGTGCACTTGCTGAAGGAGCTCTTGGAGATGGCTTTGTTGGGGTTGACCGGGCGCAGGCGCTCGAAGGTCACGATCTCGTTGTAAGTGGCGTCACAGGCCGCATACTCGATCACATAGAACTGGGAAAAGAAAGGGGGAGGAAGATGATCAAAGCAGCCTTTTACACAATTTTAATATGTTACAGGGTTTCTACATTTTTTATGACATTCTAATGCCTAAATCATGCCACAAATGCTAAAAATCTAGAAAGATTTGTAAGCATTCAATCAATGGGAATGGGAGGATTATTGAGGCAACTTTTGAGCAAAAGAGAGTAAAACTGAGCTGCAGCTGAATTAGTTTTAGACCATATTATTTGCCAAATGTATAAACATAGTTATATCATTATCAGTAATGTCATTGTTGTGGGTTCTGTCTTGAAAGAAAAATTACATTCTCTACATTTAATAGCCCTTTAATGACTTTAAGGTTTTAAAAAGGGCTATTAAATGTAGATAATATAATATTGGCATAATTGTTTTAATGACTATTATTGCTTTTTAATGCCCCACAGAAAAACTGTGTTACATTCTTTACCTTTCATACAGGAAGCAGCAAGTCTTGCTATTTAATGCCATGGCAACACTTTATTTTACACTAATCTTGATACATTGTACCTAGCTAAATGTAGTACAATGTCATGGGCTTTGTAACAACGTGTAGTAAGTTGTACCATGGGTTACATACACAATGGAATAATATTTAGATTTGTAGTTTGTAGGTACATAATGTAATAAGACATAACTCTAGCCCTAACCCTTAGGGTCTCGTGTCCTATTACATTATGTACTTACAAAGTACTACTACAAGTTATTCCATTGTGTACGTACTACATAGGTACAAGTTATTACAGATTGTTACAGAGCACATTACATTGTACTAAATTTAGTTAGGTACAATGTATCAAGGGTGCTGTAAAATAAAGTAACACCAATGCCATATCACTGCCCCAATGGAAACAAAATCTGCATATTTCATTTCTTAACATTTGAAAGTATTCCATCAGGAATAAGGAATGAAATTGGACACAACACACAACTGTAGAGTAAATACTTGTGTGCAAAAAACAGCAGTTGGATGTGTTTTGTATCATATTTTTTGTATTTGACAAACTTATGCAGTGAAAAATATAGTTGAGCAATGTCACAAATCCTTTAAAACGTTCAAGGCTTTCTGTGGCTCTTGGAAACCCTATAACTTGTTTTAGCAGGGAAGACTTTTTGATGACCTAAACCTGTCCTGAGCACCACTTTACATCAGTATACCAGTAATAAATGCCAAATGATGATAACATGATTCATAACAACTGCATTACACAATAAACTTATCGCACAATCCTTAGTTTAACAGAGGTGCGGCTAAACTATGACTAACTATTACAAACCAACAAGTTTAAAACAACTTTAATATTGCAAGAAAAAGCATTTTCTGGAATGCTTATACTGGTCTATACTTGAATGTTTGTCCTAGTTTGCAGAGAACGCATCAAAACCATTCCTCTTCTTGCCATTAATTGTGACAATTTGAAAATCAGGTTTTGATAAAATGCAATGACTCTTTCAGGCAGAGTTTTCAAGCATTTCATCGTTCCCCTTCTTTATAAGCACATCACACCGATCGAGACTTACCTCTCCCTTCATCATGCGCACTTTGGCCAGCCACCACCCGCACGGCTCCTGATCGTTGGCTCTGGAGAAGATCTGTTGGCGTTGTGAGAGGGGGAACCAGTGAGCATTGTAACACAGAAAGTGCTCGTAAAACAGAGAAGCTACCGTGCTCACCTCCACCTCCTCGCCCTCGCCGATGTCCTTCTTGGCGTCTGCGGGCGGGGGCAACCTGACATCGCTGAAGGGCACCTGGCGTTCTGGCTGCCAACTGGAATGGCATATACAAAATTAAATATCATTTATCGATCGGCAGACATTTAGTAAATAAACGTACTTGTTCTCAAAGGCAACGGAGAGAGAGTCATCGTGGATATCTTTGACAAAGCCCTGGGGAACACACAAACGGACCATGGTTAGAGATAGAACCTTATTGGCAAATATCGTATCAATATTATCAACCTCAAAATACTAATGTGAGGGAAAAAAGGGGAATGGACAAAAATAGGGCTGGGTTGTCTAGGATCACAAAACAGAACTGTAGTGTGTGGGAGATCAAGAATAAGGAAAAAAAAATTGCAAAATAAATAAATGGGGGGAAATATTTTCAATAAAATTTGAGGGTAGAAATTGGGAAAATAAAAACAAATTTGGGCAAAATAAGAACAAGCAAATTACTCATTATCGTTCCTGACTGTGATGGGGCACCGGGCCGGGTCGGCTATAACTTAGAATTATATGACCCAGACCAAAATGCAGCAGGCCTTACCAGGTGACTATAATGTGTTGTTTATATCCTGATCTCGTATTAAGTCAGTGGCCCTGCTGGACATGTGTGGAATTGTATTTAGATGTATTTAAGTTGCCCCCTAGTGGCTGGAATGAGCCTACTGGTTATTTAGTTTAAATAAAATCATAACTCCACAGTAATGGGCAATTTGTAGAATTTGTGCTCTACAAGTCAGGGGCCGGGTTAAATCATCTCACGGGACGAATTTGGCCCGCGGGCCGTAGTTTGAGGACCTGCTTTAACCTCTTAACCCCCACCTACACAAGCAAGTTACTGTATTATCCAGGTATCCAGGGATTACCAAAACTACAAGCTTCCTGAAAAAAAGTGTCAAAATATTGAAGAAAACGAGACGTAAATACGCAACCAAAAGTGACAACAACGCATGGAAAAACAAGGAAAAATCTTAGACCAGTGATGTAGGTCTTAGCTTTCAAATGAGGCGTTACACTGGCCTGTAGGCTGTAAGACGTTTTATGAGAATGGCTCCATCAAAGTGGGGGTTAAGAAGTTAATACTGTCTCTGGAAAACTATATTTTCTTCTGTACCTGCTTTCGATACTTTAATTTTTTTTTATATCAGCAGTACCTAAACTTTTTTTCTGATACCAGACTACCCAGCTAGACAAAAATTAAACTGTTTGCTGAAAATATTGTTATACAGTACAAGGTCCATCGTGCTTGTGCTTGTTGTTCTTGCATGTTTTTCTTTTTATTTTAGACTATTGCAAGAACTCCATTTATAGTAAGAGTGAAGTTTTATGAATGTATAAACAGTTAAACTTATTGAGTGTCCCTCCACTCATGGGACAGCTGCCCTGGGCGCTTTGACTCAGCCTTTAGGGTACAGCAGCTGCTGCGCCCTCAGACATACTGTATTTCTGTAATTGTGGAGAACATTTCAAGTCCATTTCTTTGGTCAAGACATTTTCACTCCACATCTACAACTTCATTACATTTATTCTAAATTCTATTCAGCCTATAACGATAAAAAGTCAGTTAGTCTGTAGCGTTATTTTGACATTCAATGCTGAAAGCCTTTCAGAGCTGCATGAGGTGTTAAATGGACAGATGCACACTGGCAATAATGACTTGTTATCCGCACTATGTACAGCCTCAGATTCAGTCACCTTAGGCAACCCTCGGAGTGTTTTGGATTGGATCTATAAAGACGTGTTCAGCAGCAACAAATATAAAGTATTTTCCGTAAATCAGTGAATTCCAGATTGAATTATGTCAGGCCTACACAGAATCTGAAATACAACACAGTAAGAGACAAGTTTCTGTTACAAGGTCAGGCATCGGAAGCCTTAGGTCTGGTGAAGTTCGGGTTCAGCCCTGGTTTGGTTTCGTCCTCCTGGCCTTATCCATTTCATAGGCCATTCTAACCTTCCCCATGACACATACTTACAGCCACCTATGACATATTCCATGATAAAGTTTCTGATCAGCAGAAGAAGAGCTTCATTTCATATGAAACAGAACTGTGGCCCTTTTTTCTCTCGCTGTAACACAATAAATGCTTTGCGGCCTGTGCTTTCATGTGCTCATTTCTGCAGCGTGAAAGTCACAAATAAAGGGAGCTGGTAAGTTTTCTGATTGACTATTGCCACTGTAGCGCCACTCAAATCGCAAGCATCAATCGTTATATCAAATCAAACATGTTACCTATGATGTGAGGTTTTGGAGGCTGCGACCCTGACAAATAGGTATAACCCATACAAATGAAACAAACACATGAGATTAGGGCTGGGTACTGTTAAACAATGCCAGTCAGGTATCGAAAAAAATAAAAGTATTGAAATCAGGTACTGAAAAGAGATATCAAATCTTTATATTCAAGTTTTGATGCTGTTGGTCGTCAAAATTGAAAAAAAAAAAAAGAAAAAGTAAAACACAAGAGAAAGAAGAGGAAAAACATGGGTACATTTGAGAAAAATTGTGGGAGGGAGTAGGAAAAAAAACAGACAAATTGGGGGGAAATGGAAAAATTTGTGACATTTTGGAAAATATATGGAACATTTTGGGGAAAAAACATGAAAACAATGGTTAAAAATGGGAAAATTTGCAAAACTTGGAAAGTGTCTTTCTGCACCTTTGTAGAACAGAGTCAGTTTCTTGGTTGTTTCCCCTCAAACAAATGATAAAAATGCAAAAGAAATGATATGGAACTTATAGATTAAAGCAGTACTAAGTAACTCTTGCCCCTAGAGGCCGTCAGTGCAATTGCAGGTGTCATAGCAAGCATTTTTTCCAATACCTACGCTAAAAATTATTTGGCATATTCACCTTATTCCACCCCGCCCACTTTTGCCTCTTTTTGCTTTGTCTCGGCACTTCCGTTGTCCTGACACTTCCGGTCGAGCGCAAAGCCCATTCATTAAACGGAGAACGAGGGAAAATGTTCACCACTCAAATCTGACGTTTAGTAGATTGATTTGTGTAAAATGTCCAATGTTCATTTGCACCAACAAGTCAACACTGCACCGTTTCTCTGTGTGGCCTAAAAACGGCTTTGTTTTCATGTAGTAACTGATTTTATCTGGACTTCTCCAGCCCCATGTTAACAGATAGGAGAAAAGGGGCGGGCACTATTAATGACGGCTCACGCGAGCCTCCGGAATAAGGTGAATAGAACCATAAAACAGATTTATAAAAGAATTAGTATTTTTTTTAAGTATCGTTAAAGTACTAGTATCGAAGATAATGTAACGGTATCCAGCCCAGCCCTACGTGAGATACAACATCAAAAATTGCTTGTGATGGAGGAGGGATAGACAGCCACAGGCTTCCAAAACTTGGCAACTCAGGCTAAAACTCCTCTGGTGTTTGTGGCTTTAGTATTATTGAAAAACGTCATTTATAAATGGCAAGAAGGCCTGTGCGTTCAGTCAAAATTAATTTTAGGATAATACACCAATTGACTCAAATCATAACAACACCGCCCAAGAAGTGACTTCCTGTTTCAATCCAGCACGCCAAAACAAAAGCACACAGCTCATCTCATTGAATTAATGAGGTGCTTTTATTTTGGTGTGCTGAATCGAAATAGGAAGTCACTTCTTGGGCGGCGTTGTTACGATTTGAAGTTAAGCACAGTCAATTGATTACCATTTGGCATACCAATTTGCATGAGGCAAGTCAGATAGTAAACTGTCACACAAGTACTCATAAACAATGTTAGCAATGTAAGCACTTGGACCTCAGGGCGACGGCTGAGACTTGCTTTTAGCACAACTGACTAAGTGAAAAAGCTATTCTCAGAAATCAAAAATGGGCGGGGAAGGGAAGTAGTAGCAGTTGGGGGATGACGACGACTGAGACAGGCCTGGGGCAACAGCGTGTTCAGAAATAGCTTCTAAGTCTACAGTATCAGCCGGTGGCCCCTCCTGACACGCCAACTGGGCAGGAGTGACACAGACAGCTGGCCAACAAACAAGTCCGGAGGTGCAAATAACTCCGGTGTGATCATGTATCGAAAAATAAATGAACCAAAACAGTTATTGGTCTATGAAAGAAGTATAGAGGATTGCAAGAGTATCCCAAAATCAACAAATTTTATCGATGGACTATAAATATAGGGATGGACATAATGTTCTTTGCTCAATGGTCACCTCAGAGAGTGTTTTAAGTGACTACTTATTTAGGAGCTTTTGCTAGCAAACAATTTTGTAATGGTACTACCTTCTGTGACAACTAGAAAGAACGACATCAATGGATAAAGAGAATATAATCTGTACAAAGTCTATTTTCCCTAAATTAAACTTGCGAAACAGTTTTGATGTTTTTAAATCGTGTCTTTAACAACATAGTTTTATAGACACGTTTATAAATAAAGGTGGTTTAGCTTTAGCAAATTGCAAAGGATGAGTCAAGCGTATTCTTAGTAGTCTTAGTTATGCTAACCAAATATATTTATAGTAGTACATTCATTTTATTGTAGAACAAGTTAGCTAGAGTTAGTTAAACTTTATATAATTGCCAGACGGTATTATAATACATATATATGTGGCCGGTTATATTGCATATTGCTAGCTAGTATGGACACTATCAATAAAAACATGCAACACTGGGCTCCAAACTTATTGACGTCGACTAGCACGTAGGCTAGCTCTTCGCATCGGAAAGACGTGACTTTTATGATCAATCGGAGCTCTGAATGCGTCAAACTCCAGAGCTACGGACAAAATAGCCATGTGCCTTGCATGCAAGGTGGTAAAGTGCCAGTGAAGTGTGAGCGTGAGAGTCGGTAAAGCCTGGCAGCGAGGTTAGCACACAAGCTAATCCCGGCTAGCTTCGGCACTTGAAGCTACTAGCAAACAAACCAAACGGGAGACTGACGAGCTAACGGTAACTCTCGTGACCTCCGTTTGATGTAGCCCGACTTAGGTGAGGTTGTCGTGGTCCGTGGGGTGTAATAAAGCCGCTTTTACCTTGTAATAAGCCCCGTTGGAGCCACGGACCTCCACCGCCAGTTCTTCCATATTGGACACGCAAAGGATCTCGGGACGACAGGTGCGTCTTCAGACAGCCTCAACTTTGGTGAATGGGGAGGCTCCTTGGCATTTGTTGAATATTTGTATTAACTTTGGGATATTTCTTTGTCGTAGACGCTTAATTTATAATGACAGCTCCGTTGGTGTCTATGGGGTTAACAGTTAACGTTACGTCGGAAGCAGGTTGCCATGGAGATTATCTAGATGTTGTTGCCAAAGTAACAAACATCCTGGGGTGGACGGATGTTGTGACCATCTAAAGAGTTTTCTCTTGATATTCTTGATTATCATTACTATGCTATGTTAAAAAAAAAAAATAGATCATGTTAATAGTAGTAGAATAAGGATGTAACATTAGTGTTTATTTACATAAATGTTTGGCAATGTTAATAACGAACATAAAAATTGTAGCTCAATCATATGTAAAGTGTTGCACTGTTTTAAAGAATTGGCCAACAAATAAGTTTTTGAATTAAAAGACTGCAGTGAGCAGCGGGAGGGAAAGGGAGCTCCTTTTTTTAATTTTTTTCAATGAGCAAGACCTTGTCTGACTCACCTCACACAGGGTTTCAGGTTTAAGTTCCAGACCAGATGAGACTTGTGCACAGTAACAGATGTTTTCCTCTAGTACCGGAATGACATGTGTTTTGTCCTCCTTTAGTATACTGTAAGTCACCCTGCCCGTTGTGAAATATGCCCATAAACCCCTTGAAGATTTGTGATGATCACAAACAATCATAGAGGACGCCATTAATTCAATATATTAGTGGTGGACAAAACTCATTCCTAACATATTTGTAATATGTTAGGAATGAGTTTTGTGAGAAACACTTTTCCCTGTCATGTCAAAACATGCACAATAGGAAAATACAGTATGATACAATGTACACTGTAAGGGACAATGAAGTCTACACATCCAATATGTTTTTTTTTTATTTGTTACAGTTGTGGTTCTCAGTCTCAACCTATTCTAGTTGTAACCAACAAATGCTGGTGTTTGCCACCCCCAAGGACAGCTTTTCCATTCAGACTACTACAAAGTGAGACACTTTTTATTGAATCTTCAGGAAACATCCCAAAACATTTTGAACCTGCATTGTTTTTTGTGTCTTTTTTAAGAAATGTGTCTCACTGTTACTCACATCACTTTTTTTTTTGTAACTGTCTCCCTTGTGTACCAGAAAGTCCCCTTCCTTGGTTGGAGGTGTGTATTCAGTAAAGTGGGACACAATGGTTGGTAAAGTGGGACAATGAATTCCAATGGGATTTCCCATGGAGTCATATGATGCGAAAAGGTGCATTAAGACCCCTTCCAATCCCTTTCCATTTTAAAAGACATCTCACCTTGACCCAAATGACTGAACATGTCTAAACTCTTTTGGATTGAAGGCGGCCATTATATAGATAGCCATTAGGTTAATATTATCTTTACATTATACATTGGTCATGATGCTTTCTACATTTCTGATTATATAGAATATTTTAAAGACGCACATGTCATTAGCTTTTGCACAAGCACAATCCAAACATGAATAATATTCTGAAAAAAATGAATGATTTGTACAACTATACATTTAATGTTGCTAAAGAACCTGTAGTTTTGTAGCACTGATAACACTTTCCAAACAGCCAGGGTGACACCTGGTGGCCAAAGCTGCACATACACAAAAAAAACACTCCACACACTGGATAATATGATGGTGAAATTGCTTCCAAATTTAAATATTTGAGTAGAAATAACAGCAATAATAAAGATATATAATGAGGCTGCATATTTGGTAATTTTTCAAATATTTCAATTAGACAGGCCATCGGCATTTGTGGATTATTCATATCTTATGTTATTTATTTACTAATTAATTTGAAGAGCTAAAAGCTTGCCCAAATGGGTGGTGGTTTGATTCTTCCAACATCCATTGCACACTGCTCTGTACTTGAGCAAGTTACTTCACTTACATTAGCTGTAGTGTGCAATTCTTACATATCAGCTTTGAAAGTTACTTAATAATAATATTTACATCGAAGGACTCATTTAGAACTGATGAGATTTACTGACTTGGGGCTTCTGTGAGGCAGTGGTGTACTGTCCTCATGTCCTCTTCCATTACAGCAGCTCAGCATCCTCCACGGTGACTCTGTGTTGTCACTGTTGTTCATGTTGCTATGAAAACATTAGAAACCACAAAAAAGTAGCTGGTTGCTCTTCCTTTAATGCAGGAAGCTGAAGTCATGCAATATCAAGTTTATGAGCTTTTTATACTGTTAGAATATTCCATCATACCTTGAGAAGTACTTTTCTCCATTTTCCCAGGTTTGAGAAATCCATAAATCCTGATTAATTTGGTTGAAAGTTCTTCTACTGCTGAAGTGCTCCAATCTGTATTTCCTGGTTTCAGTTGTGTAATTGTTTCATAGCCCTTGCATCACTAAACCAATACTGCTCTCAAACTGTGTTGAACACACTGGCATCTATTTGTTCACATGCCGTTAGCAAAATAGTTGATATGTAAAAACAATGTAGTCAAATGATTTTCCGTACACACACCCACATCATGTTATAAAATGTAAAGAAAGAAAAAACAGTGAGGTTCTCAAAAGCAAGTTAAAGCAGTACAAAGTAACTTGTTTACCTTAATAAATCCTTTCCATAGTCCCTCTGGGGGTAATACAAGTGTTAATGAGATGATTGGGGGTCTTTCATCTCCCCCTGGTGTCTCTGGCCAGAAAACCACAATTGCAGCTTTGCCTCCACCGGGTCGGAAGCGCAATACAGATATAGATATAGGATCACGAAGAAGAAGCTAACAGGCTAACGGAAAGCTAACTGTGGGCTAGCGCCACTTAAACAGTATTTACAGCCAAGTTTGAGTTAGAAAAAATGATCTCCATTGTGTAATTGGATGTACAATATCCCTCTCTCCCTTTGCCTTTTCTGTCAGCGTAGTATTTACTCTCACGGATAATTAATAAGTAAAAAAAACGCAACATGCTACAACACCTGTAGTTGCGCTTAAGGCCTCTAGGGGCATGAGTTACTTAGTACTGCTTTAAACCACACATATGCATATGTACGTGATACAATTTAACACTTTAAAGCAGGGTACCTGATTTTTCCTGTTTTCAAATCCTGAAAGGAGGATGTAGTGGATGTCAAACGGTCAGCCGCCATGTCCCCAACTCATTTCTAGCTCTCACAAACCCTTCCACACATTCTGATTGACATGAATGAATTGTCAAACTCTTACTTCCGTGTAAGCAATCACTTAAACATTTGTGCGTGCGTTTGTTTTTCTCACAAATTGCTGCACATACGATATGCATTCTCTATAGCGGTCAAAGGAATAAAACTGCAAGAAAATAAGTCGGGTACACCAGCTTTAAGACTATTTATGTATATCTCAAAATCTATCTCAAATAGATTAGAAGAGGCATGCTATTGTTTAAAAAAAACGCTTTTATTTCAAATCATGGTTCTTCAAACATAACATTTCCAACAGGCTCCAAATGTGTGTCAACAGCAGACGCTCCCATTGGTATCTGCCTACAGTGTTGACGCCAGCGTGTTCCCATGCTTGAGCCACAGCCGCCGCTAGTCTGCGTGTAATATTGTGCATGGTCTGAAGACATTACGGCCCTCCCTGTCTGCTGATAGACTGTCCTCCGAACCAGTTTACCAATTCCATTATGCTAAGCCCGCGCAGTGGTGGTGGTGGTGGGGGGGAACGATCAACGATATAGTGAAACACATAATCTCCCCCGCTCTGCCGCTATTGCAAAACGACAGCCAAATTTCATTCATCCTATCCAATTTCTTCCTTATTTAAGGGGAGAAAATTACTGGCGCCGGTAATCAGATATGTAGGCTCTGCGTGCGCGAGTTAAGCCCAGTGCCATTTTTTTTTTTCTCTTTTAAAGCGAAGTGGTCCAGGAAAACGCACCAAAGCGGGGGGATGCATGTTGTTAGCGCGCGGCCTACCCTCCAAGCTCGCGATACAGCCTCGATTCAAGGACTCTTTGCCCCGCTGGCCTTGGGAGACTTTCATGCCGACAGCGATGCCGGGTAGAAAACACAGCGGCGCTTAAGTGGCTATGAGAGGGGGGCACAAAACAAATATCCAAGGCTTGTGTGTATAGGCAGGCAGCGACTATAGCGAGGCTGGACTCGAGCACTTCTCAAGCACTTTCAAGGTCCGGTTCAGAGAGTTTCCAGGCTGTACGAAACAAACGTGTTCAAACCGCTTTCGCTACCGTAAACACAATATAGTCCAAACTAAAACAACGATTGCATATTGTTGGATCAGAAAACAGTGCGACGCGGCAAACGGTTAAAGGGTCTATACCTGATTTTTATTTTTCCAGTAGTGGAATGCAATTTGTTTTGTCCTTCAGAGTATTGTACAAGCAGACATTTGAGGAAAACAGATCTTTATGTGCTGTGGATCTGATTATAAAGCATTTATATCCATCATGAACTAGCAGGCTACATGTAGTTTACATTACTGTGGCAGTATTGTTTCTTAAAAGATTTGAAACAAGTTTATAATGCCGGGTTAAGAATTGGGATGCTAGAAAGGGGTTATTGGATTGAGTTTAGACAATTAACTCTTTATAATTTTTGCACTCCCTCCTTCAGGTATAGGTCCTTTAAGCATTAGCTCTCTAACTAGTCACACTTTTTGACATTGCCCTTTCCAATCACGCAATGTGTTTGATTGAGACACGAAGGTTATCGGTCATGGAAACCAGTCAAATCCCCATGTGAATGTATAGTTGTTTTGTTTTTGATTGATTAACTTGAAAAGTACCACTGAGATTCAGAATCTCAAAGGAGTTCTGGCCCCAAAGGAGACCAGGGGTTGCAAAGTGCCTACCAATCTGTCACATGTTATTTTAAAATGATGATGAAAATCTAATGATGAACTTACTTAACTTGATGCAATCGTTTGTCATCATATTAATCCGAAATCTACTTATTCAAGTCTAGAGGTACATTGATAGCTCTTTGGTGGCATCTGCTGGTGATTAGATAGATAACACCCCTGCACATCACGTTATGCTTTTGAACAAAATGGCTTGAAGTAAATTCAGTATTAGTAATCTTGTATAATTGTGGTTTTCTTGTATTGTCACAAAGGGCGTATGTTTAAGTCATTAGCCCTATTCTACAATCTATACTGTAAAATACTGTATCTAATGCTTGAATATATTAGTATGGTGAGTCTTCTCTTGCGAAGAGTAAATGAAAACTCTACTTTGGACAATTATCTGATATCTCATAATAAATGTTAGTTCTTGCATTCTTGACAAGTGTTTCAGTAGTTGTGTTCATGTTCTAGAATTTAATGACTTCCAGGCCCACCTTAAGGTACCTATAGGCCCCGGGGCTTTGGTGGCTCTGATGACGTCATTATGTCAGATTCAGATAAAGTTGTGTTTTTTGCTGTGTTTATCTATGGAACTCTCAACTCTTAACAAACGTATGCAACTCTTTGGGAGGGATACCGTTTTTTGACAGATGGGCAAATGTTTAAATTGATCATTTATTTGATTGGATTCACAAACCTGTCACATTCACTTATGGCTGAAAGATCGTTTATCTGACCAACAACATGCAATGTATTATTTAATCATTTGGTCAGGACAGATTGCTAAAACACAGGAGACACACTACGCCAGATTGTAGCCATGGGCTTCTTGTTGCGTAATGGTGGACAGCATTCGACGTTATGGTGCATTAATTCAAGCTGCTTATAAAAACTTTCTCAGTGGCCCCAAAGATGACCCTGTTTGTTTTTAGTTTCAGGAGAACCTGGAGCAGGCTCCAGGAGAACATGCAAACTCTTCACAAGGCCCCAATCTTTGTGCAGCTGGAGAAAGTCGTCTGAAGCAGTGAGCAATAAGCTCAGGATAAAACTCATCATAATGTGCATGTGCTGCTTTGGAAACTTGCACATAATGAGTTTACTTTCCACTGCATAAACCACCTGAAATGTGTTTTTTCATTCATAAACGCTACTGCTAACAGGGTAGTTAGCCATTTGCAGCCTATCTTTTTTGTTATTGATATTCTTTCCCTTCCAAAACATCACCATTTTGAAATTACTCTCAATTAGGTACGTCTGCCTTGATTACCCTGCGGCCGATATGAAACGTATTGTCCGTTCGCTCTCTGGCCACTCTTCCGCCTTCATCTGTGCCCGCAAACACGCCGCTGCACATTAAGCACCGTGTCATTTGCGCCTAATAGCCTGTGACTATACGCCGGCCTCTTACCATCACAAACAAACCGCTTGCGTTGAGCCTATGGCGTGTTTGTTCTCATTCACAGACACGCGGCCAATTTCTCCCTCCGTCCACTCGGGAATGCATTATAGGTGTATAATTGAAAATTAGCAGAACATCTTTTTTTTTTTCCTGCGAAGGGTAATTTATCAGGCCTTATTGTTCCCGAGTGACACCTCCGGGAGCCTGGTTCCTAACAAGGGAGACCAGAGCTTACGGCTATCCAGGGCGCGCGCATCTCTATGAGGCCCCATTGTGACTAATTGTGGCCTCCCTCTCCACTCAATTGCCGGCTCGGTGCGGTGAAGCAGCCGGTGACGCTCTCGCCATTATCAAAGATACTCTTGATCTTTTTGAAAAGCGGGAAATAGATTTTTTTTTCTATCTCTCTCTCCCTCTCACCCTCTCCCCTCTTCCTCCACAATCACACAGGAGGGGCTGCTCTATGAGAGAAAAGTAATTTGCAACGCGTCCATTAGTTCTTCATTAAAGCGAGATTAAAATTGCACCTCAAATCACATCTGCCTTTGCTCAGACTAAAGGGTGACAGTTTTAGGGCCAAAACTAATTACTAGTGCGGATGAATGGGCGAGGCAAACAGGCTGTTTTTGCATGCGATAGCGCGGACCCTTATTATACTCAGGCTAATTCCACTTTGGAGCTCTGCTAATGAGACGAGGCCATCCTCAGCTCTATCTGACTGCCACCACTCCAAATGTATCATTTTGATAGCACTTGGGAGTTTGCATTAATTTTACTGTGTGTGGGGGGGTTTTCTTATGCCAAGACCTACTTCCAGTGCCAAATCTGTGATGCCTGAAATCATCATTATAGTGGGAGAAAAAATATAGGGGCAAAAAAGTATGGAAATGCCACGCAGGAAGAAGAAGAAAGAAAGAACAGTGGAAAGATTATTTTTTTTTAACTCCTATGTGGAGATGTCGGTGGCTGTGTGGATTCTAGTGTCCAGCTAGTTATCAAGTTATTAGCACTACAGGATGGATAGTAGTCTTGCCTCACAACAGGAAGGTCCCAGTATTTGATTCCTGAGATTTTCATTGGGGATTGTTGTTTTATGAACTGCGATGAGAAGAATGTGGACAAATAATGCCTTTTGGTAGGGTTTATTATTCAGAGGTGCCACGGCAAAAACTAGAGGACAGAACCTGCCAAAGACAAACTATGAAGGTATGCTACATGCAGATGTTATGCTAACACCAGCTAAAGTTGTGCTAACAGCGGCTAAATGCTATCACGGGCAAAATCTGGTATGTCCTGCCTGTTTTAGTGAAGGCTGTCCTCTCTCCTCTGGTTCATTGCGCTTTGGCACTGGGCTGAGCTCAGTCCCGAAACTTGTACCTGGCTGACAATGGTCTGGACAGTGGAGACACTCGACCATTTGGGTAGACCCGGCACTGGGCTAGGTTTAGCCTGGTTTTACCATACCCTCATACTCATTGCGTTTCGTACAAGGTTCTGGATCTTCACAATTGAGCTCCATTATCAGGTGGGAGGGGTGTTTGGTCATGCATATGTAATGCGTCCGAGTGAGTGAAGCAGCTATCATCACTTTTGGAAGCATTCCTTGCACATTTCAAGGCTTCAGTTTTAATTTCTGGATATTTGGGAGCCGAGCCAGGATGGACTGAAGAGCTTCCATTACTTTCGTATCCGCCGCAATTGCCAAACTGCAACCATCAGATGCGGTGCAAATGCTTGACGTCGCCTACAACACCCGCCACCTCTGCTCGCTAAATGGTAGGTTGAAATTCAACTGATGTAACGCGGCCACTGAGATCAGACCCAGACGTACATGTAGAGAAATTATAATTGACCGGTGTTTACGGATGGCTAACAACAGGCTAGGCTAGGTTGGAATTGCCAGTGGAATTTTTTATTAGGGAATGTCATTCGGATTTCCCCTGGGACGATTCTAGTCTAGTTAGAGCTGCGTGCAACAGCATAGTCCGTAGTCTACTAGACAAAGTAATGCTCTTGTCAGATGTCAGACTGCCTAAACACTACGTGCAAGCTACTACGGAGCAAAAGAGTTCAACATTCTGGGCAGCCGGAAGCGAGGAGAGCAAATCTTCTTGTGTCCTCGAACGGTGACCTCATCAAGTACTGCACAGCCATTGTTAAATGACCCAGAACCTTCATAAAATGTTTTGAAAATGGAAATCATTTACATGACCATATGGTTTTATGGTAAACAACAAAACACAAAGAGCACCAAAAACTTTAACTCTGCTGTAAGTGTTTAGACCTACAGTATCTTACAATGGTACAAGAACCAACGGATTTTCTATTATTGATGTTATAGGATAGATTTGACATTTCAAGCCACACTGCGTAACATTCCAGGCAATATGCAGCTGTCACAAGCCCAACTAAACGGTAGAAAAGGTTAAAATAGAAACAAACACATTGGAGACATTGGAGATGCAATTTTTTTTTCAATCATATGTCATCAAAATAAAAGCATTTGAGAAACAACCTAATGCATTTAAACCTGATGTTTGGCTACCTGCAGTCAACACTTTTACAATCAGTACTGAATCCATACATGGTGGCAAATAATCAAAATCAAACTAGCCTCCAAGCCTGGCCAGACTACTACGACTCTGCATGTATATAAAAACTTGTAACTGTATACAGCATTAACCGTGTAACTCGATGAACGCTTGTCCTGACATGCTGCCTCTCCACTCCACATCGGCTAACGCACTTCACTCATGCTCCCGGCCTGGTTAGATTAGCGCAGCCAAGAGCCCAGTCCACCAAACAGGATTTCACATGTTGTCTCAGAATGCAACTCCTGTCTGGGATTCCCTGGTTCTGCTGGAGAGCCTGGTGCATAACGTGCTTACAGGGCAAACTCGCGCTCCGATTTACGACGGGCCCAAGGAGTGCAAAGGACACCGACTTGGCTCCTGGGCATTTGTTAGTGGAGGTTTTTTGCCATTTTTTAAATTAGTCAACAATGACGTTCCGTTTCACCTCTTGTACGGTGTATAAATCTCTTAATGCACGTTACAGGCTTTCCAGCTGATTAGCCTGCTCAAGACGATTTCTCCCTTACTTAAAATATATTTTACACATACAGTGCATTTTTTCCGCAATCACAAGCCAACAAACCTCCTTTCGCTAGCAGAAAAAAAATCATATGCACTAGCACTAATTTTTAAGCAGAGGAATCACCCCAGGTTTTTTGCTGAAGTCAGATTTGGCTACACTTGGATCCCAGAAATTCAAGCCTCATACCGTCCCAGCCTGAGCTTATCCTAAGCTTGTTAGTACAAATGATGCGGGGGGCCGATAGAGACCTCTACATTACCATAACGTGGCTGAATTAGCTATGATCTTCCGCTGCACCGCCAGAGAAAGTGGTCCACTGAAGTTTCGCAATATGCTGCAGAGGATATTATGATAACACGCTATAATAATAAATGTTTATAATCTACTTAGCCAGGGACCAGGGTTCAAGTATGTTTCTATATTAGGCTTATTATTAATGCTCCCTAAGATTTTGCACAGAATGGAAAATGTGCACACATTGACTAAAATCGCCCAAAAAAAAAAAATCGATGGTCTGGGAGAAGGAGGTAATTAAAATGGAAATGCTGCGATTTATTTTCAAACATAAAGATGTGCTGCTGTTGTGGATTTCAGAGTTGCACATGTTCAGATATGTTACATGGATAGGATTGGGCAAGTTAAACACATTATTCAAAAATTATAGACAGAATTGAATGATATAAATGTTTTGTTTGTTGATGCCAGGTATATAAACACTTTTTTCAACTTTTCAGAAGGTAAGTTGAGTACTTTGATTTAAGTACTTGCCGACACCGAATACCTATACCAGTACTAGGCATTTTCTTCAACATACTTACTTTTTCACAGCAGATTGGTTAGTAATTAATTTACTCATATACATTTCCTTATATAGATTATACGGACTTTAAAACTGTTAAAATGATGTATTTTCATCCCCCCACATGTTCCAGCCATGTCCTAATGTGTAGAATGAGCCCTAACCCTGTTCACCACAACTGCCTCTAAAATCCTGCACTGTCACTCAAAAGGTTGTTACTCTTAATATAGAAGGTGCAGTTACATGTTGACCTGAGGTGGCAGTAGTGAGCATAAAATGGCCAACATCTAGCCCCTTTAAGTAAAGTAGGCTACACTTTTAAGAGAAGTTATATCAGAATTGTACCGATGCCATCAGAGACAGAACAGCTCCTAGCCAGAAGCTCCACAAGGCTTGTGCTTGATTCATTTATCTATTTTTATTTAACAATATGTGGCAGGGACAGGTGTGGTCAGGTGATCACATGAGGCTATAAAGGGAGGAGCTACACATGCTTGCGTCCTCTTTCTGAGCAGGCCTGTGCACACGTTGCTTCCTGGTGAGAACCGTTTAGGTTTTAAGGTTTTAAGGTTCTTTTTATTGTAAAACACTGACACTGTGAATTATTTTTGTATTTTGTATTCTTTTAAGGGTCTTAACAGTCCAGTTTTAAAGGTATGCTTTTAATTGTAAATTGTTCTGTTATATTGCTTAATAATCGCACTGTGCTTTTTATCGGCTCAGTGCTGGTTGCCGTTTAGTTTTGAGTTTGTTTTAGTTTACTTGGTTATTTTATTTAAATGTATATATGGGTGATTTCTGTTATGGAAATGGTGTTTATTTGTGTTTAACCTTGTGTTTGTTTTTCACTAATAGTATACCCCTCTCACCCCAGCTCGAGGCCACACCACTACAGTTCCAATTCAACCATTTTAGTATTTGTGTTTAATTGTAAATAAACTTTGCCTTAGGGCTGTTGGACCCACACTGACTGTCTGGCTTTGTTATTGAAGCTCACCTGTAGTTTAACACCATTGCTAGTGTTACAAATAGTATTGAGATGGTTACTTATTACTGCAGCTAAATGGTCTCATTTCGCCTTTACTACTTCGCCAGCTCCGTGTAGATTTTCTTGTGTGTTTATAGTAAACAGCATTTTGATTGTTTGATTGCTGTATCTCTTTATTTTGGATTTTCTGAGGACTTTTTAGTCACTGGGTTAGTTTTACAGATGAATAAGCCCCTGGGCACAAAACAGCTTAAGAATCACAAGAACGGTTAGCCGCAAGTTAGTGGCTAGCTTAGCCTATATCTTGTAAACACTGCCGACTCCACGCTGCAGCACTAACAACATTTGGCTCTGGTTAAATCCAGCACAGACTCTGATTTAGTGAGTGTAGTCTGTAATAAAGTCAGCTCTATGTGGAATATTATATTTCCACCAGTTTGTACCAGTATCGGTATCGGTGCATCCCTAATATTTGGTCTTTCAGTGACCCAGTAGCTGCTTGAACGGTTAGCATAGCGCCTTTACTTCCCATCATGGTGGCCCCTAAGACGCTCCAGAATCAGTAGTTTTTAGGGTTTCTGATTGTTTTTCACTGCTGATTAAAGTGTTTCCATGTGTGGCAGTATCGCCTGCAGGCAGGCTCTGCCACGTAACTGTTTTGTTTTTATTATTTGCGTCATGCATTGCGTCGCCCTATAAATAGTGTGTGGTTCAGGTTACGCGCCCTCTGACCTCTCACTTCCGCCCCTGGTCTCCGGGCCACCCGGTTCGGGCGCTCCTTCATGTCTGCGCAGGTAACGTCAACCCGCTAATTAATGCGTTTTAATGCTAAATTGGTCCTAATGCAGAGCTTCTCCGCTACTTTAGCATGTCGGTGACGCTGGTATCTGGTGCGCTGTTTACATCGTCCAACCTTGCGACGCTCTTGTGGGAGGTAAGAGTGGCAGCTAGCCTTTTAGCTTAGCAAAATCTTTCAAAACATACTCACGCCGTATTCTTGTCACAGCTGTGGTAGCTCGGCGTGGCGTCCCATTAAAGCTCCGTCCACTGTTGACCGCTTAGGTTTCCCACGTTTTGTTAGCAGGTAACTTTTATACAAGACATATATATATAACTTTGTTTGAATAGTGCCTAAGATGCGCCCTTAATTGTGCAGCTTCAGGCATGGAAACTGCTGTCTTGTCTGGTCCTCTCTTCGCTCTGGAACAAGTGCAACCGAATGACTACAAAATCGTGTGTTGAAGTAACGAAAACCTGGTACTGGATAAAGAACTGAAATGATGATGATGCCTTACACTTGTAATGCGCTTTACAAGCCTGTATTAACAAGTTTCTCAAAGCGCTACATTGTCGTCATTATTCATTCACTCCATACTCGGTGGTGATAAGCTACTGTTGTAGCCACAGCTGCCCTGGGGTAAACTGACGGAAGCGAGGCAACCAGTCTGCGCCATCGGCCCCTCCGACCACCACCAACCACTCACTCACACACCACATTCACCCCAGGCTTCCTGGTGTTACCAAACGGTCTCCCATCCAAGTACCGACCAGGCCCTTCTAGGGTTGTGCCGATGGACGATGTCATCGTCCATCGGCGATGGATGAGCAACATCACCATGGAGCGCCACCATCGTGATGCCACGCCCCCTCCTGTCAAAAACACGCACTGGTCTTCTGTAGGCCTTGCAAACCTACAAACTTTGCAGGGATTGCACTGTAAATTAAATCACGGATGTAACTAATATGCGCGCTAGCGTCAGTAGCCTGCCAGAAGCCACGATGTGTTAGCCGTAATTATTAATGTATAGACGCTGCTGCTCTGTTTATGACGCGCGGGGCTCTCTCTCTCTCTCTCTCTCTGCAGCTTAAAGTTTAACAGCGCGTGGTTTTGTTTTGCTTTGCTGCGTATTGAAACTTAAACCGTTTTAAAATGAGATGTATCTCACATCGGAGCTAGCTGAGCGCGTGGACTATTCTCACGAAGGACCGAGAGAAGAAAGAGAGAGGAGAGAGAAAGGCGCGGTGCAGGAGGTTACGATCACACGGACCAGGCGGCGCGTGGAGCGGCTTCAAAAATGTAGGCTACGACGCAAACTTCAAAATATTGTCCCGTTTCTTAAACATTACGTTAAAATTGAGCAAATGCAAATAATAAGCTCCCATTTACATTTGTATTAGTGTGATAAGAGCCTTGGAGTTCACGCGCTGAATGAGTCGTTCTCCTCTCAGACTTTTACGCACGAGTTTTAACACATTTCTTTTTCAAAAGTCTTCCGTGACTCTGTTCAGATCATGTTTAGTTTAGATCCATTTATCCTGCAATCTCACATTTTCCTAACATACATAGTAATATGCAGCATATATAGGCTATGTAAATGTCTTTAAAAAAAATGCTTATAATGAAAAATGGACGATATCATCGTCCATCACGATGGTTCACTGTAAACATCGTCAACGGCCAATTAAGGGGACATCGCCCAACCCTAGGCCCTTCCCTGCTTAGCTTCCAAGATCTGACGGGATTGGGCATAGCAAAGGCGGTATGGCCTATAATTAATTATGGACAAGTGGTACAGAACTTGCATTAAAAGTAATTGTGCACTTCGAAATGGAACTCAACAAACACAACTGTTTTAACTTAGAGAAAAATAAAGCAAACTTTTGTAATATGGACCTTGCCTGCTTGTCATTTTATATCATAACGAACCTGTGTGCCTTGCACTTTGTCAATCTGTAGTTAGTTAAATCTCCAGGTGAAACTCCTGGGGTGGCATTGTGGCATTTTGGAGCTAAAGTGAAATAGAAGTCAACCCTCGCCTTGCCACACATGGTTAGCCAACTCCATCTAGAACCTACCAGAAACGCTTAAAAAACTGAAATAAAATGAATCCTGAACCATCATAGAGGCCACCGGGATAGAAAGTAAAGGCGCCAGTTGATATTAGGTGCACTAATATGAACTCTTTATTTTTAAGTTCAATTTAACCAAACTATTCAACTTTGGGTTCATCAGTCCACGGAATATTTTTTCCAGTAATGCTATGGAGCATCCAAGGGCTCTTTCACAAACCAAAATAGTTTGGGCGGAAATCACTGTCATGTGTGGAGGAAAAATGGAACAGCACAGCAACATGAAAACCCCACCCCCACTGTGAAGTATGGAGCAGCAGAGTCATGGGCTGTTTCTCAATTGCAAGGATCCGTCCTCCGTTTGGCCACTTCGTTGACGTCCTCGGTGGTGGCTCCTCCAAAACGGAGCGGAGTGTCCTCTCCCCGCCGCCTTTGAGCTCAAATGGAACGGCCTCCGGAGCGAGCGGCTGCGTCAGGTCACGTGTCAATCTATGCTCATTAAAACAACTGTTTTATGAATAACAGAGGCCAGGAAACTGTTTATGTGGAACACAACTTTTTTTAAAGTGAGTTCAAACTAATAAAGTTTTGCGAGAAAAGAAAAAAGAAACTATGCTGCAGTGCATCATGGGTAATTTCAGCTCTCCGAGGCAGCGGAGGATCCACTGCTGTATCCTTCGTAAATGAGCCAAACGGAGGAGTCGAGCTGCGAGGGGGCGAGTGGTCCAGGTGAAATGGAACCACTTGGCGGCGCCGTGATGACGCAAATGACGTCCGAAGTGGTCGAGACGCCGAGGATCCTGGCAATTGGGAAACAGCCATGGTGTGGGGCTGTTATATTGCCTCAGGGCCTGGACAAAATGCTATCATCAATGGAAAAATTAATTCACAAGTTTATCAAGATATTTTGCAGAAAAACCTGAGACATTCACAACAGCGTGGAACAAGTAAGTGAATTATTGTATTAAATATCTGGCTGACCATTCTTTTGTAGCAAGAACTGCTTTCCTGTAGTCGCAGATTAGACGCTCGCGACGATGAATCTTGAATCCAAAAAATCTAAAAGCGTAATGACTGGAGAGCTTCAAGTCTATATGCCAGTGTGATACCTCATTTGAAAGCTAGTTTAAAAAATTACGTGTGAGAGCTGTGTCATATTTGCCGTTCCTTACCCTAACCATAACCCTAATCCCAAACCCGAACCCTAACCCCAGACCCCCGATCAGGGAGGACAAAAAGTAACAGGTTAATGAGCACTGCAGCCTCATTAAAGGGTTAGTTATTATTATTCAGATAGACTAATATCCCTTTTGCCCATGAGCAACACGGATGTTAGGAAAGTTAGGTACGATACATCACAAACCGATTTATTGTCCCAGCCCTACAACCACTGACATTCAGTCATTTTCCTGTTGATTTGTGCTTTGACAAGTGTCTGAGTAACAGTTTTTCCCCGGTCCTCTTGTGACCCGCTGTTAATCTGCCTTCTGCCTGACAGTCACCGCGCGAACACCATACAGGGCTCTACATATTCAAAACGCCTTAGCCACATATGCCGCGTGACTATCCTTATTACTCCGTCCGACTTATTTTGATAAACAGTAATTTGGTGTCACAGAGGACAGTGGCGACTGAATGGGACTTGTCTGTCTATCTGACTGTCTGCCATTCACCGCAATTCAGCTTTGGGTTACGATTTCCCCACTTCTCCTTCTCTGCCTCTTTTCAGTGTTGACACATATACATATCACACAGCGGGATTAGCATGACGGTGACTGTAACAAACCTCTCTTTTGAATCCCAAAAAAAAAAAGAGAGAGAGAGAGGGAACGGGGAAAAAAATAAAGGGGGCCCATTCTGGTTTTGCGGAGGTGCCCAGCCAGAAAATAGCATACTTAGACAACAATGGAGTGGTAAGTACCTTAGCAAGGATCAGCGCTGGCAGAGTGAAACACATTACTAAACAATGGAGCGCGAGGCTGTCTGCTTGGCTGCCTGTCAGAACGTGCCGTGTTATTTGTCATGGGAGAGAGACACACATCATCATGGGCACCGCGGTAAACACTGGTGTGAATGACTGGGCACACGCGGGGCTATAATCCCCTCCGAATCTCCCCATGATCCCCCTCTCTCCAGGCGGAGTGTGGCGACTGATGTTGTTCCATACAAGCAGAGAGCGGGTGGAGTGCGGCGAGGGGTGATGGCGAGATCAGGAGATTTGGGGGAATGCTTATTTGTGATCTTCAATTGGGATTTGGAGCTTAAATTGTTTACATAATGTCTCCCCAAAAAAATGACACGCTGGACAAGCAAAAGGAGACGGAAATATGTTTTGGCGAAGACTTGAGGAATGCATCGTTAGTTTACATCATAAGGCGTATTTTGAAGTGGCCGTATCATGCGTTATTCGCAGATTTGGGTACCTCAGCTGTGATATCTTACCTTTTAAATTTGAATCTGTTTTAAGGCAATAAGGAGGGCTGGTCAGGATTTCAAACTGGCATGGAGCACCCCCTGCAGGCAGAAGTGAGAATGACATGTGATGGAACAGTGAATCCAAGATTTCAATTTGCATGCTAGCAAATCAACAACACCATGATGAACACATGTTAGAGAGAAAAACTGCTCAGAAATGGTCCAGTGAGAGATTAAGAGCAGTTTGGTCTTCCATCTACTGTATTATACAACCCAATTCAGGAAACTCATTGGAGCGCTTCAGCGGTAGAGGAAGAAGGAACCAAAGTTAACCTGTTAACCCCCACCTTAACCGAGTGCCTAATCTCCAGTTCAGCTTTGCCTAAATCCATAAGATCACAGCCTATAGGCCAGAGTAGCGCCTCAATTGAAAGCTAAGACCTACAAAACTGATCGAAATGGATCTTCTTCCTCGCATTGCCGCGTTATCATCACAGTTTGACAACATTTTTTGTCATTTCTTCCGTCACTTTTCTGTTACTCTTTTGTTGTATTTGTATCACTTTCCTGATGCATTTTCATCACACATTTTTGTCACATTTTCATCTTCTTGTTTGTAGCTCTTTTGTTGCATTTTCATCCTCGTTTTCAGCCTGTTTTTGTTGCTATTCTGACACTCTATTCGAGAAGCTTTCAGACTTGGGTAAAGCCAAACTGGAGAGAATGTGCTTGGTCCAGGTGGAAGTTAAGAGGTTAGAAGTGCTGGAATGAAGTGAAATAGAAGTCCAGGTCCAACAATTAGAAATCCCATCCATCCATCCATCCATTTTCTTCCGCTTTATCCGGGGCCGGGTCGCGGGGGCAGCAGTCTCAGCAGAGATGCCCAAACTTCCCGATCCACACACACCTCCTCCAGCTGTTCTGGGGGGACCCCGAGGCGACACCAGGCCAGCTCGGAGACATAGTCCCACCACCGTGTCCTGGGTCTTCCACGAGGCCTTGTCCCACTAGGACATGCCTGGAACACCTCCCGCGGGAGGCGACCAGGAGGCATCCGGAACAGATGCCCGAGCCACCTCAGCTGGCTCCTTTCGACGTGAAGGAGCAGCGACTCTACTCCGAGCTCCTCTCGGGTAACTAAGCTCCTCACCCGATCTCGGAGGGTGCGCCCAGCCACCCTGCGAAGGAAACTCATTTCGGCCGCTTGTATTCGCGATCTTGTCCTTTCGGTCATTACCCAAATCTCATGACCATAGGTGAGGGTGGGAACGTAGATCGATCGGTAAATCGAGAGCTTTGCCCTCCGACTCAGCTCCCTCTTCACCACGACAGACCGATACAGCGACCGCATCACTGCTGACGCCGCACCGATCCGTCTGTCGATCTCACGCTCCATCCGTCCCTCACTCGTGAACAAGATCCCGAGATACTTGAACTCCTCCACTTGAGGCAAGGACTCCCCACCGACCTGAATTAGAAATCCCATAAAGATGATTTGGAAAGAACATGTTTCTGTAAGCCTATTGTTACAAGCCTGGCAGATGAGCCAATGATACCCATGAAAACAGGTGTTGGATGAGGGGGTAAAATGTTTGACTTTGAGAGTATTTTAGTGCTATTTTGATCATAACACTTCACTAAATATTGAATAATCTATGTTTACTTTGTTAAAATTTTGGCAGGATCCTCAAGGTAGGATGCACTCGGAGTACAAATTAATGCCTCAAGTGGTACATGGGACAAAAAAAGGTTGGGAACTACTGAATTAAAGAATTTGGACACAAGCATAGCTTTGGCCACAGAATTAAAAAAAACGTACAATATGCAGTAATCACCAGTGTTTCAGGACGTCTTATTCTCCCTGCAGGTGTATAAATTCAGTGTTAGTCCCGAGACTGACACATGTTGTTGACAAAAAAAGAAAAACATATAATTCCCATACAAAAATCTAAATGCACGGATAGTGAAATTCCTGCTACCCACCTTTTTTTTTGGCTATGACCCAACAGTTGAGAATCCCTAAATTAAAACAGCATGTCTTCAAGTATTGGATTAAAGCCTATAACAGCTTCCACACCACTGCACCAAAAAAAGATTACCGAGGCAAAACAAATTAAAAAAAGCACCATTTCAAAAGAGCGGTAAAGAATATGCTGCCAATACTGAGCTAGTGTTCCCCTCAATATCACGCCTTTCACAACGGCACATTCACACTGCAATATTTTTGATAGGATCTAAATCAGGAAGTCAAATTTATTCCAGCTATATTATTGGAAGTGAAAGGGGGGGACGGTAATGAGTGGGGACTATTTTAATGTAAGTTAAAAGCTTGATAATATGCGAGCGGATGGTGAGTGTGTGTGTGGGTGGGTGGGTGTGTGTGTGTGTGCACACAGAGGGGGGGGGGCGTCACTAATGATATAAGAGGCCAATGTGTTAAAGCATCTCTTCAAATCTGCCAGAAATCCGAAACGTTGTCGCTGTCCCCGCCGCTTTTAATGCAAACCAAATGAGCCTGCACGGTAATAATAATAAGAAGCTTCCCCCGAATTAGTTTTTACAGAAAATTGCTTGAAAAAAAAAAAAAAGTACTAGTTTTATCTATCACTCTGGCATAAGCAAAAAAAAAAGAAGAAAAAAAAATCACATCGGTCGACCCTCCTCTGACATTATTTGGCCGACAATCCATCAGTAGCTAGAAATAACATTGTGCAAATTCTATGCATGTTAATGATAAATAGGAATCCACCTGCTCACAGATAAAAATGAGTTTAATTCGGTAGCCCCCCTCCTTTCTCCAAGTCTGCCCCCCTTTCCTTCCTTCCTGCCGTTGCCTACCCATGTGTCTGGCTGGCCCTTGCAAAAAAAAATTACTTATGCACAGCCATTATGAAAATACGGCTAGAGCAAAATGAGAAAGTAGCTGCTATCTCTCTGGCGCTGGGAGAGGTTGGTTTTCTTGTAATGCCGGGCGCTAGCTTCACGTAGTCAGCGTTTCCCCGACGCCTCCCCATTCGCTCGCAGCTCCGGTGGCAGCCTTGACCTGTGTTTACCACATTAGTCCAATCTTCAGAGTGTTATAATGGAATTTGCGTGCACCTTGAAAACTGTGGATGTATGCTAATAAGCGCTTGTGTTATATGAGAAAGCTTGCACATTTTTTTTCTTTTTTCGTTTTTTCGTTTGTATTTGTAGTAGCGCGGCTTGTTCGAGCGCAATTTTGTTGTCACGGGATGGTGGAAAATTTGCCTCAGCTGTACAAAGTGCTTGAGCCCGCTTCTTTGAGAGGAGCCGAGGAGGTAACAATTGGGAGCTAAGAGCTTTGAAAACAGCGAGTGGCTGTGAATATTAAGATCAACACCTGTAAAAAAGCACATTTTGAGGTTATGGTTTGATGATATATTTAAAAAAAGACGACATAAAGAAGACAAGATGCGAAATAGGATAGATAGGACGTCAAATAAAAAGGCACAATGTGGTGTTTGTGTTATGGGCAAGTCCTTTCATACACTTCCCAAATCACTGTATGGAGCTTGTCATGATGAAAATGGCATTTAACATACAAAAAAAAAGCTAAATCACCCCTCAGCGACACAGCTACATGGCTCATTTGTAGAACAACGGAGCATAAGTCTTTCTTTGACCTTTTGTCAAGCCTTTTCTTCCCTAATTCCCACAGTAGAGTTGCTAAATCTGCGGAATAGGTTGCGTTCACGTTTTAGAATATGATGATAAATCAAAAAAGAAAAAAAAAAACAGCATCACACACTCAAGTAGCCGATGTGCAATTTTGGCTCTTCTGCAAATGAAGCTTATGCGCAAATTCAACCTGGAAGACATACCAGCTGCATTCATTCATCTCCTCTTCAATTATCGAACCACAGACCCAGCTCAAGCCGCACCAACACATCAACCAATCAACGCGCCGTTCATCTCCGCTCCAGCCACTCGTCGCACAGGGTCTCCTTAAGCCCCCGGGTCAATCACTCAGAGTTTCCCAGCCGTGCTACGACCCTCCTCCACCCCCTTCTCCGCCTGGCTCTCCTCTGCTCATCGACAGGCCGCCCCAGGTCTCCTTCTACCACCACCAGTGTCCAGGCTCCGGGGAAGATCCTGGCTAGCGTTCAATGCCAGCAGCTCATATCGTTCAAGTGATCTTCCTGCCGAGGTCTGAGCCCCAATAATGATTCATATGTCAATAAAACGTTGTAATGCCTGTTCTGTCTCTACTGTCTCTACGCTGCTTGAGTGTGTGATGCTGTTTTTGTTTTTTTATTTATACAGATTTTCCTCAACATCTGCACCTATGACAGTACTTCTGGTGTCCATTGCTTCTATTTTTTCATTAGAATATGATGTCATGCTCTCTCAGATGGAAGCCAGGAGCCCAGATGACTCTATAGGAGGGATACACTTTTTAAAAGAAATCTACAAACAGAAAATTGACAATGTTGTGATTGGATTCACAAACCTACCAAATTAGGCCTTTCTACTAACCAACATCAAGCTCATGTTTTTGAATACTGTCGCAATACGTTTTGGATGCGTTTCTGAGAAAATAATTGGACTTTACTTTCTGACACGCTGACAGAGAAGACATTAAACTTTGAGTTTGAATATATAGGAAACTACCGTTTGGGGGTGTTGAGACACTTTTGGGCGGGATGGATTTGGCTGCTGAAACCCAGCAAGTCAGCTACTATATAGGAAGTACCCTTTGGTTCAGGAGATGATCTTTTTAAGGGCCTATCTCACTGCATCTCCACAACTCGGACTGATTGCACACATACAAAGGATGTATCTCACCAGCCTAGGGACTGGAGTCACCACTAGTCCAGAGATGTCTACGATATGTCCATTTGCAAAAAGGCGAGTCTCCAGGTAGTCTCGGTGAAGTATCTGAGAGGTCTCCGCATACTCAAGCATTTGTGGCAATGTTGCGAAAACTATTTGTTGTCCTCAATTGGTGAGACATTTCCGCAATGTCTCCGAGACCTGATGGACACCAAGGAGTTCTCAAAGAGTTATGGAGTCACTTTGAGATCTCCTTGGTATCCGACAGGCATTGCAGAGACTTCACAGAAACGGCTCACAGTTTGAAAACAACAGATAGTTTTCCATGCGGAGACCTCTTGGAGACCATGCTGAGAGCACGTGGAGACTTTTTCAAGCTGCCATGCTGTCTCCGCTGAAATCAAACCTGTTTGTTTTCACAGAGACTACCTGGAGACTCACCTGATTTTCCGGGAAGTTTCGGAGACATCTCCGTGACCAGCAACAACTCAAGTCTCGAACTAGTTTCCAACTAGCCTCCAGGCCGGTGAGATAGGCCCTTAAGCAACATTGCGAAAGTATTACTCCGTCAGTTATTTTTCAATCAATTGATGAGGGGTTAGGAGGAAAACCTTGAACATTCTCACTATGAGGCGAGCAGTGTGCCACGTATGACACAAATAAAGAAAAAGCCCCCCAAAAAATTAAACTTCTCTTTTTTTCCACAACAAATGCTGTACTTCCCCACTTTCCTGATTATGGACACATAATCACATTCCCATATTCCCATATTTTTAGATGGAAAAATCCAATTCCATGTTATTAACCATTTAGAGATTGAACTGATGTTTGAAAATGAGTTCTGAAATGCTGGCCGAGGTCAGAGTGCTTGTGCTTCCATCTCCAACCCGGCCCCATTAGCAGATCACCGGATTCCTCTCATGTCTCACTCCGGCCTTGAACACGTCCAGCGCATTGAGCCTTTTCAGCAGCGTGCCTCGCCTTGTCGCTCCTTCACTCCCATTCAATTACCAGAGAAAAACAACATCAGCCCGGAAAGTCATTAGGCGAATGAAAAAATGTGGCTAAATGGGAGGAATATTGAGCACTTGAAGGTAACACACTACTGGCATGGTGAGAAATTAAAATCCGCCAAGGCTCGTACATAGGGAAGACATAAGATAAGTGCACAAGAGTATTATTAACCAATATTGCGGTATTTGGTTTGCAATGTTGGTCCATCTTTATCCCAAAAGGCTCTGACAAGTTGAGTGGGTCAAAATATTCATTTGGTTACCTCAGCATTGATATTTTGAATTTTGAAATTTGTCTTTAAAAAGAAAATATCCTAAGAAATAAGTGACTGGGCTGGTCAGGATTTCCAACTTAACCTTTCGCAAAAGCGCCCCCCTTCACAAATCTTAGCTAGCTGTACCAAGAAGTGGAATAATACACACGTCATACCGGGGGAGAAGTGTGTGTTAGTGACTCTTTTTAGTGCAATACCAGCGTCCGGGCTGGTATTCAGGCTCGAGCTTAAGTTTGAAACGAAGGGGACACTATACAGTTATCGAGGCTAAAGCACCGGCCGAAGTCCACACAATTGCATGCTCTTGCACTACCGAGTAAGCTCTCTTCTTATGTTAATCTAGTACAGTGGTCCCTTGTTCATCGCAGGGGTTAAATTCCCGAAGTAGTCAGCTTTATTTTTCACAATTATTATATATGTCTTAAGGCTGTAAAGCCCCTCACCACACACACTTTATACACTTTTCTCACTAGTTCACACGGGTTCTCACTTATGCCTGGTGTACACTTTGCCATTTATTTTGTCTAATAAGATTTTTAGATGTCACATTGCAGACGTGGGGATGGTAACATCGTGAGCTGCTCTCGTCTCTGCTTGATTGTTCAAACTAAGAGACAATTATAGCTACGACCAAAGTTTTATCGTAGCAATTTTAGGCGAGTCTTCAAAAGGCGAGTGTTTAGCTGAGCACCACATGCTAGCATCCTGTAAAATGCGGAGTTGGACCGCTCATGCCCGGCCTGTGTTGCTGTGACTCTGGTGGTGTGCGGTGTGGGCTGACACTGACTGAGATTCTCTCTGCAGCGAGAACAGAACACAATGCGCGTATGGCGTTCATACGCTGTAAAAAAGCATGCAAAATTGTACTAAAAACAAATCCGCGAAACAGCGAGGGACCATTGTTAAGTTAGCTTTGCCTGGCTATGCCATACTGTTCCCTGTCCATTCCACACAGGGAATTAGTCTGGTCACGGAGCGTTTGGAGCAGTTTCAATGGGCGGGCCAACGCGCACAGATTATCAGTGAAACAAACTAATTAGCAATTAGCGAACAGCTGTAGTTCAATTCATAAAATATGAACTGAATATAAACTCACGCAGAGGCAAAATCCATGACTACTTCATCCATGATTAGTTTTGGCTAATGTTGATGAATTGAACAACATAGTGGTGCAGCGAGTTGCGTAACCTTGTCATTTCTTTGTGATGGCCGTGATTGGTTCGACTAGACCTTAGCCACCAATCAGCAACCGTGCATGGCCAGACCCACCTTCTTTCCTGCAGAAAGAAGTGGGTGTGGTTTATCAAGCTAAAGTTAGCTAGCTTGCTAAACCTGCAGGAGCCGAGCGGTTCACAGACCCCTGCTACTGACCTCTGTCGCTGCGTTCTTTATTCACTGAGGTAACACTGACTACGTTTACATGCAGTCTATAACCCTTTCATATATTAGCAATAACGCGGTTGCACACGGCCTTGTAAACACTGGCAAAAAACTGAATATGCTCATATTCAGGTTTTCAAAAAACCCACTATGACCCCTGGGTTGCTCCTTTTGTAACCCGAATATTTGATCATATATACGCGTATTGGAATATTCCCATCGAAAGGAAACATTAATTTGTGTTCTGCGTATGTTATATTCGCAAGGAATCTGAGAAAGGTACTTTTGAGAAAGTACTTGTATGCGCCATCTATGGCAAAGTTTAGTAGGATTGATGTGACATATGAAAATTGTCCAGCTAGTCAGCGCCGGTGAACTCCCACCAGTCCTGACTGCGCACCTTCATCCAAAGTGTCTGGGAGGCTCTGGTGGAAACAGGTAGCGTGGATGTGTATGGCACAGCTCCGGCTCCATTTACTATTTCTTCTTCACGCTCTCTCCTTCCATTAATGAAGACCATGAGGCACAATGGTGTCAAGTATGGGTAGGTGGGTCAGTACCAGCAACAAAGCGCAAACAAAGGCGACTAATATTGGCCCCGGACTGTTCATTATCCGCCGTGCTGCTGCTGCTCTTGTCTTTGGATACAGGAGGAAAAAACTGAAATATCGTGTATTTGTGTCATGATGTTCTCCGTGCATTGAGACGTTGTCCGTTTGGATCAGAATATCCCAATTGATTACAATGACCATGTACTGTCTGCTCACACATGGAAACAGGTTAATGCAAGTGATCCAGAAACTGTAATATTGACCTTAACGACTGCATGTAAATGTAGTCATGGTTCTTCAGCTGCAACGGCCCCCGTGTTATCAGTGCATTGGCAAAACAAAATCACGCGCTGCTGAAATTCCAAGGCTCTTGGAGCAACTAAACACTTTCTGTAGCACTTTAAAAGTAAACATGCCAGACAATGAATTGTTTTTTTTGTGAAGATGTCCAGGAACAACAGCTCATGAAACGACAACACGGATGGAAAAGGGGTCAAACTGGCCGTGCAGCATTACTTTCTATGGAAGGAGATATGGAGAAAAGCTTATGGGTGTTAAAAAAAAAAAAAATCCAAGAAATGCATATCAGAGCAGTAGAAAAGATACGACAGATATGTCTCCTTTATAACGTGTTCAACATCTGTTCCAATGATTGCATGATGGCCTTGATGCATAGGTCCATAAGATTGTAAAAAAATCTAGTGAGGAAATCTTCAGCAGCTTCTTTAGTATGGGGACAAGGCTGCATTTTATTTCTCAACTGACAGGAATTTCTTCTTTCTATATGACTAAACCCGTAACCGCAAGTTTTGTGAAGATTTCTATGTGATTGTCGGGAGTATGGCTAACTTTCAAATGATACTGAACTTTGAAATGCCAACAACAAACGAATTGCCTTTGCCTTTCAATGGGGTATATGCATATTCTCGCCTTGTCTGGGCAAGGTGTTCATTCAAGCAGTAGCACGCTAACAGTCTAGATTTAACCAGACACCAGCTCAGGCCATTTCTGTCCTGAAAGACAAACTATGCTCACAGATTAAAGAATGAATAACAAGTGTTAAATCACAATTTGGAGGTTTTATTGGTGAAAAATATCTAGTAAAAACATGGATTTGGTCGGCTCACTTCTCCTCCGAACTGACCCATCTCAGCAAGAGATTGAGAGGTGAGGACCTCACAGTATTTATTGCAACAAAAAGGGACCAACTTCATTTACTGTGTGTGTATGACTTTTGAGATGCTCTCTTGATGAGCAGTTGGTAGAACTCAAGAAAACAATTCTACTTATTTCAGTAAAATTAGCACTACTTATAATTTAAACAAAGTGGCTACATTACTCTTAAGTAAATATTTTGACATTACAACCCCCTTTTAGATGTGTGTCATTTTGTATAATGAGCAGACAGTCCACATGTGGGTGACAGTGGAGTTTTCCCTCTACACAGTGCAACACAGCTCTCCATTGTGCCGACGCTGTTCCGCCAAGGCCACTGCCGCCGACACGGTGCAAGTGAATGGCAGGCGCACGCCTCTCCGTACATCTTTAAATTCCTCATTATCCACTAACACACGTCCTGCCTCTATTCCATTACTTACCTCGCATATTGTACATGCCCGGCGAATTCAATGTAATGCCTTTTATTGTAGAAAATGAAAAATGTCACTTCCCTCTTCGTTCTCCCTGTCCTTACGCTAATTTAAAATGTCTCATCTCGCCAGCGTGTTCAACTGTCTGATTGCCTTAGCGAAGGGGGGAAAAAATACAGGAGTGTAGAAGGAATCCCTCCTTTCATTGTGTGAAAGGTGGAACTGCTGTGATTTGTGGTGGTAAAAATCTGCCGTTTCATCAAGAGTTTGTCAAGTCTGGCAATGAAGACCCATGACTTCAAGAAGTTATGGTCATCCAATTCTTTAGCTGACCGCGAGCTTTATCTTTCATTATATTCTATTGCCACACAGCTTACAGGGACATACAGGCCATGCATGCAGGACTTAACCTTCACAAGGTTATGTTCTTCTGGTCTTCAGACAGTAGACCAGAATACCTGAAATCTATGGCGCATTATGAAAGAAATTTAGATTATAATAGATTTAGATTATATTTTTTATTGTGGAGAAGTGTGTCTTGGACACTTAGGAGTCGGAACTAGCAAAACATTTACATTCGTGTCACGATAGCACTGCATTTAGCGCTCATGCTGCACAGCAAGGAGGTCCCAGGTTCAACCCTCGGCTGGATGTGTTTTTCTGTGTGGAGTTTGCATGTTCTCACCGTGTCTGTGTAGGTTTCCTCTGGGTACTCCGGTTTCCCCTACCATTAAAAACTCGTACAATAGGCCAGAATGAAACCAACGCTGGTTTATTTTGGAAGAATATATAATATAATCCACATGATTAGCCCACTGAAAGCGTGAATTGAATTGGATTCCTCGATACGTTGAAAACTGCTGAACCCCCTGACCTTTCATTCACAGTCCACACTCTGATCTCTAGCTGCTTTTACATTCAAGACCATTTCTTTTGTTTTCATCACATTCAATACAACGTTGTGTGACTCGCACTACTCCTCCATGTACTGGATCTCCAATTTGTAGAGGTAGATGTCTGTCATTTGTGCAAGAATGTAGTAGTTCCTAATGGAAAGTACAAAAATCCAAAGCTCGATCCACAAGCTACTGTTTACCTGTTTCAATGGGGCATGTTAGCACACTGCTAAACTTTTCCTAACTATTTCAGTTTTGAGGCAAAAGTAGCTCAGCCCCAGGTTGGGTCACCGCGGTTCAGATCCAGGTTGTAGAGTCCTGACAAGACTCTTCACCACACCTTGCCCATGTGTGAGCAAGTGATTGGTGGTGGTTGGAGGGGCTCATGGCACAGATTGGTGTGCCCCAGGGAAGCAGTGGATACAGTAGCTTACAACCACCACATACATATGCAGTGAATGGATGACTACAGTATAAGGCTTTAAGGAAAGAGTCAACTCATGCTGGAAAGGTGCAAAAAAAAGCCTTTAAACAACAAAGAACAGTTTAATTTATAATCACGAATGTCAACTCCACAGATGTCGCGGAAGAGTATGACAAAGTATATATATTATAGTAAAGACTCATTCCCATTTCACAACACATACACTGCTGTATACAGTGCTACAGTCAGAGTGAATATCACTTATCACTAATCAATAACAGACAAACATATAGCATCAAAATAGCCAGACATGCTGCACATTGACTCAAGTAGGCAGAATATTTCAAAGAGTGAACTTCAAGTACAAAACGATCTTCTACTGCTAGTGCCCTACTGCCCTCCAGTGGCCACAACCAAAACTGCACAGATATTCTGAGAGTCTACAATAGGGGCCAGTGGTCCTTTTGAAACCTTTCCAAACAAATAAACTCAATTATTACAAAATAAATCTTAACAAAATACAATGTGTTTAAGGATTTGTTGTGACAAAATGCAGAGTTGTTATAATGGATTGTTAAAGTTAATTGAACTATAAATAACGCGACTAAACAATTACAAAGATTCACACACTACTCTCCTCTATTTATTCTAAACAGGAGTAGTGGGTCAGGTCAGGCTAAACATACCAGTGGGGTTGTGGTCGCTTAATACAAATAATGAATAAAAAAAGAAAGAGATTTTCTATTGTGAACATTAATTTAGCCAAACATGATCAAAGGTCAAATGGCTGAAAAAGTATGCTTCTAAAAAAATCACGTGTTAGGCCTTTTTTATCTTTGTCCCTTTTACATGAAAGTGGTTCTTGGTACATGATGTTATGTATTTTGCAGCCAAGGACAAAATCAGGCTTATGAGTAATTCCTGATAAGAATAATTTGCAGATGTGGCCACTGTTTTTTAAATAACAAACATGAACGAGGGAGCAAGTATACTGTTAGTTGTGGTCAAAATTCATTCTTCATTTTAAGAGGGGGTGGGTGGGGCTGTGGAGCTCTATAGTGGTTGAACCATAATAGATCCATGGGTTGAACTGGGTGGGGTCTCTGTACCGAGTCTGCAAGCTCTAAACCTTGATTTAGCGATACCAGTTTCGACACAAACATTTTGGGGGCCATGGCCTGAAAAGTTTGGGAACCCATGGCCCTAATCCATGTACGGACATTGGTTTCCTGAATTAATAGGCTGAATACAATAGAAAAGCACTAATCATGAATATAAAAACTCACTTACAGATGTTGCTGACTGAAAATACTGAAAACAAAAAATGAAAGAGGAAGAACAATATGGTCGTGTAAAAGCTGGCCCCAAGGTGGCAGGAGTGTCCCTGGATAATATGCACACTTCTCAACATGTTGCTGCATTATTCTGTGATTCAACCTCTTAACCCGCGCCTTAACCAAGTGCAGTGCAGCTTTACCCAAATCTAAAAGCTTAGTCTCATTTGAATGCTAAGACCTACAAAACATCTAAACTGATCTTTTCCCTTGCGTTGTCGTCCCTTTGACTTTTTTCCCTTTGCTTTGTTGTCACATTTCTCTCACTTTCTTTGTAGCTTCTTTGTTGCGTTTTTGACACATGCCACTTCTGTTGCATTTTCATCACACACTTTTTCACCGCTTTTTGTCATGTTTTTCATGCGCTTTTGTTGCATTTTCATCCTGGTTTGTGTCTAATTGTTCTCTATTTGGATGCTTTGTTCAAGAGGCTTTTAGATTTGGGTAAAGCCAAACTGTAGAAAATGTGTTTGGTTCAGGTGGGGGTTAAGAGGTTAAACTTAGTCAGAAATTGCCACACATGTTGGCAGACTTTTTGAAGTCATTATCAAATAACTTGTATGTAAATAAGAGGACTCCTTTAAAGATTATGCACAAACCCAACACTTTTCCCTAGTACTGTATTACCAACCTTTATACGCAAGTGCTATAATCAATCACCATCTTTGAATGAAAAAAAAAAAATGCCTCTACATGTTTGGCGTGATCTATGGCTGCGACTCTTTATAAGGCCTTGATAACACACAAAAAACAACAAAAAAGTACCCCACACACTTTTTAACTGAATGTGGCACCTTTATTTGGAGAAGCCATTCCCTTGTTAACAATTATACTC
Organism: Gobius niger; assembly: GCF_951799975.1. Taxonomy (NCBI): domain Eukaryota; kingdom Metazoa; phylum Chordata; class Actinopteri; order Gobiiformes; family Gobiidae; genus Gobius; species Gobius niger. Next base: position 29,731,774 of record NC_136868.1, read on the forward strand.
ATGTCATATGGCATTTTCACATTCTGTTGAAGACAACAATGGCAGTTAGGACATGTTGCAGATACGAAAAAAAAAAGAAAAAAAAAAGTCAAATTAACCTATTTGCACAGAGGGCATTTCACCGTAGAAAGAAAGGAACAAGTCTACGGAGTGTGATTTACACAGAAAGTTGATTTCAATTTGCAAGAAAAAAAGATCAATACTGCAAGATTTTAATTTGTGGACATATTTTCACCACTTCTTTAAGTACGCACATGAACTAATACATTTTCATTGCCTTTAAGTAAAGCAGTCTGATATAAAATCATTTCAATTTGTTTTTCTGTTGGTAAGTGCACAACAAATTACCAAACTAAAATGTCAAATGTCAGTATTAAAGCAATACTAAGTAACTTGTTTACCTTAATAAATCCTTTCCGTACTCCCTCTGGGGGTAATACAAGTGTTAATGGGATGATTGGGGTGTCTTCCATCTCCCCCTGGTGAAAACCACAATTGCAACTTGACTGCCACCGGACCGGAGCAACCAATACACACTTATAGAATCGCAAAGAAGTAGCTAACAGGCTAACGGCTAACAAGCACAGCTAACTGCAGGCTAGCACCACTTTAAACTGTATTTACAGCCAAGTTTGAGTAAAAAGAATAAATCTCCATTGTGTAATTGATGTACAATATCCCTCTCTCCCTTTTCTGTCAGCGTAGTATTTACTCTCAAGGACAAAGAATAAGTAAAACAATCGCAACATGCTACGACACCTGCAGTTGCGCTTATGGCCTCTAGGGGCAAGAGTTACTTAGTACTGCTTTAACAACTGCAGATCAATTCCAATGCATTTAGTTAAGATGTTTTTGAATATTGGTGTTTTTAATCTTTCATCAGACCTCAATCTTAACACAGGAATACACGAGAGAGTTGTAAATGATTCCTGGAGGCAAAGTACTATAGACCTGCGGTTCTCAACTGGTGGTTCATGGAACGGAAAATGTCATGTGTCTGAAACTCTGGAGCTCACGTTTGATGCGGAACGTAAAAAATTATACGTTAATACATTTACTTGGGTCACGGCTCGTCATGTTATGTTCAAACCAAGTCCCGAAAATAAATCAGCTGAGAACCACTGAGGAACACAAACATCCTGTAAGACAATGACTTAATGAAAGGCTTCACTTTTTAGGCCTCACTCCCTTCTCCTTCTTAAAATTCTCGATCTGGTTGAATATATCCAGCAGGTTTGTGGGGAGGTCCTTTTTGTCTCCTTGTTTCGCTCCCGTGCTGCTGCTACTCGCCTGATCCCCATTCCCCCTTTCATACCTACCACTTTCCAGCGAGCCCCTCCTCGTCGCCTCGTTCCTGGGATATTTCGGATACTCGGAGGTGAAGCTAGACCTCCGGGAGAATTCCGAATCCGCTGACGAAGAGGAGAAGCGCCGTTTGTCCTCGAAGCTGTCCCTACTGCAATCTTTCCTACTTCCTTCTCTCGTGGCTCGTTTCCGCCCCGCTTCCTCCTCATCGGATATGGAGATCCTTCTATTCTGAGTGTCCGTGCATTTTGTGAATACATCTTTAACTCCGAAACCCGGGCCGCCCATCTGGTTGAGAAAGGTCGCCGACGTTATTGGCGGCGCCGGATACCACTCTACATCCTCGTCCTCTTGCTTGCCCCTCTTGCCCTGGTCGCTTTTCCTGCTATCTTTGGAGGAAATTCGGCGATGGCGCTTACTGGCCTTGTGTTTTTTCTTCTTTTTCTTCTTTTTGGATTTACGCCGGGAGCTGGAGGATGAGGAGGAGGAAGAGGAGTCACTGGAGGAGGAAGAGGAGGATGCGGAGGAGGAGGATGTGGAACGCTTGCGTTTCTTCTTCATCCTGAAAAGACGGCGCACTGACAAGTTACATGTGAGAGATGAATGCTTCTAAAGAGACATAAAAGTAGCTTTTTTGTATTTATTTTCCTTATTATTTTTGTCTGTTGTTCTGTTCTGCTAAAAAAAATCTTAAAATCTTAAAAAGAATTAAAAAAAACATTATCACAACTACACTATTAAGTAATAGTAAAGCTTTGGTAATTATTGTATCTATTATTGATGAAGTAGTTACAAAGCATCCCTCACTGATAAATACGTGTAAGCATTAAAAAAGTGATTAACATTAGTTCTCAGATCGTGAATATGTTCAAACCAGTGGTTACCAACATTTTTCAGACAAAGTTCCCCTAGATTAGGGTTCTGCAGTCTTCATCATTACAGTGTAAAAGCAGCTTCGCCTCATTTTCAAACCAAATCCAATCCAAGTCCTTTTTTAAATCACTCAACATGTGGCTCTTCAGACAGTGGTTCCCCACCAGATCGACAAACATAAATAGACCTAATACATATTCTAACAATATGACACAAATACTTTCCTTTGGGGTAGTGGATGCTTGCCAGTATAGTATTGTTCTAGTGTTAGCCCGATAGCTGAGCCTAAAGACCACCAAAAAAAGCAGTTCCACTGATACTAGAAATAGAGCTGGGTGATTTACCCCCACAAAAATTATATTTAAAAAAAACTTTTGCCCAACCCTTGCCAATGAAAGCATGGCTAAATAGGTGAATAACCTACTGACATTTACTTCATAGTCACAATGTATGATTTTAGGTTGAGATTTACTTGGGCCGAGTTCAAAATCTAATAGGGTTCGCATGCAGAGTAACAAAGGCAACACAAACAGGACCTATTTAGATAATGATTAGAAAAGCTTTGTAAATGTTTTGACCAATGCCTTACAAATGATTCATAATGTGTAATTTAGTATAAACTTAAACATTATGTTTGCATACAGGTAAGCACAATGTGAATAAATGTGTCAGTCAACCTAACCTTTGTAAACTGCACTAACTAGGTTTGGTCAGTCTGCCCCAGAGTAGCTGATGGCATAGAGGTGACTTCAGGCCACAAAATCACAGAAAATAAATAGTACATGACATTATTCTATGACTTCTATTCTATTCATTAAAAATGAAATGTTATGAACAAAAGTACATATGACTACTACATTTGTTTTCAAGTGATTTGGTCCAGACAAACTTTATCACAAATGGTGATTTCTTTTTTTTTTTTTTTCAAAGCTCAGGATTAAATGCTCCTTTCACCTAACCCCAAAGAAAATATATACTACAAATTATTCTCAGATTATTAAAATAATCTTCAGCCTCTGCAAACCTGAAGCAGACTGATTCCACATCTTCGAAACAATGACATCATATTTCTGATTTCTACAACGCTCCAAATGATTCAAATCCAAGGACGACATTTCTTTACATTTTCCTAAGATCAGCTCCAACTTACCTTTTGTCATCTTTTAAGATCTTACGCAACTTGTCAGCGCTCGTCTGACTGCTCGTGGTGTTCACCTGTTCCTGCTCCTTAGCCATCGCTTCCTCTCTCAGGCGGATGGATTTCTTTACAGCCGCCACAGGGGGCAAGGCAAAGTTTTAAAATGGCAGCCCCGAGCCCACACACACGCAAGTGCATGCAAATGAAAAAAGCAGTTGCATGCAGCGTGAAGCCCAGTAAATCAAGAGACCGTTGATTAGTAATTTGACAATCGTTAAATGGAGGGGGAAAAAAACATTTGGAAAGATGTGGCCAGAAATTAAAAAATGCAAGGGGTTTAAGTAACAAGAATGTTATTGGAAATGCAATGGTTAGATACATTTGTTGAAAGAGAAGCAAGTGGACGAGCAAAGTACCCAAAGGCATAGGAGGGATGTGGTGTTACCGGATTGCAAACAGATTTGTCCATAGGGTACCAGTTGGCGTGTGGAGTCGTTTCCATTGGTCAGCAGTCACATTTTTGCCCCAGATGACAAGCAGAGGACAAGTCCATGGCAGCCGCGGGACCACAGGGCACAATCCCAGGTTCACAGACACATACACGGAAACACTTCATCAGAATTACAAATAGGACATGGTGCAATATCACACAGAACGCTGGGGATAAAGGAGAAAGTCCCGACAAGCGTTAAAAAGGTATTTTGTCAGTTGAATATATTACAGAACAGTGAGTAGGGCAGCACGATTCTGAAGAAATATCAGGATCATTTTTCAGATTTATGTTTAGAATCTAGCCTCAGTTCTTAGTGCGCATTTTAAACAAGTTCAGTTCACTTTTGTCCGTTAGAACAGTTAGTTACAGCATTTTTTCTTTGTATCACTGACAGATTTGGATTTACTGAAAATTGTACTTCAAGATTTCTCCAAAATTGGGCAGAGACCATAAACTTTTGTCACCTAAATAAACCAGATGGCATGAAGTATGGTCTTGACCTAATTTAGAGAAAATATGCAGAGAGTTTGCACAGATTTTACATCCAGTTCAGAATGTAGGTGGATTACAGACCCGGTTTAGACCTTATTTGATCTTACAGTTTTCAGTCAAGTTGGTTATGTTGTTTTATTCTCCATTCCCCAAGGCCAAACATGAGGCGCCACCTTTAAAATCCATGGTAACCTGTAGTGCGGGGTGAGGAGTGGACAGCTCACCTGTATGGTGTCGGTAATTTTGGTGAGTGCGTCCTGGGCTTCGGGGTTCGTGTCATCCAAAGAGAGGGCTTTTCTGTACAGGCCCTCTGCTGTTACCAGCTTCTCCTGCTCCTCCAGCCTACAGCAGGCGAAGACACAAGCCAAGCGGTTTACAAAAGAAAATGTAAACTGAAGAAAAGCAAGTTTTTGTTACATATTTTAACCAGGTTTTGTGCCCTTTGCAAGGCCATAAATGCCTGGAAGATGAGGCCGAACAAAAATTGCATCCCCTTTCCATTTAATAAATTAAACTTTTCTTTGCCTTGGCTGCCAGCTACCATATTATTCTACATTTTACAACATCTAAGGGCTTTACTCTGTTTGGATGTAGTTACAAGGCCCCATGTATAAAATATCATTATAACCATTATCGCAATATTAGGTGACACAATGTCCATACTGCAAGAGAAGCCTCAATATAATCGGGAATAGACAAATACGATAAAAAAACTTTAAAAACAAAGAAACATTTCTAACCTTTTAAAACATGCCCCATATTTTTTTATGATTTACATTGGTTTCCTATGCAGTGCTCTCTTTTTCTTTAATAAATCAGTGATTAAATGACCCCTGACTTATCCTAAAATGGGTCTGTCAGTGGCAGATTAAAGGCATTTAAAGGGCCTATATCATGCAAAATCGACTTTTTGGAGCTTTTAGCCATGTTGTTATGCTATTTCCTTATCAAAAACACCCCCAGAGTGGTTTGCGGCTTCATTCACGCAGCTCTCAGTAATCCTCCTGAATCCTGCTCTCTGAGGCTCCGCCCTCTCCTGGTGAACGACTGAGTGTTCAGTTGTGTCGTAACAGCGGAACGGAAGTGCTCAACGTCTGTAATGTAATGTCTTAATTTTATGCTTACAGCCTGATTTTAATTTGTAAACCAGCTTTTTCATTATTTCTGTCGTAATAGAGAAACAACAAAAAAACAACAACAACAACAAAAATAAAAAAAATAAAAAAGGATGTGCCCGAGGTGCTTCCAGGTCAGCTGAGGCCAAAACAAACACCCCTGAGCGTCTGAACAGATCAGTCATGTTTGAGCTGCAGCTGAAGATGGAGCTCGTTATAACTGGACACCTGTTTTTTATTCTTAACTAACGATAATGTCACGGACGGAGAAAAAGAAGCGCGTTTGGCTACGAGGACGAGGAGTTTATTCAACCTTTTTCAAGAAGAGGCCACTCAGCAGTTTTTTTCTCCGGGATTCAGCGACTTTCACCAAAATATTGTTTTTTCTGTGACTGTCTCTGATGGATGTTTGGTGAACCTTCGCCAGAATCAAAGTGGATTAACTTTTATAACCAACGCGAGTCCCATAATGTAAACAGCGATGGAGCAGAGGGTGAGTCAGTCCAAACGTGTGTTAGCATGTGTGTTAGCATATTAGCATGTGTGTTAGCATATTAGCATGTGTGTTAGCCATTTATGAAGCTGTGTTGCAGATGTCAACTCCGTATAACTGCATCGTGAAGCAATTTCACTTATTGCTGTTTATTTATTTTACGGTAAAGTTGAATGTGCGGAGAGAGAGGGCGGAGTTAACTGAATCGAAGCGTTGTGTCTTCCGGGTTTGAAAAATACCTCCAGAAAACACTTATATTTATCACAAAAATGAGTGCTCCATAGTGGTAGAGGTACAATATATCATATACATGCCTATACTTAACTTTGGAATGGCTAAAATAGCATGATATAGTACCTTTAAATACACAAGAAACCACAGTCACGTTTATAAAAGGAATACATTAACCATGATTGAATCTTATTTAGAGTTATAAATACAGTCATTAAAAGTAATGTATTTCTGTGACAGTGTTTGGTCCAAGTGCTTAAAGTTTTAGTGCTGCCTTCTACTGTCCTAAGAGTCATCTTTGACCACTATTGACCGTGGCGTGAACCGTGTGAAAGTTTCTCAAATGTGTTTCTTTTTTTGCCTTGTTTTAGTCCAGATTTATCGTGGTCTAATATTGCAATAATATTGTTTTTACAACTATAAAAACACATTCTCATATTGTGCGTCCTTTTATCATGATACGTAAATTGCTAAAGTTGAAGTGTAGTTTCTTACTGTCGTCCTCTCTCCACCAGAGTCTGGCTGAGGTACTTCTTGGCATTTCTGTGATCTGGGCAATTCTCCAGGGCCAGCTCAAAGTCACTGATGGCCTTGACTATGCTGCCTTTGTTGGCGTACCTGATAAAAAAAAGACCATGGAACAAATTGGCTTAGAGAATAGTAAGAAGTAGGCTTTTGCTGCTATGTAATGTATATCCTGTTTTATGAAAGGAACGGCTCAAAAGCAAATTTATAGATATTAAAAATAAAAAAAAAATCAGGTTAGTGTGTAACTTACAAGGCTCCTCTTGCCACTAAGGCTTCCACATTATTGGTGTCAATATCTAAGGCTTTGTTGTACTCATTCATGGCCTCCACGTGGCGCCCGTTCTTGAAGTGATCCACACCTAAACGAACACTAGAAATGTGCAAGGGGAAAGGCAGAATGTAATCACATGACAACTGTCCACTTATCTATGCAGTACTCAAAGTACAAAAACAATAAAATTACCACTTTAGGGCCCACGAGGCAGACTGCTTTTTCCGAATAGACATGGCAAAGTCCTCCTCTTGGAATAGTTTGCTATAGACAAAAGATGACAGAGATGTATGAATTGAGGAGAATATGAAAACTCCACACTGTAAGCCCTGAACGGTAAAGGAATTGAATAATGGCACACGGGACGTTAGTGTAACTCTTGATTTTAACACAGTTTTCTACTAAATTGATCTTTTTTGTACATTAAAGAGCAACAAATGGCCAAACGTCACCCACCTTTTGTTTATTTATTTATTTTATTTGAAGGACAATGCGCAGTTACATTAAAACGATCTGTTGTCCTTAACAAGACAGACATTTGAGCATTTAGGCAACAGTTATCCAACTCTGTGTATAAAAGAAAGGATAACTTGGATAGGTTTTAGTGTTCAGGCACTGGGGACCACCGTCTTAGTGTTTAAACCTGCAGACTGGAGCCGTTGCAGATTCACGCCCGCGCCTCATTACTTTCTCTTTCATTTTGTACTAAAGGCGCCGCTGCTGGAAGCTACGATTTACCGCTGCACGCCACGGTGAGTCCGGGTTGATCGGTCTTCTATTTTGCGTTTGTAAACTTGCACAACGTGGATGTTAAATGTTGCGGGATGACGCCTTTGCTTTAATCAGTGGTCTCCAGGATGCTTCAGGATCAAATGTTTGGAAGGTTTTCTCTGCTGACGGAGCCTCTCACCAGAAAACCTACAAAACAACTGATCCTGGAGCATTGTAGAGACCACGGTGAAGTGCTGCCATGCTGACCATTCATACAGCTGCTGGGTCACTACAAGGTCAAATACGCACAAATATCAACTTTTTTTTTTGGAGTAAAAAGTTGCAGAATGCACATTTAACTTACCTGTGAAAATGGAATCCTTTAATATTAAAATATTTTCATGACAAAGTATACCTCAATCAATGAGCACACCTTTCTCCAAACATGCAGCCCTATTTGCTTTGCCTTTTCCTTACCTCTGTAGGCCTCTCATGAGCGATGGCGGCTGTGCGTCGCTGACTCCAACCCTCTCCAGCAGGAAGTCCACCACACAGGGGTTGTGGTAACCGTGACAACTGCTCAGGATACGCTCGTACGTCTCTGTGGTGTCATTGGCAGCTCGTAAGCTGCGGCTGGAAGACAAGATGGAGTTGTATTTACGTTAGGTCTAGAGCTTGGTCCTTACAGTTGGAGTCATAGACATAATATTAATAGACTCCATCTCCTCACTCCTCCACGTTTGCCATAATAACTACGTTCGAGGGGAAAATCATGGCGGATTTACAGACTCCTCCTACCCTGCTGTGACAGAGCAGGATTGCTCAAACATAGTGACACAGAAAGTCACTTTAAAACATTACGCAAATAGACATTGTGTTGAAAGTACATGGTAATAGGTGACCAACTATTTATTTTAAACTGCACCTTTTGAAAATTATTATCTCAAGCAACTTACTAGCAACAATACTTGTACAATACCTACGTCACAATCATTTTGTTGATTGGGAGAAATGTCACAAAATACACGGAAATTCCATTCAAAGGACAAACAAACTTATCTTCAAATATTCTTTGAATTTGATAACGATATTTCAAGCTTTGTTGCAGTTCCTAAAAAAAAATCTGTTCTGAAAAAGCAGGATTTTATTTTATTTTATCAATGTTTATCTCCCATTTGCGCAACATCCTCTTTTGCAATCAGTAAATTAGCTGTGATAATGCCCTCAGAAATCTTACTGCGGTTGTTATCGGATTAGTTTAGGGCACTGCAAAACTGGTGTTATTTATTCAGACACTTCTCTGTCAGCAAAGGCCGTAAATGTCCGTAAATTTCAGAGTTAAACACAGAAAACATTCATCCCTAGTTTGGACACAATCCGAAATACAAAAACCACTAGCGTCGGAGGTTGTTGTACCTGTAGTGGACAGGCAGCTCCTCTTTGGTAATGACCCCCAGTTTGAGGTCCAGATCAGGCGCCAATGATGACTGGTGGAGGGACACAGTAATTTTCTCTTGATAACGATCTATGTCCTTCACTCCAGCTGAAGAAGAACAGAGCAAGCAAATGATTTCCAACAAGCTCAAACTTCACAACGGCAACAAAAACTAAGATAGGAATTTGTCAACCATACCTCTTATGAAGTCTCCAATCTGGTAATAGGATAATGGATCATCATGGCTGCCCGAAGTCGGTATCTCTCTTATATGACAGAGGGCCTGGAAAGAAGAGTGATCTTTTTTTTACAGAGATCTCAGCTGTAATGTTTAACTCAGTTTAGTGTTCAGTTTTAATGTACCCTGATACCGTGGTGTTAGACGCATTCACCAGTAGTGGTCTGGCAGTGAACAGAGTTGTTCCAGTGCCGTTTGGTTTACTTTTTAAATATTGTTTAGGATAAAGGATTGATTAACATGATAAAATGGTATACCGAAAGGTCCAGGTCCTCCACATCTCTCTTCAGACCACCGGCCGTACACAGCAGGGTGAGAAAGAAGCCATATTCTCGGATGTTGTTAATTCTGCCCACCACAACGTCCCCTCTCTCCAGGTCTCTGTACAACATGGCTCTTCTTTCATCATATGGCACCTCCATGAATAACTCCAGTGGCGGCATAATGGCATAGGGTTCTGGACAAGAAAAAGTAAAACACATGGTATAAGAAATGTTGGTTCAAGATATGAACACTCAAATATAACCACAGAACATTAAACTGGTCTCACGTCAAGAAGAAAATAGGCCCGTTCACCATGTTAATATGTAACACAAAATAGTAAAATAATGTGTATAATGACAATTTGCCATAATATATATAATATATAGGTTTGATAGAAACCTATATATTACATAGGTTTCTATCAAGACTATTGAACTGGGATGGCGATGTGGAACTTGGAGTTGCATTACTTTGAATAGAGTAAAAATATGCAATACATTTGTTGCAGATGTGATGCCTGTATGATCATTGCTGTGGCCATCTTAAGCAAGGTGCTAAATAGCGTTGATTACTGTAATGAATTCATTTAAATTAATGTTTCAATGTCACAGTCCTATACATTTTACCAATCCAATGGGATTTATGCATGTTTCATTTTCTATGTAGGGTTTTTACATTGTTTTAAATTGCACTGTAAACACAACCAAGATGCACCTGTAGCTTCTTCCTCTTCATACTCTGGTCTTTGGCGGCTGGTAATCTTCCATGAAGAACAGAAGAGGAGGTCAGCTTTCCTGGCAATGAACCGCTCCACAAGGCCACTGGTGCTGTTTCTCTCTCCTTTTCTGCGGACCAATGCACAACATGTTAGTTAGAAGTGCCTAAACAAAGCCTGTTGACAACCGTAATCTATAATATAACTCATTTCTGATAGTGGTTTTCAACTGGCAGGTCAGAACCAGAAAGTGGGTTGTAAAGGACTGTAAAAACAACATATATATATATACACACAAGCTATAAAAACAAGCAAAACATAATAATTTAGACCTTGACTGGCACACCTTATATTTCTCGCATGTTTTAAATGAGGGCTGCACAATTTGAGAAAAGGGCCTGATTCAAAAGAGCATTTACAGCATCTAGATTTGCATTTATACTTAAAACAAGTTCCGAAGCATCAGCTGTCAAATTTAAGTTTAAGCAGCTCAAATCACACCAGAAGCACATGCCTATAATGCTGGTTTGCATGTTTTACAGCAGCTTTTGCGCCTTGTACATTCATTGCGACCATAAAATAGCGATTACGACCGGCTGTGGAGGAGCTGCTCTCGTGTTTGGAGACAACAGACTGGGGGCTGCTTCTATCAACCTGGAGGTCACTGTGACCTCATACATTCAATGAGAAGCGCATCGATAGAGGCTCTATTACACTTGTGGTATGTCCACACTTAGATCCGAAGCTATCACTTAAAGGTCCTATATCATGCAAAATCGACTTTTTGGAGCTTTTAGCCATGTTGTTATGCTATTTCCTTATCAAAAACACCCCCAGAGTGGTTTGTGGCTTCATTCACGCAGCTCTCAGTAATCCTCCTGAATCCTGCTCTCTGAGGCTCCGCCCTCTCCTGGTGAACAACCGAGTGTTCAGTTGTGTCGTAACAGCGGAACGGAAGTGCTCAACGTCTGTAATGTAATGTCTTAATTCTATGCTTACGGCCTGATTTTAATTTGTAAAACAGCTTTTTCATTATTTCTGTCGTAAGAGAGAAACAAAGAGAAAAAAAAATATATATATATATTTTTTAAAATACAAAAGGATGTGCCCGAGGTGCTTCCAGGTCAGCTGTGGCCAAAACAAACACATCCCCTGAGCGTCTGAATAGACGTCATGTTTGCGCTGCAGCTGAAGATGGAGCTCGTTACCTACTCTGGACACACATGTTCTTTATTCTTAACTAATGATAATGTCACGGAGAAAAAGAAGAGCGTTTTTCCACGGAGTTTATTCAACCTTTTTCAGGAAGAGGCCACTCGTCTAGCTGTTTTTTTCTCCGGGATTCAGCGACTATCAGCCAAAACAGTGTTTCTCTGTGACTGTCTCTGATGGATGTTTGGTGAACCTTCGCCAGAATCAAAGTGGATTAACTTTTATAACCAACGCGAGTCCCACAATGTAAACAGCGATGGAGCAGAGCGGTGAGTCAATCCAAACGCGGGTTAGCTTGTGTGTTAGCATTTTAGCATGTGTGTTAGCCATTTATGAAGCTGTGTTGCAGATGTCAACTCTGTATAACTGCATCGTGAAGCAATTTCACTTATTGCTGTTTATTTATATTACGGTAAAGTTGAATGTGCGGAGAGAGAGGGCGGAGTTAACTGAATCGAAGCGTTGTGTCTTCCGGGTTCGAAAAATACCTCCAGAAAACACTTATATTTATCACAAAAATGAGTGCTCCATAATGGTAGAGGTACAATATATCATATAAATGCCTATACTTAACTTTGGAATGGCTAAAATAGCATGATATAGCTCCTTTAAAGGGGGGTATTCTGCAAAATCGACTTTTTCAAGCTTTACATCATGTTATTATGTCATTCCCTCATTAAAAACATGCCTGAAGTGTTGCCTTGGCTCATTCACGTTTTTCTGAGTAATCTGTAAAAACTCTGATGGCGGCCATTTTAGGGATAGCTGAGTCCTGAGTCCTCCTAGGAACGCCCCCACCTCCTGGAGACGCCTCCGAGCTTTCGTCACCAGCCGAGTAACCAACCACTGCTCCTCAGCAGAACCCCCTCCCCACTGATGCCACAGACAGCGTGTGGAGGGGGCGTGTCGGAAAGGCTCAGAGGTTCTTAAAGAGACAGAGGCCTATTTCAAGACATTTGCTACTGCCATTTTAAGAGAGCAATTTTATACAAGGCAGTTATTCTAATTTACTGCATTTAAAGACCAACAGAAGGTTTGGTCATCATTGTAGTGTGATATAGACTGGTGCTATGTGACTGAAAAAAACATAATACCCCCTCTTTAAGGCACTTTATCTATATTAGATTGTTGTCCTCTTAGTATATTTGACTTCTTTTTGTATGCTTTATGCATGCCCTTATAGTTAAAGTTTATATAGCTTTTTTTTCTTTTTTCTTTTTTTTTTCCATCTAAATTCTGTATTATATGTTTTATGTTGCACGATTGTTTTGAGAATAACTCCTAGTTTGTGAACATGTTCTCAAACAATGGCAATAAAAACTATTCTGAACTGTCGTCAACAGTGTCACGTGTTGGGTGTCTTACCCCTCGCGTGTGGCTTTGCTCAGGTCCGCTGCCACAGCCTCAAAGTCCGGGTTTTCTGTCTGCTCACACCGAAGCTTCTCAAACAGTGATGCTCCGTGATAAGTCACGCACTGCTTCAACAGCTCCCTGTCCATTCTGCCCAGGCTACTCCATCCCACAGCACAGCACTGATGGACAAATGAATAATAGCGATGTCACCACCGCAGATCTCACGACTTTAGGTCAGGTGAAGCCACGTTACTTTTGCTGGGTTGTCTTCTAATTGGTCAAGCAGTACAGCCTTCCAGCACTAGCTTAGCTAGCTTAGCACTTTTAGCCCTCTGCATGGCCAATAAACGCAAACTTTACCTTTCGACTGGCAGCTCAGATCCCCGACAATAGAAAACGAAACGAACGCGTAGCATTTAGCGCAAACGTTACTCAGATATCAGAAAATAACCAATTGAAGCGTCCAAAGAACCAAACACGACTGCAACAACAAACCCTTGCAGTTGAACATTAGTACAGTGCGCATGCGTAGTGTGTAACACTGTTTCTTCTTCTTCTTTCGATTATTGGCGGGCGGCAACCAACAGCTTAGGTGCATACCGCCACCTACTGCACCATGTGTGTTTTAGGATGCTAGTTATTTCAGGTTACATTCTTTTTGTGCGTAGTCTATACCGCTTCGAGGAGAAAATATAAAACAACCCGAAACATAACAATAATAATAATAATAATAAACAACCTTATAATAATCTTTAAGTACACCTATACTTTGTGAAACAATTCTGCCCCTTTTAGGAACCCCATCAATGCCCTCATACTTTTACTGTCCCCTCTTCCCAAGATCCCCTGTAGGCTCCATGCCCTCTCCAACTCATACATCCTGTCCTTCAAAATCCTTCTCTGCCTTTCATACTTCCTACATTCTATTAACACATGTTCCACACTCTCTGGCACACCACACATATCGCAGTTCTCAGACTCTACTTTTCCCATTAAAAACAAAGTTTTCCTCAGACCGGTGTGTCCTAGCCTTAATCTGGAATACACCACCTCTTCCTTCCTACCTTTCCCTTTCACACCTTCCATCCTGACCGCTTTTTGAATACTATACAAATGTCTCCCTTTCACATCCGAGTCCCATCTAGCCTGCCACTCGCGTCGAATTGCTTCAGTAATCAAGGACTTTGCCTCTCCTTTACCCTCTGGGAACCTCATAATGTCTTCCTCAGGCAGCTTTAATGCCTTTTTTGCTAAGCCATCTGCTGCTTCGTTGCCAGCTATGCCACTGTGGGCAGGAATCCAGCAAAAACAAACCACCAGGCCAGACCTCTGTGTCCTTAACAGTGCAAGGCGAACTTCGAGCATCAAGTCCTCTCGGCAAGTTTCCTTAGCATGGAGACTTTTCAGCGCAGCCGCAGAAACTGAGCAAATAACCACTCTCTCAGGTCTGACTTCCTCTACCCACTGCAACGCCAGAATAATGGCCGTTATCTCAGCTGTGAACACTGACTGTTATTCGAAACATCAAACTCTGGGATATAGATCCCGCTCCAACATGCCCTGTATTTTGCATTTTGACCCATCTGTATATGCAGTATATTCAAGTAACTGTAATAACTTTCCTTACATACTCTTCAGCAAGTGCTGCCCCGTTCGCCCCACTCCAACACTTCCTTCTCTCAATCAGATTAATATTCACATTTGCCAGAGGTAAAATTCAAGGGGGAACTTCACCCCACACCATCGTAGAGAAACAATTTTCACGTGGGAACCTTTTGGAGTCATTGAACAGTGCATTGAACACGTTGAAAAATGTACCTGGTGACTGGGGAAAAAAACGGTTGACTTTATAAATGAATATATGAGCTAATTAAAATTAAAAAATAAAACACTAAATTGATCCAATGATATATGGATGTATTCAATCGTATATAACCAGGTGTAGTACAATCAACTAATAAAGACTAAGAGACTTTTTGTGCAAAAAGTATATAAAATGAGTTTGTCTATAGGTCAATGGTTTACGCAAACACGGAGAACACACAGAATCCATCCATTCACGGAATCGAACAGGAGATCATCTTCTTGTGAGGTAAGAGTGCAAACTGCTGTGCCACCGTGCTGCTCATTATTTATAAGAGTTTAGAAGTCCACCTGTTGATTTGACCGAATGGACATTTTCAGTAAAATGTTTGTTGTTAAATAAAATGTGTTCATACACGGTCAGCCAAGAACAGTGTTCTTTCAAGTACTCACAGTCATAGAAAGAACACCGTAAAATTGGGTCAGATAAAATATTCTGCACAGATGATGCAAACCACAGGTACTATGTACTGTGTACTGTGTGCTTTATGGTAGAATTTGTGTGATTAACCAAACAGGATTGCAAGAGCGGAGGTGCAACATTGATACAAAACAAGACCTTGAAAAATATAAAGATATATCAAAGGAACACAAAGATCAACTATAAATCTAGTTTCAATGTAACTTCTGTGAGCCTACGTGTATCTCCTGCATCAGTGATTTACCCACCCACTGCAGCCAAAGGCGGAGCCCCGATTGTCCCTTTAAAAACAGAGAGACAGGACCCTTCAGCAGCATCTGAGTTGTGGAGGTCCATGGAGCATCTCTCAAAATGGAAATGAAGACCCTTTTCTTCCTGTGTATGCTGGCTATGTGCGAGGCTGCTCCAAGAATAGGTAATTTAGTTACAGCTGGGGTACCTTATTTGAACCGTTTTCAAACGGAGGTATACACACATACATACATGTTTTGGATATTCAGAGTTTTTACTTATCTGTTTTTACATCAGTTTTTTTGATTGAATAGACCCTACCTTTCACTGACAATGGCAATAAAACAGATTCTGTGTCTGAAATGGTTAGCTGCTGCTGCCCCAATGAGATTTTGTTGTTGTTGAATTTTGTAAATTTAAAACTACTGTAAATGTCATCCACTTTGTTGGAATGAATCATAAAGGCTCATGGCTTTGAGATCATGTTTTGGGGCAGGGGCTCATAAAGCTTTGCTTTGCACCCTTTAAAAAAAGGACTCTGGCGTATCTGTCCTATAAACATGTTTGACGTAATCGTTAACATAAATTGCAAATAGTGGTGTTTTAGATTTAGAGAGTCTTAGCTTTTATAACCTAGGGGCTCAACTTTTTCAGAACAAAGCAACATGTGGCCCATTCACATGTTATTTGTCATGTAGTAAAACCTGAGCCCTGAGGGACCTTTTATCCTGTCATGGGTTCCGACCAATGGGCGAGGAAAGCGCTTCTTTTTGGTCCTCATGATGGGGAATTGCCTTTCATGCAATACCACCCCCTAGTGGCCAGGGGCGACCCCAAAAGACACTTTTTAAAATGGATTACAATGGAGGCTTTACACTTTCCAAACACATTTTAAAAGCCTGACTCCAAAGACTTTCTTTTCTTCTTCTAAAGATTGCAGGGCCCCATGTGACAACACTGGGCAAGGTATCATATTTTTAACCACACTGGTTATTGTGCTGTAGAATTTGCACTTTCACAACATACTATATTCTGTTGTCGTGCTCCAACGGAATTTCTTTGCCTTTAAATGACAATGACAAGCATTCTCTCGTAAAAAAAAAAAAACAGGCTTTCGTTTGCAACAATGGGGCCAAAGGTACAAAAAGGACAAATCTTGGAGTTCAGAAGAAGCTGAGATGATACATCAACCTTCTGGACTTGCAGGTGTGTATCACAACATCTGACTTTATCATCATTATTGTTGTAAAGGTGTTTTGTCTTGGATATCTTCAACTGTTTAAGTTGACTTTGAAAAATGACAGAAACACAATTACAATACACTATATTTTACACTACCCTTGATGCATTGGCCCTCATTTATCAACATTGCGTACAAAAATGGTGTATGCATAGGTGTATTTGCGATATACGCCGGAGTGCACGTGGCATTTATGAACCTGTGTTTTCCGCTCAGATCTTTCCGTAGGCAAAAGGCAAAAATATTCATTATCGGGAGGCCTCACCAGGGTTGCCAGGTCCGCGGTTAAACCCCGGAATTGGGCGTTTTTTAAAGCCATTGCGCGGGTGAGATAAACTGTGTTTTTTTGCCTCGCTGTAATCAATGTCAAATTGTCCATTTCTATCTTATTTTTGATCAAAATCACTATTTCGAAGGCAAATCCAAGGCTCTGTAAGCTGCTTTTTCAATAAGGGAGGGAGGTAGGGGCGGTTTCTCATCATCGCAGGAGCACATGGGCTCTGTTAACTAGTAAACAACATTAAAAATTCCAGCCGCGCCTATGTCCGTTTTCAGATATTTTTGGGTTTGGTTGCCCAGACCTGGCTACCCTGGGCCTCATGGGTTTTACAGCACGCATGTCAGCACATTTCTCCAACCATGAAATGATAAGGAGTTGTTCAACAAATATGACATTTTTGCACATGAGAAAAATTAAAGAATCTGTCCGTAACCAACAGTAGCCTTATAGCCAATCCAAGATCACATAACTAAATAATAAAGAGGGGAAAAGAAATAGGATAATAATTATTATTAAATAAGCTGTAGGCCTAAACAGCCAATATAAAGAAGGGTATACAATTTGACCACATTAAAAAAATAGTGTGTGGTAAAACGAAAAGGCGTGGATGTGATGCTGCAGTCCGAGCAAACTCTAGACCATGATCTAAACCAGCGAAAAGCAGGTGTCAGCTCCGTGGACTCAGCGCTGGAGCTAAGGGCAGAACTACGTGTCTCTCAGAGCCTTCCTTTCACCGTACGCAAGTTTGATAAATGAGGGCCAGTGTGTCAAGGTAGTGTCAAATTAAGTATAAACCACAATGAATTGTTTCAGGACTAGTTAGAGCAGGGAACTCTTTCAGGGTTGATAGAAATGTTGGTTGAGAGCTGAAAAGAAATAAAGGCCAACCTTCTTTTGGGTGATCTGTTCTCTTATAAGATTATATTACAAGTACTGTAGGAGAACTGTTATCTTGACATGGTATTGGCATATGACTGACACTGTTATCAGTGTTTGAATTTTTTACAAATACAAGATTTATTTGATTTTTTAAATTGAAATCCATTTTGTTTGCATTACATTGGTCCATAGCCAGAGAAGACAGTTTTGTGCTAAGAACATCTACATTTGTCAAGGACTCAACAATTTGAAATGACACAGATGGGAGAGTGGGAGAGTGGATTGTGTCAGTTCAGTCTGTCCTTCTTAAACAGCAGGAAACTGTCCCCGTGTGTGGAGTCTCCTTCATGCTAAGTCCATTCAGAAACATATTACAGTGTATTCTCTGTCCTTCTTAAACTATGATATGCAGTGACTTCATTTATCAAATGTTGTGGAAAGATATTGCATCCGTGCAAATGACTGTATGCATATATATTATGTAATTTAATTTACATATGTGATTTCACATCACCTGGCTATACCATTGGTCATAACAATTCTTCCAACTTGTCTTAATCACTGCTCTGTATGGACGTGAAAAACCAGTGGATCATTCACAGAGATTCAACAGAATTCCTCATATTAAACTCAGCTATGGTGGGCTACGTCGTACAAAGAATAAAGAGAACAAAGAAGACACTAAAGATCCTGGATTTAAAGGTGACATGACACTTCACCCACTATGCCTTTTCGCAGTCCCAGAAAGCCCAGACAGATAGTTGATAATATTTTTAAAAGACATGTAACTGTAATCTTATATACAAACACTGAAATAGAAAAAAAAAGAAGAAGCCTTCTAGATCTAAGGACAAGTCTTCTGCTTCTAAAGATGAGACACAGTATCCTACAAAATTTTGAAAACATTTCACATCCATCCATCCATCCATTTTCTTCCGCTTTATCCGGGGCCGGGTCGCGGGGGCAGCAGTCTCAGCAGAGATGCCCAGACTTCCCGATCCATCCACACCTCCTCCAGCTGTTCTGGGGGGACCCCGAGGCCACACCAGGCCAGCTCGGAGACATAGTCCCACCAGCGTGTCCTGGGCCTTCCACGAGGCCTTGTCCCAGTAGGGCATGCCTGGAACACCTCCCGCGGGAGGTGGCTCCTTTCGACGTGAAGTAGCAGCGACTCTACTCCGAGCTCCTCCCGGGTAACTAAGCTCCTCACCCGTTCTCGAAGGGTGCGCCCAGACACTCTGCGAAGGAAACTTGGTTGCTTGTATTCGCAATCTTGTCCTTTCGGTCATTACCCAAATCTCATGACCATAGGTGAGAGTGGGAACGTAGATCGATCGACCGCATCACTGCTGACGCCGCAACGATCCGTCTATAAATCTCACGCTCCATCCGTCTCTCACTCGTGAACAAGACCCCGAGATACTTGAACTCCTCCACTTGAGGTAAGGACTCCCTACCAACCTGTAGAGGGGAAGCCACCTTTTTCCGGTGGAGAACCATGGCCTCAGATTTGGAGCTTCTAATCCTCATCCCGGCCGCTACACACTCGGCTACAAACCGCCCCAGAGCAGCTGAAAGTCCTGATTTGTTGAAGCCAACAGAACAACATCGTCCGCAAACAGCAGAAATAAGATCCTGAGGGCTCCCAAACCGGACACCCTCCGGCCCCTGGCTGCTCCTAGAAATTCTGTCCATAAAGGTAATGAACAGAACCGGTGACAAAGGGCAGCCCTGGCGGAGACCAACACGCACCGGGAACAGGTCTGACTTACTGCGTGCAATGCGAACCAAGCTCCTGCTGCTCATACAGGGAACGGACAGCCCTTAGCAGAGGGCCCCGGACCCCATACTCCCGGAGCACCCCCCACATGGCACCACGAGGGACGCGGTCAAACGCTTTCTCCAGATCCACAAAACACATGTGGACTGGTTGGTCGAACTCCCACGAACCCTCGAGCCCTCGATGAAGGGTATAGAGCTGGTCCAGTGTGCTACGACCAGGACGAAAACCGCATTGTTCCTCCTGGATCCAAGGTTCGACTATCGGCCGGATCCTCCTCTCCAGCACCCTGGAGTAGACCTTACCGGTAGGGATGGGCAGATCGATACCATAGTATCAATATATCGATACCAACGGCTACTTTTTAAGTATCGATATTGGGCAAAAAGTATCGATACTAATTTGCATATGTAAAAGGAAGGCGGGGCAGCAATTATCAACACAAAAGGATGATTTAATTCTTTGTTCTAAGCCAAAACAGTTCACAACAGCAAAGGATTGAACTGAGCCAGTCATATCATTCTGGTTTAGGTTCTGTTTGTCATTTAAGTATTAATTTTAATTGTTGTTTATGTATTTACATTGTTTAATGTTAATGTGCTCCTCCTGAGACCAAAACAGTGAAGATGGCGGCCGCGACACAACGATCTTTCACCAAAGAAAAAAAGAGTGAAAAAAAGTGGTGCGCACTGAATGGGTGCTGCTGCCGGATGCTCTCTCATCGAATGCAATTTCTCCATCATCTTATCTTATCTTATCTTTAATTAACCAGTTAAATTAATATAATTTTAATTGACCAATTAAAGGGGCTGGATGCAAGTTGGCCATTTTATACTCACTACTGCCACCTCAAGCCATATGTGTAACTGCACCTTCTATATTTGGCTCGTGCATGACGGCAATTCGGGCCGAAGTGATACCTTTTGAGTGACAGTGCAGGATTTTAGAGGCAGTTGTGGTGAACAGGTCTGGGCTCATTCTACACATTAGGACATGGCTGGAACATGTAGGGGGGGGAAGTACTTCATTTTAACATTTTTAAACTCTGTATAGTCCCTTTAATTATATAAAATAACCAGTTTTAGGAATGTATATTGATTGAAATACATTCACCCATATGAAATGACCAGTATCGGTATTGACAAAAAAGACCCTAAAAGTATTGGTATCGTATCGATTCCAAAAAATGTGGTATCGCCCATCCCTACTTACCGGGGAGGCTGAGGAGTGTGATCCCTCTGTAATTGGAGCACACCCTCCGATCCCCCTTCTTAAAGAGAGGGACCACCACCCCGGTCTGCCAATCCAGGGGCACTGTCCTCGACCGCCACGCGATGTTGCAGAGACGTGTCAGCCAAGACAGTCCTACAACATCCAGAGACTTAAGGTACTCAGGGCAAACTCATCCACCCCCGGAGCCCTGCCACCGAGGAGCTTTCTCACCACCTCGGTGACTTCAGCCTGGGTGATGGGCGAGTCCACCTCCGAGTCCCCAGCCTCTGCTTCCTCATCGGAAGACGTGACGGTGGGATTGAGGAGATCCTCGAAGTTCTCCTTCCACCGCCCGACGACATCCCCAGGAATCTGGGTGAACCAATTTTTCAAAACCATGTAACAATATTCTTTCTTTCATTTACAGTCCAGAAACCTGAGCGGAAAAGGACCAAAAGGCACCTAAGGAACAAACAGAGACAAAATACCAATAAGAGCCAAAAGAAGCAAAAGAAGAAATCTTCTTATCTTCAAGGTGAGATGTTGCCAATTGTTGAGAAAAAACATGGAACCATTACAAGTATCGGGCCGGTTCAGCCACCGGTTACAGTTTCAACATTTTCTGTGGGCGTGATGGGGACAGAAGTCAGTGTTTGTCTTGGCTTTACAGCTCTGCCAACTAAAAAGAGGAGGAGTACACATCCTAAAATCCAGAAAATCTTCCAAACGATTGAATCTCTATTAATTCTATAACCATAAATGAAAACAATATGAACATCACATGACAGTATTCTTTCTGTGATTTCAACAGCCTCGAGACATTGGAGAAAGAACACAATGAACAAATCTTCAGGTTCTAAAGGTGAAGTTATCAAGCGTTTTGACAAATACTCAAAAACATGTAACACAGTCGTTTCTTTCATTTAAACAGGCAGGAGACCTGGGCGCAAAAAGCACCAAAAGAAAAAATCTTCTGATCTTAAAGGTAAGATGTTGCCAAGTGTTGAGAAAAAACATGAAACTGTTGCAAGTCTCAGGTTCAGCACCGCCTACAGTTTCAACATTTTTGTGAGGAAGGATTTGGGGTGAACTGTGGGCATCACATGACAGTATTCTATTCTTAAAATGAAACAGACCAGGGACGTCGGCACAGGAAGAGCAAATCATCTAGTTCTGAGGAAAAATCTTCTAAAGGTGAGATGTTTATGTATCTATCCCAGTCGTCACCAGCATTTCTCAGGAAATATGAAAACTAGATTAACAAAATCATTCTTAAAGTTCTAGAAAACGAAATATCCGGGGCTATCACCGGGGTAGTAAGGCCAGAGGCAAGTATCCTGTGTGGCATATGTGACCTGAGGTACTTTAAAAAGAGTTAACCCAAACATAAAACCAGGATAAAACCAAAGGACACGCAGATACGGATTTGTAAAAATGGAGACAGAGACAGTGCTTTTAAAATATGTAATTAAAAGTTTATTTAAAAGGACCAGGGATTCAATATTAAAAAGGTATTTATTTCTATGATTAAAATTTATATTAAAACGGCCAATATTAAAAGTGCAAATCACAAATAAAACCTTCCAGTTAGAACGAAAGCTACGAAATACAAAAATAAACTCAAAATAAACCCTAAAACGAACTCTAAACAAAACAGTAGCAGGCTAAAATCTTCAAACTGCTTTCGGGAGGGAGCCCCCTCCTGTCGGCCACACATAGTTGAATACTGTGGAGGTAATCAGCTCCTATAGCAGAAGAGTCATGTTTGTCACCATCCCACAAACATGAACTCACAAACGTTACAGTTACAGGATGTAACCATGGTTCTCTGAGTGAAGATCTCCCCAGTTACACATTTCGTATGGGGAGCAGGAAAGAGAGATAGATAGTGATGGAGAACTCCAATTTTAAATATAATACTTGTGAACTGCTGAGACTCCAGTTTCTCCAACACTGACCTTTGTGTTTCCTTCATGAGAGAGGTCACTGTTCACATCTTCCAAAGATGTGAACTTTCTGTGCAGACAGCCAGAGAGTGCATACAAATAATCTTAAAATGAAGATATTTGACAAGAACACACTTCTTTGCTGAGTCAAAAATAAAAATAAAAATGGCAAATGACACGAGGCTCAACACTCTCAAATATGACATTTTTGCGCGTGAGGAAAATTAAAGAATCTGTTATTAACCAACATTAACCTTATAGCCAATCCAAGATCACATTACTAAATAAAAATAGAGGGGGAAAGAAATAGGCTAATAATAATGATCATGTACTGTAGGTGAGAACTGTTTTCTTGACATGGTATTGCCATATTTTTAAAAATGGCAAATGACACGAGGTTTAACACTCTCTTGAAACAGTATTAATACCTGAAAGTAGCAGGATGGACATCATGTACTCTTGGCCATACATATCATAGGAGGTGTGTATTTTTATGATTTTGTATGAATGTAAATTACGAACAACTCTGAACTATTGTCTGGACCAGGAGCAAATCAGAACTAAGCCAGGCCTGTTTCTGTAAGCTCTCAATTCAACAGGAGATGTCCATTGTTGACAAAGGATCTTGAGCGGTCATCTAAACTCTTTAAAGGAACAGGCCACCATTTTTACATACTGAGATATGCTCTTACCTCACTTTAGTCGAGTTAATATATCCCCGTCTGGTCTTTGTCCGTGCGCTCTGCCAGGCAAACGGAGCACATACGCAGCCTCTCCCACATGTCACATAGCTCCAAAAAAGCTCACGATAGAAGCTACCAAGCTCTTCCACGTGTTCCCTATTTAAATAAAGTTACGTGAAGTGTTTTCATGCGAACTATATTTACACAGAAATGTAACATGTCGATTTTATTAGCAGATAAAAGGGGGACTATATTGTGAGGCGTAATGATACGAGGAGTAAAACATCCGCGCAGTAACTCCTAAAGGTTATTGACGGAAGTGAGCGGGGGAAGTCTTTAGGAGTTTAGGAGTTGACTTTGAAAAATGACGGAAACACAATTACAATACACTATATTTTACACTACCCTTGATGCATTGGCCCTCATTTATCAACATTGCGTACAAAAATGGTGTATGCGTAGGTGTATTTGCGATATACGCCGGAGTGCACGTGGCATTTATGAACCTGTGTTTTCCGCTCAGATCTTTCCGTAGGCAAAAGCAGCTAATGGTAAATGCCACAGATAAATCCTAGCGTCATTTGAACGTAACGCCCAAAAATATTCATTATCAGGAGGCCTCACCCACGGGTTTTACAGCACGCACACACGAAACACGGCAAGAGAAACCTGTTTCAAACACATCATGTAACAGTATTCTTTCTTTAATGTATACAGTTCAAAAACCTGAGCCCAAAAGGAACAAAAAGAGCAAAAAGAACAAGTCTTGTTGTCTCACCAAGTGTTTAAACTTTTTTTTTTAAAACATGTAACAGTATTAGTAACAGTGGGCGTGATGGGGACAGAAGTCAGTGTTTGTCTTGGCTTTACAGCTCTGCCAACTAAAAAGAGGAGGAGTACTCATCCTAAAATCCAGAAAATCTTCCAAACGATTGAATCTCTATTAATTCTATAACCATAAATGAAAACAATATGAACATCACATGACAGTATTCTTTCTGTGATTTCAACAGCCTCGAGACATTGGAGAAAGAACACAATGAACAAATCTCCTGGTTCTAGAATAGATAAGATATTAAAAAGTGTTGACATTATTTGAAAATCATGTGACAGTATTTGTCTTTGATTTAAACAGCCTGGAGACCTGGGCGGAATACGAACCAAATGAACAGATCTTCAGGTTCTAAAGGTGAAGTTATCAAGCGTTTTGACAAATACTCAAAAACATGTAACACAGTCGTTTCTTTCATTTAAACAGGCAGGAGACCTGAGCACAAAAAGCACCAAAAGAAAAAATCTTCTGATCTTAAAGGTAAGATGTTGCCAAGTGTTGAGAAAAAACAAGAAACTGTTGCAAGTCTCAGGTTCAGCACCGCCTACAGTTTCAACATTTTTGTGAGGAGGGATTTGGGGTGAACTGTGGGCATCACATGACAGTATTCTATTCTTAAAATGAAACAGACCAGGGACGTCGGCACAGGAAGAGCAAATCATCTAGTTCTGAGGAAAAATCTTCTAAAGGTGAGATGTTTATGTATCTATCCCAGTCGTCACCAGCATTTCTCAGGAAATATGAAAACTAGATTAACAAAATCATTCTTAAAGTTCTAGAAAACGAAATATCCGGGGCTATCACCGGGGTAGTAAGGCCAGAGGCAAGTATCCTGTGTGGCATATGTGACCTGAGGTACTTTAAAAAGAGTTAACCCAAACATAAAACCAGGATAAAACCAAAGGACACGCAGATACGGATTTGTAAAAATGGAGACAGAGACAGTGCTTTTAAAATATGTAATTAAAAGTTTATTTAAAAGGACCAGGGATTCAATATTAAAAAGGTATTTCTTTCTATGATTATAATTTATATTAAAACGGCCAATATTAAAAGTGCAAATCACAAATAAAACCTTCCAGGTAGAACGAAAGCTACGAAATACAAAAATAAACTCAAAATAAACCCTAAAACGAACTCTAAACAAAACAGTAGCAGGCTAAAATCTTCAAACTGCTTTCGGGAGGGAGCCCCCTCCTGTCGGCCACACATAGTTGAATACTGTGGAGGTAATCAGCTCCTATAGCAGAAGAGTCATGTTTGTCACCATCCCACAAACATGAACTCACAAACGTTACAGTTACAGGATGTAACCATGGTTCTCTGAGTGAAGATCTCCCCAGTTACACATTTCGTATGGGGAGCAGGAAAGAGAGATAGATAGTGATGGAGAACTCCAATTTTAAATATAATACTTGTGAACTGCTGAGACTCCAGTTTCTCCAACACTGACCTTTGTGTTTCCTTCATGAGAGAGGTCACTGTTCACATCTTCCAAAGATGTGAACTTTCTGTGCAGACAGCCAGAGAGTGCATACAAATAATCTTAAAATGAAGATATTTGACAAGAACACACTTATGTAAAAGTGTTTGCTGAGTCAAAAATAAAAATGGCAAATGACACGAGGCTCAACACTCTCTTGAAACAGTATTAATACCTGAAAGTAGCAGGATGGACATCATGTACTCTTGGCCATACATATCATAGGAGGTGTGTATTTTTATGATTTTGTAAATTACAAACAACTCTGAACTATTGTCTGGACCAGGAGCAAATCAGAACTAAGCCAGGCCTGTTTCTGTAAGCTCTCAATTCTACAGGAGATGTCCATTGTTGACAAAGGATCTTGAGCGGTCATCTGAACTCTTCAACTACAAACTAAAAAAAAAAAAAAATTACTCACCCACGGGTTTTACAGCACGCACACATGAAACACGGCACAAAAAAGAACATTTCTCCAACCAGGAAATGATAAAGAGTTGTTCAACAAATATGACATTTTTGCGCGTGAGGAAAATTAAAGAATCTGTTATTAACCAACATTAACCTTATAGCCAATCCAAGATCACATTACTAAATAAAAATAGAGGGGGAAAGAAATAGGCTAATAATAATGATCATGTACTGTAGGTGAGAACTGTTATCTAGACATGGTATTGCCATATGACTGACACTGTTATCAGTGTTTGAATTTTTTACAAATAAAAGATTTATTTGATTTTTTAAATTGAAATCCATTTTGTTTGCATTACGTTGGTCCATGGCCAGAGAAGACAGTTTTGTGCTAAGAACATCTACAGATGGGAGAGTGGATTGTGTCAGTTCACCCACGACACTTCACCCACTATGCCTTTTCGCAGTCCCAGAAAGCTCAGACAAATTGTTGATCATATTTTTAAAAGACATGTAACTGTAATCTTATATACAAACACTGAAATAGAAAAAAAGAAGAAGCCTTCTAGATCTAAGGACAAGTCTTCTGCTTCTAAAGACGAGATACAGTATCTTACAAAATTTTGAGAACATTTCACATCCATCCATCCATTCATTTTCTTCCGCTTTATCCGGGGCCGGGTCGCGGGGGCAGCAGTCTCAGCAGAGATGCCCAGACTTCCCGATCCATCCACACCTCCTCCAGCTGTTCTGGGGGGACCCCGAGGCCACACCAGGCCAGTTCGGAGACATAGTCCCACCAGCGTGTCCTGGGCCTTCCACGAGGCCTTGTCCCAATAGGACATGCCTGGAGCACCTCCCGCGGGAGGCCACCAGGAGGCATCCGAAACAGATGCCTGAGCCACCTAAGCTCAACCTCAGTTTCACAACCATTTGTTATTTATTCTTCGTTTACACAGGTTTGTCCCTAACATGTCTCATTTGCAAGAGAAACCTGTTTCAAACACATCATGTAACAGTATTCTTTCTTTAATGTATACAGTTCAAAAACCTGAGCCCAAAAGGAACAAAAAGAGCAAAAAGAACAAGTCTTGTTGTCTCACCAAGTGTTTAAACTTTTTTTTTTTAAACATGTAACAGTATTAGTAACAGTGGGCGTGATGGGGACAGAAGTCAGTGTTTGTCTTGGCTTTACAGCTCTGCCAACTAAAAAGAGGAGGAGTACACATCCTAAAATCCAGAAAATCTTCCAAACGATTGAATCTCTATTAATTCTATAACCATAAATGAAAACAATATGAACATCACATGACAGTATTCTTTCTGTGATTTCAACAGCCTCGAGACATTGGAGAAAGAACACAATGAACAAATCTCCTGGTTCTAGAATAGATAAGATATTAAAAAGTGTTGACATTATTTGAAAATCATGTGACAGTATTTGTCTTTGATTTAAACAGCCTGGAGACCTGGGCGGAATACGAACCAAATGAACAGATCTTCAGGTTCTAAAGGTGAAGTTATCAAGCGTTTTGACAAATACTCAAAAACATGTAACACAGTCGTTTCTTTCATTTAAACAGGCAGGAGACCTGGGCGCAAAAAGCACCAAAAGAAAAAATCTTCTGATCTTAAAGGTAAGATGTTGCCAAGTGTTGAGAAAAAACAAGAAACTGTTGCAAGTCTCAGGTTCAGCACCGCCTACAGTTTCAACATTTTTGTGAGGAAGGATTTGGGGTGAACTGTGGGCATCACATGACAGTATTCTATTCTTAAAATGAAACAGACCAGGGACGTCGGCACAGGAAGAGCAAATCATCTAGTTCTGAGGAAAAATCTTCTAAAGGTGAGATGTTTATGTATCTATCCCAGTCGTCACCAGCATTTCTCAGGAAATATGAAAACTAGATTAACAAAATCATTCTTAAAGTTCTAGAAAACGAAATATCCGGGGCTATCACCGGGGTAGTAAGGCCAGAGGCAAGTATCCTGTGTGGCATATGTGACCTGAGGTACTTTAAAAAGAGTTAACCCAAACATAAAACCAGGATAAAACCAAAGGACACGCAGATACGGATTTGTAAAAATGGAGACAGAGACAGTGCTTTTAAAATATGTAATTAAAAGTTTATTTAAAAGGACCAGGGATTCAATATTAAAAAGGTATTTATTTCTATGATTAAAATTTATATTAAAACGGCCAATATTAAAAGTGCAAATCACAAATAAAACCTTCCAGTTAGAACGAAAGCTACGAAATACAAAAATAAACTCAAAATAAACCCTAAAACGAACTCTAAACAAAACAGTAGCAGGCTAAAATCTTCAAACTGCTTTCGGGAGGGAGCCCCCTCCTGTCGGCCACACATAGTTGAATACTGTGGAGGTAATCAGCTCCTATAGCAGAAGAGTCATGTTTGTCACCATCCCACAAACATGAACTCACAAACGTTACAGTTACAGGATGTAACCATGGTTCTCTGAGTGAAGATCTCCCCAGTTACACATTTCGTATGGGGAGGAGGAAAGAGAGATAGATAGTGATGGAGAACTCCAATTTTAAATATAATACTTGTGAACTGCTGAGACTCCAGTTTCTCCAACACTGACCTTTGTGTTTCCTTCATGAGAGAGGTCACTGTTCACATCTTCCAAAGATGTGAACTTTCTGTGCAGACAGCCAGAGAGTGCATACAAATAATCTTAAAATGAAGATATTTGACAAGAACACACTTCTTTGCTGAGTCAAAAATAAAAATAAAAATGGCAAATGACACGAGGCTCAACACTCTCAAATATGACATTTTTGCGCGTGAGGAAAATTAAAGAATCTGTTATTAACCAACATTAACCTTATAGCCAATCCAAGATCACATTACTAAATAAAAATAGAGGGGGAAAGAAATAGGCTAATAATAATGATCATGTACTGTAGGTGAGAACTGTTTTCTTGACATGGTATTGCCATATTTTTAAAAATGGCAAATGACACGAGGTTTAACACTCTCTTGAAACAGTATTAATACCTGAAAGTAGCAGGATGGACATCATGTACTCTTGGCCATACATATCATAGGAGGTGTGTATTTTTATGATTTTGTATGAATGTAAATTACGAACAACTCTGAACTATTGTCTGGACCAGGAGCAAATCAGAACTAAGCCAGGCCTGTTTCTGTAAGCTCTCAATTCAACAGGAGATGTCCATTGTTGACAAAGGATCTTGAGCGGTCATCTAAACTCTTTAAAGGAACAGGCCACCATTTTTACATACTGAGATATGCTCTTACCTCACTTTAGTCGAGTTAATATATCCCCGTCTGGTCTTTGTCCGTGCGCTCTGCCAGGCAAACGGAGCACATACGCAGCCTCTCCCACATGTCACATAGCTCCAAAAAAGCTCACGATAGAAGCTACCAAGCTCTTCCACGTGTTCCCTATTTAAATAAAGTTACGTGAAGTGTTTTCATGCGAACTATATTTACACAGAAATGTAACATGTCGATTTTATTAGCAGATAAAAGGGGGACTATATTGTGAGGCGTAATGATACGAGGAGTAAAACATCCGCGCAGTAACTCCTAAAGGTTATTGACGGAAGTGAGCGGGGGAAGTCTTTAGGAGTTTAGGAGTTGACTTTGAAAAATGACGGAAACACAATTACAATACACTATATTTTACACTACCCTTGATGCATTGGCCCTCATTTATCAACATTGCGTACAAAAATGGTGTATGCGTAGGTGTATTTGCGATATACGCCGGAGTGCACGTGGCATTTATGAACCTGTGTTTTCCGCTCAGATCTTTCCGTAGGCAAAAGCAGCTAATGGTAAATGCCACAGATAAATCCTAGCGTCATTTGAACGTAACGCCCAAAAATATTCATTATCAGGAGGCCTCACCCACGGGTTTTACAGCACGCACACACGAAACACGGCAAGAGAAACCTGTTTCAAACACATCATGTAACAGTATTCTTTCTTTAATGTATACAGTTCAAAAACCTGAGCCCAAAAGGAACAAAAAGAGCAAAAAGAACAAGTCTTGTTGTCTCACCAAGTGTTTAAACTTTTTTTTTTAAAACATGTAACAGTATTAGTAACAGTGGGCGTGATGGGGACAGAAGTCAGTGTTTGTCTTGGCTTTACAGCTCTGCCAACTAAAAAGAGGAGGAGTACTCATCCTAAAATCCAGAAAATCTTCCAAACGATTGAATCTCTATTAATTCTATAACCATAAATGAAAACAATATGAACATCACATGACAGTATTCTTTCTGTGATTTCAACAGCCTCGAGACATTGGAGAAAGAACACAATGAACAAATCTCCTGGTTCTAGAATAGATAAGATATTAAAAAGTGTTGACATTATTTGAAAATCATGTGACAGTATTTGTCTTTGATTTAAACAGCCTGGAGACCTGGGCGGAATACGAACCAAATGAACAGATCTTCAGGTTCTAAAGGTGAAGTTATCAAGCGTTTTGACAAATACTCAAAAACATGTAACACAGTCGTTTCTTTCATTTAAACAGGCAGGAGACCTGAGCACAAAAAGCACCAAAAGAAAAAATCTTCTGATCTTAAAGGT
Source organism: Gobius niger (assembly GCF_951799975.1). Lineage (NCBI taxonomy): Eukaryota > Metazoa > Chordata > Actinopteri > Gobiiformes > Gobiidae > Gobius > Gobius niger. The sequence goes on from NC_136868.1 coordinate 29,762,497, forward strand.
AAGATGTTGCCAAGTGTTGAGAAAAAACATGAAACTGTTGCAAGTCTCAGGTTCAGCACCGCCTACAGTTTCAACATTTTTGTGAGGAAGGATTTGGGGTGAACTGTGGGCATCACATGACAGTATTCTATTCTTAAAATGAAACAGACCAGGGACGTCGGCACAGGAAGAGCAAATCATCTAGTTCTGAGGAAAAATCTTCTAAAGGTGAGATGTTTATGTATCTATCCCAGTCGTCACCAGCATTTCTCAGGAAATATGAAAACTAGATTAACAAAATCATTCTTAAAGTTCTAGAAAACGAAATATCCGGGGCTATCACCGGGGTAGTAAGGCCAGAGGCAAGTATCCTGTGTGGCATATGTGACCTGAGGTACTTTAAAAAGAGTTAACCCAAACATAAAACCAGGATAAAACCAAAGGACACGCAGATACGGATTTGTAAAAATGGAGACAGAGACAGTGCTTTTAAAATATGTAATTAAAAGTTTATTTAAAAGGACCAGGGATTCAATATTAAAAAGGTATTTCTTTCTATGATTATAATTTATATTAAAACGGCCAATATTAAAAGTGCAAATCACAAATAAAACCTTCCAGTTAGAACGAAAGCTACGAAATACAAAAATAAACTCAAAATAAACCCTAAAACGAACTCTAAACAAAACAGTAGCAGGCTAAAATCTTCAAACTGCTTTCGGGAGGGAGCCCCCTCCTGTCGGCCACACATAGTTGAATACTGTGGAGGTAATCAGCTCCTATAGCAGAAGAGTCATGTTTGTCACCATCCCACAAACATGAACTCACAAACGTTACAGTTACAGGATGTAACCATGGTTCTCTGAGTGAAGATCTCCCCAGTTACACATTTCGTATGGGGAGCAGGAAAGAGAGATAGATAGTGATGGAGAACTCCAATTTTAAATATAATACTTGTGAACTGCTGAGACTCCAGTTTCTCCAACACTGACCTTTGTGTTTCCTTCATGAGAGAGGTCACTGTTCACATCTTCCAAAGATGTGAACTTTCTGTGCAGACAGCCAGAGAGTGCATACAAATAATCTTAAAATGAAAATATTTGACAAGAACACACTTATGTAAAAGTGTTTGCTGAGTCAAAAATAAAAATGGCAAATGACACGAGGCTCAACACTCTCTTGAAACAGTATTAATACCTGAAAGTAGCAGGATGGACATCATGTACTCTTGGCCATACATATCATAGGAGGTGTGTATTTTTATGATTTTGTATGAATGTAAATTACGAACAACTCTGAACTATTGTCTGGACCAGGAGCAATTCAGAACTAAGCCAGGCCTGTTTCTGTAAGCTCTCAATTCAACAGGAGATGTCCATTGTTGACAAAGGATCTTGAGCGGTCATCTGAACTCTTCAACTACAAACTAAAAAAAAAAAAAAATTACTCACCCACGGGTTTTACAGCACGCACACACGAAACACGGCACAAAAAGAACATTTCTCCAACCAGGAAATGATAAAGAGTTGTTCAACAAATATGACATTTTTGCGCGTGAGGAAAATTAAAGAATCTGTTATTAACCAACATTAACCTTATAGCCAATCCAAGATCACATTACTAAATAAAAATAGAGGGGGAAAGAAATAGGCTAATAATAATGATCATGTACTGTAGGTGAGAACTGTTATCTAGACATGGTATTGCCATATGACTGACACTGTTATCAGTGTTTGAATTTTTTACAAATAAAAGATTTATTTGATTTTTTAAATTGAAATCCATTTTGTTTGCATTACGTTGGTCCATGGCCAGAGAAGACAGTTTTGTGCTAAGAACATCTACAGATGGGAGAGTGGATTGTGTCAGTTCACCCACGACACTTCACCCACTATGCCTTTTCGCAGTCCCAGAAAGCTCAGACAAATTGTTGATCATATTTTTAAAAGACATGTAACTGTAATCTTATATACAAACACTGAAATAGAAAAAAAAGAAGAAGCCTTCTGGATCTAAGGACAAGTCTTCTGCTTCTAAAGACGAGATACAGTATCTTACAAAATTTTGAGAACATTTCACATCCATCCATCCATTCATTTTCTTCCGCTTTATCCGGGGCCGGGTCGCGGGGGCAGCAGTCTCAGCAGAGATGCCCAGACTTCCCGATCCATCCACACCTCCTCCAGCTGTTCTGGGGGGACCCCGAGGCCACACCAGGCCAGTTCGGAGACATAGTCCCACCAGCGTGTCCTGGGTCTTCCACGAGGCCTTGTTCCAATAGGACATGCCTGGAGCACCTCCCGCGGGAGGCCACCAGGAGTCATCCGAAACAGATGCCTGAGCCACCTTAGCTCAACCTCAGTTTCACAACCATTTGTTATTTATTCTTCGTTTACACAGGTTTGTCCCTAACATGTCTCATTTGCAAGAGAAACCTGTTTCAAACACATCATGTAACAGTATTCTTTCTTTAATGTATACAGTTCAAAAACCTGAGCCCAAAAGGAACAAAAAGAGCAAAAAGAACAAGTCTTGTTGTCTCACCAAGTGTTTAAACTTTTTTTTTTAAACATGTAACAGTATTAGTAACAGTGGGCGTGATGGGGACAGAAGTCAGTGTTTGTCTTGGCTTTACAGCTCTGCCAACTAAAAAGAGGAGGAGTACTCATCCTAAAATCCAGAAAATCTTCCAAACGATTGAATCTCTATTAATTCTATAACCATAAATGAAAACAATATGAACATCACATGACAGTATTCTTTCTGTGATTTCAACAGCCTCGAGACATTGGAGAAAGAACACAATGAACAAATCTCCTGGTTCTAGAATAGATAAGATATTAAAAAGTGTTGACATTATTTGAAAATCATGTGACAGTATTTGTCTTTGATTTAAACAGCCTGGAGACCTGGGCGGAATACGAACCAAATGAACAAATCTTCAGGTTCTAAAGGTGAAGTTATCAAGCGTTTTGACAAATACTCAAAAACATGTAACACAGTCGTTTCTTTCATTTAAACAGGCGGGAGACCTGGGCGCAAAAAGCACCAAAAGAAAAAATCTTCTGATCTTAAAGGTAAGATGTTGCCAAGTGTTGAGAAAAAACAAGAAACTGTTGCAAGTCTCAGGTTCAGCACCGCCTACAGTTTCAACATTTTTGTGAGGAGGGATTTGGGGTGAACTGTGGGCATCACATGACAGTATTCTATTCTTAAAATGAAACAGACCAGGGACGTCGGCACAGGAAGAGCAAATCATCTAGTTCTGAGGAAAAATCTTCTAAAGGTGAGATGTTTATGTATCTATCCCAGTAGTCACCAGCATTTCTCAGGAAATATGAAAACTAGATTAACAAAATCATTCTTAAAGTTCTAGAAAACTAAATATCCGGGGCTATCACCGGGGTAGTAAGGCCAGAGGCAAGTATCCTGTGTGGCATATGTGACCTGAGGTACTTTAAAAAGAGTTAACCCAAACATAAAACCAGGATAAAACCAAAGGACACGCAGATACGGATTTGTAAAAATGGAGACAGAGACAGTGCTTTTAAAATATGTAATTAAAAGTTTATTTAAAAGGACCAGGGATTCAATATTAAAAAGGTATTTATTTCTATGATTAAAATTTATATTAAAACGGCCAATATTAAAAGTGCAAATCACAAATAAAACCTTGCAGTTAGAATGAAAGCTACGAAATACAAAAATAAACTCAAAATAAACCCTAAAACGAACTCTAAACAAAACAGTAGCAGGCTAAAATCTTCAAACTGCTTTCGGGAGGGAGCCCCCTCCTGTCGGCCACACATAGTTGAATACTGTGGAGGTAATCAGCTCCTATAGCAGAAGAGTCATGTTTGTCACCATCCCACAAACATGAACTCACAAACGTTACAGTTACAGGATGTAACCATGGTTCTCTGAGTGAAGATCTCCCCAGTTACACATTTCGTATGGGGAGCAGGAAAGAGAGATAGATAGTGATGGAGAACTCCAATTTTAAATATAATACTTGTGAACTGCTGAGACTCCAGTTTCTCCAACACTGACCTTTGTGTTTCCTTCATGAGAGAGGTCACTGTTCACATCTTCCAAAGATGTGAACTTTCTGTGCAGACAGCCAGAGAGTGCATACAAATAATCTTAAAATGAAGATATTTGACAAGAACACACTTATGTAAAAGTGTTTGCTGAGTCAAAAATAAAAATGGCAAATGACATGAGGCTCAACACTCTCTTGAAACAGTATTAATACCTGAAAGTAGCAGGATGGATATCATGTACTCTTGGCCATACATATCATAGGAGGTGTGTATTTTTATGATTTTGTAAATTACAAACAACTCTGAACTATTGTCTGGACCAGGAGCAAATCAGAACTAAGCCAGGCCTGTTTCTGTAAGCTCTCAATTCAACAGGAGATGTCCATTGTTGACACAGGATCTTGAGCGGTCATCTGAACTCTTCAACTACAAACTAAAAAAAAAAAAAATTACTCACCCACGGGTTGTACAGCAAGCACACACGAAACACGGCACAAAAAGAACATTTCTCCAACCAGGAAATGATAAAGAGTTGTTCAACAAATATGACATTTTTGCGCGTGAGGAAAAAAAAGAATCAGTTATTAACCAACATTAACCTTATAGCCAATCCAAGATCACATTACTAAATAAAAATAGAGGGGGAAAGAAATAGGCTAATAATAATGATCATGTACTGTAGGTGAGAACTGTTATCTAGACATGGTATTGCCATATGACTGACACTGTTATCAGTGTTTGAATTTTTAACAAATACAAGATTTATTTGATTTTTTAAATTGAAATCCATTTTGTTTGCATTACGTTGGTCCATGGCCAGAGAAGACAGTTTTGTGCTAAGAACATCTACAGATGGGAGAGTGGATTGTGTCAGTTCACCCACGACACTTCACCCACTATGCCTTTTCGCAGTCCCAGAAAGCTCAGACAAATTGTTGATCATATTTTTAAAAGACATGTAACTGTAATCTTATATACAAACACTGAAATAGAAAAAAAGAAGAAGCCTTCTGGATCTAAGGACAAGTCTTCTGCTTCTAAAGACGAGATACAGTATCTTACAAAATTTTGAGAACATTTCACATCCATCCATGCATTCATTTTCTTCCGCTTTATCCGGGGCCGGGTCGCGGGGGCAGCAGTCTCAGCAGAGATGCCCAGACTTCCCGATCCATCCACACCTCCTCCAGCTGTTCTGGGGGGACCCCGAGGCCACACCAGGCCAGTTCGGAGACATAGTCCCACCAGCGTGTCCTGGGTCTTCCACGAGGCCTTGTCCCAATAGGACATGCCTGGATTACCTCCCGCGGGAGGCGACCAGGAGTCATCCGAAACAGATGCCTGAGCCACCTTAGCTCAACCTCAGTTTCACAACCATTTGTTATTTATTCTTCGTTTACACAGGTTTGTCCCTAACATGTCTCATTTGCAAGAGAAACCTGTTTCAAACACATCATGTAACAGTATTCTTTCTTTAATGTATACAGTTCAAAAACCTGAGCCCAAAAGGAACAAAAAGAGCAAAAAGAACAAGTCTTGTTGTCTCACCAAGTGTTTAAACATTTTTTTTTTTTAAACATGTAACAGTATTAGTAACAGTGAGCGTGATGGGGACAGAAGTCAGTGTTTGTCTTGGCTTTACAGCTCTGCCAACTAAAAAGAGGAGGAGTACACATCCTAAAATCCAGAAAATCTTCCAAACGATTGAATCTCTATTAATTCTATAACCATAAATGAAAACAATATGAACATCACATGACAGTATTCTTTCTGTGATTTCAACAGCCTCGAGACATTGGAGAAAGAACACAATGAACAAATCTCCTGGTTCTAGAATAGGTAAGATATTAAAAAGTGTTGACATTATTTGAAAATCATGTGACAGTATTTGTCTTTGATTTAAACAGCCTGGAGACCTGGGCGGAATACGAACCAAATGAACAAATCTTCAGGTTCTAAAGGTGAAGTTATCAAGCGTTTTGACAAATACTCAAAAACATGTAACACAGTCGTTTCTTTCATTTAAACAGGCAGGAGACCTGGGCGCAAAAAGCACCAAAAGAAAAAATCTTCTGATCTTAAAGGTAAGATGTTGCCAAGTGTTGAGAAAAAACAAGAAACTGTTGCAAGTCTCAGGTTCAGCACCGCCTACAGTTTCAACATTTTTGTGAGGAAGGATTTGGGGTGAACTGTGGGCATCACATGACAGTATTCTATTCTTAAAATGAAGCAGGCCAGGGACGTCGGCACAGGAAGAGCAAATCATCTAGTTCTGAGGAAAAATCTTCTAAAGGTGAGATGTTTATGTATCTATCCTGGTGACTACCAGCGCCACAAACCTCTTCAAATATAAGAATTGCTTGAATCACAAAAAAAATATCTCCAGAAATCAGCAACACTCTGGATAACTAGGAAATGAGGCCCTATGTCAAAAATCCTGAAATATCCCTTTAAGTCTATTATCCAGGGAGAAAACCACTCGGCTACGACCCACTGTAGACGAAATGTGAGCAATAAACTTCAAAATCAACAAGCTCAGCTCAGCGTGTGATCACTATTCAACGGTTGCTTTATGTAGATGGTGGTTTAATTGACTTTGTTCGTACATAATTCTTGTTTTCACATGATCGATTGGAGCTTTAGCTCGTAGCATTAGCTCGTAGCATTAGCTTTCTCCGGTGGGAATGCCATCAGGGCATCATCAAGGCCCAAACACAATCCCTGGGTGTTTTGGTAAAAGAAAACTGATAGTGTCAGTCCCAGAGCTGCAGTCGCTGGGGTTCACAACACGATAAAGCTAATCCTCCATAACTCTGTTTACATCTGCGGGCCGGCATAGGATCTGCCCCAGTGGCTCAGCTCCAACACACGTCACTGTTGGGGAAAGCTCCTGATTGGTCAATGCTTGTGAATTTCTCCTAAAAGTTCAACATTTCCCAACTCTAGTGTCAGCCGGCTGGACGCGCGTCCAAAGCTTACCAAATGCAAAAAGCTCCAAAACCATCTATTTTGAATGTAAAGCTGACACGTTTGGTGTGAACGCACCATTAGAGCAGGGATGGGCAATTCTTTTTTACAAGGGGCCACGTGAGTAATCTGATTTGGCTCAGAGGGCCGCACCAATGATGACTTAATTCTGCTCAATCTTCTCCAGTTGCAAAATGCACTAAATCATATCTGGAATCTGATATAAAGTGATTGTAAAGAACCAAAGGGGCAAATATCAAAAGATTGCTCTTCTCCTCCTTGTCATTCAAACTGCATTGACATAGCAGTTTTGTTGTGTATATTTTAATGTCACTTTTGAATGAAAAAAGATAAGATTGGACTTTATTGTTAAATCAGCTCACAGGAACACTCAGGTGGTGCAAATAGTCAAGAAATGTGCGATTAAATAAATATATAAAATTAAACGAATGAAGAATGTACAGTAATTTGAGCCCACTCTGGCAGGGGATGGTAATGGTGCCTCTCATAAACCGCAATGCATTCTGGTGTGGAGTCAAGTCCAGGACAAAATTGCTTGGGGGGCCAGATCCGGCCCATGGGCTGCACTTTGCCCACCTCTGGGTTAGAGTAACAAATTATGAGGCTAAATTCAACAGTTTTTCTTATTTCTAAATAAAATTGTTGTTGGTTGTAAGTAAAAGATGGCTTTTCCAGGGAACTTCAAACTTCAGTATTTTGAATTAATTTAGTTTGAAGGTCAAATATTAGCCTAACTTAACCCTTATTTTTATTCTTTCATTTCAGGTATAATTTCTCAATATGTCATGCCATGCTTTGATTTATTTCAGGTAACCGTCGGGTGAAAGAACCACATATAATGAGATCTTCAAAAACATTAAAAACCCAACGTCCACCAGAACATGTACCTTCACCAAAAGGAGCCGCAAAGCCACCTGGTAAAACACAGAAAGGGATTTATGACAAAAGGTGTACTGCAGACTAGCCTGGCTAACACCAGACTAAAATCACAAGTGATATTTAGTCTGGGGACCACCAATTCATTTTCTCGTAGGAGAGGTGTGGTTTACGATCGTCCATAGTCGTTTATTGGGCGATACGAAAAAAAAAAAAAAAAAGTCTCATGCGTCTGCACGTAGCCCCAGCCAATCATATCATCGTATGAGATGACGTATGACGTACCCGCTGTAAACTTTTGAGCTAAATTATTTAGAACAAGGTCTAAAGCTTGATCAAAAAATACCATCGTGTCTGCTGCTGTCATGTTGGATCCGTAAATAAACTTTTTTTTAAATTATCCGTAAATAAACTACAAGCTTCCATATATCGAATAGCGCGTCATCGTCTTGCCGTCCCTCCTCGCTCTGTGATTGGTTCCCAAATCCACCGGAGATTTCGGCCATGGTCCCCAGGCTGTTGTGCAGTTCGAAATAATTCGAGCGCACACAGCAGCATGGCGTTAGCCAGGTTAACTGCAGACACAATTCATTCCAAATATGATTTTCCAGGAGGTCAAATACTGAAGCCCTTCTGATCTGCAAGTTTCAACATCTAAGCAGACAAAAATATAATAATGAGAGAGAAGGGAAATATTTAACACTGTCACAGAGATACTTTTTTAATGTCTGCCTAGAAGTTAAAAAGAAGTGGAAATGTGTCCATATACGTCACAAGTGATCAGGTGAACAAGTTAGTTAAATCCAAAACAATGGGATGGGAATAGTGCTTACTGTAAGTAATGGGTGCTAAAGCCTAGGTCTACGGCTTGAAAATAAGCACGTCACACGCTGTGTGTTTTCTTGCATTTATTTGCACGTAGACCGGTTGTGAGTTAGGCTCAACCTGAAAACAGCTGTGGTTAAGAAAAACATACAATTGGCATTATGTATCATGTATGCACATTTTTAGACACAAGTTACAATCATGAAACACTGATCATGTAATTTTCAATTCCACCAGGTCATTCAACAGGTGATTCCTCTTCCAAATTGAGGGCTGCATCTGGCAGTAAACCTCAGAAAACCTCGCCATTGAATGTTAAAACACAAAATACTCCACCAAAAAGGGGCATAAAGAAACATGACCGCACACCTTTTAAGAAAGTGAAAGAAGTGGAAGAGCCCTCTCATCTTGATAAAGACACAAATGTCTCAGAACATAAGAAAACAAGTGATGCCTCCACCAAAAAGCCTCTAAAAACAACACCTTTGCAAACTAGACCCCAAGATACAAATTCACCTAAATATGATGGACAGAAACCTGGTCGAATACAATCTGAGGAAGAACTTTTGGAAAATACGGCAACAGATCTTAGGTTACCTGGACAGAAACTTGGAAGATCACACCATGAAAAAGGAATTTCTGTAGACATTGGAAGAACTAATACATTAAAAATGAGCAGCACATCTAGAAATGAAACTTCAAACGCATTACCATCGCCAAATCTACCTGAACTTGCAAATCCAGGTCCTACAAAGGAAGAAGATTCAAAAGGTATTAGAAAAGGTGATCAATCAAGACATCCTCCCAAAAAGTTGCTTCCGGAAATAAAACCAGAGAGTGTTAATCAACAAATATTGAGTCGAAAGAAACCGGGTCTAAAACATCTTGATAAAGACACAAATGTCGCAGAAAGTAAGAAAACAAGTGACGCCTTCGCCAAAAAGCCTCCAAAAACAACACCTTTGCAAATTAGACCCGAACATACAAATCCACAGAAAGGGGATGGACAGAAACCTGGTCAAGCACAATCTGAGAAAGAACATTTGGAAAATACTGCAACAGATCAACAGTTACCTCTGCAAACTAGACCAGCTCCACCAAAGTGGGGTGGACAGAATCTTGGTAGACCACACCACGAAAAAGGATTATCTGAAGACATTGAAAAAAATGATGCTTTAAAATTGAACAGCACATCTACAAATGAGACTTCAAACATATTACCATCGCAAAATACACCCAAACTTGCAAATCCATCAAAATCGAGCATGACAAAACCAGTTAGAGAAGGTCCTACAAAGGAAGAAGATTCAAACAGTATTAGCACAGGTGCTTCTACGACAGAAGATGCTCAAACTGCTTTTACAACCACCGTTACCCAAATTACACCTCCTACATCGACTACCAGCTCCACTGCATCCAGTTCTATTAAAACCATCACTCCAGAGATAGCTATTGGTACAGCGGGAATTGCATATATGCCTGCTCCTCTTATGTCCGGAAGTGACACTTCAATAAGCTCAAATCCTACAACTACTCCAAGGCCTGCTTCATCTGCAACAACCTTTAAAAACAATATAACTGCAACAACTGGTACTCCGCCAAGAACCAAGTTTCCATATGCCATTTGGTTTAATCTGCATATTTTTGAATTTAAACCAAATATCAAAAGGCAATACTAGAAAACTTGAAATGCTATTGTGTCAGATTAGTGAGGGATTAGTGAGTATTTAAATTAATGTTTGAAATTGAATTTTAAAGGGTAGCAATTAATTAAAGCCCGGACCTGATCTTTTAAATTTTTTTTTTTTTTTTTAACACATAGGCTACCGCACCTGGTCTTCCTGCAATAAATAATCAATTTGCTAATTAAAAGTGTCTCGGCTTCTTATTTTCACACTATGTTGCTTTGCTCCAGGAGCCTAAAGATCACCTGTTTTTGTTTTGCTTTCCAGCTAGCATTTACTTTGCTTCACTGTGGAGATCCACTCAGTCCTCTTCTAGAAACATCAGAAAATGTCTAACATGACTGTAATAAGCCAGATTACTGTCTTATTGCGTCCGCCTTTATGTCTTTTTCAGGGGTCGTAGTTTTTGGACTTTGGACTTCAATATTATGGCGATTGCAGTGATTGAGTTTTTGATTGAGTTATTCTTTTAGCAGGTGGCACTAATTTGCCCTCTCGGTATCAAGTGAAAAGGTTTTGACAATGCTCAGTTTTAGTTGACCTTGACAAAATGAGTATGAATTTGTATCCCTCTATATGTGGAAATTGAAGCACATTTAAAATATCAAAATTTTACTTTTACTATAGGATGCAATAGATTCTGGTTTTCATCATTTCTGTTGGATGGAGGAATAACAAAATCAGCTTTTTTCACCAGAGATTACTTCGACGCGTTCAGAATGCCACTTTCTTTCTGAAGTGTTCCTCCCCAAAGGTCTGAAAGTAAACTTATAAAACCATCAGGTGTGATTCCAATCAGGAGCTTGCATGTGTTTTTAGACTTGTAACTGGAATACGTTTTGTATTGGGCAGTTGGCATTGAGGAGTGCTGAATAACAAATTCAGTACAGTTGATCACTCGTGTTGACTTGAACATGAACTTGAAGCACATTGGCATTCACTTGCTGATCTCATGATGTGGCGGCCACTTGAGGAGAGGGGTAAAGGTCCTTTACCCCTCTCAGTATATCCTTTACTAAAGGATATACTGAGATATCTGACTGACTGAAGTGTAAAATAGATACGCAAGGATGACGAGGCCAAGTCCCAGATGATGAGATGGACGAGCGTGAGGAAAACTCAATTAAGAATGACAGATATCACCTCCTCCCAGGGTTTCTTTTCTTGGTTCTTTTGTCGTCCTGATGAAGAGATAAACATAAGTCTAAATGCCTGAACGTTAACATGTTCTTACCTTGTACTCTCCTTCCCCAGTACTTTACTGTGGTTCCACTCTCTGTGGCTTCATCCACTACCCTGAAAATCTCCTGGAGCTGATCTTTGGTCTGTATACCTGTTCATTTACACACAAAAATATGCCAGATTTTGTTTCCCAATGAAGCACAGTGGGGGTGATGTTAACATAAATGATGACGTTGCCACAACGCCACTCAGTATAAACCACAGTTACCTATTGTAACTATAGTTCTCTGAATGTATGCAAAGCCCTTTAGGTGCTTCGCTGATGCATAATCTCGGGAGCTCCGCTTCCCGCCCTGAGAAGATCAATTGATCTCTCCGTTCCAATCACCTAAGGGGAACCACACACCCTGCACCCCTATAAAAGGGGCATTCTCCAAATGCTCGTCTCCCTTGAACTCAGCGATAAGACAAGAGGACATGGCTGCTGGGCCCGAAGCTAAAGGGCTTTGCATACATTCACAGAACTATAGTTACAATAGGTAACTGTGGTTTCTGTGTCATGTATGCTTCAGCCCTTTAGGTGCTTCGCTGATGCGTAAAGCCAGCGCGAAGCCTTGGCAGACCAATGTACTCCCAGCAGGCATGGAGTCACGTGATTGGAGCGAGGCCGTGGGCGACCCCTGCAACCAAGACCGCCACCTGCGTGTCAATGGAACAGGAGCCCACGGGCAAAGGGAGGTGCGCCCCTAAGCGCCATACAAGGCGCCACGACACCTCACCCACATAACAACACAGGACACCGGACAAGACTGCCCCACCAAGAGCAGCGGCTTGCGTCCAACCTGTCACAATAGAGGAGTGCACAAGGCTGTCTCTCTCAAGAGCGCCAAGCACTCCTCGTGCGGCCCAAACCCGTCAGGCTGCCTCTCCCAAGAGTGCCTAATCTGCCGAGTTGGCCTATCGGGAATGAATCCTAAACCAGAGGGTGGCCAAAGCTGCCTCTCCCAAGAGCACTAGGGACGGTGTGTTGTAAATTTAATGTATCTGATTTCTGTTTGGTTCATACTAACTGAACCCAGTACATTTTCTCCAGTTTCCAGTTTCTAGAATGTTTCATAAAACATGCAATATCTCCGTTTCTAGAAAAAAACTGTGATTTTGATTTTTTCAAAACTAGCCTCTGTTTAGCTTAGGATTACTCAGGAACCAAGGCACGTAGAATTAACCTACAGAGAGATTAAAAACTCACCTTTCAAACGACGTATGAATTTGAGAGGATATGCTGTGGTGCTACAAATATCATAAATTGTCTGGATTGTTGGCACTTTACAGCTAAATCCCCAAAACAGCACGGCACTCAATGTTTTTGACTGAAACAGCTTTTGATTTCAGTATTCAGTATCATTGAGGGAGAAACCAGTTTAGTGCGAAGAACATTTCCATTCATCAAGGACTCAGCAAGTTTAGATGAAAGAGGTGGAAGGGCAGGTTATCTTATCAGGAGGTTGAAAGTCATGTTGGCACTTCACCCGACTTGCCTGTGTGAATGTGGTATGTGATTATGTGGTTGGTTGTGGTCAGTCGAAAACAGTGCAGACTTATTGCCATGCGTGTCTCCTTCAAGGCCTGCTTCATTCTAGTTGAAGCATATGGTGGTTCATGTGGTCCTCGTGAACTCGGGTGAACGACTTCCCCAGCTGAGGAATGCACGTAAGCATTTGCTCAAGTGGGGAAAACGACTGGGGAACTCGGGTCAAAACGAGCTTCCTGACATCTGCTCCTGATCGCGCAAAAAACAGCTGATCTAATGTGAGAATTTTAGTTGAACGCTGCTACTTTTATTTAGCTTAGTTTGAGCTTTCGTCATCCTCCAAGTAACAACATTGCGAGTGAAATGCCTGACATCAACATTAGCAAAAAGAACATTTACATGATTTTTTTTTAAACTAACAAACTAACGTTTAGCTTTTGAGACGCTAACAACACATTTAAATAATTAGCTCAGCTAACCGCTAAGTTATGATAAAAGACAAAATCTCCACTTTCCCACATAAAAACCATATGAACACAACTGGGGACAATGACGTCACATCTCGGGGAAACGAGCTCCCCAGTCCACATGAAAGTTCCAATATTACACTGTTACCAGCGAGATCCGCCATGTTTGTGGCTGTTCGCATACATTTTCAATAGACTAACATTAGCTAAAAACAGTATAAAAAGTGAAGAAAATAGCCGTAGAACAACTCTTAGCTGCTGAGTCACTACTAGTATTTTACCTTTTAAACTCTCCATTAGTTTATGATTTCTGCAAATCCCAAGAGATATAACATCACAGTCTTGAACTGTATTCTCTCTTCATCCTCCCTAAACTATAAGATACAGTTCTTTGGAAAAATAATGCAGCTCTTTTGTGTCACGTGAGGACAGATATTTGGATATAGCCAAAGAATACACTGGAGACAGAAGTCGTATAAAAGATAAGGTGTATTATGGCATTCTTCTTAGTTACAATAAATATAATCTCCGGGTGACTTCTGACTTCTCCATTGACAGTTCCTTTTATCCTACTTTTGCACTCCTCTGCGCAGAGAGGGTGACCACCTACCAATGAGTCAGTTGTTTGTGTTTGTACTTTATCTGTATTTTACATTATGTGCAGAATGACCATGACCATCGTCTATCAGCTAATCTCTCACTGACATAGTCTTGGTGTTCTGAAGCGTGCAAGCAAGCTGTTCAGATTTACTTCAATCTGGACTATATATATTTTGTACATGTACATTTTCTTACATTATGTTATTCTCTGATTTCTTGAATAATAACAATTGTTTCAACACAGCCCCTCCTAGAACCGCCACCTTAACGTGGTGGAGGGGTTTGAGCACCCGAATGATCCTGGAGCTCTGTTGTCGGGGGCTTCGTGCCCCTGGTAGGGTCTCCCATGACAAACAGGTGCTAGGTGACGGGTCAGACAAAGAGCGGGTCAGAAGCCCCTTATGAGAGACCAACAGGCCCGGGTTAGAACCATGAGGCCGTCCTTCTGTGGACCCACCACCTGCAGGAGGAGCCATAAGGGGCTGGTGCAATGGGATTTGGGCAGCTCCAACAGCTGCCCCCACGACCCGGAAACGGAAAAGTGGAAGAAGATGGATGGATGGATGGGTTTCAACACAGCTCCAAAGAGACGCAACAGCCCATTGGATCATCCACAGAGATTCAATGGAATTCCTCACGTTAAACTGAACTATGGCTGGCTACATCCTAAAATGAATAAAGAGGACAAATAAAGACATTAAAGACGCTAAATCAAAAGGTGACAAGACAAAACACCAACCATGCCTGACTTTCAAATTTAATGGCCGTTACATGTCTTTTAGTCGGCCCCGAAATGCCCTTTGTACATTACCGAAGCCACAGCATAGACATGCAAAGTGTGCTTTTACTCGACTATACTCAGAAGCTTAAGCTCCTGCTGGCACTGGCTTTAGAATGCGAAACTACGGAGTGTCCTCTTCGTCCTGTAAAGTCAGAGTCCACAGCACTCATGAGTTCTCGTCTTCATTCACAGTACTCAAATGAAGAGATTTTCAGGATGAGCCTTGGAAAACGGCCTGCGTGGTGGTCTGCTACGTCTTCTCGGCATGCAGACCCATTGTTTGATTGTTGTGGCAAATCATGAGGCCTTAGAGCAGGGGTTCCCAACTGATGGACTTGGGTCCAGATCCGGACCTCAAGAGGCTTTAGCCTGTACCCCAAAGCCTTTTCATCCTCTCAATGTACCTCATATCCAAGGCGTTACTTAACAATTATCTGAACAATTGTAATAACATTTAAATAAGATCAAATGTAATAGCAAAATTATTGATTCATTAATCAGTTCTGCAATGCAAGTAGACAACCTTTTAAGAGTAATGGATGTGTAACCGTGTGGGAGCTATGGGGTGTTACGTTGTGATTTTGAAGTTACTCATTTAGCTGTAGCACATATACCCCACAAGGCCCACAGATCCGTAGACTGAAACAACAGAGACAAATAATAATTCTGTTAATTTATTTATAAGTTCAAGTTGGTTTCGAGTTCATTTCAGGTTTCCCAAAAGTAATAAACACTGCGCACATTGGAGCGCGTGTACGCACACGGTTCATTTATTTCCGTTTAGTTTGTCCATGCTCCCAGAAGCGAAGCTCCATAGTTTTAACCTTCGAAGCAGAAAAGTCTTTTTCTCGGACATTTGGTTACTCCAGCCATGTGAGCGGTGTAACTTTGCGTCCTGAGCCACACGCCGAAGACACAGGGAAGCAGAATCACAGGTACACATGGAGAGTGGAAGTCGACATAAAAACAAAGAGGAGGCCCGCTGCCAGCAGGAGCCTAAATAAACAGACAAATTGTAAACAACTGCATTTTGTACATTTTAAGGATAGTAATCGTAACCAGGTAGATTTAGTGACATACCGAGGTCATGGCGCGCCCCTTGTGTTCCCCGCACCAACACAAGCCCTCTCGCCGAGCCACCCGGAAGCTATAAACAAACCTGCGTTAGCCACACGCAAATCAGTGAATGTTCACAGGATACTAGCCCTACTCACCCGATACTCACAACACTATGACATCGCTGAGCTTGACGCTTTTACAAACAGCGACAGTGCGCCTAGTCGTAGAGTGGACAGCTGTAGTGCCGCCATGACACCGGCTCCGATAGGGCGTGACATCAGGGGTCAGAGGTGGGTGGGGTGGAGTGAGGAAACTGAACCCCTTTTATAGTCCGCGGGGCGCACGCAATATTCACACTGTCACAGATGCATATGTCCGGACCCTGGACATATGTCGGAAATTACGAAAGTTAAGTCTGTGGACCTCAAGCTGATTCACTTGGGGACCCCTGCTTTATAGGATTTGTGGTGACTGGAGGTGTAGCAATTGGTGTGCAGGAAAAATTGCAGGGGGAAAGTTCACAGCCCTAACCTTTGCAGGATGCTGCCTTTGGTGATCCACCTGCAGATGAAGGACAACTTAGATCATAGCATTGAACACAGAGGTGAAGTCCAGAAACAGGATGCTGAAATAGAGGGCCAGGTTGACAGTATCATCTATAGAACGGTTCCATACAATATATATAATATACACTGTGAGACGGCAACTTAACATGAACTTACAATATAATATTGTAGGTTTATGTTAAAGGAATAGGCCACCGTTTTTACATACTAAGATATGTTCTTACCTAACCTTAGTCGAGTTAATATATCCCCGTCTGGTCTTTGTCCGGACGCTCTGTCAGACAAGCGGAGCACATACGCAGCCTCTCCCACATGTCACATAGCTCCAAAAAAGCTCACGATAGAAGCTACCAAGCTCTTCCACGTGTTCCCTATTTAAATAAAGTTACGTGAAGTGTTTTCATGCAAAGTATATTTACACAGAAATGTAACATGTCGATTTTATAAGCAGATAAAAAGGGGGACTATATTGTGAGGCGTAATGATACGAGGAGCACAGCGTCCGCGCAGTAACTCCTAAAGACTTCCCCCGCTCACTTCCGTCAGTAGAAGCTGCGTGACTTGTAGAGCAGCAGAGAACAGTTGAAGAAGCTTGTGAACGATGCCTTTTACGTGCATCGTGCCGGGCTGTGATAACAAGCAGAAAGTATATAGTGTAGTAATGTTTCACAGATTTACAACTCACCCCGGACGACGACACAGGACTCAGGAGCTCCACCATGAGGTAGGAATGCGCAAGCACTTTACGAAAATATATTTTCTGCTTGTTGTAAAAGGCTCTGTACAAGTCACGCAGCTTCTATTGACGGAAGTGAGCGGGGAGTCTTTAGGAGTTACTGCGCGGACGCTGTGCTCCTGTATCATTACGCCTCACAATATAGTCCCCCTTTTTATCTGCTTATAAAATCGACATGCTACATTTCTGTGTAAATATACTTCGCAAGAAAACACTTCACGTAACTTTATTTAAATAGGGAACACGTGGAAGAGCTTGGTAGCTTCTATCGTGAGCTTTTTTGGAGCTATATGACATGTGGGAGAGGCTGCGTATGTGCTCCGCTTGTACGGGTATATATTAACTCGACTAAGGATAGGTAAGAACATATCTTAGTATGTAAAAACGGTGGCCTATTCCTTTAAGTTGCTCTCTATGGATCGAAGATGCTAAAAAATGCTGGGGAAAAAAAATAGCAAAAAGGTAAGAAGAGTCTTTGTTGTGTTAAACTGTGCTGATGATGAGGCAAGATACAAATATGTGCCATCACGGAGGAACAGTTTCTTTCCAACAAACTCATCAAGGGACACAGTAAGAACACAGTGATACTGAGTCAGATAAAATGTTCTGTACAGATTATGCAAATCATTATTGTTTTTCATCATCGACAAATTAACCACAACCAAACAGACACTGTTTGTTGTTGTATTTATCTGATTCATAGATGTTTCCTATTGACGTTCTCCTGACACTTACCTGGCAATGAGCAGGAAAATAAGGCGGAATTTGTGAAATGAATGAAACAGGATTGCTAGGGAGTGGAGGTGAACTTCAACATTGATAAAAAGACCTTGAAAAACATACAAACAAGATAAGATGTACCAAAAGAAACACAGAGATCGAATAACAATCCGGTATCAGTGTTTCTTCTTTAAGCCTTTTGTGTTTGTCCAGCATCAGTGATGTACCCACCCACTGCAGACGAAGGCGGACTCAAATTTGTCCCTTTAAAATCAGCACCACTGGACCCAACAGCAAAAAGCTTCTAGCGACAGTCCATAGAGCATCTCTCGAAATGGAAATGAAGATCCTCTTCCTCCTGTTTTTGCTGGCTGTGTGCGAGGCTGCTCCGAGACAAGGTAATTTAGGTACCTTATTTTTTACTGTTTTCAAACTAAGAAAGGAGGTAGTTGAGTACAGATTGCTGTGTTTGCTGATTGTTGGGGGGCAGGGGCTTATAAGGTTTTGCCTCTTCCTTTCAAAACAAAAATATTTTGGGCTGTTATATATTTTGCGGTGGGCTTACCTACCTGGTCTACACATTTTGAATAAACATGAACATCATTGTGTTTTAGATTTACTTCATTCTCTCTTTAAAAAACAGGCCAAAGGTACAAAAGGGACCAATCTACGGGTTCAGAAGAAGCTCAACCTTCGAGACTTGCAGGTGCGTGTTTCAACTTCTGACTTTTTTATCATTATTGTAAAAGTGTCGCCTAATTTTTGTGAAGGCTGTGGCAAAGTAGTTTTTCTTTTTTTCTTTATTAATTATTCAAGTTTAAATGACGGTAACACAAAGTTTCGATGAAAGGGATGAAAGTCTTATAATCAGGAGGTTGAAAGTCGTCGTGTTGACACTTCCCACGACTTGCCTGTGTGAATGTGGTATGTGAGTGAGTTGTTGGTAGTGTGGTCAGGCGAGGCTTCCATCAGTCTAAAACAGTGCATTAGTATTGTCTATATACATTTTCTTACATTATATCAGTATCTGATTTCTATAATATTAATAATTGTTTCAACACATCTCCAAATACTACCAGATACTAAATCAAAAGGTGACAAGACACTACACCCACCATGACTGACTTTGAAATTGAAAATGGCAGTTTCACGTTTTTAGTCAGACCCCGGAAAAATTCTAACCACATTTAAAACACCATGTAACAGTATTCTTTTTTCCTTTTTTAACAGACTGGCAACATTCAGGCAAAAAGAGCGAATCTTCCAATTCTGAAGACGGTGAGATGTTTGTATCTATCAATCCCTGTGGTCACCAAATTTCTTCTAAAACCTGGCTGAAGGTTTGGGAAGCGGAGTTTCAGTCCAGCTTCAACATGAAAATGGTCCAACTAACTCATTTTATTGGGGGTTGTGGAGCTACACAGAGTCATTTGAACAGCTGCCAAACTTCACAAGCAAAACTCATTGATCAGATTGAGGCTTGGGGGCTTCAGAGGAGCAGCCGACACCATTCAACACATGCGACACACGGTGCTTGACTTTGTTGGTGTGTGATAAATATATTCATAGTAAACCAGAAAACAGCTAAAAAGAGTGAAAAAGTGTGATTCCCATGAGAGGTTTTCTTCCCCCTTGGCTAGACAACACCCCCTTGTTTGACGTGTTGCCGTCTGTATCTATATCTGCAATGACAGGTGCTGAATGGCATGAGGAGCAGCACATCAGTTACTTGCACATGTTTTGCTCAAACATCTGCACATTTTTGACCCCGATAATGCGCACATTTATACATTTATAAATTACATGCATTATATTTGCTGGGTTATTACACTCTGTATACCCGTGTTTACTTTTAGTCAGCCCTGGAAAGCTCTAACCAAGTGTGGACGACATTTCAAATATCATGTAACAGTATTCTTTTTTCTTTTTTAACAGACAGCCGACAATCGGGCAAAAAGAGCAGATCTTCCAGTTCTGAAGAAGGTGAGATGTTTGTATCCATCGATCCCTGTGGTCACCAACCTTTTTAATTTCTTCTATAACCTGGCTGAAGGTTTTGGAAGCAGAGTTTCAGTCCAGCTTCAACTTTAAATGGTCCAACTAACTCATTTTATTGGGGGTTGTGGAGCAACAGCTGCCAAACTTCACAAGCAAAAAGTCATTGATCAGATTGAGGCTTAGGGGCTTCAGAGGAGCAGCCGACACCATTCAACACATGCGACACACACATAAGCCTGAGAGAAGTGATCTACGTGCAATGCCGCGATGAGATCAAATGTGGACAAATACTGCTTTCTGGTGGGGGTTATGGAATCATTCAGAGGTGCCAAGCTGTATTAAAATAGAAAAGAAACCACTAAATACAGCTTTGACGGTAAGCTTCATGCTAATGTTATGCTAACACCAGCTAAAGCTGTGCTAACAGCGGCTAAATGCTAATATCGGCATAATCACCTTTTAGAACAGCCGTATGATGTTGTGAAATATTAAATCCATATGACCCGTGTGTCAATAGTGAGGGCTGTCCACTCTCTCGTTCAGTCAGAGGCCAGAGTCTGTTCACGTCACATCAGACACGGACTAGCGCACTTTGGCCACAGACAGAGGTCGGTCCCAAAACCTGTACCTGGTCTGACCGGTTTGGCCCTGGCCTTTGTTATGGAAAGACCCCTTTAGTGAGATTTAGATGCAGCCATGGTTTCTCTATTCCTGACCTATCTTGATCAACAGTGGTTGTGTTTACATTGGTCATGTCTCTGAGCACTGAACGCCTTGTACATCTGGACACTTCAGGTCGGTTACAGCTGCTGAATATGGCAGCATTGGTAGATGGATTCCTGCTGGTTCCTCGTTTTATTTTTCTTCCGTCTGTGACTGTTGCTTCGCGTCTTTTTCTGTCAACTCATTTCTCACGACCCTTTTGGTTAATGGCAGCAAAAGGTTTGAGAGCTCTGTGTACCGTCCCAATATGTTTAGAAATTTCAAGAGAGGTGCATCCCTCTGAGCAACTATGAACAATTTGTGACTTTTCATTTAATGTCATTGAAAATGGCTGCAAATTCTTAGAGAGATCTCTGCTCAGCCTGCCGCCGCCGTGTTCCGGCCCTGTGTCCTGGAGTTTCTTGGGAGTGTTTAAGCTGAAAGGAATATAGTCCTGACACCAAGTGTGGATGACATTTAAAATATCATCTAACAGTATTCTTTTTTCTTTTTTAACAGACAGCCGACAATCTGGCAAAAAGAGCAGATCTTCCAGTTCTGAAGAAGGTGAGATGTTTGTATCTATCGATCCCTGTGGTCACCAACCTTTTTAATTTCTTTTGTAACCTGGCTGATGGTTTGGGAAGTGTCAGTCCAGCTTCAACACAAAATGGTCCAACTAACTCATTTTATTGGGGGTTGTGGAGCTGCACAGAGACGTTTAAACAGCTGCCAAACTGTGTGAACTTTGTGAACTATTTTGTACAGACATTATGTCCACAATTAGTATGACACTTTGTACCATATTTATTATTCCTGTCTTGATAAACGACACCTGTCTCCCCAAACACATTTTCTGGAATTGTGCAATTTTACAAAATGCAACCATATTTACATGTTTTTCCTCCATTTTTCCTACTTCAGAAGAGCCCACTACTATAACAGCGTCTTCTACAGAGAAGTGTATAACTCCAGGGGAGCCAAGAGTTACTACAGAACCTTCTACTACTACAGCATGTATCACC
The DNA here is from genome assembly GCF_951799975.1 of Gobius niger. Classification (NCBI taxonomy): domain Eukaryota; kingdom Metazoa; phylum Chordata; class Actinopteri; order Gobiiformes; family Gobiidae; genus Gobius; species Gobius niger. Next base: position 29,784,260 of record NC_136868.1, read on the forward strand.
ACCACTGAGCGGCCCACAACTACTACTACTACTACTACTACTACAGCATGTGTCACCACCACTGAGCGGCCCACAACTACTACTACTACTACTACTACTACAGCATGTGTCACCACCACTGAGCGGCCCACAACTACTACTACTACTACTACTACTACTACAGCATGTGTCACCACCACTGAGCGGCCCACAACTACTACTACTACTACTACTACTACAGCATGTGTCACCACCACTGAGCGGCCCACAACTACTACTACTACTACTACTACTACAGCATGTGTCACCACCACTGAGCGGCCCACAACTACTACTACTACTACTACTACTACTACAGCATGTGTCACCACCACTGAGCGGCCCACAACTACTACTACTACTCCTACAACTACAGCATGTGTCCACTGAGCGACCCACAACTACTACTCCTACAACTACAGCATGTGTCCACTGAGCGACCCACTACTACTACTACTACAGAATGTGTCTCCACCACTGAGCGGCCCACAATTACCACTCCTACTACTACTACTTCTACAGAATGTGTCACCACCACTGAGCGGCCCACAATTACTACTACTACAGAATGTGTCACCACCACTGAGCGGCCCGCTACTACTCCTGAGTGCCCATTGAGTGGTTCATTGTTACTGAGGATTTAGATTGATTTTGTTTTGTGAAAGCTGCTGTGGCTGGTAGTAAATTCTAAATAAAAATCAAGTTATGATTTTGCATTGATTAAAACACAACATTCAAAGTAAGCTTGGCACACTCCTGCTGATCAAAAATTGTTCACATGATAACATCAATAAACTGAATCAAGTATTTGTTGTCTCTTTGTTTCTTTTTGTGACTGAAGTTCTGAAGTATTGTGGGTGTGCATAATCAGAGTGATAGTGATTCATACCTTTTGTTCAGTACTTTGTTGAGGCGCTTTGGCAGTGATTACAGCCTCAAGTCTTCTTGGGTATGATGCCACCACCATGGCACTCGTGCATTTTTCCCCGTTCTTTGCAGATCCTCTCATGCTCTGTCAGGTTAGATGGGGAGCGTCATTTGGTATAACCCAAGAAAATCAAAACATATTTGCGAAGAGTGTCTGCGTCTGAGGAACTGCAGGATCAGGTGAGAAACACAGTTCTATTGTTGAATCACCTAAATTAAAGGTACAGAGAGAAAACAAACATTTGTCATGTTGGAGTAACGTAACTTCATTTATTCAAGTCAAAGTAAAACCTGAGATAAAACGTCTGATTATAGTTAGTGGCTGGAGTTAGCGTCCGATGGGAAATAATATGAAGCTTATAGGTGCTTCACAAGCTGGGCAGACTTTTTTCTTTATGTTTTTGCATGTATGCACAACTTAGAGCAGGATAACAGTTGTCTACAGACACTGGAGGTAAGCCCTGCAAAGCTGTTTTTTCCTATTCGCATCTCAGTCAAATGACAGCGTTGTTTTGCTGATTAATGAACGCGTTGTGACAGCGCTCACTCACTCTCCGCCTACTTCGCCACATAAAACACCAATATGGAGCAGTGTGCTGCCTGAAGTGGATGAGCAGGAGAGACCTCCCCCCTTTCACTCCCAACCTGTGAGTGCCTCTCTGCTCACGTCCCCACTCGGTCCCTCCACACTCATTACAACTATCTTGTTGTTTCAGGACAGTAGTTTGGAGAGTAGAAGAGAGACAAAAACATCGTACTGTATTTGTCTGAAAGTAGAGTTGAATCCACACAGTTCTCATGAGCACAGTTACTTTTAGTAACTCCAGTTCTCTGAACTTCTTCTCACTGTGCTTGGTGTTAAACAAATTACTGTCCGGCTTATTCTCAGTGGTAAGACAGAAATAACCGTCAGGAGCAGGTGTAAGTTAGTTTTAAGTCAGGGGTTCCCAAACTGTGGGTCAGGGACCAGAAGTGAAACAACATGACCATTTACCATTTTTAAGTGGGTAAAATTGCCTAGTGTAGTCCTAAATCCCAGTCTGACAGTGGCAAATGGTAAGTGGGTGTTATACAATGGGGCAGGGCCCAAATTGAGGTTATTATGTTCCCCTTCTGCCCTGCACTACTGCCTGGAACTGTTTTTGACCGTAGCCTACACGGGTTCGCTCTTTGTCAAATAGCCTTGGCATGCTCACTGTAGGGGTCCCGAGTGGATTTTTGCTTAGGGCCTCAGAAGGGCCAGCACCGGCTCTGAAGCCCTGTGCACTCTTTGCAAAAAGCTGAACTAAGAGTACAAATCAAAGTACTGTTGCCTCAAAATATAATTACTCAGGCATTAAGGTACAAAAAAAGTAAAAAAAAGTAGATTTATTACAGTACTCCCAGCAGTACAGCATGTAAAAAGCTACCCAAGAGTCAAGAATGATGTAGAAGCCTATTAAATGTATTCAAATTATATTTTTCAGACTGGCTCCATAACTACAGACGGACCTCCAGATTCCACATCCTCCAGTTTGCTCCAGTGACAGACACGGACGAGTGCAGTGCTAGAAACTCTTCCTCAACAGATGTTCTTCTGTCTCATGATGACATTATTTATGTAAAGCTAAACAACGCAGCTAAGTGTTCATTGGGAACATAAAAGGCACATGTATCAAAGTTTATTGAATGAACGAGCCACTCTAAGAAATGAAATTCTATGCGTTCTAGTTCTCCTGATTCTGTGAATTAATGATTAAACTGTCCAGTTTGACTGATATTTTATGGTGTGACCAGATTCATTAACCTTGCATTTGTTCCATTTGTTCATAGCATTCATCTATGCAGATAAGTGATGTGGAGTCTGGTCAAAACCTGTTTCATTTCAGACCTATGAAATAGACACAACTTCTACTGCATTTTTTTGACCACAGGTTGCATATGCCTGGGCGAGGGACAGCCCAAGCATGTGCAACCATCGAGCAATATGAAACATATAACATATAAATTAGATAAATAATAAACTATAGAAACTTTAAACTATTGGACTATAACACTATACTGTAAATGAAAAAATAAAATAAAGCTTTGCAATACATTTAATCACGTCTCACATTCTCTGTTGGGGACAATGAACTACATCTCCCATGCTTACGTAGCCTACGGCAAAAAGTCTACATCTAAAGTAGATCGGCAACGTTAAATCTTGAAAGTAGCCAGTTAGCTTTGTCTGACTCAGGACCACTCAGGACACAGTTTATTGCCATTGTTCCTACAAAGAAGTATAACCAGCACCACCTACCAATGAGTCAGTTGTTTGTGGCTTTGTGTTTGTACTTTATCTGTATTTCACATAATGTGCAGAATGACCATGGTGACGACCATCATCAGCTAATCTCTCACTGATATGGTCTACATGTTCTGTAGCGTGCAACCAAAGCCTTGAGTCAGAAGCTTGTCCAGATTCAGCTCAATCCGGACAATAAATATTTTGTTCATTATGTTACATCTGATTTCTCGAATAATTATATTTGTTTCAACACTGCTCCAAATAGACGCGACGGCCCAGTGGATCATTCACAGGATTCAAAGGAATTCCTCACATACAATACAACTGAACTCTAGCTGGCTACACCCAAAAACAATAAGGAGGACAAAGACGACGCTAAATATACTAAATCAAAAGGTGATAAGACAGTTCAGCCACCATGTCTGACTTTGAAATTTAATGGCAGTTACATGTCTTTCAGTCATCCCCGGAAAGCTCTACCAAGTGTGAACATTTAAAATACCAGTACCCCAGAACAGTTTTAAAAATTCAAACAGCCTGGAGTTTTTGGTGCAAAAAGAAACTATCTTCCAGTTCTGAAGGTTAAATGTTTGTATGTGTTTCCGGTGAAAGCCCTCAGAGCAGCTTCTTGCTGGGATTTTAAGGACAAGTCCAACTCATTTAAAACAGAAGAAAGGGCACTGATGATTGGCTCATCTTGGTTTTGCTGGAGTCAGCAAGACTCAAATCGCACAATTCCAGACACAATTCCAGACTGCAACAGTTTCATACCCTGGACTTTGTCCAACAGTCGCCTTCAAGGGTCAGAAATGTTTTTCTCACATAGTTATTCCAACTATGAGAACAAGGGCTGCTCGTCGCTTTTGACAACATCTCTTCATATGAACGACCGTTCAGTTCTTTACGTTTCTGCCTAACTCTGTGCGCAGCCCTGGGTGTAAAAAGAGACTTTAAAGCAGTACTAAGTAACTCTTCCCCCTAGAGGCCATAAGCGCAACTGCAGGTGTAGTAGCAAGTTATGATTTTTTAACTTATTAATTGTCTTGGAGAGTAAATACTACGCTGACAGAAAAGTGAAGGCAGAGAGGGTTACTGTGCATCCAATTATACAATGGAAATATTTTTTTTCACTCAAACTTGGCTGTAAACACTGTTCAAAGTGACACTAGCCCGCAGTTAGCTTTGCCCGTTAGCATGTTAGCTTCTTCTTCGTGATTCCATTAGTGTGTATTGCTTTCTCCGGACCGGTGGCAGTCAAGTTGCAAACATGGTTTTCTGTCCAGAGACACCGGGGGAGATGAAAGACCCTCCAATCATCCCATAAACACTTGTACTACCCCCACAGGGACTACGGGGAGGATTTATTATGCTGTCAGACTGTACAATAAGACTGTGAAGTAACGCCGACTGTAACAAGTGAATTTCTCCTTTGTGAGATTAATAAAGGTTTATCTTATCTTATCTTATCTTATTAAGGTAAACACGTTACTTTAAGCTAATATTGTAAAAAGCTCCACAGTGAACATTTAGAATCATCAACTTTCCAGTGGTTAAAATGGTCCAAATCAGAGCTTTCTTCATTGCTTTACGCTAACTTTCAATATTGTTTGGTAGCCAAAAGATATTGCCTTACCCATAATGCAACGGGCAACCCGAGATGGGCATTAGGCTTATTCTACAATTACTGCACACAAGTATATATCAGGGTTTTAGTAGGGCATGATTTTTTTTTTTTAATGAATTTGTGACATTGAAGTTGTTGAATTTGGAATTGCTTCAGAAGGCATTGGTTTTGGCCTGCTGCCTCCGGTAGAAACCCTGTATATAATAGTGCTGACACCTGGGACAAGGGAAGGGTTGGGGGGTTTGGCCACAAAGTGGGAGAGTATTTTATTAATTTTTATCCTTCGTTATTTATTTTGATGTGTTTTTGTTTTTGTTTTGTTTTCCTTTGACTGGTGTGTGTGTTTCACAGTGGACTGATGAATGGTTTTGGTATAAGATTTAACTGCCAGTGTCATTGAAACAGGAATAATGCAAAAATCACCCACCAGTTACTCTCTGTAGGTATTTTGAATGTAGCCATTTAAGCTACATAGGTGTTTATTAATGGGTTATTTTTTTTAAATGTGGGGGTCTTTTCTGTCATAGGGCCCAGAATATTTAGCGGTGCTCCTGCTCATAGATGTTTCCTGTTGAGCAGGAAATTAAGGTGGAATTTTTGAAATGAATGAAAGAGGGTTGCAAGAGAGCGGAGATGAACTGCATCATTGATACAAAAGACCTTGAAAAACATACAAACAAGATAAGATATACCAAAAGAAACACAGAGATCGAATAACAATCCGGTATCAGTGTTACTTCTTTAAGGATTTTATGTTTTATGTATGTTTGTCCAGCATCAGTGATGTACCCACCCACTGCAGACGAAGGCGGACTCAAATTTGTCCCTTTAAAATCAGCACCACTGGACCCAACAGCAAAAAGCTTCTAGCGACAGTCCATAGAGCATCTCTCGAAATGGAAATGAAGATCCTCTTCCTCCTGTTTTTGCTGGCTGTGTGCGAGGCTGCTCCGAGACAAGGTAATTTAGGTACCTTATTTTTGACTGTTTTCAAACTAAGAAAGGAGGTAGTTGAGTACAGATTGCTGTGTTTGCTGATTGTTGGGGGGCAGGGGCTTATAAGGTTTTGCCTCTTCCTTTCAAAACAAAAATATTGGACTGTTATATATTTTGCGGTGGGCTTACCTACCTGGTCTACACATTTTGAATAAACATGAACATCATTGTGTTTTAGATTTACTTCATTCTCTCTTTAAAAAACAGGCCAAAGGTACAAAAGGGACCAATCTACGGGTTCAGAAGAAGCTCAACCTTCGAGACTTGCAGGTGCGTGTTTCAACTTCTGACTTTTTTATCATTATTGTAAAAGTGTCGCCTAATTTTTGTGAAGGCTGTGGCAAAGTAGTTTTTCTGTTTTTACTTTATTAATTATTCAAGTTTAAATGACGGTAACACAACTTTCTTTTGGGTGATCTGTTTTTCAAATGAATGATATTTTCTGGTGCTGTAGATGTGAACTAAATCAGCAATAGAGGGAAACCACCTGTACATTCAGTGTTTCATAAATGTATATTCTTTCCAAGTGCAAACGTTTCTTTAGTATTGAAATCTAATCTTGTATTTTACTGGTCCAGTTTGGGGCAACACTAGAACATTTGCTGTATATTCATGATGGACTCAACAAGTTTCGATGAAAGGGATGAAAGTCCTATAATCAGGAGGTTGAAAGTCGTCGTGTTGACACTTCCCACGACTTGCCTGTGTGAATGTGGTATGTGAGTGAGTTGTTGGTAGTGTGGTCAGCGAGGCTTCCATCAGTCTAAAACAGTGCATTAGTATTGTCTATATACATTTTCTTACATTATATCAGTATCTGATTTCTATAATATTAATAATTGTTTCAACACAGCTCCAAATATTACCAGATACTAAATCAAAAGGTGACTGGACACTACACCCACCATGACTGACTCTGAAATTGAAAATGGCAGTTTCACGTTTTTAGTCAGACCCCGGAAAAGCTCTAACCACATTTAAAACACCATGTAACAGTATTCTTTTTTCCTTTTTTAACAGACTGGCAACATTCAGGCAAAAAGAGCGAATCTTCCAATTCTGAAGACGGTGAGATGTTTGTATCTATCAATCCCTGTGGTCACCAAATTTCTTCTATAACCTGGCTGAAGGTTTGGGAAGCGGAGTTTCAGTCCAGCTTCAACATGAAAATGGTCCAACTAACTCATTTTATTGGGGGTTGTGGAGCTACACAGAGTCATTTGAACAGCTGCCAAACTTCACAAGCAAAACTCATTGATCAGATTGAGGCTTAGGGGCTTCAGAGGAGCAGCCGACACCATTCAACACATGCGACACACGGTGCTTGACTTTGTTGGTGTGTGATAAATATATTCATAGTAAACCAGAAAACAGCTAAAAAGAGTGAAAAAGTGTGATTCCCATGAGAGGTTTTCTTCCCCCTTGGCTAGACAACACCCCCTTGTTTGACATGTTGCCGTCTGTATCTATATCTGCAATGACAGGTGCTGAATGGCATGAGGAGCAGCACATCAGTTACTTGCACATGTTTTGCTCAAACATCTGCACATTTTTGACCCCGATAATGCGCACATTTATACATTACATGTAACAGCATTATATTTGCTGGGTTATTACACTCTGTATACCCGTGTTTACTTTTAGTCAGCCCTGGAAAGCTCTAACCAAGTGTGGACGACATTTAAAATATCATCTAACAGTATTCTTTTTTCTTTTTTAACAGACAGCCGACAATCGGGCAAAATGAGCGAATCTTCCACTTCTGACGAAGGTGAGATGTTTGTATCCATCGATTCCTGTGGTCACCAACCTTTTTAATTTCTTCTATAACCTGGCTGAAGGTTTTGGAAGCAGAGTTTCAGTCCAGCTTCAACTTTAAATGGTCCAACTAACTCATTTTATTGGGGGTTGTGGAGCAACAGCTGCCAAACTTCACAAGCAAAAAGTCATTGATCAGATTGAGGCTTAGGGGCTTCAGAGGAGCAGCCGACACCATTCAACACATGCGACACACACATAAGCCTGAGAGAAGTGATCTACGTGCAATGCCGCGATGAGATCAAATGTGGACAAATACTGCTTTCTGGTGGGGGTTATGGAATCATTCAGAGGTGCTATGCTGTATTAAAATAGAAAAGAAACCACTAAATACAGCTTTGACGGTAAGCTACATGCTAATGTTATGCTAACACCAGCTAAAGCTGTGCTAACAGCGGCTAAATGCTAATATCGGCAAAATCACCTTTTAGAACAGCCGTATGATGTTGTGAAATATTAAATCCATATGACCCGTGTGTCAATAGTGAGGGCTGTCCACTCTCTCGTTCAGTCAGAGGCCAGAGTCTGTTCACGTCACATCAGACACGGACTAGCGCACTTTGGCCACAGCCAGAGGTCGGTCCCAAAACCTGTACCTGGTCTGACCGGTTTGGCCCTGGCCTTTGTTATGGAAAGACCCCTTTAGTGAGATTTAGATGCAGCCATGGTTTCTCTATTCCTGACCTATCTTGATCAACAGTGGTTGTGTTTACATTGGTCATGTCTCTGAGCACTGAACGCCTTGTACATCTGGACACTTCAGGTCGGTTACAGCTGCTGAATATGGCAGCATTGGTAGATGGATTCCTGCTGGTTCCTCGTTTTATTTTTCTTCCGTCTGTGACTGTTGCTTCGCGTCTTTTTCTGTCAACTCATTTCTCACGACCCTTTTGGTTAATGGCAGCAAAAGGTTTGAGAGCTCTGTGTACCGTCCCAATATGTTTAGAAATTTCAAGAGAGGTGCATCCCTCTGAGCAACTATGAACAATTTGTGACTTTTCATTTAATGTCATTGAAAATGGCTGCAGATTCTTAGAGAGATCTCTGCTCAGCCTGCCGCCGCCGTGTTCCGGCCCTGTGTCCTAGAGTTTCTTGGGAGTGTTTAAGCTGAAAGGAATATAGTCCTGACACCAAGTGTGGATGACATTTAAAATATCATCTAACAGTATTCTTTTTTCTTTTTTAACAGACAGCCGACAATCTGGCAAAAAGAGCAGATCTTCCAGTTCTGAAGAAGGTGAGATGTTTGTATCTATCGATCCCTGTGGTCACCAACCTTTTTAATTTCTTTTGTAACCTGGCTGATGGTTTGGGAAGTGTCAGTCCAGCTTCAACACAAAATGGTCCAATTAACTCATTTTATTGGGGGTTGTGGAGCTGCACAGAGACGTTTAAACAGCTGCCAAACTGTGTGAACTTTTTGAACTATTTTGTACAGACATTATGGCCACAATTAGTATGACACTTTGTACCATATTTATTATTCCTGTCTTGATAAACGACACCTGTCTCCCCAAACACATTTTCTGGAATTGTGCAATTTTACAAAATGCAACCATATTTACATGTTTTTCCTCCATTTTTCCTACTTCAGAAGAGCCCACTACTATAACAGCGTCTTCTACAGAGAAGTGTATAACTCCAGGGGAGCCAAGAGTTACTACAGAACCTTCTACTACTACAGCATGTATCACCACCACTGAGCGGCCCACAACTACTACCACTACTACTACTACTACAGCATGTGTCACCACCACTGAGCGGCCCACAACTACTACTACTACTACTACTACTACTACAGCATGTGTCACCACCACTGAGCGGCCCACAACTACTACTACTACTACTACTACTACTACAGCATGTGTCACCACCACTGAGCGGCCCACAACTACTACTACTACTACTACAGCATGTGTCACCACCACTGAGCGGCCCACAACTACTACTACTACTACTACTACTACTACAGCATGTGTCACCACCACTGAGCGGCCCACAACTACTACTACTACTACAGCATGTGTCACCACCACTGAGCGGCCCACAACTACTACTACTACTCCTACAACTACAGCATGTGTCCACTGAGCGACCCACTACTACTACTACTACAGAATGTGTCACCACCACTGAGCGGCCCGCTACTACTCCTGAGTGCCCATTGAGTGGTTCATTGTTACTGAGGATTTAGATTGATTTTGTTTTGTGAAAGCTGCTGTGGCTGGTAGTAAATTCTAAATAAAAATCAAGTTATGATTTTGCATTGATTAAAACACAACATTCAAAGTAAGCTTGGCACACTCCTGCTGATCAAAAATTGTTCACATGATAACATCAATAAACTGAATCAAGTATTTGTTGTCTGTTTCTTTTTGTGACTGAAGTTCTGAAGTATTGTGGGTGTGCATAATCAGAGTGATAGTGATTCATACCTTTTGTTCAGTACTTTGTTGAGGCGCTTTGGCAGTGATTACAGCCTCAAGTCTTCTTGGGTATGATGCCACCACCATGGCACTCGTGCATTTTTCCCCGTTCTTTGCAGATCCTCTCATGCTCTGTCAGGTTAGATGGGGAGCGTCATTTGGTATAACCCAAGAAAATCAAAACATATTTGCGAAGAGTGTCTGCGTCTGAGGAACTGCAGGATCAGGTGAGAAACACAGTTCTATTGTTGAATCACCTAAATTAAAGGTACAGAGAGAAAACAAACATTTGTCATGTTTGAGTAACGTAACTTCATTTATTCAAGTCAAAGTAAAAACTGAGATAAAACGTCTGATTATAGTTAGTGGCTGGAGTTAGCGTCCGATGGAAAATAATATGAAGCTTATAGGTGCTTCACAAGCTGGGCAGACTTTTTTCTTTATGTTTTTGCATGTATGCACAACTTAGAGCAGGATAACAGTTGTCTACAGACACTGGAGGTAAGCCCTGCAAAGCTGTTTTTTCCTATTCGTATCTCAGTCAAATGACAGCGTTGTTTCGCTGATTAATGAACGTGTAGTGTCTTTGGAAAACACGCAGATAAACCACCAGCAAAGAAGCCTCTGAGACTGTAGTTGTTTGTATTCTCCTTTACTGGATGGTGAAAACTGTGAAAAACATACAGTACATCAGCAAAATGGCTGAACTAGACATGAAAATAAAATGCACTCATCCTATCAAAGTTACAAAAACAATGCTAAAATACAGAGCTAAATACATAAATGAAACAAATCACAAACTTACGGCATTGCCTTGTTAATGCTTTCAGCGTGGTTGACAACTGCTGAGGATCTGACTGGTAGCCTGTAGCATGGCTCCTGTTTATGTTTTAGAGTCGGGACCGCGAACCGGAAGTAGCGCGGCGAAACCGGAAGTAGTTGTTAATGACAATTATTTTAACTTAGATTATAGAAAATTACATGAATTATTTATTTATGCTGATCAAATGACTATTTAACTTGTAGCAACATTTTTAAACCATTTTAAACTAGATGAAATGACTTGAAATATTTACTAAAGAATAAACTGCCTTAAAGGCAACACACTCCCCGCCTGGCCTCTAGGGGCCACTATAAACTAACTAAACCTTGGAAGAATCAGTCCTTAGGTAGGAGGAGAATGACTTCAGTTACTGGTCGCATAAAAGTCTTTATATTGCCTTGGTCACTGGTCTTTACTTCGACTTTTCTTACACGACTGTCCTTTCCGGGGAATGTTGCACTGACCCGAGCCATGGGCCAGCTGTTGCGTGTGACCTGCTTATCCTTAAGCAAAACAAGGTCACCGACTTGCAGGTTCCTTTGAGATACAGTCCATTTTTGTCTCTTTTGCAGCGAGGGCAGGTACTCTCGCCTCCAGCGCGTCCAAAACTGGTTAGCAAGAGCCTGCACTTGTCTCCATTGCTTTGTGTATAAGTCTTTGTCCAGGAAATTTCCAGGAGGTGGTAGAAGGCACGATTTCTGTATGAGGAGCATTGACGGAGAGAGGATGAAAGGGTTCTCTGGATCTGAAGAAACTGGGAGAAGTGGCCTTGCATTTATGATGGCTGTAACTTCCGCCATGAGCGTTGCCAACACTTCGTGAGTTAGTTGTACCTTGTCATGCAGTAGCATGGAGTCCAGAATTCTTCGAGCAACGCCAATCATGCGCTCCCAGGAGCCTCCCATGTGGGAGGCATGAGGCGGGTTGAATTCCCAGCTGCAACCTTGGTCTTTTAGATACTGTTGCATGGTTTTGTCCATACCTAACTCCTTGGATGCCCCTATGAAGTTAGTGCCTCGATCGGATAAGAGTCGTTTGGCGGGACCTCTTAGAGCAAAGAAGCGTCTTAGGGCGTTTACGCAGCTGGACGTGTCTAGAGATTCAATCACCTCAATATGTACAGCTCTCGAACTCATGCAGCTAAACATGATGGCCCAGCGCTTACTTTGGGCTTGTCCGCCCCTGGTACGCCTTGTACTTATTGTCCAGGGCCCGAAAACATCAAGGCCCACGTAGGTAAAGGCAGGGCACATTTTGAGCCGTTCAGGTGGTAGATCTGCCATGCGTTGTTCTTCCTGTTTTCCACGTAGTTTGCGGCAAATAATGCATTTGTGGATCACCGAGTTGACAAGTCTTTTCCCCCCTATAAGCCAAAGCCCTGCAGCCCTGATTGCTCCTTCCGTCAGGTGACGACCCTGGTGTTTTACCTGTTCGTGGTGATGACGAGTGAGCAGGAGAGAGACATGAGAGTCTTTGGGAATGATTATTGGGGTCTTTTCAAAGTTCTCAAGCTCAGAGTGTTTGAGTCGTCCTCCTACAACAATAAGGCCATTGTCGAGGACTGGGCTGAGTTTTTGAAGAGCACTTTGCGTGGGAATTGGTTTGCCAGTTTGAAGAGCCGACAGTTCTTTTTCAAAAGTTGCTTGTTGTGTCTCTTTGAGAATGACGTTCTTTGCTTGAGTCATTTCATCCGGTGTTCGAGGTAAGTGACATTTGTGCCATCCTTTGCATTCACTGTTTGGATTACTGCCATTGAACGTTTTTGCAATGTGGACGAGGAACGCTACTGCTCTGACCAGGGACTTGAAGGTGGAGAAGTGTTGAAAGCGTTTGCAAGTGAGTACTTGGATGTTAGTTGCCAAAGTTTTTACTTGTGGCCTTACTTCACAGTCTTTGTCTGGTTCGATTAACTCAAACTCTCCACTTACTTGTTTTGTTTCAGCAGGTGGACGATAGATGAAGGACGGTCCGGTGAACCAAGTTGTCTTTGCTAGTTGAGATGGTGTCAGCGACCGTGAAGCATGATCTGCAGGGTTTTCCTCTGTGCGCACATAGTGCCACTGTTCTGGCTTTGAGGACTGACGAATACGCTGCACTCTGTTGTGGACGTATGTGTAGAATCTTTTTGACTCGTTACAGATATAGCCGAGGACTACCTTACTGTCTGTGTGAAAGTGAACTGCGTCCAGCTGTAGGTCTAACTCATCCTGAATTAGATCGGCCATCTCGACTGCCAAGACGGCGGCGCACAGTTAGAGCCTTGGTATGGTAGGTTCTGACTGGGGAGCAAGTCTTGCCTTGCCCATTATGAATCCTACCTCCACTTTATCGTCAGGATGGACTGCTTTCAGGTAGGCTACAGCACCAATCGCTTTGGTTGAAGCATCCGAGAATAGATACAGTTCGTTGCGTTTTGTTTGCCTGAGAGAGGCGCATGTGTAAGTTCTTGGGACATGAAGTTCTTTTAGATCTTTGAGGGAATCTCTCCAACTTTCCCATTTGCTTTGCTTGTCCTGCGGAAGCGGTGTGTCCCATTCTGAACACTCTGAAGAAAGTTCACGGAGTAGAGCTCTTCCTTGGATTGTGACGGGTGCCAATAGGCCCAGTGGATCAAAAACGCTATTGACAGAGGACAAAACACCTCGGCGAGTGAACGGTTTGATTGTGGTGGCCACTGAGAAGGTGAAAGTGTCCGTCGTTGTTTCCCAAATGAGACCTAGGCTTCGCTGTGACTGAGCTTCTTCGCCACCAAGATCTAGGTCTTTAACGACTGCAGCACAATCTTCAGGACAAAAGGCCTGTGTCACTGTTTGAGAGTTAGAAGCAAACTTGTGCAGGCGAAGATTGGACTCAGCGAGAGAGGCTTGTGTTCTTTGGAGCAAGTCAATTGCTTCAGCTGGAGAAGGCAGAGAGATCAAGCCGTCGTCAACGTAAAAATGCCTCTCCACAAACTCGACTGTGTCAGCGCCATAGTCTTTTGCTCCTGCCTTGATGGCCTTGCGCAGTCCGTATACAGCAACAGCGGGAGATGGTGAGTTTCCAAATACATGGACCTTCATTCGATACTCAATGACTTCCTTGTTTACATCGTTGTCCTTATGCCACAGAAAACGGAGGTAGTTCCGATGGTCTTCACGCACCATGAAACAATGAAACATTTGCTGTATATCGGCCATAATGGCGACAGACTCTTTCCGGAATCGAAGGAGGACGCCGACCAGACTGTTGTTTAGATCGGGGCCGGAGAGAAGGACACTGTTCAGGGACACGCCGAAGTACTGGGCACTGGAATCAAAAACAACCCTGATCTTGTTGGGCTTTTGTGGGTGATAAACCCCGAATGTTGGAAGATACCAGCACTCTTCTTCTTGTTTTAGCGGAGGAGCCACTTCAGCATGACCGTTGGAGAAAATGCCTTCCATGAACTCGACGTATTGCTCCTGCATTTGAGGTTTTCTCTGTAAGTTTCTTTTGAGAAATGAAAACCGACTGACTGCAAGCTCTCTGTTGTTTGGCATTTGTTGGCGGGGTTCTTTAAAAGGAAGTGGGGCAACCCAACTATTGTCGTCGTCTCTGTACATTCCTTTGTCCATAATCTCCAAGAAGAGAGTGTCCTCGATAGAAGGAGCTGGTTTGTTGTCGTGTTCTGTGCGATTGAATACTGTTTGTCCCAGAGTTTGTTCAGGTGCTTTACCCTGCCTTTTTGTGTGTGGCATTTCTGTGAGTTGCAGAAAGTTGTCACAGAGTCCAAAAACTGTGGGACGGCCATTTTCGAGAATGATTGTCTTGAACGTGTTGACTTCAGGTTTATGAACTTTACCCCAGCACACCTCTCCGACTACGACCCACCCTAAATCTAGGCGTTGGGCAAAGGGAGCGTGATGAGGGCCATTGAGTTGTTCCCTAACCTTGTGTGCGCGTAAAACATCTCGACCTAGTAGCAAAAGTATTTCAGCCTTAGGATCTAGCTCTGGAATGAACTTGGCTATGGGCCGGAGGTGAGGCTGGTGCTGCACGGCGCTTGGAGTTGGGATTTCGCTCCTATTGTTAGGAATGTCTTGACATTCAATGAGTGGAGGTAATGGGATAACCACTGACCCATCTAGTGACTCAATCTGGAAACCGTCGGCCATTTTACCCCATGTTTCAACAAGGCCAGAGCATATTCTTAAGTTGTAGCAGAAAGGCTCAGTTTTAATGTCAAAAAGTTCAAAGAACTCTGGCCTAGCTAAAGAACGATTGCTCTGGTCGTCCATGATTACATAAGCTTTAACAGCACTGTCCTTTTGACCTTTTGGATACACCCTGGTGAGACATATTTTCGAACATGAACGACCCCACTGACCTTGGCCACACACTTCAGTACAGCTTGAGGTTACCTCAACATTGTCGAGTTGATTTTCTCCCTCCCCGCCATCCTCTTGAGCCGGTGGAGGAGCCTTGTTGCTTTGTGGTGGAGGACCTGGATGCATGACTGTGTCGTGGCGTGTGCTGTCACATTCAGTGCACTTTACTGTAGATTTACAGTCCTTGGCGAGATGCGTGTCTGAAGAGCAACACTTGAAACATATTCCTTTCTCTTTGAGGAAGGCCTTTCTTTCATCCAGTAGTTTGTTCCTGAATGTCCTGCATTTCTTGAGTGGGTGTGGCTTATTGTGCAGCGGGCAGTTCTTGTTAATGTCGTTGTTGGGGGTTGAAATGTTCGTTTTGTGCACAGCGATTGGTTTGGCTGAGTTAAAGTTCTTTACGTTGGGTCTTTCTGGTTTAGTGTACGTTTGACTGTTTTGTTGGGTGAAACTTGGATCATTGCGTTTCTTTGCCTCCTTGCATATGAACTTGCAAAAGTACTTGAAAGGTGGGAAACAGCCGTCATTTTCCTCTTTGTAGTTGGACCCATGAGTCATCCATCTTTCTTGGAGTGCATAAGGGAGTTTGTCTACAATTGGACCTATTCCCCGAGAAGTGTCCAGATATGACAGACCAGGAAGATAGCCATCCTCCATGGCTCCTTGGATCTCTTGGAGCAGATCACCTAGTTCGCGCAGTTTGACACAGTCCTTAGTTGTTAATTTCGGAAAACTGTCCAATTTTTGGAAGAGTGACTTTTCGATCACTGCAGGGGCTGCATAACAGTCACGAAGTCTGTCCCATGCTTTCTGTAGTGCTGCACCGGAGTTATTGACGTGTACTGAGCGTATGCGCTTGACTTGATTACTTGACTCCTTTCCCAGCCATTTTGTCATGAGATCTAACTCCTGAGTTGGTGTTAGGTGGACTTCGGCTATAGCACCAATGAATGAGGAGTACCACGCTCTGAAGTTCTCTGGCCTATCGTCGTATTGGTAGAGGCCTGACGTGATTAGGTCTCGACGTGCCATGTATTGGGCAAATGGCTCAGCTGGGTGTGACATACTAGCTGCAGTATTGTAACGAGGCATGAATGGAGATGCGTGAGGCCTGAGAGCGTTCTGTGTTTGTTCTACTCTTGGTTTTGTCTCAACTTTAGTTGGGCCAGGTTTAGTTTGAATAGGCGAAGCTGCCTGTTTGAAAGTGAACTTTGGCCTAATGCTGATAGGTGGTGGCTCTGCAAATTCCTCCTCAGGTGGGTCCCATGTTACAAATGTATCATCTGAGGCCGCGTGTTGTGCCGATGTAGCTGGGACTTGTGGGAGATGAATGTCCCTTTGTGATTGTACGTAGTAATTTGTTCTTTCTCTTTTTACTTTGTCTAATAAAGAATTCCTGCTCTCATATTCATCTGCATCTTCTAGCACTTCAGCCTCTGCTTCCGCAGCATGAGCTTCCCTTTGTTTTGTTAGCACTTCTAGCGCTGTGTCAATTTTCAGTTTTTGTAGTTCACTTATAGCTTTTTCCACTTTTAGCTCTGCTTCTTTACTTGCATAGGATGCTCTCACCTTCGCTGCCTCTGCTTTAGCACGAGCACGAGCAGCACTCTTCACAGATGAGCATACGGTGCCGGTTGGACTTGCAGCAGATCGGTTGCTTAATGCCATTTTGACCACGATGAAACATCGGATGGTGCCTTTTCACTGTAGTGTCTTTGGAAAACACGCAGATAAACCACCAGCAAAGAAGCCTCTGAGACTGTAGTTGTTTGTATTCTCCTTTACTGGATGGTGAAAACTGTGAAAAACATACAGTACATCAGCAAAATGGCTGAACTAGACATGAAAATAAAATGCACTCATCCTATCAAAGTTACAAAAACAATGCTAAAATACAGAGCTAACACAAATCACAAACTTACGGCATTGCCTTGTTAGTGCTTTCAGCGTGGTTGACAACTGCTGAGGATCTGACTGGTAGCCTGTAGCATGGCTCCTGTTTACGTTTTAGAGTCGGGACCGCGAACCGGAAGTAGCGCGGCGAAACCGGAAGTAGTTGTTAATGACAATTATTTTAACTTAGATTATAGAAAATTACATGAATTATTTATTTATGCTGATCAAATGACTATTTAACTTGTAGCAACATTTTTAAACCATTTTAAACTAGATGAAATGACTTGAAATATTTACTAAAGAATAAACTGCCTTAAAGGCAACACAGAACGCGTTGTGACAGCGCTCACTCACTCTCCGCCTACTTCGCCACATAAAACACCAATATGGAGCAGTGTGCTGCCTGAAGTGGATGAGCAGGAGAGACCTCCCCCCTTTCACTCCCAACCTGTGAGTGCCTCTCTGCTCACGTCCCCTCTCGGTCCCTCCACACTCATTTCAACTATCTTGTTGTTTCAGGACAGTAGTTTGGAGAGTAGAAGAGAGACAAAAACGTCGTACTGTATTTGTCTGAAAGTAGAGTTGAATCCACACAGTTCTCATGAGCACAGTTACTTTTAGTAACTCCAGTTCTCTGAACTTCTTCTCACTGTGCTTGGTGTTAAACAAATTACTGTCCGGCTTATTCTCAGTGGTAAGACAGAAATAACCGTCAGGAGCAGGTGTAAGTTAGTTTTAAGTCAGGGGTTCCTAAACTGTGGGTCAGGGACCAGAAGCGAAACAACATGACCATTTACCATTTTTAAGTGGGTAAAATTGCCTAGTGTAGTCCTAAATCCCAGTCTGACAGTGGCAAATGGTAAGTGGTTGTTATACAATGGGGCAGGGCCCAAATTGAGGTTATTATGTCCCCCTTCTGCCCTGCACTACTGCCTGGAACTGTTTTTGACCGTAGCCTACATGGGTTCGCTCTTTGTCAAATAGCCTTGGCATGCTCACTGTAGGGGTCCCGAGTGGATTCTTGCTTAGGGCCTCAGAAGGGCCAGCACCGGCTCTGAAGCCCTGTGCACTCTTTGCAAAAAGCTGAACTAAGAGTACAAATCAAAGTACTGTTGCCTCAAAATATAATTACTCAGGCATTAAGGTACAAAAAAAGTTAAAAAAAAGTAGAGTTATTACAGTACTCCCAGCAGTACAGCATGTAAAAAGCTACCCAAGAGTCAAGAATGATGTAGAAGCCTATTAAATGTATTCAAATTATATTTTTCAGACTGGCTCCATAACTACAGACGGACCTCCAGATTCCACATCCTCCAGTTTGCTCCAGTGACAGACAGGGACGAGTGCAGTGCTAGAAACTCTTCTTCAACAGATGTTCTTCTGTCTCATGATGACATTATTTATGTAAAGCTAAACAACGCAGCTAAGTGTTCATTGGGAACATAAAAGGCACATGTATCAAAGTTTATTGAATGAACGAGCCACTCTAAGAAATGAAATTCTATGCGTTCTAGTTCTCCTGATTCTGTGAATTAATGATTAAACTGTCCAGTTTGACTGATATTTTATGGTGTGACCAGATTCATTAACCTTGCATTTGTTCATAGCATTCATCTATGCAGATAAGTGATGTGGAGTCTGGTCAAAACCTGTTTCATTTCAGACCTATGAAATAGACACAACTTCTACTGCATTTTTTTGACCACAGGTTGCATATGCCTGGGCGAGGGACAGCCCAAGCATGTGCAACCATCGAGCAATATGAAACATATAACATATAAATTAGATAAATAATAAACTATAGAAACTTTAAACTATTGGACTATAACACTATACTGTAAATGAAAAAATAAAATAAAGCTTTGCAATACATTTAATCACGTCTCACATTCTCTGTTGGGGACAATGAACTACATCTCCCATGCTTACGTAGCCTACGGCAAAAAGTCTACATCTAAAGTAGATCGGCAACGTTAAATCTTGAAAGTAGCCAGTTAGCTTTGTCTGACTCAGGACCACTCAGGACACAGTTTATTGCCATTGTTCCTACAAAGAAGTATAACCAGCACCACCTACCAATGAGTCAGTTGTTTGTGGCTTTGTGTTTGTACTTTATCTGTATTTCACATAATGTGCAGAATGACCATGGTGACGACCATCATCAGCTAATCTCTCACTGATATGGTCTACATGTTCTGTAGCGTGCAACCAAAGCCTTGAGTCAGAAGCTTGTCCAGATTCAGTTCAATCCGGACAATAAATATTTTGTTCATTATGTTACATCTGATTTCTCGAATAATTATATTTGTTTTAACACTGCTCCAAATAGACGCGACGGCCCAGTGGATCATTCACAGGATTCAAAGGAATTCCTCACATACAATACAACTGAACTCTAGCTGGCTACACCCAAAAACAATAAGGAGGACAAAGACGACGCTAAATATACTAAATCAAAAGGTGATAAGACAGTTCAGCCACCATGTCTGACTTTGAAATTTAATGGCAGTTACATGTCTTTCAGTCATCCCCGGAAAGCTCTACCAAGTGTGAACATTTAAAATACCAGTACCCCAGAACAGTTTTAAAAATTCAAACAGCCTGGAGTTTTTGGTGCAAAAAGAAACTATCTTCCAGTTCTGAAGGTTAAATGTTTGTATGTGTTTCCGGTGAAAGCCCTCAGAGCAGCTTCTTGCTGGGATTTTAAGGACAAGTCCAGCTCATTTAAAACAGAAGAAAGGGCACTGATGATTGGCTCATCTTGGTTTTGCTGGAGTCAGCAAGACTCAAATCGCACAATTCCAGACACAATTCCAGACTGTAACAGTTTCATACCCTGGACTTTGTCCAACAGTCGCCTTCAAGGGTCAGAAATGTTTTTCTCACATAGTTATTCCAACTATGAGAACAAGGGCTGCTCGTCGCTTTTGACAACATCTCTTCATATGAACGACCGTTCAGTTCTTTACGTTTCTGCCTAACTCTGTGCGCAGCCCTGGGTGTAAAAAGAGACTTTAAAGCAGTACTAAGTAACTCTTCCCCCTAGAGGCCATAAGCGCAACTGCAGGTGTAGTAGCAAGTTATGATTTTTTAACTTATTAATTGTCTTGGAGAGTAAATACTACGCTGACAGAAAAGTGAAGGCAGAGAGGGTTACTGTGCATCCAATTATACAATGGAAATATTTTTTTTCACTCAAACTTGGCTGTAAACACTGTTCAAAGTGACACTAGCCCGCAGTTAGCTTTGCCCGTTAGCATGTTAGCTTCTTCTTCGTGATTCCATTAGTGTGTATTGCTTTCTCCGGACCGGTGGCAGTCAAGTTGCAAACATGGTTTTCTGTCCAGAGACACCGGGGGAGATGAAAGACCCTCCAATCATCCCATAAACACTTGTACTACCCCCACAGGGACTACGGGGAGGATTTATTATGCTGTCAGACTGTACAATAAGACTGTGAAGTAACGCCGACTGTAACAAGTGAATTTCTCCTTTGTGAGATTAATAAAGGTTTATCTTATCTTATCTTATTAAGGTAAACACGTTACTTTAAGCTAATATTGTAAAAAGCTCCACAGTGAACATTTAGAATCATCAACTTTCCAGTGGTTAAAATGGTCCAAATCAGAGCTTTCTTCATTGCTTTACGCTAACTATCAATATTGTTTGGTAGCCAAAAGATATTGCCTTACCCATAATGCAACGGGCAACCCGAGATGGGCATTAGGCTTATTCTACAATTACTGCACACAAGTATATATCAGGGTTTTAGTAGGGCATGATTTTTTTTTTTTAATGAATTTGTGACATTGAAGTTGTTGAATTTGGAATTGCTTCAGAAGGCATTGGTTTTGGCCTGCTGCCTCCGGTAGAAACCCTGTATATAATAGTGCTGACACCTGGGACAAGGGAAGGGTTGGGGGGTTTGGCCACAAAGTGGGAGAGTATTTTATTAATTTTTATCCTTCGTTATTTATTTTGATGTGTTTTTGTTTTTGTTTTGTTTTCCTTTGACTGGTCTGTGTGTTTCACAGTGGACTGATGAATGGTTTTGGTATAAGATTTAACTGCCAGTGTCATTGAAACAGGAATAATGCAAAAATCACCCACCAGTTACTCTCTGTAGGTATTTTGAATGTAGCCATTTAAGCTACATAGGTGTTTATTAATGGGTTATTTTTTTTAAATGTGGGGGTCTTTTCTGTCATAGGGCCCAGAATATTTAGCGGTGCTCCTGCTCATAGATGTTTCCTGTTGAGCAGGAAATTAAGGTGGAATTTTTGAAATGAATGAAAGAGGGTTGCAAGAGAGCGGAGATGAACTGCATCATTGATACAAAAGACCTTGAAAAACATACAAACAAGATAAGATATACCAAAAGAAACACAGAGATCGAATAACAATCCGGTATCAGTGTTACTTCTTTAAGGATTTTATGTTTTATGTATGTTTGTCCAGCATCAGTGATGTACCCACCCACTGCAGACGAAGGCGGACTCAAATTTGTCCCTTTAAAATCAGCACCACTGGACCCAACAGCAAAAAGCTTCTAGCGACAGTCCATAGAGCATCTCTCGAAATGGAAATGAAGATCCTCTTCCTCCTGTTTTTGCTGGCTGTGTGCGAGGCTGCTCCGAGACAAGGTAATTTAGGTACCTTATTTTTTACTGTTTTCAAACTAAGAAAGGAGGTAGTTGAGTACAGATTGCTGTGTTTGCTGATTGTTGGGGGGCAGGGGCTTATAAGGTTTTGCCTCTTCCTTTCAAAACAAAAATATTGGACTGTTATATATTTTGCGGTGGGCTTACCTACCTGGTCTACACATTTTGAATAAACATGAACATCATTGTGTTTTAGATTTACTTCATTCTCTCTTTAAAAAACAGGCCAAAGGTACAAAAGGGACCAATCTACGGGTTCAGAAGAAGCTCAACCTTCGAGACTTGCAGGTGCGTGTTTCAACTTCTGACTTTTTTATCATTATTGTAAAAGTGTCGCCTAATTTTTGTGAAGGCTGTGGCAAAGTAGTTTTTCTGTTTTTACTTTATTAATTATTCAAGTTTAAATGACGGTAACACAACTTTCTTTTGGGTGATCTGTTTTTCAAATGAATGATATTTTCTGGTGCTGTAGATGTGAACTAAATCAGCAATAGAGGGAAACCACCTGTACATTCAGTGTTTCATAAATTTATATTCTTTCCAAGTGCAAACGTTTCTTTAGTATTGAAATCTAATCTTGTATTTTACTGGTCCAGTTTGGGGCAACACTAGAACATTTGCTGTATATTCATGATGGACTCAACAAGTTTCGATGAAAGGGATGAAAGTCCTATAATCAGGAGGTTGAAAGTCGTCGTGTTGACACTTCCCACGACTTGCCTGTGTGAATGTGGTATGTGAGTGAGTTGTTGGTAGTGTGGTCAGCGAGGCTTCCATCAGTCTAAAACAGTGCATTAGTATTGTCTATATACATTTTCTTACATTATATCAGTATCTGATTTCTATAATATTCATAATTGTTTCAACACAGCTCCAAATATTACCAGATACTAAATCAAAAGATGACAAGACACTACACCCACCATGACTGACTCTGAAATTGAAAATGGCAGTTTCATGTTTTTAGTCAGACCCCGGAAAAGCTCTAACCACATTTAAAACACCATGTAACAGTATTCTTTTTTCCTTTTTTAACAGACTGGCAACATTCAGGCAAAAAGAGCGAATCTTCCAATTCTGAAGACGGTGAGATGTTTGTATCTATCAATCCCTGTGGTCACCAAATTTCTTCTATAACCTGGCTGAAGGTTTGGGAAGCGGAGTTTCAGTCCAGCTTCAACATGAAATGGTCCAACTAACTCATTTTATTGGGGGTTGTGGAGCTACACAGAGTCATTTGAACAGCTGCCAAACTTCACAAGCAAAACTCATTGATCAGATTGAGGCTTGGGGGCTTCAGAGGAGCAGCCGACACCATTCAACACATGCGACACACGGTGCTTGACTTTGTTGGTGTGTGATAAATATATTCATAGTAAACCAGAAAAAAGCTAAAAAGAGTGAAAAAGTGTGATTCCCATGAGAGGTTTTCTTCCCCCTTGGCTAGACAACACCCCCTTGTTTGACGTGTTGCCGTCTGTATCTATATCTGCAATGACAGGTGCTGAATGGCATGAGGAGCAGCACATCAGTTACTTGCACATGTTTTGCTCAAACATCTGCACATTTTTGACCCCGATAATGCGCACATTTATACATTACATGTAACAGCATTATATTTGCTGGGTTATTACACTCTGTATACCTGTGTTTACTTTTAGTCAGCCCTGGAAAGCTCTAACCAAGTGTGGACGACATTTAAAATATCATGTAACAGTATTCTTTTTTCTTTTTTAACAGACAGCCGACAATCGGGCAAAATGAGCGAATCTTCCACTTCTGACGAAGGTGAGATGTTTGTATCCATCGATCCCTGTGGTCACCAACCTTTTTAATTTCTTCTATAACCTGGCTGAAGGTTTTGGAAGCAGAGTTTCAGTCCAGCTTCAACTTTATATGGTCCAACTAACTCATTTTATTGGGGGTTGTGGAGCTACACAGAGTCATTTGAACAGCTGCCAAACTTCACAAGCAAAAAGTCATTGATCAGATTGAGGCTTAGGGGCTTCAGAGGAGCAGCCGACACCATTCAACACATGTGACACACACATAAGCCTGAGAGAAGTGATCTACGTGCAATGCCGCGATGAGATCAAATGTGGACAAATACTGCTTTCTGGTGGGGGTTATGGAATCATTCAGAGGTGCCAAGCTGTATTAAAATAGAAAAGAAACCACTAAATACAGCTTTGACGGTAAGCTACATGCTAATGTTATGCTAACACCAGCTAAAGCTGTGCTAACAGCGGCTAAATGCTAATATCGGCAAAATCACCTTTTAGAACAGCCGTATGATGTTGTGAAATATTAAATCCTTATGACCCGTGTGTCAATAGTGAGGGCTGTCCACTCTCTCGTTCAGTCAGAGGCCAGAGTCTGTTCACGTCACATCAGACACGGACTAGCGCACTTTGGCCACAGCCAGAGGTCGGTCCCAAAACCTGTACCTGGTCTGACCGGTTTGGCCCTGGCCTTTGTTATGGAAAGACCCCTTTAGTGAGATTTAGATGCAGCCATGGTTTCTCTATTCCTGACCTATCTTGATCAACAGTGGTTGTGTTTACATTGGTCATGTCTCTGAGCACTGAACGCCTTGTACATCTGGACACTTCAGGTCGGTTACAGCTGCTGAATATGGCAGCATTGGTAGATGGATTCCTGCTGGTTCCTCGTTTTATTTTTCTTCCGTCTGTGACTGTTGCTTCGCGTCTTTTTCTGTCAACTCTTTTCTCACGACCCTTTGGGTTAATGGCAGCAAAAGGTTTGAGAGCTCTGTGTACCGTCCCAATATGTTTAGAAATTTCAAGAGAGGTGCATCCCTCTGAGCAGCTATGAACAATTTGTGACTTTTCATTTAATGTCATTGAAAATGGCTGCAAATTCTTAGAGATAGGCTATTTTAAAACCCAGGACATCCTGGAGGAACTATGTTTCTGAACTGTCCGAGTGCCACCTGAGGTCCCCCAGAACATCTGGAGGAGGTACGCATAGATAAGGAATTCCAGGGATCTCTGCTCAGCCTGCCGCCGCCGTGTTCCGGCCCTGTGTCCTGGAGTTTCTTGGGAGTGTTTAAGCTGAAAGGAATATAGTCCTGACTCCAAGTGTGGATGACATTTAAAATATCATCTAACAGTATTCTTTTTTCTTTTTTAACAGACAGCCGACAATCTGGCAAAAAGAGCAGATCTTCCAGTTCTGAAGAAGGTGAGATGTTTGTATCTATCGATCCCTGTGGTCACCAACCTTTTTAATTTCTTTTGTAACCTGGCTGATGGTTTGGGAAGTGTCAGTCCAGCTTCAACACAAAATGGTCCAATTAACTCATTTTATTGGGGGTTGTGGAGCTGCACAGAGACGTTTAAACAGCTGCCAAACTGTGTGAACTTTGTGAACTTTTTTGTACAGACATTATGTCCACAATTAGTATGACACTTTGTACCATATTTATTATTCCTGTCTTGATAAACGACACCTGTCTCCCTGAACACATTTTCTGGAATTGTGCAATTTTACAAAATGCAACCATATTTACATGTTTTTCCTCCATTTTTCCTACTTCAGAAGAGCCCACTACTATAACAGCGGCTTCTACAGAGAAGTGTATAACTCCAGGGGAGCCAAGAGTTACTACAGAACCTTCTACTACTACAGCATGTATCACCACCACTGAGCGGCCCACAACTACTACTACTACTACTACTACTACAGCATGTGTCACCACCACTGAGCGGCCCACAACTACTACTACTACTACTACTACTACAGCATGTGTCACCACCACTGAGCGACCCACAACTACTACTACTACTACTACTACTACTACAGCATGTGTCACCACCACTGAGCGGCCCACAACTACTACTACTACTACTACTACTACAGCATGTGTCACCACCACTGAGCGGCCCACAACTACTACTACTACTACTACTACTACAGCATGTGTCACCACCACTGAGCGGCCCACAACTACTACTACTACTACTACAGCATGTGTCACCACCACTGAGCGGCCCACAACTACTACTACTACTACTACTACTACAGCATGTGTCACCACCACTGAGCGGCCCACAACTACTACTACTACTACTACTACTACAGCATGTGTCACCACCACTGAGCGGCCCACAACTACTACTACTACTACTACAGCATGTGTCACCACCACTGAGCGGCCCACAACTACTACTACTACTACTACTACTACAGCATGTGTCACCACCACTGAGCGGCCCACAACTACTACTACTACTACTACTACTACAGCATGTGTCACCACCACTGAGCGGCCCACAACTACTACTACTACTCCTACAACTACAGCATGTGTCCACTGAGCGACCCACTACTACTACTACTACAGAATGTGTCTTCACCACTGAGCGGCCCACAATTACCACTCCTACTACTACTACTTCTACAGAATGTGTCACCACCACTGAGCGGCCCGCTACTACTCCTGAGTGCCCATTGAGTGGTTCATTGTTACTGAGGATTTAGATTGATTTTGTTTTGTGAAAGCTGCTGTGGCTGGTAGTAAATTCTAAATAAAAATCAAGTTATGATTTTGCATTGATTAAAACACAACATTCAAAGTAAGCTTGGCACACTCCTGCTGATCAAAAATTGTTCACATGATAACATCAATAAACTGAAGCAAGTATTTGTTGTCTCTTTGTTTCTTTTTGTGACTGAAGTTCTGAAGTATTGTGGGTGTGCATAATCAGAGTGATAGTGATTCATACCTTTTGTTCAGTTCTTTGTTGAGGCGCTTTGGCAGTGATTACAGCCTCAAGTCTTCTTGGGTATGATGCTACCACCATGGCACTCGTGCATTTTTCCCCGTTCTTTGCAGATCTTCTCATGCTCTGTCAGGTTAGATGGGGAGCGTCATTTGGTATAACCCAAGAAAATCAAAACATATTTGCGAAGAGTGTCTGCGTCTGAGGAACTGCAGGATCAGGTGAGAAACACAGTTCTATTGTTGAATCACCAAAATTAAAGGTACAGAGAGAAAACAAACATTTGTCATGTTGGAGTAACGTAACTTCATTTCTTCAAGTCAAAGTAAAAACTGAGATAAAACGTCTGATTACAGTTAGTGGCTGGAGTTAGCGTCCGATGGAAAATAATATGAAGCTTATAGGTGCTTCACAAGCTGGGCAGACTTTTTTCTTTATGTTTTTGCATGTATGCACAACTTAGAGCAGGATAACAGTTGTCTACAGACACTGGAGGTAAGCCCTGCAAAGCTGTTTTTTGCTATTCGCATCTCAGTCAAATGACAGCGTTGTTTCGCTGATTCATGAACGCGTTGTGACAGCGCTCACTCACTCTCCGCCTACTTCGCCACATAAAACACCAATATGGAGCAGTGTGCTGCCTGAAGTGGATGAGCAGGAGAGACCTTCCCCCTGTCACTCCCAACCTGTGAGTGCCTCTCTGCTCACGTCCCCACTCGGTCTCTCCACACTCATTTCAACTATCTTGTTGTTTCAGGACAGTAGTTTGGAGAGTAGAAGAGAGACAAAAACGTTGTACTGTATTTGTCTGAAAGTAGAGTTGAATCCACACAGTTCTCATGAGCACAGTTACTTTTAGTAACTCCAGTTCTCTGAACTTCTTCTCACTGTGCTTGGTGTTAAACGAATTACTGTCCGGCTTATTCTCAGTGGTAAGACAGAAATAACCGTCAGGAGCAGGTGTAAGTTAGTTTTAAGTCAGGGGTTCCCAAACTGTGGGTCAGGGACCAGAAGTGAAACAACATGACCATTTACCATTTTTAAGTGGGAAAAATTGCCTAGTGTAGTCCTAAATCCCAGTCTGACAGTGGCAAATGGTAAGTGGTTGTTATACATAATATTGAGGTTATCATGTTCCCCTTCTGCCCTGCACTACTGCCTGGAACTGTTTTTGACCGTAGCCTACACGGGTTCGCTCTTCGTCAAATAGCCTTGGGATGCGCACTGTAGGGGTCCCGAGTGGATTTTTGCTTAGGGCCTCAGAAGGGCCAGCACCGGCTCTGAAGCCCTGTGCACTCTTTGCAAAAAGCTGACCTAAGAGTACAAATCAAAGTACTGTTGCCGCAAAATATAATTACTCAGGCAGAGGTACAAAAAAAGTTTAAAAAAAAGTAGAGTTATTACAGTACTCCCAGCAGTACAGCATGTAAAAAGCTACCCAAGAGTCAAGAATGATGTAGAAGCCTATTAAATGTATTCAAATTATATTTTTCAGACTGGCTCCATAACTACAGACGGACCTCCAGATTCCACATCCTCCAGTTTGCTCCAGTGACAGACACGGACGAGTGCAGTGCTAGAAACTCTTCCTCAACAGATGTTCTTCTGTCTCATGATGACATTATTTATGTAAAGCTAAACAACGCAGCTAAGTGTTCATTGGGAACATAAAAGGCACATGTATCAAAGTTTATTGAATGAACGAGCCACTCTAAGAAATGAAATTCAATGCGTTCTAGTTCTCCTGATTCTGTGAATTAATGATTAAACTGTCCAGTTTGACTGATATTTTATGGTGTGACCAGATTAATTAACCTTGCATTTGTTCCATTTGTTCATAGCATTCATCTATGCAGATAAGTGATGTGGAGTCTGGTCAAAACCTGTTTCATTTCAGACCTATGAAATAGACACAACTTCTACTGCATTTTTTTGACCACAGGTTGCATATGCCTGGGCGAGGGACAGCCCAAGCATGTGCAACCATCGAGCAATATGAAACATATAACATATAAATTAGATAAATAATAATAACTATAGAAACTTTAAATTGTTGGACTATAACACTATACTGTATATGAAAAAATAAAATAAAGCTTTGCAATACATTTAATCACGTCTCACATTCTCTGTTGGGGACAATGAACTACATCTCCCATGCTTACGTAGCCTACGGCAAAAAGTCTGCATCTAAAGTAGATCGGCAACGTTAAATCTTGAAAGTAGCCAGTTAGCTTTGTCTGACTCAGGACCACTCAGGACACAGTTTATTGCCATTGTTCCTACAAAGAAGTATAACCAGCACCACCTACCAATGAGTCAGTTGTTTGTGGCTTTGTGTTTGTACTTTATCTGTATTTCACATTATGTGCAGAATGACCATGGTGACGACCATCATCAGCTAATCTCTCACTGATATGGTCTACATGTTCTGTAGCGTGCAACCAAAGCCTTGAGTCAGAAGCTTGTCCAGATTCAGTTCAATCCGGACAATAAATATTTTGTTCATTATGTTACATCTGATTTCTCGAATAATTACATTTGTTTCAACACTGCTCCAAATAGACGCGACGGCCCAGTGGATCATTCACAGGATTCAAAGGAATTCCTCACATACAATACAACTGAACTCTGGCTGGCTACACCCAAAAAGAATAAGGAGGACAAAGACGACGCTAAATATACTAAATCAAAAGGTGATAAGACAGTTCAGCCACCATGTCTGACTTTGAAATTTAATGGCAGTTACATGTCTTTCAGTCATCCCCGGAAAGCTCTACCAAGTGTGAACATTTAAAATACCAGTGCCCCAGAACAGTATTCTTTTTAAAAATTCAAACAGCCTGTAGTTTTTGGTGCAAAAAGAAACTATCTTCCAGTTCTGAAGAAGGTGAGATGTTTGTATGTGTTTCCGGTGAAAGCCCTCAGAGCAGCTTCTTGCTGGGATTTTAAGGACAAGTCGAGCTCATTTAAAACAGAAGAAAGGGCACTGATGATTGGCTCATCTTGGTTTTGCTGGAGTCAGCAAGACTCAAATCGCACAATTCCAGACACAATTCCAGACTGCAACAGTTTCATACCCTGGACTTTGTCCAACAGTCGCCTTCAAGGGTCAGAAATGTTTTTCTCACATAGTTATTCCAACTATGAGAACAAGGGCTGCTCGTCGCTTTTGACAACATCTCTTCATATGAACGACCGTTCAGTTCTTTACATTTCTGCCTAACTCTGTGCGCAGCCCTGGGTGTAAAAAGAGACTTTAAGCTAATATTGTAACGAGCTCCACAGTGAACATTTAAAATCATCAACTTTCCAGTGGTTAAAATGGTCCAAATCAGAGCTTTCTTCGTTGCTTTACGCTAACTATCAATATTGTTTGGTAGCCAGAAAAAATTGCCTTACCCATAATGCAACGGGCAACCCGAGATGGGCATTAGGCTTATTCTACAATTACTGCACACAAGTATATATCAGGGTTTTAGTAGGGCATGATTTTTTTTTATTTTTATGAATTTGTGACATTGAAGTTGTTGGATTTGGAATTGCTTCAGAAGGCATTGGTTTTGGCCTGCTGCCTCCGGTAGAAACCCTGTATATAATAGTGCTGACACCTGGGACAAGGGAAGAGTTGGGGGGTTTGGCCACAAAGTGGGAGAGTATTTTATTAATTTTTACCCTTCGTTTTTTATTTCGATGGGTTTCTTGTGTTATATGATAACTGTTTTTGTTTTGTTTTCCTTTGACTGCTGTGTGTGTTTCACAGTGGACTGACAGACTGTTTTGGTATAAGATTTAACTGCCAGTGTCATTGAAACAGGAATAATGCAACAATCGCCCACCAGTTACTGTCTGTAGGTGGCGCTCCTGCTCATAGATGTTTCCGTTGACATTTACTTGGATATGAGCAGGAAATTAAGGTGGAATTTGTGAAATGAATGACAGAGAGTGGAGATGAACTGCATCATTGATACAAAAGACCTTGAAAAACATACAAACAAGATAAGATGTACCAAAAGAAACACAGAGATCGAATAACAATTCGCTATCACTGTTACTTCTTTAAGCCTTTATGTTTGTCCAGCATCAGTGATGTACCCACCCACTGCAGACGAAGGCGGACTCACATTTGTCCCTTTAAAATCAGCACCACTGGACCCAACAGCGAAAAGCTTCTAGTGAAGGTCCATAGAGCATCTCTCGAAATGGAAATGAAGATCCTCTTCTTCCTGTTTTTGCTGGCTGTGTGCGAGGCTGCTCCGAGACAAGGTAATTTAGTTACAAACTAAGAAAGGAAGTATTTGAGTACAGATGGTTAGATGCTTTCCCACAATTGGGTTTGCTAATTGTTGTAAATTTTAAACTACTGTAAATATCATCCAGTTTGATGGAATGAATCCTAATGGCAGATGTCTTAGAGATTGTGTCTTGGGGCAGGGGCTTATAGGTTTTGCCTCTTCCTATTCAATCAAAAAGATTGGACTCTTTTATTGGACTTGTATATTTTGCAGTGGACTTACCTACCTAATCATGAACCTACAAAATAGATCATTGTGTTTAAGATCAACTTCATTCTGTCTTTAAAAACAGGCCAGCAGTACATAAAGGACATGTCTTCAAGTTCAGAGGAAGCTCAACCTTTGCAACTTGCAGGTGCGTATTATTTCACTTCATTTATTTCCATTCGGTCATTTACAACTCATTCAAAACATGCAAGTCAAACAATAAACACAATCAATGACCAGGCGCTGGCAGAAGCTAAAGCTTATTGTGCCTGCCCTTAACTTTTAAATCATAAATTCAGCACGTTAATGGCAACAGACATCCGTTTGCAAAATTAAAGGATATAATATTAATTCATCAATCATTTCATTCAGTCAAATGTTTTCCCATTATTATTTTCTCGTAAATATTGTTGAACTGAAAAAGAGACGCAGCTTGTTTTAACTGATCGCAGCAGCTATTCCATAATTTAACTCCTTTGCTTGATAAACAGTGTTCTCTTAAAGGCACACTGCGTAACATTTTTGGACTATACTGCTGCCATCAGTACAAAACATGCTCCTACAGAAAACACAGAAAATGCTCTTACTGTGGTGGGTAATCAAAGAATGAATTTGGATGAGGATCCAACCTGTTTAAATCTCAAATTCTACTGACTTTAGTCACATCTCCATGGAGACGAGCTGGAGACGTACCCACTCCCGGTAAAGCTACAGTCATGTCTCAGGAGAGCTGAGCCGCTCACAGCAAAAGCACATGTTTGTCCATCCATCCATCCATTTTCTTCCGCTTTATCCGGGGCTGGTTCGCGGGGGCAAACTTCCCGATCCACACACACCTCCTCCAGCTGTTCTGGGGGGACCCCGAGGCGACACCAGGCCAGCTCGGAGACATAGTCCCACCAGCGTGTCCTGGGTCTTCCACAAGGCCTTGTCCCACTAGGACATGCCTGGAACACCTCCCGCGGGAGGTGACCAGGAGGCATCCGGAACAGATGCCCGAGCCACCTCAGCTGCTCCCTTCGACGTGAAGGAGCAGCGACTCTGCTCCGAGCTCCTCTCGGGTAACTGAGCTCCTCACCCGATCTCGAAAGGTGCGCCCAGCCACCCTGCGAAGGAAATTCATTTCGGCCGCTTGTATTCGCGATCTTGTCCTTTCGGTCATTACCCAAATCTCATGACCATAGGTGAGGGCGGGAACGTAGATCGATTGGTAAATCGAGAGCTTTGCCCCCTGACTCAGCTCCCTCTTCACCACGACAGACCGATACAGCGACCGCATCACTGCTGACGCTGCACCGATCCGTCTATCGATCTCACGCTCCATCCGTCTCTCACTCGTGAACAAGACCCCGAGATACTTGAACTCCTCCACACCTCAGATTTGGAGGTGCTGATCCTCATCCCGGCCGCTACACACTCGGCTGCAAACCGCCCCAGAGCAGCTGAAGGTCCTGGTTTGTTGAAGCCAACAGAACAACATCATCTGCAAACAGCAGAGATGAGATCCTGAGGCTCCCAAACCGGACACCCTCCGGCCCCTGGCTGCTCCTAGAAATTCTGTCCATAAAGGTAATGAACAGAACCGGAGGGCAGCCCTGGCGGAGACCAACACGCACCGGGAACAGGTCTGACTTATTGCCGGCAATGCGAACCAAGCTCCTGCTGCGGTCATACAGGGAACGGACAGCCCTTAGCAGAGGGCCCCGGACCCCATATACAGGGCACCACGAGGGACATGGTCGAACGCTTTCCCCAGATCCACAAAACACATGTGGACTGGTTGGGCAAACTCCCACGAACCCTCGAGCACTCAGGACGAATCTCATCCACCCCCGGAGCCACCGAGGAGCTTTCTCACCACCTCGGTGACTTCAGCCCCGGTGATGGGCGAGCCCACCTCCGAGTCCCCAGCCTCTGCTTCCCCATCGGAAGACGTGACAGCGGGATTGAGGAGGTCCTCGAAGTACTCCTTCCACCGTCCGACGACATCCCCAGTCGAGGTCAGCAGCCCCCCACCCGCACTGTAAACAGTGTTGGTGAAGCACTGCTTCCCCCTCCTGAGGCGCCGGATGGTTTGCCAGAATCTCCTCGTCCGACCGATAGTCTTCCTCCATGGCTTCTCCTCCCAGACCCGAGTTTTTGCCTCTGTGATCGCACGAGCTGCAGCACGCTTGGCCTGCCGGTACCTCTCAGCTGCCTCAGGAGTCCCACAAGCCAACAAGGCCAGGTAGGACTCCTTCTTCAGCTTGACGGCCTCCCTTACTTCCGGGCGCCACCACCGGGTTCGGGAATTGCTGCCGCGACAGGCACCAGAGACCTTACGGCCACAACTACGAGCAGCCGCATCGACAATGGAGGAGGAGAACAGGGTCCACTCGGACTCCATGTCCGCAGCCTCCCTCGGAATCCGGGTGAAGCTCTTCCAGAGGTGACAGAGGGATCCGCCAGACGTTCCCAGCAGACCCTCACAACACGCTTGGGCCTGCCAGGTCTGACCGGCTTCCTCCCCTGCCAGCGGATCCAGCTCACCACCAGGTGGTGATCGGTTGACAGCTCCGCCCCTCTCTTCACCCGAGTGTCCGAGACACGCGGCCGGAGGTCAGATGACACAACTACAAAGTCGATCATCGACCTCCTGCCTAGTGTGTTCTGGTGCCACGTGCACTTGTGGACACCCTTGTGCTCGAACATGGTGTTCGTTATGGACAAACCGTGACTAGCACAGAAGTCCAATAACAGAACACCACTCGGGTTCAGATCCGGGAGGCCGTTCTTCCCAATCACTCCCACCCAGGTCTCACTGTCGTTACCCACGTGGGCGTTGAAGTCCCCCAGTAGAACAATGGAGTCCCCAGTCGGAGCACCATCTAGCGCCCCTCCCAGGGACTCCAAGAAGGCCGGGTACTCTGCACCGATGTTGTCACCGGGGTGAACTCCAACACGTGACGGCTGAGCTGGGGGTATATGAGCAAACCCACCCCAGCCCGCCGCCTCTCCCCGCGGGCAACTCCAGAAAAATGGAGAGTCCAGCCTCTCTCCAGGAGTTGGGATCCGGAACCCAAGCTGTGCGTGGAGGTGAGCCCGACTATATCTAGTCGGTATCTCTCAACCTCCCGCACAAGCTCAGGCTCCTTCCCCCGAAGTGACGTTCCATGTCCCGAATGCCAGAAGCTGCGCATGCGGACCAGGTCGTCGAGGCACCTGCCTCTGACTGCCACCCAGTCCTCTTCGCACCCGACCCCTACGGATCCCTCTGCGGGTGGTGGGTCCACAGGAGGGCGGGCCCACGTCGTCCCTTCGGGCCGTGCCCGGCCGGGCCCCGTGGGCAGAGGCCCGGCCACCAGACGCTCGCGTTCGGGCCCCAATCCCAGGTCTGGCTCAAGGGTGGGGCCCCGGCTGCGCCATGCGGGGCGACATCACGGTCCTTGTATGTTGTACGTCCATAAGAGTCTTCTGAACTGTTCTTCGTCTGACCCATCACCTCGGACCTGTTTGCCATGGGAGACCCTAGGGGCATAAAGCCCCAGACAACATAGCTCCTTGGATCATTCGGGCACTCAAACAACCCCACCACGTTAAGGTAGCAGTTCACGGGGTTGAAAATTCTACTTGGTGTGGCTTTAATGTTGTATGAACATGTGGTTCATACACATTTTCTACATTTCTGTAAAATAAAGATGTGTCATATCAGCAATTGAATGCAACCCCCACCTTTACATTCAGTGTTTCATTAATGTATTTTCTTCACAAATGCAAATATTTCTTCAACGAGATTTAAAACAAAAACAAAAAAAAGAAGAAAAATCAAATCCTTTTGGTTGCATTTTACTGGTCTTTAATTGAGCCAGTTTGGTGCAACACCAGAACATTTACTGTACATTCATCAAGGACTCAACAAGTTGTTTTATAATGCGGAGGTTGAAAGTCATCGTGTTGGCACTTCATCTGATGTACATGTTCTTACATTATATCAGTACTTTCTTCCTTGAATAACAATAATTGTTTCAACACAGCTCCAAATAGACGTGACGGCGCAGTGGATCCTTGGCAGAGATTCAATGGAATTCCTCAGATTAATCTGAACTCTGGCTGGCTACGTTCTAAAAAGAATAAAGAGGGCAAAGAAGACACTAAAGATACTAAATCAAAAGGTGACAAGACACTTCACCCACCATGTCTGACTTTGAAATTATATTAATTAAATAAAGCTCTAATCAAGTTTTGACGACATTTAAAATACCATGTAACAGAATTCTTTTGTCTTTTTAAACAGGCAGGGGACGTTGGTTGAGACGAAGAGGCAAAAAGAACCGATCTTCCAGTTCTGAAAAAGGGCGACGTTGGTTGAGACGAAGGGGCAAAAAGAACCAATCTACCAGTTCTGAAGAAGGGCGACATTGGAAGAGACGTTGGGGCAGAAAGAACCAATCTACCAGTTCTGAAGAACGGCGACATTGGAAGAGACGTTGGGGCAGAAAGAACCAATCTACCAGTTCTGAAAAAGGGCGACGTTGGTTGAGACGAAGGGGCAAAAAGAACCAATCTACCAGTTCTGAAGAACGGCGACATTGGAAGAGACGTTGGGGCAGAAAGAACCAATCTACCAGTTCTGAAGAAGGGCGCCGTTGGTTGAGACGAAGGAGCAAAAAGAACCAATCTACCAGTTCTGAAGAGGGGCGACGTTGGTTGAGACGAAGGGGCAAAAAGAACCAATCTACCAGTTCTGAAGAAGGGCAACGTTGGATGAGACGAAGGGGCAGAAAGAACCAATCTACCAGTTCTGAAAAAGGGCAACGTTGGAAGAGACGTTGGGGCAGAGAGAACCAATCTACCAGTTCTGAAGAAGGGCAACGTTGGAAGAGACGTTGGGGCAAAAAGAACCAATCTACCAGTTCTAAAAAAGGGCGACGTTGGAAGAAACATAAGGGCAGAAAGAACCAATCTTCCAGTTCTGAAAAAGGGCGACATTGGAATAGACGCTTGGGCAAAAAGAATCAATCTTCCAGTTCTGAGGAAGGTAAGAATTTTTCTATCTATCGATCCCTGTGGTCATTAATTTTTTTCTATAACCTGGCTGAAGGTAATTGAGAGTTTCAGTCCAGCTTCAACATGAAATGGTCCAAGTAAGTCATTTTTTAGTGGGGGTTATGGAGCTGTACAGAGTCATTTAAACAGCAGAGACCACACTTCACAGGCAATAAGTCATTGATCAACTTGAGGCTTGGGGGACTTCAAAGGAGCAGCCGTCACCATTCAACACATGTGACATACACTGCTGCTGAATATGGCAGATTTGGTAGAAAGTAGATTCCAGGTTGTTCCACGCTTTACTTTTCTTCTTTACTCATTTCACACGACCCTGTTGGCAGACGAACCACCACAACCTGAGAAGTGGTGTGGCAAGCACACTTTAATGGGTCATTTCCCAACTGTTTGCTCATGTACATTGGGCCCATTCTCCCATTTATCCTCCATTACTTTAACAAATGTTGAATTATAAATATATTTTTCTACTAAATAAAGATGGAGAGGAGCACAGTGGTTCAACAGCTCATGAATACCAAAAAAAAAGGACTATGCTAACCAGGAAGCTATGCTAGCTTCAAATCACGTAGCCATGCCTGTGCAATTAGCGCTAATGCTAATGGCCTGTCAATCAAATTCCGTGGTTTCTTTAAGTAAGGATTAAACAACAAGGAGCCGTGCATTCGACGGTTATAATGCACGACGCGGAGTCAAGAACCCCCACGACGCGCAGCGGAGTGGTGTTACTCCGCGAAGTGCATTATAACCGTCGAATGCACGGCTCCGAGTTGTTTAATCCGCTTATACCATCGTCCCACAAACGTAATATTTATAATAAGTATTTGTTTCATTTACTAAAGTCACTAAATATGCCAAACCACCGGGACTATTTTATGTGTGTTATTAGCCGGTCACTGAAGGCTCGTCTCAGAGCGAGTCATTCTCCGCAGCTATTACGAGGATCTCAGTCAGGCTCAACGACACAACATAAGCACACGCTGCATCGCCAGAATCACAACACAACAGGACTAACCCGGCACTTTTCCGTGGAAGGAAACACCGATATGCGGCACTCGTGGGCAGGAGTTATTTCACTTTTACGCTGTTTAACCTGAAGCTAGCTAGCTAGCTCAACGAGCTCAACTGTTTATGGAAACAGCTGCAGTGGAGTCGCTTACACCTGCCCCCCACGAACTGAAACTTTTTTGTTTGACTTTACTAATCCAGACAAATATGTTTAAATGCAGGATCATTTTATGTACGCCTGAAAATGATGAATAGTGCCTTAACCGTTTTCAATAGAAATGGAAAGCTCATAGTTTATTAACAGCAGGCTAACCTAGCTGCTCACTCTCCTCTACTTCCCATTTATCAAACATTTTGTTTTGGCCAAAAACGTTGAAATTAAACAAAATCCATCTCATACGTTCCTGTCAGTCACTAATTACGTGTTTCTCTGATTCAGCTGTGTCATGCGTTGCTATGGCGATGCCCACAGCGGAGTGATATCCCAGTGATTTAACTACCGTACTACGTGTGCGGTTATACGAAAATAATGCACGCTTGTTAGCACCCACCAGCCAATCAGAATCGAGTATTCACCCAGACCATGGTATAATAGTAACTAACCCAGTGTTATCACAGGAGCATTTCTAGTTGGAGAAAGTTGTAAAAAAAATGAGGCACCAGGCTTTACAGTTTACAACAATGCGTTATAATGGAAAACTAGCTCTACCCACATATGGAGGTACTACAGTAATGGTGGAAAATGATGGTCCCTAGCGGCGTGGTCATAAAGCAGTGCAATCAGTGGCCATTGGATGTAACAGTATAATATTTGCCGGGCTACACTCCTAATTCCTGTCTTGTCTATTAGTCAGCCCTGAAAAGCTCTAACCAAGTGTTGGCAACATTTAAAATACCATGTTGCAGTAGTTTTTATCATTTTAAATGTTTTTTTTTTTAACAGACAGTCGACATTCGGGCAAAAAGAGCGAATCTTCCAGTTCTGAAGAAGGTGAGATGTTTGTATCTATCGATCCCTGTGGTCACCAACCTTTTTAATTTCTTCCAGAACCTGTCAGTAGGTTTGGGAAGCGGAGTTTCAGTCCAGCTTCAACATGAAATGGTCCAACTAACCTATTTTTAGTAGGGGTTATGGAGCGACACAGAGTCATTTAAACAGCAGCCAAACTTAACAAGCAAAAACTCATTGATCAAATTTAGGCTTGGGGCCGTCACCGTTCAACACATGTGACACTCACACACACACACACTCAATCTTGTACTGCTATTGTAGTGAAGACACTCATAGACATAATGTATTACCCAGACCCTAACCCTGAACCCTAAGCCCCTAACCTTTAGGGTTAGGATTAATCTTAACCTAATTGTAACCCTAACCCTAAAGACCTATTCATACTCCACAAGACGCGAGAACTTTGTTCTCGCACCCAGAGCTGTGAGAACAAAATGACGCTTGCGGCTGTGAGAACTCTGGCTGTGATTGGCTGGATTTTTAGTGGCCGGTGTTATTTTGGCGGAAGCAGGAAGCGAGAATTCAATGTTTGACACCTAACACCGGTGTGGAAAACGGGAGACAACATGGATAGTTTTGAGGCACCACTCGCAGCAGTAAAATACTTCGCTGAAGGATTACAAGGACACGCAAATGACAAAAAAAGTCCTGGGGAGAAACACGTGGACGTTTTGGGCGAGGACGAAGAGGAAACAGAAGAGCCTGGCGCTACCTGCGTGAAAGAAGCAAGTGATAAAGAAAAAAGTGGTTCAGGCTCGTGGACAGATGGACACCAGGCTTGCAAACCTTAGACCCTTCATCAAACACCAGGAAACGTCACCAACATGTTCAGTGAAGGTTCTTGGATGGACAAAACTGTACTGAGAGCTACCCAGTCAAACAACATGATTTTACCGAGTGACACGGAGGTAAGTTTTTAACGTTAACGTTTTCTGACCTGAGGTGCTGCAATGTGCACTTTGTTGTACAAGCACTATGTCTACAATTTGTACACAAGTGAGTTTTTTGACCATATTTATTATTCCTGTCCTGATAAACTTCACCTGTCTCTGTGAACACATTTTCTGGAATTGTGCAATTATCCAAAATGTAACCATATTTGCATGTTTTTCCCCAGGGAAGCCAAGAACTACGGCAGGACATTCAACTACTACTACTACTCCCGAGTGTCCCACTACTACTACTCCTGAGTGTCCCACTACTACTACTCCTGAGTGTCCCACTACAACTACTCCTGAGTGTGCCACTACTACTACTCCAGAGTGTCCCACTACTAGTACTCCAGAGTGTCCCACTACTACTCCTCCAGAGTGTACCACAACAGAGTGGTGGTAGTATTTTCATTGATTTTGTTTTGTGAAAGCTGCGATGGCTGATAGTAAATTCTTTATACAATCAAGTTATGATTTTGCATGATTTTGATTAAAACACATTCAAAGTAAGCTTGTCACACTCCTGCTGATCAGAAAATATTCACATGATCACATTAATAAATTGAAGCAAGTATTTGTTGTCTCTTTGTACCTTATTGTGACTTAAGTTCTGATGTATTATGGGTGTGCATAATCAGTGTGATTAGCGGGGATGTTATGTGTCAATGGTGTCACCGGGCTGGTGAGTTAAGCACCTCCCACCATCTTTAGGGAAAAATACTGCACTTGTATTTTTAATATTTTTATATCATAACTAAAAGCCTAATGTTTCAATGTTGCATAATCATTTTAGTTCTACAAATCGGACTTTTTCCACATTTTGTTATTTTACAGCCTTTTTCCAAACTGGATAAAGTTCTGGTCAGGAGGGCCAGGAGGGCCAGCTCCGTCCTGGGCTGCCCCCTGGACTCTGTGGAGGAGGTGAGGGACAGGAGGGTGTTAGCCAAGCTCACCTCTATCATGGACAACACCTCCCACCCACTGCACGGGAC
Source organism: Gobius niger (assembly GCF_951799975.1). Lineage (NCBI taxonomy): Eukaryota > Metazoa > Chordata > Actinopteri > Gobiiformes > Gobiidae > Gobius > Gobius niger. The sequence goes on from NC_136868.1 coordinate 29,824,298, forward strand.
TGTAGAAGAGCTGTGCAGCTCTCTCAGTGGCAGACTGAGACACCCTCAGTGCAGGACGGAGCGCTACCGCAAAGCCTTCATCCCCACTGCTGTCAGACTGTACAATAAGACTGTGAAGTAACGCCGACTGTAACAAGTGAATTTCTCCTTTGTGAGATTAATAAAGGTTTATCTTATCTTATCTTATCTTTATTTTCTCCTCAATCCACACACAATATCTCATAATGACGAAGTGATTTTTGTCATTTTTTTGTTGCAAATGTATTAAAATAAAAAACTGAAATATCACATGTACATAAGTATAGATCTCAACAGTCCCACCCACTCCCAGTCATGTGTCTGGATCCGAGGTATTAGGAGTTTAACAGCACAACACCGGCTAATCAGCAATGTTAATGTTAAATTTAAGTGTTCTTTAAAATGTAATAAACTGAAAAGTTTTGTGATATTTTGAAGTATTGACCGTTTTCTTATTTGTAAAATACCCGCACAATAGTCGGTATAACAACTGACCATTGCGCAGGTATTCTTCACATAGCTGATAAGCTGGTGTCGTGCTTTTAAACTCTTAATATTTACATTTTTCAAAAATGTAATGTTTCTTTTGTGTCTTGTATGTTTTGTCATTTGTGAATACATTTCAGTGTGTCTTGATCTTTGCATTAAAAGAAGCAATGTTTGGTAAACTGTTGCCAAAAGGAGGCGCCCTTCGCTCACCAGCCCATCTCCTGCTTAACCTATTCTTCATTGTACATTCCAAGGAGTGCTTTTGGGTGTCCTGGTCTGTGCATTAAAAGAGAGTTTTGGTGACCTGGTACCAGGGTTGTGGTGCCACCTCTCGCTCGCCCTTTTACAGCAAAAGGCGCCGATCTGTCGAATACAAAACAACATCTTTGAGATAATCCTTCGTTGTAAATGTCCAAGTCAAGGTAACAAATTGCATAATCCCCAATACATTTTGTCCAAATGTTCAGACATAGCCACCACAACTGGCTCAGGATGCAAATGTGACAATATAAATTGTGCACGTTCACTTTAAGAGCGCCAATCCAGATTATCTACAAATCTGCGTCTTACCGGCATCGCTCCCTCTCTCTCCTACGCCACACCTCTCCTACTTCCACGTCCGGTATTCTCCACTGCAGGTACGAGCCTTTGTGGTTGCAGATGCCTGTGCCTGAGTTTCTACCGGTCTAGTAATTTGGTGTTCTCTTTTAGCGCTGTAGCCGCTCCGGGCCTCTGCCGCTCCGGTGTATAGCGTCTATCTGCACCCCCCACAATCACCGGTTAGGTAAGAAACTCAATAAGAAAGTCGTATAGCGTTAGCTCCCAAATACTGATAGCAGTCTCTTTCATAGTTGCTGTTGTAGATCGTACGTGCCCCTGCCGCACCGGTACATATGTGTAGCTTTGGTCTGTGGGCTTCCCAAGGTGCACCGGCTGGGTAAGCGACCCGTTTTCCAGCTTTAAGCTTACCTGATAATTGACACTTTCTATCATAGTGACCATAGCTGATCGTTGGTCTTCCGTTGGTTCCGAGCGCTCACTGTTGTTTTGCCTATTACTTTTCTTTTTGTCTCATGGCCGCATTTTGAGCTGCCTTGTCACAAGTGACGTTTATTGTTCATTGTGTAGTATTGGATGAACTCCTGTGGCAGGTCTCGCACCTCTTCGGCCACCCCTCTTTCTCCAGCCAGGGGATTTGTGGCCTGTCAATAGACACTTGACAATCGAGTGTGAATAAGATGGGAAGTGCTTAATGATAATTTTAGAGCATAGGTTAATGTGTCAGTTTTACTGAATTCTTTTCTTTTGGTTTCAGGAGCTGAGGTTCCCTGTGGTGACACTGGTGACCCCTGGTGGTGGCATCTCGTCTTGTGTGTTGATGACGGCTTCCCACTTTTGTGTTCTTCATTATTTTCTTTGCTGTGTGTTGTGTCTAGGGTGCCCCTTTGTCATCACACAATTACTCCCTCCCCCATGCACTACTCCCACGGGTAAGCCTTAGCCCCTGATAATTTTAATCAACCCAAACTTTTAATGATATAACAAATAAAGAGAAAATAATAGACCCCCTTCTTAAACTAAAAAAGAGACAGAAAACAAATAAATGGAACAACCTTTAAACTACCTCATTTAGTCTTGTGGTGCAAATGATCCCGAGTGCCGTTACATTGGTATTTCTGTGAGATTTCCCAGTGGCGTTGTCGTGCTTTATGTACTAAACTTTACACTAAATTTAAACTTGATTCATGATTTCTGATGTCAATTACCAACTCGCCACGCAAACAAAAGCTATTTCGCTCCTCTGCTTATAAGCAGAAAGGAAAGCGAAGCAAAAACTAAGGGCCCCCATGCACTGCCACACACACAAGGAAATCATCTGTTCATGCGAGTCCCATGACTGCACGTTAGATACACCTCCTTAAGGTCAAAACACACTACACGTCTTTTATGCCCCATTTTGCTCTAATTCTCAGTCGTGCCGACTCTTTTTCAGTTGTGTCTAGTTGAAGGCAGTCACACAGAGTCGGGTTGTGTAGTGGGGGGGGCCGGGGATCACGACTGGACTCGCGTTCAAATCGTGTAGTGTGGGCAGCAGACAGACTCCAGTCGTAGGAAATCAAACATGTTTGATTTTAAAGCCCGATTTCGGATGCACAGGAGAAACGTGGGTGATTTTACTGTCTCAAATGAAGTCAACATGTAATCAACTACTGCATGAAAACAAAGCCGTGCTGGCCACGCTGAGAAACGGTGCAGTGTTGACATGTTGGTGCCATTTTACACAAATCAATCTATTAAACATCAGATTTGAGCATATTTTCCCTCATTCTCCGTTTAAACGAACATTGCGCTCGACCGGAAGTGTCAATACAACGGAAGTGCCGAGACAAAGCAAAAAGTGTCAAAAGTGGGCGGGGCAGAATAAGGTGAATAGAGACCGAAGAACACTGAATTCATGGCCACAGCCCAACACGAAACAGCCCAACTTTACATCACCAAACGTTCACAACAACCACATTTTCAAGCTACATTTCAACTGCGAACAGAGTTTAACGGCACTTACCGAGTTTGGAGACGAACGGTTCAGATTCACCTCGCTGCTAGCAGCTCGCCTTTCTCTGCTCGCCTCTCTGCGCTCGCCTCTCTGCGCTTTCTCTGCTGTCTCCTCCATCTCGGGGCTGAGGTCCGTCTCCTTTTCATTTTAAATCCACTAAAATACGTCCCGCTTCCTCATGTCGCCGACTTTTATCTGCGTTGTTGTGACATTGGTGACACTGTTGACCAATCGGGACACGCACATGTTTTCCCACGCTCACAAACACAGGCCTGTCTTTGCGGATTTATGGTCAGTTTTTGAAGCAGGAGGAGAAATGAGGCGGACAGACGCGGAGTGTTATACAACATCAACTGTTTGTCAGAATCCTGCAGTGTGTTCGCTCTTACGATTCTCAGTCGTTGTGTGTGAACCCCCAGACGTTGTATAATCGCACTGAATCCAGCCATGTAGTGTGGACCCCCATTCTATATAAAATCGTTTAATACTAGAAAAAATGTGTAGTGTGTGCTGACTTTTAGTCCTAACCTAGATTTTGGCCAAATGATACAATAATAATAATTATAACAATAATTATTAAGTTGACACTGATTTGTATTATTCAAAAAAAAAATGGTATGCAAAAGAATCAAAATTGAATTAAGTAACTCGCGCCTCTAGAGGCCATAAGCGCCACTGCAGGTGTCGTAGCACGTTATGGTTTTTTACTCATTAATTGACCGCAAGAGTAAATAGTACGCTGACAGAAGACAAAGGGAGAGAAGGATGTTGTTCATCCAATTACACAATGGAGATAATTTTTTTCACTCAAACTTGGCTGTAAATACTGTTTAAGTATTTGCCCATTAGCCTGTTAGCTTCTTCTTCGTGATTCTATTTGTGTGTATTCGTGGCTCCAACCTGGTGCAGGGAAAGTTGCAAGGGTGCTTTTCTTCAGCAGGGACAGGGAAGATGGTTTGAGTCAATGGGAAGATGGATGTGGCCAAATACATGGCAATCTTGGACAAAAACACGTTGGAGTCTGCAAAGGACTTGAAACTGGGTGGAGGTTCACCTTCCAGCAAGACAACGACCCTAAACATAAAGCCAGAGCAACAATGGAATGATTGAAAACAAAAAACTGAGCTAGAGCTGTTTTGCAAAGAAGAATGGGTAAAACATCCAGTCTCTAGATGTGCTGGACTGGTAGAGACGCACCCCAAAAGACTTGCAACTTTAAATGCAGCAAAAGGCAGTTCCACAACGCATTAACTCAGGGGGGTAGATGCTTAGGCAAACCCCACTTTTCAGGTTTTTTTTACATCAAAATCATGTATAAATTTCATTTCACTTTACGATTGTGCGTCACATCAAATTTTTGTCTTTCACATCAAATTTCAATTATATATATTAATGTTTGTGGACCATAGCATGGCAAAATGTCAAAGTTATAAAGGGTATGGATACTTTTTCAACCCACTGTAAGGCCTTTTGAGTTCTTTCTCGCCTTTTTACTGCAGCTCTTGTCTCTGTTCTCAAAGTTTACAGCGATCCCAATCACAGTACGCCCCGTGTGCTCTAGCGCGGTCCACAAGTACAAACTTTCTCTTCTGTGCGTTCTGTGCAACGAGATCAGTCTGCCTTGTCCTTTTCACCATTTGTGTGAGGCATCTCCTCAGAATCCTAATTTAGTTGCTACCCAAGTGCTTGTGCACCCTCCTTAAATTCTGTCTTCTTCAGGTGGCATAAAGTGCAGCGATTTAAATCGTGGGTCAAGGGCTGATGAGATGTGCAGCAGAACCTGTTCTTCCAAAGATTGATATCTCTTGAGGAGAGCCTTGTGAATGGCACCCATAATGTCTCACAGTGTCACTTAGCAGTTGAGCTTGAAGTGGGGCAATGATGGAAATGGTGGGACTTTTTATCACTCGCACAAGCATGGGTTTGATGTATATGTGCCCAGTCACAGGAACCAGGGACACAAGTCGGTTCTGGGGCATTTTGAGCTTTTCACAGATTGTTAAAGTGTAGTCTCCAAGCTTTCCAACAACGTGTACCACATGGAAATCTGATAATGTTTGGAGAAGTTTCTAACCAGAGAAATCGGCCTCTAAACTTTTGGGCAGTTATCACCTCTCTCTACTGCTCGGAGTGACAATAGGGCTCATTTACATCTCAATTAGATAAGCCATACCCGCTCCCCCTGTAAAGCTGTAAAGCACAGAGGAGAGAAAAGGCAAAAAGCAAGAAAAATGTGCCATCAAAGAAAAAAAAAAAAAGGAAGAGGCAATGACAACGAGCAACATTATCCCAACACACACACATTTGACCAGTGGGAAAAAAGAACGCACACACGGTCATTAGTGCCGTGGACAATTAAATTATCTGTAACCTGCACACACAGATTATGACCAAAAACAAACGCAACCCCCTGAACTCACCATGTTTACTTACAGCACAACAATGGCCTCATCAAAAAGCAAACAGACATGATGGCACAGTAGCCACCAGCGAAAATAAACAAACTTTCACTCAGGGGTCTGAAGTAACCTTTGCGTGCCTGCTGCTCAGCAAACTCATTCATTATTGTGACCAAATCCATTTTCCTCGCTCAGTTATTTTCAATGTAGAGTTATGCAAATCCGTGCTACATCCTTCTGTCTTAAAACACGCTCTGAGGCAAGGAGCTGGCTCGGGAAACAAAATGGTCAGCAGGGCGCTGTGCGTGCTTACAGCCAGGACATCATCAGTCGACTGAACGTCTATAGTAGTATTCCATGTAGTAGTATTCCATTATTCCATCGTTAGCATTCGGCTATTCAGAGCGTTAGCAACAGCAGCCGGCCTGCTTGAGACACACGGGGAAGTGTTGCATAATAATGAAGTCACACACACACAATGACATGCCCCCACAGCGTGCATTATTTCTCCCACTTTTTCACCCTAGATTTCACTCTTTTAAATATACCAATATTGTTATCTAAAACATGGAGAGGCTTCTTTGTGATCTCAACGAAAAGATTTATCAAAAAAGCGAAAATCACCTATAAAAAAAAAGTTTGGGTTTCGAAACACCCGCTCAACAGCTATGGCTTTGATGAAAATCACGGAGGACATTACTACAGAATTGGGGAATAAAAATCACACAGTTGGAGTTTTTATTGACCTTAAAAAGGCCTTTGACACGCTCGATCACGGTATATTGATATCTAAATTACAGACGTATGGTATTAGAGGTGTAGTGTTAAACCGGATTAGTAGTTACCTAGAAAATAGACAACAATATGTAGAGCATATAGGCCATGAATCTAAGTTAGAAACAATACAGTGTGGAGTCCCTCAGCTCGTCCCTCAACACGTCTCTGCAACATCGCGTGGCGGTCGGGGACAGTGCCCCTGGATTGGCAGACCGGGGTGGTGGTCCCTCTCTTTAAGAAGGGGGATCGGAGGGTGTGTTCCAATTACAGAGGGATCACCCTCCTAAGCCTCCCCGGTAAGGTCTACTCCAGGGTGCTGGAGAGGAGGATCCGGCCGATAGTTGAACCTTGGATCCAGGAGGAACAATGCGGTTTTCGTCCTGGTCGTGGCACACTGGACCAGCTCTATACCCTCCGTCGGGTGCTTGAGGGTTCGTGGGAGTTCGCCCAACCAGTCCACATGTGTTTTGTGGACTTGGAGAAGGCGTTCGACCGCGTCCCTCGTGGTGCCCTGTGGGGGGTGCTCCGGGAGTATGGGGTCCGGGGCCCTCTGCTAAGGGCTGTCCGTTCCCTGTATGACGCAGCAGGAGCTTGGTTTGCATTGCCGGCAGTAAGTCAGACCTGTTCCCGGTGCGTGTTGGTCTCCGCCAGGGCTGCCCTTTGTCACCGGTTCTGTTCATTACTTTTATGGACAGAATTTCTAGGCGCAGCCAGGGGCCGGAGGGTGTCCGGTTTGGGAGCCTCAGGATCTCATCTCTGCTGTTTGCAGATGATGTTGTTCTGATGGCTTCAACAAATCAGGACCTTCAGCTGCTCTGGGGCGGTTTGCAGCCGAGTGTGTAGCGGCCGGGATGAAGGATCAGCACCTCCAAATCCGAGGCCATGGTTCTTCACCGGAAAAAAGTGGCTTCCCCTCTACAGGTCGGTGGGGAGTCCTTACCTCAAGTGGAGGAGTTCAAGTATCTCGGGGTCTTGTTCATGAGTGAGGGACGGATGGAGCGTGAGATCGACAGACGGATCGGTGCGGCGTCAGCAGTGATGCGGTCGCTGTATCGGTCTGTCGTGGTGAAGAGGGAGCTGAGTCGGGGCAAAGCTCTCGATTTACCGATCGATCTGCGTTCCCACCCTCACCTATGGTCATGAGATTTGGGTAATGACCGAAAGGACAAGATCGCGAATACAAGCGGCCGAAATGAGTAATCCTTCGCAGGGTGGCTGGGTGCACCCTGCGAGATCGGGTGAGGAGCTCAGTTACCCGAGAGGAGCTCGGAGTAGAGTCGCTGCTCCTTCACGTCGAAAGGAGCAGCTGAGGTGGCTAGGCCTGGCCTGGTGTCGCCTCGGGGTCCCCCCAGAACAGCTGGAGGAGGTGTGTGTGGACCGGGAAGTTTGGGCATCTCTTCAATTTAAATATAAGTATAAACAGAGGACACTTAACTTGTACAAAGACGAATGTGAAAAACGTTAGTGATGTAGTGGTGCGGCGATGGTGATGGGAGCGGTGGCGGGACTGTCTGGTTGTGTGGCGTGTACCTATGCATGCGTATGGGTGTGTGTGTATGGGTGCATACGGGCATGCTTACAGTATGTAAAACAAAAATATAATTTAAAAAAAAGTAACAAAGAGGAAAAAAATTAAATCAATAATAATAATAAAATCATTAAAGATTCCTTAGTGTAGGGTAAGCAGGTGCTGGGCAGCTGTGAGAGGTCATACATCTCTCAACAGCTGCCCACACAAACCTCGCTTTTTTAACACACCATACAGCATAGGGCTCATCACGAATATACACATCCTCTTCAGTATAGGGTAAGCAGGAGTGGGGGAATGTCTGGGGCGTAGCACCTCTGGACTTCTGCTAACTCCTGTCTCTTTTTTAAACACACCACCTATTTTAGGGCCTAACACAGTCAATCACAAATGTAGGACAAGCAGGTGCTGGGCAGCTGTGAGAGTGTAAACATCTTTCGACAGATGCCCACTCAAACCTTGTTTTTTAATGCAATACACAGCATAGGGCTCATCACAAATACATCCATACATCCTCCTCTTCTTCCTTTTGTGTGTGTGCTGTGTGTGTGCCTGTGTGTGCCCGTGCATGCCTGCCTGTGTGCGTGTGTGTGCGTTGTGTGGTCTGGTGGCCTCGTCGTTGTTTCCTTTGCCACTGTTGTCACCATTGCATCTCTGTTGTTTTAGCAAACAATCATTAATAATAATAGTAATAATAATAATAAAAATAAATAAATAAAAAGTTTGAAAGTTGATTACATCTGGTTGGTGTGTGTGTGTGTGTGTGTGTGTGTGTGTGTGTGTGTGTGTGTGTGTGTGTGTGTTCTTGTAATTACGACATTGTGAGGACTAGTTTGAGTTTTATGTGTATGTATATGTATATGAGTGTATATGTGTACATGTGTGTATATGTGTGCATATGTGTGTATATGTATATGTGTGTATATGTATATGAAATTGTTTTTTTTGTTGTTTTTTACATCGGTTAGGCCATCTAGTTTGTAAGTTTTTTTCAAGAATGGGGTAGGAGTTTTTAAGATTTTTTTTTCTTCATCCAACTCCTGTTCTTCTTTTCATGGAATGTATTGTTTGTTTTTTGTTGGATTGTTGCTTTATTTTAGGTTGCATTACCTTGAAAAAAGAAAAAAAAAATGGAAAAAAAATAAACGTGCAGAGAAGAAGCTCTTTGGATCCAGGCTTTTAAGCTGTTTGAGAGGTGTAACACCTCCAAAATCCGTTTTAAAAAGTGTTTTTTGGAGTCGCCCCTGGCCACCAGGGGGTGCTGAACCAGGGTCAATCCCCAAGGTAGCACGCTATCCCTCTAATCCAGTTTCGCGTAGTAGTCCAAAGACATGGTTGAGATATGTTTCTTGAGGTGGTACTTGGTGTGAAAAGAGAGAACCACTGCGCTAGTGCAAGCACATTCAGTGCAATATTAGTATCAGTGCCAATTATATTTCCATGTGTTGTTTTTGTTTTGGTCAGTACTCTAGTAGAAGGTCAGGTTCAAAGCCTGTTATCAAAGTAGAGCAGACAAAAACACAAATGAACAACTAGGCTTCGAAAAATTGCTACACTGAACCACAAAAAACAAAGGAACCAAAACACGTTTCCAGCTCTTTTTATAAGTAACCGAATGGAAGGGTGCTAGTAAGCAGCCATAACTTCAAATGCATGTAAACATTACTTAATTTCTGACTGGCAAGCAACAAAGGTTTTTTATCAGGCTTAATAATGACAGAGACATGACCATTTACTTTATGTTACTTAATTTATTAATAAATATTTCTTGTTTTAGTTTCGGGTATTTTTGTTAAAGGGGGGGTATTATGCAAAATCGACTTTTTCAAGCTTTACATCATGTTATGATGTCATTCCCTCATTAAAAACATGCCTGAAGTGTTGCCTTAGCACATTCACGTATTTTCGAGTAGTCTGTAAAAACTCTGATGGCGGCCATTTTAGGGATAAAACGCCTGATTCCTTCAGGGAACGCCCTCGACCTCCAGGATACGCCTCCGACCTTTCGTCACCAGCCGAGTAACCAACCACTGCCCCTCAGCAGAACCTCCTCCCCGCAGTGTCTAGCCCTAAGACGTAAACAGAGTCATCATGGAGGATTAGCTTCATGTGTTGTGAACCGGAGTTACAGCAGTTCTGAAACTTTTACAAAGACACACATCAGTGTTTCTGTTACCGAAACACCCAGGATTCAAACCGGTGACAAGAACGCTTATTTCAGCGGCTGGTTCTGAGCTGGGAATGTCTTAGGGCCTTGATGATGCACAGAGCCTCCGGAGAAAGCTAATGCTAAGCTAAACCTCGAGTCATCGCGTGGAAACGAGAAATATGCACAAATAAAGTCAATAAAACCACCACACACATAAAGAACCGTTTAACAATGATCACACACGGAGCCTGGCTTGTTGATTTGGAAGTTTATTGCTCACATTTCATCTACAATGGGTCATAGACGAGTGGCTTTCTCCCGGAGCTAACAAGCTAGCCGCGACAAGCTAACGGGAAAATTCACTGAATACAAGCAGCATATTATGCACTAAAAACGCCACTAAAACAGGCAACTGCTTGAAGCAGCCTTTATGATGATCACACACGGAGCCTGGCTTATTGATTTTGTAGTTTATTGCTCACATTTCATCTACAGTGAGTCGTAGCCGAGTGGTTTTCTCCCGGAGCTAAGGCACTATTAGCCGCGACAAGCTAACAACCTTCACCTTCACAACATTCATTGAAAACAGGCAGCATATTATGCACAAATAACGTCAATAAAGCAGAAACTACTCGAAGCAGCCTTTACGATGATCACACAATGAGCCTGGCTTTACACATTTGTGGTTTATTGCAGACTTTTCATCAACAATGAGCTGTAGTCGATTATAACAAGCTAACGGGTAACCTCGAAAAAACATTGTCCACCTGCACAGATAATGTCCGTCTTTGAATCGTATGGGCTCCTGCAGATCCTGGTGTCGTCCATGGGGGTATAGTTAGAGATCCATAGGGCATGGCAGTTACAAAGAGAAGCCTCCAAACAGCAGTTATTTTTCAGGCAAGAGCCCCTTCCAAGCGTCCGGTGTGGAAGGTTCGTCTTCAAATCACATCCTGTGTGGCCATTGTTCACAAAGTGATAAACAGTAGCTCCTTTCCAACAATAAAAAATAAAATGCACCGATCGTAGTTTCAATACTGTTGAGACAACGAGCGGAGTGTTGTGATGCCACAGACAGCGTGTGGAGGGGGCATGTCGGAAAGGGTCAGAGGTTCTTAAAGAGACAGAGGCCTATTTCAAGCCATTTGCTACCGCCATTTTGAAAGAGCAATTTTATACAAGGCAGTTATTCTAATTTACTGCATTGACAGACCAACAGAAAGTTTCGTCATCATTGTAGTGTGATATAGACTGGTGCTATGGGACTGAAAAAAGCACAATACCCCCTCTTTAAAAATGGATCACTTTGGACATTCGTCCAAGGCACGTATTTAGACAGTTCCACAGACAGTAAGCAGGTAAACAATCACACTGTTCGGAGAACCTCTAAAATAAGACACTTCCAAGCAATGGAGAAGGGCTGAAGTTGCTTCCAAAGGGGAGGCTTGATTGAACCAGAAATCTATTGAAAGGCATGTTTAGATTTTGATGGCTAAACGAATGTGCACCATTTCAGAGGATCAGAGGAGACAGAGGGCAGACAGCCAGGTTTCTTCTGAGTGCTACAGTTTCCCCGACTTCCAAGGTCATGCGGATCAGGTTGACACACAGTAGCAGAGTGGCTTAGTCGCAGCCCTTTAGGACTGACACCTGAACACTATTTCATTGTACACTTGTACAATGACAATAAAGCACTTACTTACTTCAAACAAAATAGCAACACAGATCAATCTGATACATCTGATAAGAGACGCATCATGCACGTCAGGAGACCATTTGAAAATAAGACACAATGACTGTAATAAAAGAATCAGTAGAGAATCTATCTTTTTGGGAAACTGAACTCTTAAAGGATTCTTGGCAACTTTTATAGAGATCCTCTTAACTTCTTTCATTTGTTTGTTGGTTTCGCTAGTTTGTCTGCAAAATATTGCTCTAAAATTATTGGAGCTAAAGAGACAAGAGTTTTCGTTGATGCCTTCTGGACATCATTTTACATGTACATTCTCGGAAAATGAATAGTTTCTCCAACTCTTTTATCCCCTCTGCCTCTGGTTTGTCGAATTCTGAAGGGTGTTTAATTCCTTAAGTAAGGCCGATGATCGGAAACATGTTCTATTTCATTATCATAATGGAACTGTTGTTGATCTCATTTAAAGCTGAACTAAAGACATATTCATGTTTTGTGTTAAATCTTGTGTAGTTTTATTGTGTTTTTAAATGTAGCACTTTGAGATTCCTTGGAATGAAAAGTGCATTATAAATTACATCTTTTCTAACTATTTATTATCTTTGAGCCTTTACTCTTGTCTGAACTGTTGGGTTTGATACACTGTGTGTTCGTGAAATATTCTGAGGTTTGAGCCAAATGATCTTGGAGAAACATGAAGGAAACACTGGATCTCTTGGCACTACAACCAAACATTAGAGCATGTAACTTTTTTTTCAGTGTGGTATATTTTATGGTCAGTCAGAGTAAGATTTGTCTCCCCATGTACGAGGTCAACGTGTTCAAATCAAAAACCGAGACTGTCCAACAGAAAACGACACAAGTGGTCGTTTGTCTTATCCCTTAATTACAACCATATAAGACGTTTACTAAAACAGCGCCCCCAAGCTCCCATTGAGGGTATGTACATTTACATTACATTTAACCCGATTCAGAAACGACTTTATTTTACGTAGTGTTTTGCGATGACGATTCCCATACTCAAACGCAAAGAAATAAATCACAAACTTGCAAAATTAGCCCCACATGCAATAAGTAAAGCCGTCCCAGGTCTTCAGCCCCGCCACACATGTGGAGGAACTGAACGTCCAGCGGTGCCAAAGGCTCTCCAAGCGCGCTCTGCGCTATTACGCATCACACCTCCCCAACCGCAGCAGCGGCGACTATTCACCACTCTCATCATTTATTACATTATATGTGTGAGCTATAGGTTATCGCCATTTTACTCACAACAACAGCGACACCAAAGCACAACTCACCACTGACGCCTTCCTGTCTTCTCCTCCATATGCGTCACTGCCAACTCCATAAACTCTCCTGTCACTTCCATCTCTGTCCTCAAACGTCCTCGTGTCAGACTCCGTGTCACCCGTACGTCCGGTTGTCCGGTGACCGCGGCGAGCCTCGGATCCGCCCCGGGTTCCAGTGCGTCTGATGCGGGTAAACACCTCTGTCACCCCGACAAAGTCAGGCCTCGGCTCCGCTGCTGTTCTCCACAAAGTCCTGCGTCTCTGTCAGAGTTCCTCTGGAAAACGAGCTGCCAAATGTCCTGATCAAACTGAGCTCGTTCATTTCTCCGCAGTTTCGTCATTTAAGGATAAAAATATAAAACATCACAGCTGTGTTTAGGTCGCGGGTTTTTCCAACTAGATTTGACGGACAGGCGCTCTGTCCAATGAAAACATGTGAATCAGCTCGAGGGCGTTTGGGCAGGTGAGCCTGCGCTCTGATTGGCTGAAGGGTCAGCTACGTCATATCCAGTAATATTTGTTAATAATTATCATCATTATATTATAAACAATCTGAAATAAACTGTTGCAAAGCATTTCCTCTGATGCCTGTGATTTATATGGACAATGTTGCACATTTTATTATTTTTCTATTCAAAATAAATATCTTGGTCACAATAATCATTCTACCCATATGTGTTTCTATGACATAATGAGCTAAACACATGATGCAGATTAAAGGTTAAGATCATTTATGTGTCATTACAAAATGTGTCTCTGCATGTGGCCCCTCCTTCGACTGAGGCGACCTGTCAGGAGCAGTGGGCAGGAGCGTGTAGCATCTGGGGACCATCTCCAGATGTGGAGCCAGGCTGATGGTCAGAATCACCTGCTGGAGGATTCACCTAATGCACATGTTTTATGTTTAAAGCAAATGTAATAGAGACACTGCAGATGTGGCACTTTGTGTTCAGTGTGAATGTTTTGTCATGTCTGATTGTGTGTGCGCAGATGAGCGGCTCTGTCGCCAAGAAAAAAGACAAATCCCCCTTTGGAGCTAAAGACGTTTATCTTATCTTATCATATCTTATCTTTTGTTGGGGTGCAGGTGAATTCCACACTGAAAGGGAATTTAACCCAGGACCCTCTTGCTGTGAGGCCAGAGCACAAACCACTCAGCCACATGTGCCGCCATCATGTAAATCATACAGACGACTGTCAAGTGTGTTTTAATAAAATATAGAAATGTAAACATGACTTTATCAAATAGTAATGAGGAGGTTGCATTATTTCTGATCTGTTTTGTGCAGAGGAACATCATCATCATTCCCTATGATGTAAACTCTAATGAACAGCTGCAGGGACAGATGTGCTTCATGGAGTTCTGGACAGTCCAGTTGTGTCCAGTTCTTTAGGTTCCTTTGTGAGCCAGTGTACGACACTGAGATGGTCAAATGTACACACTCACTGTTATGTTACATGACTTAACACTTGTGATCCACATGTGGCTGTGGCTCCTCCTGTGGCTCCTCCTGTGGCTCCTCCTGTGGCTCCTCCTGTGACTCCTCCTGTGGCTTCTCCTGTGGCTCCTCCTGTGGCTTCTCCTGTGGCTCCTCCTGTGGCTCCTCCTGTGGCTCCTCCTGTGACTCCTCCTGTGGTTTCTCCTGTGGCTTCTCCTGTGGCTCCTCCTGTGGCTCCTCCTGTGGCTCCTCCTGTGGCTCCTCCTGTGACTCCTCCTGTGGCTTCTCCTGTGGCTTCTCCTGTGGCTCCTCCTGTGGCTCCTCCTGTGGCTCCTCTTGTAGCTTCTCCTGAGGCTTCTCCTGTGAGCTCCACTGACATCACATATGAGGTGTGTTTAAGATGCCGTTGCGGCTCGCCTGGATGATCGGCGAGAGTAGCCGGCGCAACGGGGGCGGAGAAAAAAAGTCTGAAGCCCATCCGACCCTCCACATGCAGAGAACAACGAGAGTGGCCTCTGATCACGCAGCGTCTCGTTCAGGTATCGCGTTCATTTAAAGTTTATCCTAAATTAAAGTCATTCACCTCCTGCTCTGTTTCCTTTACTCCAGAGACATCATTCTTCATCAGAGAAAACTTTCCCATTCGTTTGTTTGTTCAAGTTTGTGAGATAAAACACGTCCTTTTAAATCATTAGTTTGTTCTGAAAAGCATCAAACATGAGCTCTATTTTAGGGGCGATGCATAACTTTAATAGTTTCAGTCATAGTTTATTTGTTCAGATCTAAAGAGGAGAGGAGAGAGGAGGGGGTCACATGTTTGTGATCACACAGACTCGTATCCAATCACCTGAGCGTGAGCCGTGGACAGATGGACGTTTTCCCATCATGCACGGGGCCGTGGAGCCGCTGCAGTTCCTCTGGAGAGATGCAGCGGCTGATCAAGTCGGCTGCTCTCGTTGGGGTCTCACGATCTTTCCGTGCCCCACGTGCCCGTGACATCAGAGCCCGTCTGGAGCAAGTTGGACAGAAATCTAACCGGCATGCGCCGTGCGTCTGCAGTCGGCTGTAAAAACTGCGTCTGTCTGGCTCATCTCAAACACACCTCGTATCAACCAACACACACACATGCACCCACATGTATGTGCGAACCCTCACGGTCCAGATGAAACGTGACATGATGAAAACTATAAGAATTATGTTTTTGTTTCTTAATTTTATCATAACCCCTGAGTAAATGTTTGTCTGATTAAGGTTTAGTGTTGATAAAGCAGAGAAAAAACATAAAACAATGTTGAAAATTCTGATATATGTAAAAAATACCCCAGAAAAAAATAAATCACAATTCTTTTGATAAGACACAAGAAAATTAATACAAGTTTAGATTCATTGTGCTTTGATTCATTTTTATTTTTTTCTTCAGTTTGCCGCTTGCAGATTTACTCAGTAAAAAGAGAACTATACACTTGAGTACAGATACTACTTCAAAATAATATTACAGTAAAAGTAAAAAACTCAAATAACAATTAAAAATATAAATAAATGGATCCCAGAAAGAATAGTTATTGCTGTGGTAAATATATAAATGCATAAGTAGTAGATAATAAGAAATGTATAAATAAATAAATAAATCAAATCAAATACATAAACCCCTTTCTTTTTTCTTCCCTCCTGTGCACCTTTTGCTATAGGGTTAAATCCTGCTTTAGTCCATATAAATCACAGGCATCAGAGGAAATGCTTTGCAACAGTTTATTTCAGATTGTTTATAATATAATGATGATAATTATTAACAAATATTTCTGGATATGACGTAGCTGACCCTTCAGCCAATCAGAGCGCAGGCTCACCTGCCCAAACGCCCTCGAGCTGATTCACATGTTTTCATTGGGCAGAGCGAGTGTCCGTCAAACCTAGTTGGAAAAACCCGCGAGCTAAACACAGCTGTGATGTTTTATATTTTTATCCTTAAATGACGAAACTGCGGAGAAATGAACGAGCTCAGTTTGATCAGGACATTTGGCAGCACGTTTTCCAGAGGAACTCTGACAGAGATACGGGACTTTGTGGAGAACAGCAGCGGAGCCGAGGCCTGACTTTGTCGGGGTGACAGAGGTGTTTCCCCGCATCAGACGCACTGGAACCCGGGGCGGATCCGAGGATCGCCGCGGTCACCGGACAACCGGACGTACGGGTGACACGGAGTCTGACACGAGGACGTTTGAGGACAGAGATGGAAGTGACAGGAGAGTTTATGGAGTTGGCAGTGACGCATATGGAGGAGAAGACAGGAAGGCGTCAGTGGTGAGTTGTGCTTTGGTGTCGCTGTTGTTGTGAGTAAAATGGCGATAACCTATAGCTCACACATATAATGTAATAAATGATGAGAGTGGTGAATAGTCGCCGCTGCTGCGGTTGGGGAGGTGTGATGCGTAATAGCGCAGAGCGCGCTTGGAGAGCCTTTGGCACCGCTGGACGTTCAGTTCCTCCACAGGTGTGGCGGGGCTGAAGATCTGGGGCTGCTTTACTTATTGTATGTGGGGCTAATTTTGCAAGTTTGTGATTTATTTCTTTGCGTTTGAGTATGGGAATCGTCATCGCAAAACACTACGTAAAATAAAGTCGTTTCTGAATCGGGTTAAATGTAATGTAAATGTACATACCCTCAATGGGAGCTTGGGGGCGCTGTTTTAGTAAACGTCTTATATGGTCGTAATTAAGGGATAAGACAAACGACCACTTGTGTTGTATGGATTTGGAGCAATGGCCGCTGGCTGCCCTGCTTTTTGACCACAAACGTGGGGGCCGCCATTGCTCCGCCGTTGCTGCAGTACCTCCATATCGCCGCTAGGCCCCCATTGAAAAGCATTGGAGTTTAGACACGTTAAAAACTACTTTAAAGCCTGGTTTCAATTGTTTCAACGCTAGACTAGGCTAGATATTCCTCCTGAGATAACGCTGGGTTAATAACAATATAAGAAACCAGGCTGGTTTTCGTAATATGATTTTTTGAAATCTCGTACTTAACGAGGCTCGGACTGTTAGCATTGGAGCAGCGCGAGCTACACGTCACGCAAGGGCCGAGTCTACGGTGAAAATCCCGCCCGTATGTCCTTTTTAGGAACATGCTTCGTCAGAGCTGGGGAGGAGGAGTCTGTAAATCCGCCATGAATTGCCCCACGGCCGTGGTCAATCTGGTAAACGGGGAGGAGTGAGCATAAGATGTCCATTTTTTTTTACAGTCTATGATTTGGAGGACTTGTTGGAAAAACCAGTTCAAAGAAAATTTGCAAAAAATGTTTATGTTTACATTTTTAGTTTTGGTTCTCAAGATGATTTAAATTAGTGCCCCCAGTTGTTTGAGCTCAGAGACCGAAGTCTGGAGATTCTTAGCTTTCAAATGCGCAATGACATGTTCACATATAGTCAAAGATGTGCATGTGAACTGAAGCATTTCTTGGTTATATTCTTATTTATTGAATCCTGCTCACATAAACTGACAATGCTGTGTTGAAATGAAGCTATCTGACCTTGTGTGGTCTGATTTGGCGACATGTCCGTCCCACTTTGGCCGAAGGTGGAGCCCGGAAGTGTCCTTTATACGTGTACAAAGTAGCATCTAATGTGAAAGTGTTTTGAGTCTCAAAATGAAAAAGAAGATAATTTGCGAGTGTTTTTTGCTCTATATCCTGTGTTTGTCTGAAACCGATTCCACAGAAGGTAATTACTTTTACTTTACTTGCTTTGGCACATCTTTTAAAACTGATATCTACGTATGTATTCTATTTCAATTGAGCTTGAGTGTTTGAGATCCCAACTGATCTGGCACTGGACTTGGCTGGTACAGACTAGGTTTTCACTACAAATCCTTTTCTTTTTTGCCCCATGTGTCTCTGATCTACTGTGTGTACTTTGATAAAAGTGTGGAGTCTTTTGGTGGACAGTGTCATGATACTGCAAAAAGTGTGAAAAGTCTTTCGATGTAGGAGTTAAAGCTGGACAAGGTAAATTATGCTGTGCCAATATGAGATGAATCTTAAAAATGTATCTAAGGCACAATTAAGCAGAGAGACATGACGGATGATATCTAAATAGTTTTAATTTCCATTGTTTGTGGTGTGTTTGTGATCATGAACTTTGTAAAGTTTATGATCCGTAACCAGGGACAAATGATGGATACAACTATATAAACGTACTTACATTGTTGCCATCTCTGTCGGTGGAGCATCGCCTAAGCATACTGAATCAAACTGGCTTTCCAATCTATTCATTATGTTAAATTTATTTACTTACCTTTTAGTCAGAAATTGGTAGATGTTGGTTATTCAGTGTTTGGCCTGGTTTTGTTGCTCATCAGGTTAAAGGACCCATGACAAATAAGGTTGAATCATGCAAAGCACTCTGGAGTTTATAGCAAATGCATTTCAAACAAACAAAGCAAACCACATGTGGTAAAACATCTCCAAACGCGACTGGTGCTGGTTTATGGACTTAATGTGGACATGTCCTGCATAATTGTAACAAATACATCTGATGTTAGGCACCATGGCGTCAATTTTTTCAAACTCATAATAATATTTGTGATGGGCTTTAAAAATGTGGAGGGCGTGTAGTCAACAAAATTCAGGAAGCACAGATTGTAGCAACGACCAAAGTACATAAAACTGTTACTAAATCTTTTTGACAAGGTAGCAAAAATCAGATGTGGATTAAAGTAACTACAGTTTTGTTCATTTTTCAGCCCATACATGAAAATACAGTATCTTCCTTGTTGGTAGATGTATTGTCAACAGGTTGTAAAGTTTTATAACAATTTATTTGAAATTCATGGGTTTTTTTTGGGTTGCGGCTTGTCGTCGGAGGATCATGGCAACATAGCAGTTGAGAAACACTGGTTTAGATGTTAACTGCAACATCAGCTTAGGACGGACAGTTCAGATAGATTTCCTCTGACTGTGAAGATTACAAATCACCATACCAACAAAGATAGATAATATATTAATGTTTTGTGCACATTAGATTAGGCTATCTCTGTCCCAGCTTGGACATATGATATGTCGTACAGTAATACAGCATCACACTGATAACCTTTCTCTCTTTGAAGCACAGGCAAAGCGTGGTCAACACTAAAAAAGTAGGTTCCTGATTTCATTCCGTCCAGAAGGGTTTCCTCCATCATCAAACTAAAAACATGCATGTAAAAGGTTGATCCTCCAGCTTTGACTATGAGTTCCACTCAAAATCTGCAGATGGGTCATTGTGGTCACCCACTGCTACTGACGGGTTGCCCTATTTAAAGATAAAGGATAACTTTCCCAAGGAGGGAGCAATAACAATAACATTTACCTTAACCTTATCTTGACCTCACTCATGCATTACTATGAGTGAGGTCATAGTAGCAGAGAAGCAGAGACTTGTTAACGGACAAAAGAAAATAAGTGCAGAAATGGGTCTCTTGTCTCTTGTCTAACTAAAACAGATTTCTACACAATTGTGTCACTGTAAACTGTAAAAGTTTCACGACAAATATGTGCTACTGGTGTGCATTTGCTCATGTGGCTTATCCATGCTTTCTGCAGTCATGATGTTTTTTCCATAGGGGCTGAACATGGAAATGATGGTCCCATTTTATTCGTGAGAATATTTCATTGAAAACGTCTGTATATTCTCCGCCTTCCCCCATGTTTAAAATGTATGAGTTAATGTTTGATCGTGGTCTTTTGTCCTGCACTTCTTAAGTTCAGATTTTTATGACACAGTTCTTTTTATCTCTACTCGAGTAATGCTATTTTGAAGTAATGGTACTCTTTTTTAAAAATAAAACATTAAGTAAATATATTAATGAGAAAAGCTTCATGCATTTTTATTTTCCTTCTTTCTTATTTTACCAGACTTGTTCTCAACTTCTACTCCTTCACACAATTCCCAACGAACTTCTCTGAAAGGCAATGGAGTGGAAAATGGTACCTCCTCGAGTTCTGAAGATTCTGGATCTCCATCTGAAAATGATGCACTTACTGGCTCTAAAGTCTATGAATTTCGAGAAGGTAGTAAAGTTTTTTTTTTTTTTTTTTTTCGCAAGGGAGAGAACAAGCACTAGACTTTCATTTCACTTTCATTTCTGTATACAAAGTGACTAAGGTTTAAAAGAAAAAGATGTGTCTTTTAGAGAAGCCATCATATAGTCATCCTCACAAATAAAATAAACATTGTTTTTTGTGATATGATTTGGCTCATTGACTTTCACAATCCTAAAAATACAAATTAGCATTGTTAGGAAATAATCAAAAATTTAGATAAATGTGGACAAAGACAACCTTGTATAACGTCTTGTATAAATTTGACAATGAAATAATATGAATCTTATTTTATAATGTTGTTCCTCCCTTTAAACAGACTTGTCCACAAGAAGTGCAAATGATGGCTTATTTTCATATACAACTGAACATACAAGATATCTCGGAAGAACTCCTGAAGCAGAAACTAGAGCTATGAGTGAAACATTTACTCGGTCAGAAGGTTCTGAAGCATCCGCCGAAGAAGTTAACTCTGATGCTTCCAAACATTCTGGGTCAAATAAAGAACACTTCCCGAGTGCAGTGCCAACAAGAAACAGTATTACAGTCACAAATTCCATTACGATCAATGTTACAAAAACTAGTGTAGTCCCAAAAGCCACCACTAAACTAACACCACTTGAAGGATCTTTTCATGAGAAAGGAATACCTACTAGGTCTAAAAGCGTAAATTTAACCCATACATGGCCTGATGAAATGGCTGGTTCATCTTTTCAAGAGGATCACTCTAATGACCTAAAAGATTCTGCAACTCAATCAAGAAATTTAAAAAGCGTGATCACGACCACCAATACTACAAAAACCACAACCCTCACAAATGTTTCACCTCTCTCCAGGACGAGCGTAGCCCCACCAACCACAACTGAAGACACAATCGCATCCAAAACCAATGAAAGTACCACAGGCCTTACAGAATTGTCTTCTGAAGAAAGTAATTACACTACAACTGCGCCAATTGAAATATCAGTATCAACTTCTCGAGAGGAAACCATCAGTGTATCAAATGGCTCAAATTCTCTAGAAGGCAATTTCGCAAGTGCAGCACCAACTAAATCTATAAATATAGTCCCCAAAACCTCCACTACTGTAACACCAGCCACCAGAACTATTGCAAACCCATCAACCAACAGTAGAGAAACACCAACATCCAAAGCCACAGCAGAATTGACAAACAGTTTTGGATTATCATCTGAAGATGCGATTGCTGTGCCAACTGGTATATTAGTATCTTTTTCTCAAAAAGAAACGTCCAGTGTACGAAATGTTTCAGATTCTCAAGGAGGAAATTTCACAAATGCTGTACCAAACGCACCCCATGAATTGTCTGAATCATCTTCTCAAGAACATACCTTGACTATATTAGAAGTTTCTGGATCCCCAACGGTTGTTTCAGCAAATTCCAGAACAAGTATAGGCCTATCAACCACAGCTCAAGATACAATAACATCCAAAATCAATGAAAGTACCAAAGACATTCCAGATTTATTATCTGAAGAAGATAATTATACGACGCCTGCGCCAATTGAAACATCAGTATTGTCTTCACAAGAAGCAACCTCCAATATATCAGAAGTTTCAGATTCTCATGAACGAAATTTCACAAGAGGAGCACCCACCACACTCATAAGCAAAGCAACACTGATATCAAAAGCTGCTGGTCAATCGACAGACATCTCTGGATTATCATCAGGAGAAAGAAACAACACTAGTTCGAAACTACATGAAATGTCTAAATCATCGTCTCAGGAACATACCTCCACTGAATTGGAAGGTTCTGGATCATTAGTGGGCAATTCAACTGGTGTAGCAACTGCTACTAATACAAATAGATTAGCCAAAGCCCCCACAGTTGTTCATCCTCTCTTCAAGAATAGAGTAGCCCAATTGCCTTCAACTAAAAACAAAATAACAACCGAAACCACCAAAATTACCACGGAAATATCGCGATCATTGTCTCAAGCCAAAACCTCCAATTTATCAGATAGTTCAGATTCTCCCAAAGGAAATTTCACAGGAACAGCACAAATCACACCAAGAAGTAGATTCCCCACAACCTCAACTGCTGTTACACAAACCACCAGTACATTTACAGATCAAACATCAACAAACAAAGAAACATCAACACTGAAAATCACTGCAGCAGTGACACACATTTCTGGATTGTCATCAGAAGCAAGAAACCACACTAGTTCAACACCTAATGAAACATCTGGATTATCTTCTCATACCGCTAATGGATTGAGAGGTTCTGGATCTCAAGAAGGCAATTTAACAAGTGTGACACCCACAAGGAAAAATAGGTTAATGACAGTTTTTTCACCCATTTCCGGGGGAAGTGTTGCTGTATCAACCGCAACTAAAGACATACTAACATCCAAAACCAATGAAAGCACTATAGACATTGCAGAATTATCTTCTGAAGAAGGTAATTATACTACGGCTGCACCAATTGAAATATCAGTATTGTCTTCTCAAGAAGTAACCTCCACTATATCAGAAGTTTCCGATTTCGAAGACGGCAATTTCACAACAGAAGTACCAACAACACCCACAAGTAGATTCCCCACAAACTCAAGTACTGTTTTACTAACTACCAGAACTGTTGCAGACCAATCAACCAACTATAAAGAAACATCAACACTCAAAACCAATGCAGAAGTGAAGGATATTTCTGCATTGTCATTGGAAGAAAATAACCACAT
The DNA here is from genome assembly GCF_951799975.1 of Gobius niger. Classification (NCBI taxonomy): domain Eukaryota; kingdom Metazoa; phylum Chordata; class Actinopteri; order Gobiiformes; family Gobiidae; genus Gobius; species Gobius niger. The sequence goes on from NC_136868.1 coordinate 29,847,406, forward strand.
GAGTTCTACACCCGATGAAACGCCTGGATCATCTCAAGATCATGAATCTACTGGATTAGATGGTCCTGGACCTCAAGAAGGCAATTTATCACATGTAGCACCCACAACGACAGGTCGGTTAACCACCATTTTTTCACCCATTTCCGGGGGAAGTGTTGCTGTATCAACCACAACTAACGACACACTAACATCCAAAACCAATGAAAGCACCATAGACATTGCAGAGCTATCTTCTGAAGAAGGTAATTATACTACGGCTGCACCAATTGAAATATCAGTATTGTCTTCTCAAGAAGTAACCTCCACTATATCAGAAGTTTCCGATTTCGAAGAAGGCAATTTCACAACAGAAGTACCAACAACACCCACAAGTAGATTCCCCACAAACTCAAGTACTGTTTTACTAACTACCAGAACTGTTGCAAACCAATCAACCAACTATAAAGAAACATCAACACTCAAAACTAATGCAGAAGTGAAGGATATTTCTGCATTGTCATTGGAAGAAAATAACCACATGAGTTCTACACCCGATGAAACGCCTGAATCATCTCAAGATCATCAATCTACTGGATTAGATGGTCCTGGACCTCAAGAAGGCAATTTAACACATGTAGCACCCACAAGGACAAGTCGGTTAACCACAATTTTTTCACCCATTTCCGGGGGAAGTGTTGCTGTATCAACCACAACTAACGACACACTAACATCCAAAACCAATGAAAGCACCATAGACATTGCAGAGCTATCTTCTGAAGAAGGTAATTATACTACGGCTGCACCAGTTGAAATATCAGTATTGTCTTCTCAAGAAGTAACCTCCACTATATCAGAAGTTTCCGATTTCAAAGAAGGCAATTTCACTACAGAAGTACCAACAACACCCACAAGTAGATTCCCCACAAACTCAAGTACTATTTTACTAACTACCAGAACTGTTGCAGACCAATCAACCAACTATAAAGAAACATCAACACTCAAAACCAATGCAGAAATGAAGGATTTTTCAGCATTGTCATTGGAAGAAAATAACCACATGAGTTCTACACCCGATGAAACGCCTGGATCATCTCAAGATCATGAATCCACTGGATTAGATGGTCCTGGACCTCAAGAAGGCAATTTATCACATGTAGCACCCACAACGACAGGTCGGTTAACCACAATTTTTTCACCCATTTCCGGGGGAAGTGTTGCTGTATCAACCACAACTAACGACACACTAACATCCAAAACCAATGAAAGCACCATAGACATTGCAGAGCTATCTTCTGAAGAAGGTAATTATACTACGGCTGCACCAATTGAAATATCAGTATTGTCTTCTCAAGAAGTAACCTCCACTATATCAGAAGTTTCCGATTTCGAAGAAGGCAATTTCACTACAGAAGTACCAACAACACCCACAAGTAGATTCCCCACAAACTCAAGTACTGTTTTACTAACTACCAGAACTGTTGCAGACCAATCAACCAACTATAAAGAAACATCAACACTCAAAACCAATGCAGAAGTGAAGGATATTTCTGCATTGTCATTGGAAGAAAATAACCACATGAGTTCTACACCCGATGAAACGCCTGGATCATCTCTAGATCATGAATCTACTGGATTAGATGGTCCTGGACCTCAAGAAGGCAATTTAACACATGTAGCACCCACAAGGACAAGTAGGTTAACCACAGTTTTTTCACCCATTTCCGGGGGAAGTGTTGCTGAATCAACCACAACTAACAACACACTAACATCCAAAACCAATGAAAGCACCATAGACATTGCAGAACTATCTTCTGAAGAAGGTAATTATGCTACAGCTGCACCAATTGAAATATCAGTATTGTCTTCTCAAGAAGTAACCTCCACTATATCAGAAGTTTCTGATTTCGAAGAAGGCAATTTCACTACAGAAGTACCAACAACACCCACAAGTAGATTCCCCACAAACTCAAGTACTGTTTTACTAACTACCAGAACTGTTGCAGACCAATCAACCAACTATAAAGAAACATCAACACTCAAAACTAATGCAGAAGTGAAGGATATTTCTGCATTGTCATTGGAAGAAAATAACCACATGAGTTCTACACCCGATGAAACACCTGGATCATCTCAAGATCATGAATCTACTGGATTAGATGGTCCTGGACCTCAAGAAGGCAATTTAACACATGTAGCACCCACAAGGACAAGTCGGTTAACCACAATTTTTTCACCCATTTCCGGGGGAAGTGTTGCTGTATCAACCACAACTAACGACACACTAACATCCAAAACCAATGAAAGCACCATAGACATTGCAGAGCTATCTTCTGAAGAAGGTAATTATACTACGGCTGCACCAATTGAAATATCAGTATTGTCTTCTCAAGAAGTAACCTCCACTATATCAGAGGTTTCCGATTTCGAAGAAGGCAATTTTACAACAGAAGTACCAACAACACCCACAAGTAGATTCCCCACAAACTCAAGTACTGTTTTACTAACTACCAGAACTGTTGCAAACCAATCAACCAACTATAAAGAAACATCAACACTCAAAACTAATGCAGAAGTGAAGGATATTTCTGCATTGTCATTGGAAGAAAATAACCACATGAGTTCTACACCCGATGAAACGCCTGAATCATCTCAAGATCATCAATCTACTGGATTAGATGGTCCTGGACCTCAAGAAGGCAATTTAACACATGTAGCACCCACAAGGACAAGTCGGTTAACCACAATTTTTTCACCCATTTCCGGGGGAAGTGTTGCTGTATCAACCACAACTAACGACACACTAACATCCAAAACCAATGAAAGCACCATAGACATTGCAGAGCTATCTTCTGAAGAAGGTAATTATACTACGGCTGCACCAATTGAAATATCAGTATTGTCTTCTCAAGAAGTAACCTCCACTATATCAGAAGTTTCCGATTTCGAAGAAGGCAATTTCACAACAGAAGTACCAACAACACCCACAAGTAGATTCCCCACAAACTCAAGTACTGTTTTACTAACTACCAGAACTGTTGCAGACCAATCAACCAACTATAAAGAAACATCAACACTCAAAACCAATGCAGAAGTGAAGGATATTTCTGCATTGTCATTGGAAGAAAATAACCACATGAGTTCTACACCCGATGAAACGCCTGGATCATCTCAAGATCATGAATCTACTGGATTAGATGGTCCTGGACCTCAAGAAGGCAATTTATCACATGTAGCACCCACAACGACAGGTCGGTTAACCACCATTTTTTCACCCATTTCCGGGGGAAGTGTTGCTGTATCAACCACAACTAACGACACACTAACATCCAAAACCAATGAAAGCACCATAGACATTGCAGAGCTATCTTCTGAAGAAGGTAATTATACTACAGCTGCACCAATTGAAATATCAGTATTGTCTTCTCAAGAAGTAACCTCCACTATATCAGAGGTTTCCGATTTCGAAGAAGGCAATTTTACAACAGAAGTACCAACAACACCCACAAGTAGATTCCCCACAAACTCAAGTACTGTTTTACTAACTACCAGAACTGTTGCAAACCAATCAACCAACTATAAAGAAACATCAACACTCAAAACTAATGCAGAAGTGAAGGATATTTCTGCATTGTCATTGGAAGAAAATAACCACATGAGTTCTACACCCGATGAAACGCCTGAATCATCTCAAGATCATCAATCTACTGGATTAGATGGTCCTGGACCTCAAGAAGGCAATTTAACACATGTAGCACCCACAAGGACAAGTCGGTTAACCACAATTTTTTCACCCATTTCCGGGGGAAGTGTTGCTGTATCAACCACAACTAACGACACACTAACATCCAAAACCAATGAAAGCACCATAGACATTGCAGAGCTATCTTCTGAAGAAGGTAATTATACTACGGCTGCACCAATTGAAATATCAGTATTGTCTTCTCAAGAAGTAACCTCCACTATATCAGAAGTTTCCGATTTCAAAGAAGGCAATTTCACTACAGAAGTACCAACAACACCCACAAGTAGATTCCCCACAAACTCAAGTACTGTTTTACTAACTACCAGAACTGTTGCAGACCAATCAACCAACTATAAAGAAACATCAACACTCAAAACCAATGCAGAAATGAAGGATTTTTCAGCATTGTCATTGGAAGAAAATAACCACATGAGTTCTACACCCGATGAAACGCCTGGATCATCTCAAGATCATGAATCCACTGGATTAGATGGTCCTGGACCTCAAGAAGGCAATTTATCACATGTAGCACCCACAACGACAGGTCGGTTAACCACAATTTTTTCACCCATTTCCGGGGGAAGTGTTGCTGTATCAACCACAACTAACGACACACTAACATCCAAAACCAATGAAAGCACCATAGACATTGCAGAGCTATCTTCTGAAGAAGGTAATTATACTACGGCTGCACCAATTGAAATATCAGTATTGTCTTCTCAAGAAGTAACCTCCACTATATCAGAGGTTTCCGATTTCGAAGAAGGCAATTTTACAACAGAAGTACCAACAACACCCACAAGTAGATTCCCCACAAACTCAAGTACTGTTTTACTAACTACCAGAACTGTTGCAAACCAATCAACCAACTATAAAGAAACATCAACACTCAAAACTAATGCAGAAGTGAAGGATATTTCTGCATTGTCATTGGAAGAAAATAACCACATGAGTTCTACACCCGATGAAACGCCTGAATCATCTCAAGATCATCAATCTACTGGATTAGATGGTCCTGGACCTCAAGAAGGCAATTTAACACATGTAGCACCCACAAGGACAAGTCGGTTAACCACAATTTTTTTACCCATTTCCGGGGGAAGTGTTGCTGTATCAACCACAACTAACGACACACTAACATCCAAAACCAATGAAAGCACCAGAGACATTGCAGAGCTATCTTCTGAAGAAGGTAATTATACTACGGCTGCACCAATTGAAATATCAGTATTGTCTTCTCAAGAAGTAACCTCCACTATATCAGAAGTTTCCGATTTCAAAGAAGGCAATTTCACTACAGAAGTACCAACAACACCCACAAGTAGATTCCCCACAAACTCAAGTACTGTTTTACTAACTACCAGAACTGTTGCAGACCAATCAACCAACTATAAAGAAACATCAACACTCAAAACCAATGCAGAAGTGAAGGATATTTCTGCATTGTTATTGGAAGAAAATAACCACATGAGTTCTACACCCGATGAAACGCCTGGATCATCTCAAGATCATGAATCTACTGGATTAGATGATCCTGGACCTCAAGAAGGCAATTTAACACATGTAGCACCCACAAGGACAAGTCGGTTAACCACCATTTTTTCACCCATTTCCGGGGGAAGTGTTGCTGTATCAACCACAACTAACGACACACTAACATCCAAAACCAATGAAAGCACCATAGACATTGCAGAGCTATCTTCTGAAGAAGGTAATTATACTACGGCTGCACCAATTGAAATATCAGTATTGTCTTCTCAAGAAGTAACCTCCACTATATCAGAAGTTTCCGATTTCGAAGAAGGCAATTTCACTACAGAAGTACCAACAACACCCACAAGTAGATTCCCCACAAACTCAAGTACTGTTTTACTAACTACCAGAACTGTTGCAGACCAATCAACCAACTATAAAGAAACATCAACACTCAAAACCAATGCAGAAGTGAAGGATATTTCTGCATTGTTATTGGAAGAAAATAACCACATGAGTTCTACATCCGATGAAATGCCTGGATCATTTCAAGATCATGAATCTACTGGATTAGATGGTCCTGGACCTCAAGAAGGCAATTTAACACATGTAGCACCCACAAGGACAAGTCGGTTAACCACAATTTTTTCACCCATTTCCGGGGGAAGTGTTGCTGTATCAACCACAACTAACGACACACTAACATCCAAAACCAATGAAAGCACCATAGACATTGCAGAGCTATCTTCTGAAGAAGGTAATTATACTACGGCTGCACCAATTGAAATATCAGTATTGTCTTCTCAAGAAGCAACCTCCACTATATCAGAAGTTTCCGATTTCGAAGAAGGCAATTTCACTACAGAAGTACCAACAACACCCACAAGTAGATTCCCCACAAACTCAAGTACTGTTTTACTAACCACCAGAACTGTTGCAGACCAATCAACCAACTATAAAGAAACATCAACACTCAAAACCAATGCAGAAGTGAAGGATATTTCTATATTGTCATTGGAAGAAAACAACCACATTAGTTCTACACCCGATGAAACGCCTAGATCATCTCTAGATCATGAATCTACTGGATTAGATGGTCCTGGACCTCAAGAAGGCAATTTAACACATGTAGCACCCACAAGGACAAGTAGGTTAACCACAGTTTTTTCACCCATTTCCGGGGGAAGTGTTGCTGAATCAACCACAACTAACGACACACTAACATCCAAAACCAATGAAAGCACCATAGACATTGCAGAACTATCTTCTGAAGAAGGTAATTATGCTACAGCTGCACTAACTGAAATATCAGTATTGTCTTCTCAAGAAGCAACCTCCACTATATCAGAAGTTTCTGATTTCGAAGAAAGCAATTTCACAACAGAAGTACCAACAACACCCACAAGTAGATTCCCCACAAACTCAAGTACTGTTTTACTAACTACCAGAACTGTTGCAGACCAATCAACCAACTATAAAGAAACATCAACACTCAAAACTAATGCAGAAGTGAAGGATATTTCTGCATTGTCATTGGAAGAAAATAACCACATGAGTTCTATACCCGATGAAACACCTGGATCATCTCAAGATCATGAATCTACTGGATTAGATGGTCCTGGACCTCAAGAAGGCAATTTAACACATGTAGCACCCACAAGGACAAGTCGGTTAACCACAAATTTTTCACCCATTTCCGGGGGAAGTGTTGCTGTATCAACCACAACTAACGACACACTAACATCCAAAACCAATGAAAGCACCATAGACATTGCAGAGCTATCTTCTGAAGAAGGTAATTATACTACGGCTGCACCAATTGAAATATCAGTATTGTCTTCTCAAGAAGTAACCTCCACTATATCAGAAGTTTCCGATTTCGAAGAAGGCAATTTCACTACAGAAGTACCAACAACACCCACAAGTAGATTCCCCACAAATTCAAGTACTGTTTTACTAACTACCAGAACTGTTGCAGACCAATCAACCAACTATAAAGAAACATCAACACTCAAAACCAATGCAGAAGTGAAGGATATTTCTGCATTGCTATTGGAAGAAAATAACCACATGAGTTCTACATCCGATGAAATGCCTGGATCATTTCAAGATCATGAATCTACTGGATTAGATGGTCCTGGACCTCAAGAAGGCAATTTAACACATGTAGCACCCACAAGGACAAGTCGGTTAACCACAATTTTTTCACCCATTTCCGGGGGAAGTGTTGCTGTATCAACCACAACTAACGACACACTAACATCCAAAACCAATGAAAGCACCATAGACATTGCAGAGCTATCTTCTGAAGAAGGTAATTATACTACGGCTGCACCAATTGAAATATCAGTATTGTCTTCTCAAGAAGCAACCTCCACTATATCAGAAGTTTCCGATTTCGAAGAAGGCAATTTCACTACAGAAGTACCAACAACACCCACAAGTAGATTCCCCACAAACTCAAGTACTGTTTTACTAACCACCAGAACTGTTGCAGACCAATCAACCAACTATAAAGAAACATCAACACTCAAAACCAATGCAGAAGTGAAGGATATTTCTATATTGTCATTGGAAGAAAACAACCACATTAGTTCTACACCCGATGAAACGCCTAGATCATCTCTAGATCATGAATCTACTGGATTAGATGGTCCTGGACCTCAAGAAGGCAATTTAACACATGTAGCACCCACAAGGACAAGTAGGTTAACCACAGTTTTTTCACCCATTTCCGGGGGAAGTGTTGCTGAATCAACCACAACTAACAACACACTAACATCCAAAACCAATGAAAGCACCATAGACATTGCAGAACTATCTTCTGAAGAAGGTAATTATGCTACAGCTGCACTAATTGAAATATCAGTATTGTCTTCTCAAGAAGTAACCTCCACTATATCAGAAGTTTCTGATTTCGAAGAAGGCAATTTCACAACAGAAGTACCAACAACACCCACAAGTAGATTCCCCACAAACTCAAGTACTGTTTTACTAACTACCAGAACTGTTGCAGACCAATCAACCAACTATAAAGAAACATCAACACTCAAAACTAATGCAGAAGTGAAGGATATTTCTGCATTGTCATTGGAAGAAAATAACCACATGAGTTCTACACCCGATGAAACGCCTGAATCATCTCAAGATCATCAATCTACTGGATTAGATGGTCCTGGACCTCAAGAAGGCAATTTAACACATGTAGCACCCACAAGGACAAGTCGGTTAACCACAATTTTTTTACCCATTTCCGGGGGAAGTGTTGCTGTATCAACCACAACTAACGACACACTAACATCCAAAACCAATGAAAGCACCAGAGACATTGCAGAGCTATCTTCTGAAGAAGGTAATTATACTACGGCTGCACCAATTGAAATATCAGTATTGTCTTCTCAAGAAGTAACCTCCACTATATCAGAAGTTTCCGATTTCAAAGAAGGCAATTTCACTACAGAAGTACCAACAACACCCACAAGTAGATTCCCCACAAACTCAAGTACTGTTTTACTAACTACCAGAACTGTTGCAGACCAATCAACCAACTATAAAGAAACATCAACACTCAAAACCAATGCAGAAGTGAAGGATATTTCTGCATTGTTATTGGAAGAAAATAACCACATGAGTTCTACATCCGATGAAATGCCTGGATCATTTCAAGATCATGAATCTACTGGATTAGATGGTCCTGGACCTCAAGAAGGCAATTTAACACATGTAGCACCCACAAGGACAAGTCGGTTAACCACAATTTTTTCACCCATTTCCGGGGGAAGTGTTGCTGTATCAACCACAACTAACGACACACTAACATCCAAAACCAATGAAAGCACCATAGACATTGCAGAGCTATCTTCTGAAGAAGGTAATTATACTACGGCTGCACCAATTGAAATATCAGTATTGTCTTCTCAAGAAGCAACCTCCACTATATCAGAAGTTTCCGATTTCGAAGAAGGCAATTTCACTACAGAAGTACCAACAACACCCACAAGTAGATTCCCCACAAACTCAAGTACTGTTTTACTAACCACCAGAACTGTTGCAGACCAATCAACCAACTATAAAGAAACATCAACACTCAAAACCAATGCAGAAGTGAAGGATATTTCTATATTGTCATTGGAAGAAAACAACCACATTAGTTCTACACCCGATGAAACGCCTAGATCATCTCTAGATCATGAATCTACTGGATTAGATGGTCCTGGACCTCAAGAAGGCAATTTAACACATGTAGCACCCACAAGGACAAGTAGGTTAACCACAGTTTTTTCACCCATTTCCGGGGGAAGTGTTGCTGAATCAACCACAACTAACAACACACTAACATCCAAAACCAATGAAAGCACCATAGACATTGCAGAACTATCTTCTGAAGAAGGTAATTATGCTACAGCTGCACTAATTGAAATATCAGTATTGTCTTCTCAAGAAGTAACCTCCACTATATCAGAAGTTTCTGATTTCGAAGAAGGCAATTTCACAACAGAAGTACCAACAACACCCACAAGTAGATTCCCCACAAACTCAAGTACTGTTTTACTAACTACCAGAACTGTTGCAGACCAATCAACCAACTATAAAGAAACATCAACACTCAAAACTAATGCAGAAGTGAAGGATATTTCTGCATTGTCATTGGAAGAAAATAACCACATGAGTTCTATACCCGATGAAACACCTGGATCATCTCAAGATCATGAATCTACTGGATTAGATGGTCCTGGACCTCAAGAAGGCAATTTAACACATGTAGCACCCACAAGGACAAGTCGGTTAACCACAAATTTTTCACCCATTTCCGGGGGAAGTGTTGCTGTATCAACCACAACTAACGACACACTAACATCCAAAACCAATGAAAGCACCATAGACATTGCAGAGCTATCTTCTGAAGAAGGTAATTATACTACGGCTGCACCAATTGAAATATCAGTATTGTCTTCTCAAGAAGTAACCTCCACTATATCAGAGGTTTCCGATTTCGAAGAAGGCAATTTTACAACAGAAGTACCAACAACACCCACAAGTAGATTCCCCACAAACTCAAGTACTGTTTTACTAACTACCAGAACTGTTGCAAACCAATCAACCAACTATAAAGAAACATCAACACTCAAAACTAATGCAGAAGTGAAGGATATTTCTGCATTGTCATTGGAAGAAAATAACCACATGAGTTCTACACCCGATGAAACGCCTGAATCATCTCAAGATCATCAATCTACTGGATTAGATGGTCCTGGACCTCAAGAAGGCAATTTAACACATGTAGCACCCACAAGGACAAGTCGGTTAACCACAATTTTTTTACCCATTTCCGGGGGAAGTGTTGCTGTATCAACCACAACTAACGACACACTAACATCCAAAACCAATGAAAGCACCAGAGACATTGCAGAGCTATCTTCTGAAGAAGGTAATTATACTACGGCTGCACCAATTGAAATATCAGTATTGTCTTCTCAAGAAGTAACCTCCACTATATCAGAAGTTTCCGATTTCAAAGAAGGCAATTTCACTACAGAAGTACCAACAACACCCACAAGTAGATTCCCCACAAACTCAAGTACTGTTTTACTAACTACCAGAACTGTTGCAGACCAATCAACCAACTATAAAGAAACATCAACACTCAAAACCAATGCAGAAGTGAAGGATATTTCTGCATTGTTATTGGAAGAAAATAACCACATGAGTTCTACACCCGATGAAACGCCTGGATCATCTCAAGATCATGAATCTACTGGATTAGATGATCCTGGACCTCAAGAAGGCAATTTAACACATGTAGCACCCACAAGGACAAGTCGGTTAACCACCATTTTTTCACCCATTTCCGGGGGAAGTGTTGCTGTATCAACCACAACTAACGACACACTAACATCCAAAACCAATGAAAGCACCATAGACATTGCAGAGCTATCTTCTGAAGAAGGTAATTATACTACGGCTGCACCAATTGAAATATCAGTATTGTCTTCTCAAGAAGTAACCTCCACTATATCAGAAGTTTCCGATTTCGAAGAAGGCAATTTCACTACAGAAGTACCAACAACACCCACAAGTAGATTCCCCACAAACTCAAGTACTGTTTTACTAACTACCAGAACTGTTGCAGACCAATCAACCAACTATAAAGAAACATCAACACTCAAAACCAATGCAGAAGTGAAGGATATTTCTGCATTGTTATTGGAAGAAAATAACCACATGAGTTCTACATCCGATGAAATGCCTGGATCATTTCAAGATCATGAATCTACTGGATTAGATGGTCCTGGACCTCAAGAAGGCAATTTAACACATGTAGCACCCACAAGGACAAGTCGGTTAACCACAATTTTTTCACCCATTTCCGGGGGAAGTGTTGCTGTATCAACCACAACTAACGACACACTAACATCCAAAACCAATGAAAGCACCATAGACATTGCAGAGCTATCTTCTGAAGAAGGTAATTATACTACGGCTGCACCAATTGAAATATCAGTATTGTCTTCTCAAGAAGCAACCTCCACTATATCAGAAGTTTCCGATTTCGAAGAAGGCAATTTCACTACAGAAGTACCAACAACACCCACAAGTAGATTCCCCACAAACTCAAGTACTGTTTTACTAACCACCAGAACTGTTGCAGACCAATCAACCAACTATAAAGAAACATCAACACTCAAAACCAATGCAGAAGTGAAGGATATTTCTATATTGTCATTGGAAGAAAACAACCACATTAGTTCTACACCCGATGAAACGCCTAGATCATCTCTAGATCATGAATCTACTGGATTAGATGGTCCTGGACCTCAAGAAGGCAATTTAACACATGTAGCACCCACAAGGACAAGTAGGTTAACCACAGTTTTTTCACCCATTTCCGGGGGAAGTGTTGCTGAATCAACCACAACTAACAACACACTAACATCCAAAACCAATGAAAGCACCATAGACATTGCAGAACTATCTTCTGAAGAAGGTAATTATGCTACAGCTGCACTAATTGAAATATCAGTATTGTCTTCTCAAGAAGTAACCTCCACTATATCAGAAGTTTCTGATTTCGAAGAAGGCAATTTCACAACAGAAGTACCAACAACACCCACAAGTAGATTCCCCACAAACTCAAGTACTGTTTTACTAACTACCAGAACTGTTGCAGACCAATCAACCAACTATAAAGAAACATCAACACTCAAAACTAATGCAGAAGTGAAGGATATTTCTGCATTGTCATTGGAAGAAAATAACCACATGAGTTCTACACCCGATGAAACGCCTGAATCATCTCAAGATCATCAATCTACTGGATTAGATGGTCCTGGACCTCAAGAAGGCAATTTAACACATGTAGCACCCACAAGGACAAGTCGGTTAACCACAAATTTTTCACCCATTTCCGGGGGAAGTGTTGCTGTATCAACCACAACTAACGACACACTAACATCCAAAACCAATGAAAGCACCATAGACATTGCAGAGCTATCTTCTGAAGAAGGTAATTATACTACGGCTGCACCAATTGAAATATCAGTATTGTCTTCTCAAGAAGTAACCTCCACTATATCAGAAGTTTCCGATTTCGAAGAAGGCAATTTCACAACAGAAGTACCAACAACACCCACAAGTAGATTCCCCACAAACTCAAGTACTGTTTTACTAACCACCAGAACTGTTGCAGACCAATCAACCAACTATAAAGAAACATCAACACTCAAAACCAATGCAGAAGTGAAGGATATTTCTATATTGTCATTGGAAGAAAACAACCACATTAGTTCTACACCCGATGAAACGCCTAGATCATCTCTAGATCATGAATCTACTGGATTAGATGGTCCTGGACCTCAAGAAGGCAATTTAACACATGTAGCACCCACAAGGACAAGTAGGTTAACCACAGTTTTTTCAAACATTTCCGGGGGAAGTGTTGCTGAATCAACCACAACTAACAACACACTAACATCCAAAACCAATGAAAGCACCATAGACATTGCAGAACTATCTTCTGAAGAAGGTAATTATGCTACAGCTGCACCAATTGAAATATCAGTATCATCTTCTCAAGACGAAACCTTTAATTTGTCCAAAATCGCTGAAACTACGTTGGATATTTCAGAATTGTTGTCGGAAGAAGGTATGACTGCTTCGCCAATAAAAATAACTTCATCATCTCTTCAAATAGTAAACGCCACTGTATTACAACGGACACCTGGAAGTCAAGCATTCTCCACTACCATTACACCAACCATCAAACCTTATAAATCAACCAAAAATAAAGAAACACAAATCCCAATAACCACTGCATTATCGACAAACATTTCTGGATTGTCAGCTGAAGAAACTAACAAAACTAGTTCTCCACTCCATGAAATCTCTGGGCCAGCTTCCCAAGAACATACCTCTTCTGCATTGGAAAGTTCTGGATATCAAGAACGCAATTCAACAAGTATGGTGGCAACCATGAGTACAAATGGATCAACCAAAATGTCGATGGTTGTTTCATCTATTTCCAGGACTAATATAGCCCCATCAACCATGACAACAGACAAAATGACTTCCAAAACCACTGAAACTACCATAGACATTTCTGAACTATCGGAAGCTGGCAACTATTCTATTGTTTTGTCAACTAAAACATATGTTTCTTCTTCTCAAAAAGTAAACACCAATGAATCAGAAACTTCAGAGTCTCAAGAAGGCAATTTCCAAAGAGCAGCATCAACAACACCTGTAAAAAGAACCCCCACAACCTCTACTACCATTACACTAACCACAAGAACTGCTGCAAATCCATCAGCCCCCACTAACACCATAATAACCACCGATACGCCTGAAAAGATCAGAGTAAGTAATAACATTAATACTACAACCCATGAAATGTCTAGATCATTTTTTCAAGAACATACCTCTACTGGATCGGAAGGTTCTGATTCTCCAGAGGGCAATTTAACAAATTTGATAGCCACTAGTACAACTAGATTAACTACAACCCCCTCAGTTGTTTCACCTATCTCCAGGACTAGTTTAGCCCCATCAACCACAACTAAAGAAACAATTACCTCTAAAACCAATGAAACTACTATAGATATTTCTAAAGTGTCATCTGAAGATGTCAATTTTTCTAGTGCAGCACCAACCACTAGTACAAATAATTCAATTCGATCTACCGCTTCTGTTACACCTTCCACCATAACTAGTGTAGTTCTGACAACCAACATTAAAGACTCTAAAACAGCAAAAAACACAGAAACAATCACAGACAGTTCAGAATCGTCATCTGAAGGAAGTAACTTCACTAGTTCTACACCCCATGAAATGTCTAAATCAATTTCTAAAGAAAATACCTCTACTGGATCGGAAGGTTCTGGATCTCAAGAAGATAATCTAACAAGCATGACACTCGCCACGAGTACAGCTAGATTAATCACAACCCTCACAGTTGTTTCACCAATCCTCAGGACTAGTTTAGCCACATCAACCACAACAAAAGAAACAATAACCTCTAAAACCAATGAAACTACTATAGATATTTCTAAAGTCTCATCTAAAGAAGGTACTGCTGAAGCAATTGAAATATCTTCTCAAGAAGCAACCTCTTCTGAATCAAATAGTTTAGATTCTGAAGACGGCACTAACACAAGTGAACCAACAGACAGTTTTGGATTGATGTCTGTAAAAACAAGCTTTATTGTATCTGCCCCAACTGAAACATCTGGATCATCCTCTCAAGAAACATCTTCTAATGGGTCAGATAGTTCAGATTCTCAAGATGTCAATTTTTCAAGTGCAGCACCAACCACTAGTACAAGTAATTCACTTAGATCTACCACTTCAGTTACACCTACCACCATAACTAGTGTAGTCTTGACAACCAACATTAAAGACTCTAAAACAGAAAAAACCACAGAAACAATCACAGACAGTTCTGAATCGTCATCTGAAGAAAGCAACTACACTAGTTCTACACCCCATGAAATGTCTAAATCAATTTCTCAAAAACATACCTCTACTCGATCTGAAGGTTCTGGATCTCGGAAAGATAATCTAACAAGCGTGACACTTGCCACGAGTACAACAAGATTAACCACAACCCCCACGGTTGTTTCATCAATCTTCAGGACTAAAACATCAAAAACCACAATCATTGACAGTTCCAGATCATCATCTGAAGAAAGTAGTTATACTAATGCTTTGCCAACTCAATTATTTCAAGAAGAAACATCTACTGAATTAGAAGATTCTGGATCTAAGGAAAGCCTTTTTACCAGTGGATTGTCTATAACATTTACAACAAGCGCAACTGTAATACCAACTTCTGAAACTAATGCAATCCTATTCTCAATCACTAAAGTAAAACAAACATCTAAAACCACTAAAGAATCCACGGATAATTTGGGGTCTTCATCTGACAAAGGTAACCACATTACTGCTGCAGCCAATGAAATCATGGGATCATCTTATCAAGAAGAAACATCTTTGGGATCAGAAAATGTGGAATCTCAGGAGGGCCATTTCACAACTCTTAAACCACCAACCAGGACAAGTACTGCCCCATCAAAAATCAATAAAGAAACACCAGCATCTACAAGTCCTGAAACGCCAACTGACAGCTCTGGATCATCATCTAAAGAAGGTAATTTCCCTTGTTCTGCATCATTCCCTAAATAGTGTGTGTGTGTTTTTTTTTAATATTTATTGGGGCCACACACATCACACACACAACCACAAAAATCACACACAAGTCCTTTGAAATCACCAATGTTAATGTCCCAGCTGAGATGTGAACTAACAACTCTACAACATAACTATTTTTATTTATTTCAAACATTAAGTTGCCTACCACTGCCCCCCGATGTGACATCATTATTGCTGAGAACTGAGGAACTTTTTGAGGAGCCAGCAGAATTTATTACTCAGACTGACTAAGCTAAACCAAACTAAACTGAACTAAACTAAAATGTTTGAAATTCTCTCTTTAGTGATCAAAATCAACATCAAAGTCTAAACTTTAATTTCTGAACATGAAGTGTATGGAAGACCATGGCTGCCAAAACAATAAATATATATATATAAATAAATATATATAAATATATATATATATATATCTATATATAAATATTTAAACATATAAATAAATATCAAATTTGCAAATAAATGCAAGCATTTATTATAAGTGCATTTATTTATTTTTGTATTTATTTCTGTATTTATTTATTTGCATTCATTTATTTATTTATTTCTGTATTTATTTCTGTATTTATTTATGTCTGTATTTATTTATTTTCTATTCATTTATTTATTCTACTATCTGTGCCACTGTCAATAGACTGAAGCAGAGCTCATGTTTGACAGTGTCTATGCTGGATAAGGCGTCTGAAATCAGTCTGTGTGCATGGAGAAAGATTAACCAATGACCTTGTAGCAGTGGCATCCAGACCCACCCCATGATTTTCATGCATTAAAAGAAATGTAGAAATAAATACAGAAACAAATAAATGAATACAGAAATAAAAAAATGAATACAAAACAAATAAACACATAAATAAATGAATACATAAATAAATAAATACACAAAAAATAAATAAATACAAAAGATACAGAAATAAATAAATGAATACAAAATAAATACATAGATAAATAAATAAATAAATACAAAAATAAATAAATAAATACAAAAATAAATAAATACACACATAAATAAATATATAAATAAATGCATAAATCAAAAATACATGAATGCACTTATAATAAATGCATGTATTTCTTTGCAAACTAGACTTTTATTTTATTTATTTATTTATAGCTTTATTTATTGAAGAGGAGTGCCAGAGAGCCGTGCGTTTGTTTGTTGAGGTTTATTGTTTATTGTAAGGATCCCCATTAGCGCAGTCATGCTGTCGCTATCCTTCCTGGGGTCCTACTAAATCCATTCACAAAAAGTATAAACAGTATTTAAATCCATACAAAATTCGTATAAATACATTTGTATATCCAACTAAAATCCTACAAAAGCTGTACATAAGAGCAGTACATATTTGCATTAAAAAAGGAATTTGTTTGTAAGAGTTTTATCAGTAAAAATGTAAATCTCTTCTTTTCCTCCACTAGCGTTAGACTATCTGGAAGTCCATTCCATGCATGCATAGCTCTGTATATAAAAGTCCTCGTAATGCTATTTGATCTTACTATTGGCAAGAGAAATTTTCTGGCCGTTGCATGTCTGGTTTTATATTTGTGTTTCTCGTGGCTGAACAGGAGATTTTCATAAGTAATCTCAAGCATTTCTTTTGTGCTTGTCACATAGTCACAGCCTAGCACCATTCGAGCTGCTCGGTTCTGTACTATTTGTAAGGTTTTTTCCACTTCAGATGTTGCATTTGACCAGACTGTTGGACAATAGTCCAAGTAGGACAGCACCAGAGCCTGTGTGATTAGTTTAGTAGATTTCTGTGTGAGACAGTGCTTGTATCTTTTTATCATTGAGATCGCCCTTGCCATTTTTACCCCTATCTTTTCTATATGTTTGGTCCAGTTTAATTTACAGTCCACTAAAACTCCCAGCAGCTTGGTTTCATACACCTGATTTATTTGAACTCCCTCTATCTCGAGTTTAATAATTTAATGTCATTGTTACCCAACTACCATTGCAACTGTTTTTGATGTGTTTAATATCAATTTGTTTTTTTTAATCCATTTTAACACCTGCTTTAGTTCTTCACCTAATACTTGTCGCAGTTCTATTATATCTTTTGCTGATGAATACAGAGTAGAGTCGTCAGCATACATTACTCTTTCAGTTTTATTTAGAGCTAGTGGCATTTCATTTGTGTAAATATTAAAGAGCAAAGGCCCAAGGCAGCTGCCCTGTGGCACCCCGCACGTTACCATTCTTTCTCTTGAGTATTGGCCATTAAAGAATACTGACAGAAATCTTTTTTCCAAATAGCTTTTAAACCATAATGTCGCGGTCTTCTCAAAACCATAACTCTAACTTTGTCAAGATCATTTGAGTACATCAAAGGCTGCAGAGTAATCTAACATTACAGTTCCAACTATCTTCTTATCTGCTCTTTCTCCAAGCCAATCGTCAGTTATTTGAGTCAGCACTGTTACAGTGGAGTGCCCTTGTTTATAGGCATGTTGATGGTCAGAAAATAGGTTATGTGTGTGGAAGTAATCATAAACCATATACCACTAGCTCCATTACTTTAGCTAGAGCTGGTAATAAACTTATTGGACGACTATTCTGTCCTGAGAATGGTGATTTTTTATCTTTAGGTAGTGGAATGACTTTTACCCTCTTCCATTCTTGAGGACATTTACTATTGGTGAAACTTAAGTTAATGACATGACTAACTGCTGGAGCAAACATTTCTGCAGTTGTTTTTCAACAAGTGAGAATCAATTTCATCCATGCCAGGCAGTTTATTCTTTAGATTTTTCAGAATGTTTTCAATTTTGCATGTTTCAATATTCATAAATTGAAATTTACAATGTTTATGTTCCATTATGTTATTTTTAATTAGTTCATTTGATATTCTAGTACCATAATTGTTGGATATTGTCATCCTCAAACTCTCTACCTTTGTCGTAAAATAATCATTAAAGTAGTTTGCAATCTCAATTGGTTTCGTCATAAAGTTTCCATCCACTTCTATAAATGATATTGCGCGCCTCTTTTTTCTTCCTGTTAAATCATTTATTTATTCCATAGTTTCTTATTATAATTTTTAATATTGTCAATTTTAATTCCATAGTGCAGTTTCCTCTTGTTTCTCTTCAATTATGTAATTTGATTTCTCAGTTTGAGCCTTTCCTGAGAGAGATGCTATTTCCTTTGCTTGTTCCCGTTGTATTATTAGTTGTTTTAGATCTTTATCCAGCCAGGGTGTTTCCTTGTTCTTTACTGTAAACCTTTTGACTGGAGCATGCTGGTTTACTATTGACAGAAAAGTATCATTAAACTTTAGTATGGCCTCGTCAACATTCGCCTGATTTATAAGAGCTGACCAATTAGCGCTTTGGATTTCCTCAATAAAATCTTCTTTTATGAACTTTTTATAAGATCTTTTGTTCAAAATGCTTGGACCACACTTTTCTATTTTGGCTTTCCTTACTGTAAGAATTAGATTATGGTCACTGCATCCAACTTGAATAGATAGTGCTTTTGTACAAAGTTCAGGAGTATTCTTGAAGATGTAATCAATACATGTTGCAGTAATGGTTCCGTCCTGTTTTTGACATATTCTCGTAGGTTTTTAATCAATTGTATTAAGCCATTTGCATTTGTGAAGTCAGCAAGTTTGCTTTTTTGTGGGCATTTATTTGCAAGCCAATCTACATTCAAATCGCCCACAAAATAGGTTTCTATGGCTAGATTGCTGATTTTTTCCCCCAACATTTCTCCTATTAAACTCATATAATTACTGTCTGCCCTAGGTGGGCGGTAGCAGCATCTCACTATCATTGGACTTACATAAGGTAGATGTACTTGTAACCAAATAGTTTCTACATTACAGTCCCATAGATCCTTTCTTACTTTTGCTGGTATGTTTTCCTGCATATAAAAAGCCACTCCTCCGGCGTAATGGTTTCTGTCCCTTCTGAATATATTGTACCCTTGTATTGCAATTTCTTCATCATCAAAAGTGTTGTCGAGATGTGTTTCTGAAATCCCTAAAACATGCAGCTTGTACATGTATTATTGTTCTTTTACATCCACTAATTTATTTCTTAAACTATTAATGTTAACGTGCTATTTTTAATCCCTTTTTTGGTATGTGTACATCCTTCATGATAAAACTGACATGCTCTTGACAATGGTCAAAATCCTACAATGTGGGATACCCTCAAGGCCTTTTTGGTGTGCTACTATTTGGTCTTGTATGTACAATTAGTTTAGCCTTAAAGGGGCTAGACGCAAGTTTGCCATTTTATACTCACTACGGACACCTCCGGTCATATGTGTAACTGCACCTTCTATATTAAGCTCGTGCATGACGGCACTTCGGGCCGAAGCAACACCGTTTTTAGTGACAGTGCAGGATTTTAAAGGCAGTTGTGGTGAACAGGTCTGGGCTCATTCTACACATTAGGACATTGTTGGAACATGTAGGGGGAGGAAAATACTTAATTTTAACATTTTTAAACTCCGTATAGTTCCTTTAAAGTGCTATGTTTCCTTAAGCTCTTTCTTCCCTCATTTTCGGTAGTAGTTATTTTCTTCTTCTTATGGTTTCCTCTGTATAATCTTCGTTAATAAACAAAGATTATTAATCTTGTAATCAAGATCAATACAATCATACGTTGTCACATCTGGGGGCAGTGGTAGGCAATTTAATGTAAAAAAAAAACAGAGCATCGTTTCTCTTGCGCTGCAAGAGATCAGTAATCTACTAATTAGATAATACGGTTAATTAAAGGTCTGGCTGCATCAGCTGCTGCCATTCACCAAAGCATCCGGTGGAAGCCTCCTGGAAGTAAACAACAAGAGCGATTGCTCGTATGAGATCCAACAATTGCTGCAAAGAGTGAGCACATAGTACAACAAAATAGTTGCTCAACTGAACTGCCACATCACATTTATGAAGTGTAAACACATGGCATCTGTTTATTAGGTTATCTGCTCACTCTATTTTTTACTCTCATACTATTATTTGAGGTTGAAAGAGGGACAATGGGGATGACACTGTAGTGGAGAGTTTTATTTTGTTTGCATTAATATTCCATTGTGTCTGTTTTGTTTTTAAAGACTCATCAAAAACGGCAGCCCCTGATGCATTAACAACTACATTAGCGGTGAACCCTATAGGAACAACTCAAGTGGGAATAGGAGATGCAAATGCTTCTGAGGGTTCTCAATCTTCATATGAGGAGGACATCTCAACAGGGTCTGCCGGCTCTAGAGCTCAAGAAGGTATAATTCCACTGGTGCAGCTCAAACACCCACCACCACAGTACAGCATTCACATTACATTTGACATCCTTGCAAATTGTAAAATGTATTATTATTTCACAAACACCATTCTAGAAAATCAATATTTCAGGCAATTGGCAACAAACATGGTGTGCATTCTCTACTAAAGACTAAATTCCATTTTTGCTCTTTCAATTCAATTCAATTATTTGACTTTTATTAGTTCATTACTAAAAGTCATTTTTGAATCCACAATCATCCACAGCTGCAATCTCTGATGCCTCACAACGCACAACTGCACAGACAACACAATCTGAATCAACATCTCAAGTGCGAATTGCAGTGGTGAGTGGTACCACTTCTGAAGATTCTGGAACTTCATATGAGGAGGACATCTCTCCTGGCGCTGCAGGTTATGGATCTCAAAAAGGTATTTCCACTGGCTCCTACAGTCGACCACCTCTGAAGTCTGAGTAGCCAAACACACTGAATTATGGATAGCCTGATGACTTCTAATACCATGGCTTTGAGAGAAGTAGGGCTGTTTATAAGGTTTAGCCAACTTAGGTCAAAGACTGACTTGGATGGAATATTATAGGAAATGTCCACACTGTTCCCAGGTCATGTTGCTCAATGCCTGTATTGTATATTTAAAATGTATGTATGTATATATACAGTCCGGTCATAAATATTGGGACGTCGACTCAATTCTTTTGTTTTTGGCCCTGTAAACCACAATCGATTTCAAATGAAACACCTAGGATGTACATAAACTGCAGACTTTCAGCTTTAATTTGAGGAATTTACTGAAACAACATCCTAGGGCAGATGAGACAAAGATAAACTTGTTCCAGAGTGATGGGAAGAGATAAATATGGAGAAATAAAGGATCTGCTTATGATCCAAAACACACCACCTCATCAGTGAAACATGGTGGTGCAGCATCATGGCATGGGCTTGTTTGGGCCAGTGGAACTGGTTCCCTTGTATTTATTAATGAGGTGACTGTCGACAAAAGCAGCAGGATAAATCCTGAAGTGTTTCGGGCAATATTCTGAGCTCATATTCAGCCAAATGCTTGGACGCCGCTTCACAGTGCAGATGGACAATGACCCAAAGCTACTGCCAAAGCCACAAAGCCTCTTAAGGCAAAGTGGAAGGGAAAATGTCCCGAGAACAAGCAGGAACTGAAGACATTTACAGTAGATGCCTGGCACCAGGGATGAAACCCAGCATCTGATGATGTTTATGCCTTCTAGACTTCAGGCTGTAACTGACAAGTGGGAAGCTCACATAAAAACACTTAATTCCTACACCGCTCATCTGATTTGGATGTTAATAGCCTCAAGTTAAAGCTGAAAGTCTGCAGTTTAACGACATACACTTGTTTTATTTGAAATCCATTGAGCTGGTTTATGGAGCCAAAAACATAACAAATGAGTCGATGTCCTAATATTTATGGACCTGACTGTATATTAGTCAGGGACCCAAGGCCCAAAATTGGGTTGAACCTGACATGGTCTGCTATACTTTTTATTTGTGTTTTATCTTGTAACTTGTAACTCTGCTGGAAATATCGCGGAAAAAAAAATTGTGGCCATTTTAGTGTATGCACCCTGTATTTTTATCAGAAAAATGTGAAAAACTATTTTTTTCCCCTCAAATCCTCAGTGGGTTGGGCAGGCTCTCAATAAATGCATTCCAGATACACAGAACACATGTGCTGATAACATCCACTGAAAAAATAGCTCTTAAAACACATTTCTACACATTTTTGCATCAATTTAATGCAAAAAAAATAGGCGTTTTCTCACTTTTTTCCAATATTTTTATCTTTACTTCATTGGCAATCAACTATTCCACCCAGTTATGGCATCAGTCAATACACCATTATTTTCGACAGACTGTAGACGCATTCCACAGAAAAAATGATCAAAATCCGACCAAAATCATTGGATCTGTGATGATTTAAAGACCAATTGGCGATCAACAGACTCAGAACCTCTGAACTGTCAAAAGTCACTTTTGACACTGGTCTATATTTTGGTTGAGGCCATTTCCAGCCCATTAGATAATGATTTACACCATTGTATTTGTAGCCCAAAGGTTCTACTCTGTAACAATTGTCGTGGTAACCATAGCTCCTCAGACTCAAATGTGAGATCATTTTTTCACAATTTTCACAAAAAAATGTTTTTCTACATTTCTTCCAGGAACATCACAGACACAAATCTGATACTGGGTAACTCTCTAGACTCTGAGGGTTCAGGAAATGTATAACATGTCAGTACTTTCTCAGCTTAAGGCCTCACTGTGAGTCATGAAGTAAAAGAATGTCCACCTCATATGAGCCTCTCCCATAGAAATAAGCCTATATCTGCCAGGTTGGAACAGCTGGTGGGGCTTTCTGACCAGGACAGGCCCAACGTAACTTGAAATTACATTTATGGAGAACAACAGTTCTATATTTTTACGTAAAGTTGTTCATCTATTTTTTATATTATGTAACTCTTTATCTATCTTTTACTATGCCATATACACAATATACATCTGTTGATTTCACTCCAATAGACATCCCTTTCAATCTGTAAAAAAAAAAATCCTCAATAATCCAAGATAATTCCAACAGTTTGGCTTTGTAGACACCACTAGGGATGGGCACCGTTAAACGGTTCCTACTTGGAACCGACCGAAAAGCTCCGGTCGGGGGCGGTATCGAAAATTTTTAATTCTTTCGGTGCCAACTTTCGGTTCTTTTTCTCTCCAGACGTCAATATGTGACCCGCAGTGAGTCTCAAAAAAGCTACATGAACGTGTGCGCAGATACTGACCCGCTTCAGCGCAAATGGAGCGAAGCAAAGATATATTTTATAGATGTAACTTATAGCGAAGCAAAACTTGCTAAACTTTTGTAATAGAGATGACAGAGCCGCGGTCTGCGTCAGGACTGAGCCAGGACGTAGACTACACCGGTTGTAAAACCCAGAGCTAAACAAAATCAGTCATGAACCAGGACTAAACCAGGACTGAATAAGAAACTTGAGCTTTTAGTCAAATTGAAAAGCAAAAAAGAGCAGTGACAAGAAAGACGTGTTTACCTTTAGCGACAGACCCGGAGGCTGAGCTTACGTGCTCTTGTTACAACTTTACAGCAGCTGCAGCGACAGGAATATCAAAGATGGTTTGTTGAAAGCGAGCGCTCACTCTGTATTAGACATTGTTGGTCCAGTTTTGGTAAATTGTTAGTGGCAGAGTGAGCGCTCACACCATAGAAGGATCTTTGACGTGTGAAGTTGCTTTCGCTTCGTCGAACAGCGCAGTGAGTTTAGAAAGGTTTATCTGAAAGAAAACCATGTCCTGATGTAGATCTGTCCCGTCTCTGCAGCTTAAGAGGTAATAACGTCCTTTCTTTCTTTTTATTACTGCTTAAGTGGAAATTGTGCTCAAAACACAAAGTCACAGGCGACGCTGCTGCTCCTGTGTAGCTTCTGCTGTGCCGTTTTAGGATGTTTTCCTGAACTATACTTTTTTATACACGTCATTTTTATTGAATTAAAATAACATTGGTATCGAAAAAAGTACCGTTAAGGCACCGGAACCGAAAAGCAGGTATCGTTAAAGTACTTGGTATCGGAAAAAAACGAACGGTACCCATCCCTAGACACCACATGGTTATGCCTAAAATACTACACATTTGTTATACATTAGATAGTAATGTGGTTGGTAATGTATTTGCTGAGGAAAGCTGTGCTCTGAAGCTGGATTTTCCATAAACCACATGTTTACAATGAACCACAGCCTTTTTACTGTTTAGTAAATTAATAAAGTCAATAATTTGATGTAGTCCGTTCACTAAAGTTGGTTTATTACATTACTAATGCACGACGAGTCACCACAAAACTAAAGCTTAGGGCTCGTCCAGGACTAAATCACAGTGGCAGTCGTCTGAACAAAACAGTCCATACTGGATTAAACCATTTCTCTTCGCTTTTCTGAAGTTGTTCTTTGTACATGTTAAAATTGTCACACTTTTAAAAATATATATATATTCATGTATTTCAGTTATAGTTATAAAGGACCTGCAACATGCTATTTTACTCATTCCAACAACATTTAAACATTTATATGATATATTGTATCTCTGTATTGTATCACAAGACACTTGGACTCAATTAACTCCGCCCCCTCTCTGCGCTCATGCAACATTAGCAGTAAAATAAATATAAATATCACAGCAATAAGTGAAGTTACTTTATAATGCAGTTAAAAGGAGTTGACATCTGCCTGACATTATCGTTAGGTAAGAAAAAAGAACAGGTGTGTCCAGAGTAGGTTAGAAAGAGTTCCTTTTTCACATCCTTCAGTGCAAACATGTCTGTTTGCGTTTGTTTTCTCCGCAGGGGCAGCGCGGACGTGTCAGGCACTTCCTTTTCTTTCTTTTTTTAAAATTAATTAACTTTTTTTACAAATTAAAATTGGGTTTTCCAGCAGAGGGCGGAGCTGCTCAGAGCAGGATTCAGGAGGATTGCTGAGAACTGTGAGAATGAAGCCAAAAAACACACTGTTTTTGATTAGGAAATAGCACAACAAAGTCGATTTTACATGATATAGCCCCTTTAATGTTGTGTAATTTATTTATTTTATTCACTGGCACATTGAATCTGTACTACCCACAAGAAATGTGCTTTATGAATGATTAAATAAAAAGTAACTTTTATGACCAGAATTTCTAGGCACAACCAGGGACCGGAGGGTTGCTGGTTTGGGAACCTCAGGATCTCATCTCTGCTGTTTGCAGATGATGTTGTTCTGTTGGACCTTCAGCTGCTCTGGTTTGCAGCCGAGTGTGAAGCGGCCGAAATTATTTACCTTCACATAATGACTTGGGGTAAGGCAGTTACATGGGAGGAGCTCGGAGTAGAACCACTGCTCCTTCCTGTCAGGAGCGGCCAGATGAGGTGGCTTGGGGACACATTGGATGGACTATATCTCTCTGTGGGCAGGGAATGCTTCAGGATCCCTTCAGAAGGGCTGGAGTTAGTGTTTGTGAAGAGTGATATCTGGGAATCTCTGCTTTGACTGCTGCATCCATGACCAGACCACGGGTAAATTGTAAGAACATGGATGGATGGGTGCAGACCTGGGTCAAAGGGCTTTGCACAGACGAGAATCCAGTAGAATCCAGTTCCAGTACTCTAAAACACCTCAGTACTTCTAACCTAGCTTCTGGCTCAAAATCTAGAGATAGTTCCACAGGCAGCGTGATGGCTCTGCTCCTGCAGGTTTCTCTGAGGCTTGAAGGATGAGTCAAATGCAGAGGGTAAATTTCCCTATTGGGAGTCTATGAATACATTAAATACTAAACTGGACTCCAAAGAGCATTGAAAATATTATTATTAAATATTATTAATATAAAGACAAATGCCATCAAGAACATTTCAGACATTGTAAAAAGTTGTGGATCAAGTGAGGCTGAAAATTTGAACCACACAAGGCAGGACTTGATCACCTCGACTGGGTCGTCTGGATATGAGTGTATGATGTAGAAAGACCCAAAGTACACAATGACTCTGGATGTTTCTGAGTTGCACCAAACTTGTTAGCACTGGCCTGAATATATTAATACAGGAGGAAGAGGAGCTGACCAGTGCAGGACACCATGCTCTGAAACAGGGACAAACCCAGGAGGCGCTGCACTGTTTTCAGAACAGCACTGAGAGCAGGCAGCCAGGTTTCCTTTGGGTACTCCTGATCTCCAAAAACATGCTGGTCAGGAAGCACGCTCAGTCGCAGCGACTGACCCAACACCTGAACACAATGTCAGTGTACAATTATACACTGACAAAGCACTTACTTATACTTATATCCTGTGGAGTGTAGCTTCTTTTAGAATAACTTTAAAAAGTGCATTCATTTCTGTTATTCAACTTGCTGTATTTGCTGTATTTTGTATTATAGTGCGCCTTGTATACCAGTGCGCCTTATTTATGAAAATAAACATTATCAGTGATAACGCGCCTTATAATCAGGTGCGCCTGATGGTGCGAAACATACGGTAAACTGTGAAGCTAATATATGATAGACTCATTACATCCAAAGTGAGACATGTATGGCCTTCATTCATTATAATTTGGATGATTATGGCCCAGCTTGTAAAAAACACAAATTAAAAATCTCATAAAATTAGAATATTTTGAAAATGCCATAATCATGATAACAAACAAAAGCTTGACAGATGTAACTTTGCATCATGAGTCTATATCATATATTAGTTTCACATTTTAACTTGAATTACAGAAATAAATGAACTTTTGAACCTGTACTGTTAAAGGCTACAGAATACGGATATATATTTTTTCTTTTACAATTTAAGATACAGCTTATATGATACAGAATAATTGTAATTTTTATAAATGTAGTTTCAAGTTACGTTGGGCCTTATTTCTATGGGAGAGGCTCATATGAGGTGGACATTCTTTTAATTCATGGCTCACAGTGAGGCCTTAAGCTGAGAAAGTACTGACATGTTATACATTTCCTGAACCCTCAGAGTCTAGAGAGTTACCCAGTATCAGATTTGTGTCTGTGATGTTCCTGGAAGAAACAGCGTTAAATGTAGTAAAACATTTTTTTTGTGAAAATTGTGAAAAAATGATCTCACATTTGAATCTGAGGAGCTTTGGTTACCACGCTAATTGTTACAGAGTAGTACCTTTGGGCTCAAATGAAACATGACAATGTCTTCTTTCCAATGATACCAAATACATTGGTGTAAATCATTATCTAAAGGGCTGGAAATGGCCTCAACCAAAATATAGACCAGTGTCAAAAGTGACTTTTGACAGTTCTGAGGTTCTGAGTCTGTTGATCGCCAATTGGTCTTTAAATCATCACAGATCCAATGATTTTGGTCGGATTTTGATCATTTTTTCTGTGGAATGCGTCTACAGTCTGTCGAAAATAATGGTGTATTGACTGATGCCATAACTGGGTGGAATAGTTGATTGCCAATGAAGTAAAGATAAAAATATTGGAAAAAAGTGAGAAAACGCCTATTTTTTTTGCATTAAATTGATGCAAAAATGTGTAGAAATGTGTTTTAAGAGCTATTTTTTCAGTGGATGTTATCAGCACATGTGTTCTGTGTATCTGGAATGCATTTATTGAGAGCCTGCCCAACCCACTGAGGATTTGAGGGAAAAAAAAGTTTTTCACATTTTTCTGATAAAAATACAGGGTGCATACACTAAAATGGCCACATTTTTTTTTCCGCGATATTTTCAGCAGAGCAGACCCTCCAATTAAAAAATATTGGTCCTTAGGGTCAAAGTTACAAGATAAAACACACATAAAAAGTATAGCAGACCATGTCAGGTTCAACCCAATTTAAAGAGCTTTTGAGACTTTGGGTCCCTGACTATATACAGCGTTATGAAAAGGTTTTCCTTTATAAATCTTTGGTTGTCTGGAAAATAAATTTCAGTTAAATATACCATGTAGGAGAGAAACTGTGATATTGGAGAAGTTTATATGAGTTATGGAAAATGTGCAAGAATTATTTCAACAAAATCGGGCATGTGCATAAATTTAGGCACCCATGTCATTTTACTGATTTAAATACTTTTAGCACTAAATATTAGAACGCAACATTGGTTTAGTAACCTCAGCGACTCTTGACCTCCATTCACGGATGAATCCAATCTTGAGGGTATTTAAGGAGGCCAATTGTAAGTGTTTCTCCTCTTTGCATCTTCTCTGAAGAGTGGAAACATGGGAGCCTCAAAACCACTCTCAGAAGACCTGAAAACAATGATTGTTCAACATCATGGTTTAGGGGAAGGATACAAAAATCTGTCTCAGAGATTTAAGCTCTCAGTTTCAACTGTGAGGAACATTGTGAGGAATTCGAAGACCAGAGGCACAGTTTTAGTTAAGGCCCAAAGTGGCAGACCAAGAAAAATCTCAGATAAGCAGAGGCTCAGGATGGTGAGAACAGTCACAGTCGACCCACAGACCAGCTCCACAGACCTACAACATCCTCCTGCTGCAAATGGTGTCACTGTGCATCGTTCAACTATACAGCACTTTACACAAGGAGATGCTGTATGGACGAGTAATGAGGAAAAAGCTTTTTCTCTGCACACGCCACAAACGGTGTGGCCTGAGCTAAAGCACATTTGGACAAGCCAGTTTCATTTTGGAATAAGGTGCTGTGGACTGATGGAACTAAAATAAAGTTATTTGGGCAAAACAAGGAGGAAAAAGAACACAGCATTCCAAGAAAAACACTTGCTCCCTACAGTAAAATTTGATGGTGGTTTCATCATGCTGTGGGGCTGTGTGGCCAGTGCAGGGACTAGTAATCTTATTAAAGTTGAGGGTCGCATGGATTCCACTCAATATCAACAGATTCTGGAGAACAATGTCAAGGAATCAGTGACAAAGTTGAAGTTGCGCCAGGGCTGGATCTTTCAACAAGACAACGACCCTAAACACTGCTCAAAATCTACTAAAGCTCATGCAGAGGAACAAGTACAACGTTCTGGAACGGCCATCTCAGTCCCCAGACCTGAATATTATTGAACATTTGTGGTGTTATTTAAAGGTAAATACCTTCCGCCAGAATCCAGAAACCAGAATCCAGACTCTGATTGGAAGCTATAGAAAGCGTTTAGAGGCTGTTTTTTTCTGCAAATGGAGGATGCACAAAATATTTAGTTAATTTTTCTTTTGTGTGTGGCTAAATTTACGCACATCCCTAATTTTGTCATCATATAAACTTTATTTCACTTTTCAAATATCACTGTGTTTCTCTCCTATATGATATATTGAATTGAATTCCCAAACTTTTGAAAATTTTATGTGAAAGACACACAATAGTTAAGTGAAATGAAATTTATACATGATTTTGATTTTTTTTTATAAATAAAACACTGAAAAATGGGATGTGCAAAAGTACAGCCCCCCTTTCCTTTTAGTGCAACCAATTACCTTCAGAAGTTGCCTGATGATTTCTGAATGATCACATGTTGACCCAATGACTAAATCGAGTCTACCTGTGTGTAATCTAATGTCAGTTTAAATACAGCTGCTCTGTGATGGTCTCAGAGGTCTGTTAAGAGACTGTTGTGGAGCAGAAGCATCATGAAGTCCAAGAACACACCAGACAGGTCCGGGATCAAGTTATTGAGAAGTATAAAGCTGGGTTAGGTTATAAAAAGATTTCCAAACCTTTTAACATCTCTCAAAGTACAGTTAAATACACCATCCAGGAATGGAAAGAGTATGACATCACTGCAAACCTACCAAGATCCGGCCGTCCTCCTAAACTTACTGACTGAACTAGGACAGCACTGACCAGAGCTGAAGCCTATGATGACCCTGGATGAATTGCAGAGAGCTACAGCTCAGGTGGGGGAAACTGTCCACAGAACAACTATTAGTCGTACACTGCACAAATCTGGCCTTTAACAAGTCCCGCTTGCTGTTTTCCAGAACCCACATGGCTTCTGGCAAAGAGAAAACCAGACTTCTTGTGGTTTTCTTTCAAAAATGGCTTGTTCTTGCCACTCTGCCATAGTTTATGAGGACGGCCGGGTCTAGGAGCGATGCCATACTCTTTCCATTCCTGGATGCTCCCCGATAGTCTCTTAACAGACCTCTGAGACCACAAAAGAGCTTCTGTATTTGAACTGACATTAGATTACAGGTAGATTTTATTTAGTCATTTCTGTCTTTCTGAGCCATTAGCCTGCTCAATTTGTAAAAACTGCAGACCCAGTGCTGCGGTAAAATAAAGACAACATTTAGTACAGGTTAAATCCAGCACAGACTCTGATTTAGGAGAATGTAGTCTATGATAAAGTCAGGTCTATGTGGAGTATTGTTTTTTTTACAGAAGCAATCTCTGCACAAGTTCATAACTTACCTAACTACACCTAAAATTAAATTGTGAAACACATTTGTTCACAGCATCAGCACCTACCTTACCTCCACATACAACGGAAACACTTCAAGGAACTCAACAAGTGGGAATTGAGGCTTGGAATGTGATCTCTTCTAGTGTTGAAGGTTCTGGAGCCTCTTCTGGAGAAGACGGCTCTGGATCTGAAGGGCTCTGAAGAAGGCAAGTAATACACCAAGTTGGACCCATTTTTCCCAACAGGCAGTTTTTATTCATTTCTAATTGTTCACTAACATATTTCATGTTTTTCTGAACAGCAGACACACCCACTGCTGCAGTCCCTCCAACACCACCTGCAACATACAGAAGGAAGACCTCTGGTGGTCATGGGAGCTTACAGTGTTACATCGAGTACTTCTGAATAACGTTCTGGATCTTCATCTAACAAGAGATGCCACCACCAAATCTATTTATTCTTATGAATTCATGCATACAAACTTGTATGTACAATGTTGTGACGATGCTTTCAGGTTTTAAAACCTACGATGCCTCTTTTGAACTGATGTGACTGATGGTACATTATCAAAGATAATGATAATTAAAGCCACAAGTGGAGACAGAGGTCCTCGCCCGTCGCACAACCCCCTCTCTCATGACCGTTAATGTCCCTGGCAATGCCCACATCGTTTGAAATATAAAATAGCTATAATAAATCTTTTGTAAGGTTTCATAGGTAGAATGTATGGGCACAATTTCTTCCAAACAATAAAAACTGCAGGTTGCCTGGATCTACAGGTTTGCCAAAGGGTGCATTGCAACTTCATTTTTGGATTCTGTGTTGGATGTGGGAGCTCTGGCCCCTCTTTCTAAACCATTGGTGAGACATTTAGGGGTTCAGTTTGGACAGTGTTGTGCAGGCAAGCTTTTTCCAGCTCTGTCTTCTGGCCAAAGTAAAACCTGTCCTTGGCCAGACTGACCTTGAGAAGGCTATGCAGGCTTTTATTAGCTCCCATATTGATTACTGCAGGGCACTTTATTTTACACCCTAATTTGGCTGCGAATGTTGCAAAACACTGCAGCTCAGTGTTTGGCAACGAGGGTTCATTTTAAACTTTAATGTTTGTTTTTAAATCTATTCATGGACTTGCATCTTCTTACTTATGTGAACTGCTTGTTGCAAATCAGCCCAGTAGAGCGCCGCGGTCTGCAGGACAACACTGAACGTCCCCAGGACCAAAACCAAGCAGTGGGTGATCGTTCTTTTTCAGTGGCTGGTCTGAGGCTTGGGAAGACTCTGTCCAGCTACGAGCCATCACTGACCTGACTCTGATTAAAGCTCGGTTGAAAACTCACCTGTTTAGATCTGCTTTTAGCTGCTAATAACACATGTGAAATTTAAATGTATTTTCTATTTTGTGTTGAATTTGTTTTTATTACATTGTACTTATGCAAAGCACACTACAAATAAAGATAGATTTGAAAATGTTTGCACCCTCAGTTTTAGTGGCACCACTACAAGCTATTCATCCATACTGACTTTCATACATCGATGTCTACCGCCGGGGTCTGATCGCCAAGACTAATATACATGTCAATAAATCTTCCTAATCGCTGCTTTTGTCTGTTGAGTCTATCCAGGTTGAATTCAATGTGTCGGGGGCGCCACGCTGGGAGGTGTGTGCCATTCTAAACAATTCAGCGCTGCACAAAGTAATCACTTACACACAATTTCTTCCTAGGTAATCAGGATTTATCAAAAAATGCCATCATTGACGGAGGAAAAATGAGAAACAACTGCATCCCGGCACAGGCTTAATAACACTTTGAATTAGAAAGCCTTTTATAGTTTCTATTTTATTCAGAAAAAACAT